>NC_086445.1:618984087-619584087 GCF_028390025.1 Pseudophryne corroboree
TCGGCGGCCGACTGTACACACTGAGCGATATGACCAATATGAATCTTTTATCATAGCCACTAATATTGTACTCTGAGCAAAAAGGTACATCATATTTAAATCTTTTTTTATCATTGATTGATTAAAAAATAAACTGATTTATTTTTATGTTTTCATAGCTCAGACTTAGTAGGAAAGCAGGTGGAAAATAAGTGAAACAAAGAATATTAAAAGTACTGTACAGGTGACATAGAAATGATGGCTCTTTTACATAAAACCTAGGAGAAGATCACCTCTCTACAACACATAAATACTGTATGCAGACATAAGTGGTCACATCTCAGTGTGCATTAAAGTCCAAAGCTGGTGTGACACTTCATGTAATTGTGGAATATGAATCAGTGGTGCATAGGGATCAATGCTCCTTACAAATACTCAGTATACATTCGTTCAATACAAAAAAAATTCCTCCAGGGAATATGTACATACACATTTAGTTTGCCTCAAAAAGGTACAATTAGATGAATCGTTTTATTGTGTATTGTATTACAATTTTTTTAGGAAATTTGTGAAATTCTCATGCTACATCTAAGACAGTAGGAAAATGATGCTTGTATTAAATATTCACCGTTTCTAATGTACTATACTTGGAAGCAGAATATTTTAATATGCAAAAGAAAAATAGGGGGAAAACATGTTTATAAGCACGTTTGGTAAAAAAAAATCAATTACACTTAATTAGATACATTTTTTTTACTTCATTTTATATAGCTGGGGGATATCTATATAGAATCTCTATATGAAAAGACTAAGATTAGACTGTAGAGAACATGCTTCTGATTAAGAGACTGTGGCCAGCAAACCATGACAGTTCCATCACTGCTGTCAGGATGCAAAGAAAAAAACAAAACAAGAAAAAATAGCTTGGAGAAGCAGAAGGGTTTACCGCTGTTCCTTCTGAATGAAAAATAGTCTAGACAGCAAAACATAGCTGCTGCAAACCAACAATCACAGTGAGTAGTGTGAAATGATTTTGCCTTATATTTACAGAATACTGTGTTCCTAATGTCACTATTTTACATAACAATCTCTACATTGCTGCACATCGAAGGAAGACTAATGCATGGAGAGTATTATGTACTGGTTTAATGTGTTATTTACAAAGCCTTTTAAATTTCATGTGAAAAATGAATCTGATTTTCATCACATCTATACATTCCTAGAATTTCATGAAAGTAATTAACTTTAGGGCATATTTAAATTGATTGGATACAGTCTCACTGTCATTGTAAACCTTAAATGGTACTATAAATTAGAATATTTCATTTCAATATTATATCTATCCCTGTTTGCCTGTAAATAAATAAATTGATTTAGATTGGGTATTTGTCACTGGCTTACAGCAGATAAAAACAAAACCAGAACTTTTTATCTACAGTATCTGTATGGCATTTCTAATACTGTAGAAGATACACTGAATTAAAAATACAATGTCTATTAAAATTGCGGTAGTAATAGCATACTAATGTAAATATATATTAAGACTTTAATTATACTAGTTGTCTTAAATATATTACACAATTGAATTATCTTAAATCAATTGATTTAGCCTAAATATTTTTTTTCATAGGAATACACACTCTAAATCAAACCATGCCATGACATTTTTTTTATATTCAAGGTCACGTGGTCTTAGCCTATTTTGCACTAACTCTGCCCTTTGACCTTGAAAATGAACCTATAATATAGACATCTGTACACATGACTTGCTAAAATTAATTGCAAGCTTAATTATGAACACCCTCTGTACTTTTAGCTTCAGGCAGGAGCGGTTCATTGGGCACCTACCTCTTTCTAACAAGCAGTTATTGAACATGCTAACAACAATCAGACTTAATTATATAATGAGCTATTGAGGGAACACAATATTCATCAAAAATGCAAGAAGAGTGGGATGCATCTTTTGTTTTCTATAATTAGTTGACAGACACCTCCAGGCAGTGTTTGGTAATTGAACTCAGGACCAAGTGAGTTTATTTTTCACATAAAAGAGAGAACAAAATATGTTTATTGGTTATAGTTATCTTTACATGTAACTGTCTGTGTATGTAAAAACTATTTAACAGCATATTGTTTTTATAAGGCAACTCTATGACTAATCAAAATGCTGTAAGATAAAAAGTATTATTATTTTGTTGGCAGGATCCTGTTCAATTGCATTGTGGCTGAATTTTCAGTTTTTCTAATGATAAAAATGTCTTCAAAATGCCAGCCGGCATGTACCCCAAGTCAGACACTCTTCCAGTGAGGTAATCTCAAGACATTACAGGTTGAAATGACTTGAAATAGTATGGAATAATAATTCCACACATTCAATGTTCTTTTAAAGATTTTCCATACTTTAAATTCAGCATTCAGACAGACACAGATCTGCAATTTTATAGCTGGTTTATTATCAGGAAAAACATTAAGAATGCATGAAAATTAAAAAGATATAGAGCAACAATGCTGCATACATTTTCTATAAAGGTATGGTCAACATGCTTCTGCTTCATGTGTTAGGTTACAGAGCTATTAAAGTTACCTTAGATAACAAAAATGTAGACTTCCAAAATTTAAAGCAATCAAGGCCACTTCTGATAGTAAAGACTTTGCAAGGCTCCCTCAGGAGGCCAATGATGCACCTACAGTATTTACGGTAAGGGTGCAGCCTAAAGCCTACAATAAGGTGTAATTTTCCATATGACAAACCAATGTAACACTACAGTGGGAGTGGGCATTCAAATGTTCACACAGACCTGATTGTTGAGCTTAAGGAAAAATTTTGATTTATTGCAACTGCAGATTACTGTTTATGATCTCTACTGAGAGACAATTAAAAATACACCTTTAAACATTGAGTCTGATAACTGTGGTCAAGTGGGAGCAACTGATTTTCCAATAATTTGTGTATGCCTGGGTCATACAAGCATAGATTTACACATTTTGTAGAAATAATTGTTATCAGCCTAATTATAAGACCGGGATGCCACTAATAGTATTTTGGAAAAGTAATTTGGGGATCCCAATCCTCTTTGTCAAGAAAAAAAAATCCTCCTTCCAAGGACTATAAGGCTCTAAATACTGTACATTTGCCATTCCGAACAAATATTCTTTGCAATTGATTTCTTAACTGATGGAGCTCGTCAAATCAGCCACTACAAATACTAATTTAAACTTGTAGAGACCGTTCCTGTAGAAATCAGATATGGCCACCAAGGAAGTATCTCTTGGAAGAGACCAAATATTTTCTCACTGTTTACATTGACCAGGAAAAACTAAAATATTTACAACCACCAAGTTCATAAAGAACTTTTCTTCTCATACAGATGTGTCCACATACAGATGGGTCCACGTTTATCTTGACCTTTAATAGGATTAACTGAGACTGTCCAGTCGGACTTAATCCTCTGCTGTAATGACTTAATCCCCTGCTGTATTGTTCTCTGCATTGTATTGTAGCTGAGAACAAATAGGTGAAGGGTTTATGCTAATAAGTCATGTTGTGCCTAGGTGCAGAAAACTAGTCAAGATAACCGTGGACCCATCTGTACATCTTTGCTATATCCCACCATGTATGTCATGCTATTGCATGCAATAGACTCAGAGATTTAGCCATGCCTTGTGATTTTTCTTAATTTGCTTCTTTAATATGTTACTTTATACATATTCTATTATGGCAAACAAAAATGTTAAAATCCATCCACTCGCTACTCGTGAAGAAAAAGCTTAGCCGTGTTTTGCATGTTGTGCCAAATTGAGCATAATAGCAAATATGTAAGTGGACACATCTGGTACATTTACGTTTCAACCTCCATCCAAGAGGTTTGAATGTAAACTTTATTATACTTTTAAGTAGACTATTAGTCTTGAACATGCAAACCAGTTAAGGGGCAGGATTCATCAAAGCTCATTTTGCAGTCAAACCTCTGAAAATGCAATTTTCATACATTTGGTCCCATTGGGCATATGCATCAAGCTCCGGAATGCAATACATTCTGGAGCTTGGACCCGGTGGGTAATGCTATCTCTATATGGCATTACCCAATAGTAGGCTATGGGCTACTTTTTGCATTTTGCACTATCCAATCGGGCCCCTCCCAGTGTTTCCCAGAGCCCGCTGGAGGATCTTCGGCCTATCACAGCTGCCCTTTGTTCCCTTAGTGTTAGATGTCTACACTGATACTTAGGATGCTACCAGGACTTATACCTCAGCATTAGGGGCTTACCCAGTTGGTTGGAGACTGGAAAATATTGACTGGAGCAATATACAACAGAATTCATGGTACAAGGAATTGAGGGGTTAACTGGCATATGTTGGACTAAGCTGTAGGTAGTATGATACCATGGCATAGTATGCAAACACAGTGTTGGTGGAGGAGCAGCACTGCAGGATGGTACAAATAACACTCTGAGAATGGCCCCTACTGCAAGTTGGACTCATTAACTAGAGTGACAGAGTACAGGCACAACAGACAAGTAGGAATAATTAAGTTGGATAACATGGGTACTAAATAGAGTGTTCTCCAGCCAGACAAAGTATCCACAGGTACAAGGAAGAATATTCTTCAGAACTTGGCTTACTGCTTTATAACAGCACACTGAACCAATGAGGAGATCTGGACTAGAAGGGACACAATAATTACAGATTCCATGCAGAGCTGCACATAGCTACAGGCATCAGGCTGCTAGGTAACTGCAACTGTTGTGGCTGTCCACCAGTACCATCAGACACTGTGGCTACTGTGGATGTCCAGCAGGACCATCGGACTCTATGGCTGGAAGACTCAGTGTCCATTTTGCCTAGCAATAATCGGGAACAACCAAGGAAACAAGCCACTACATCAGCTTGTGACATAGATCTCCTGGGTCACAAACCCATAAGTTCCCTCACTGCAAAGGACAGCTTTTATTGGGAAAGCTGTCCTTTGCTTAAATCTTCATGATTACAGTTTTAATAAAGGGTGTAGTATGAGTTACCGGCGTTCAGTATATCGATGCTGGCATCCCAACAGCTGAAATCTATGTTCCCACCTTTCCCCTACCCCCTAACCCTCCCTTACAGCAGCCTTACCCTAACCTCCCCCTTTAGTGCCTAACCCTAACCTCCACTCGTAGGTGCCTAAACCTAACCCTCCTTTCCCGCAGCCTAAACCTAACCCTCGACCCTTAGTGCCTAAACCTAACCCTCGGCCTTTAGTGCCTTAATCTAACCTCCCCCCGGTGATGCCTAACCCAACCCCCCTACTCGCAGCCTAACCCTACCCTAAACCTAGCACCCCGGAAGTCTAAAAATGAAATAATACAGATCATTGGTTGGAACATTCTCTTATATTTATATTTATATGGACTGTATTATCTTTCCACACAAGACCAACATGGTAACATACCAAGTTTAATACATTTTTGATAAGGGTGATACACAGTGTCTATCATTTTTACATTGTATACTTTTTGTGTATCCTTTTTTGTACTACAGTAAATATGATGATTTACTGTATGTGAAGCAAGAAATGACATGTCTGTTATTTTAATGTGATATCTAATAAAGTACATCATTTTTAACCACAAAGAGTGCCCCAACAAAGAGTGTCTGCTTTTCTGTCCTCTATTTAGTTACAATTTTGACTCATAGGGAGCACCTCTAACAAAGTTATTACTCTAAAATTCATATTTGAATATTATTACAAGCATGTTTCCATTATTGTTTGATATATGATTTGAGATACGAAAAGAGAACAAATCTATAAGGGACCCCATCAATATTCAGGAACTGTTTTAAGAACACAAGATAAATATTCAGACATTTGAGTTGCAGCTCAAACCCTCCACTTTGCTCAGTATTCCCATCAAGCCTACTGTGAGGTGAAAATGTTAGCGTTGAACTAGGGGCTGTTAAAGTAGTAATCACCTGAGCTGGTCGAGAGACAGATGCTGCAGTTACTGAAGGAGACTGGGTAAGAAGTGACTGGATCACATATAGTCAGGATGACATGCCTTGAATATATTGCCCCAGTTGTTGCTGCAAAGCTTCTTGATGCTCCACATGGTTTAACATATCCTGCCACTCCAACTTCCTATCCTTGATCACTGGTTGAATCTATTTTTTAGGCCAGTTCCAACTGTCAGGTTCTGGGATATTTCTTTATCTTACTCTATCTCAGGACTAGATGGAGTTGGGTATGTAAAGCTGGAGGGCTTCATATACAGTGGGGCAAAAAAGTATTTGGACAGCCACCGATTGTGCAAGTTGACCCACTTAAAAAGACGAGAGAGAACTGTAATTTCAATCATAGGTACACTTCAACTGTGAGAGACAGAATCTGAAGGAAAAAAAAACAGGAAATCACATTGTATGATTTTTAAACAATTTACTTGTATATTGTTGTGGAAAATAAATATTTGGACACCTACCAAGCAGCAAGATTTCTGGTTCTCACAGACCTGTTACTTCTTCTTTAAGAAGCTCTTCTATCCTTCATTCGTTACCTGTATTAATGGCACCTGTTTGAACTTGTTATCTGTATAAAAGATACCTGTCCACACCCTCAAACAGTCAGACTGCTACCTCTCCACCATGGCCAAGATCAGAGAGCTGTCTAAGGACACCAGGGACAAAATTGTAGAGCTCCGATTGTCTGGATATTCACTGTTGACACCAGGTTTAACACTGGAAAAGACTAGGTCATGGGAAGTGTTCTCAGAAGCAGTTCAGTATAGCAGCACAGCTAGAACGCACACACTGAGCTGTGAGATTTATGGATCTTGCAACCTTAGCCCTGTAAATCAGGATGCTTTACACCCAAGGGTTGTTCTGCATTGGCTGGAGGTGTGACAGGATATTCCCAGAGATTGATATCTCAAATGTTTCCTGGTATATGGATTCAACTGTATCCTATCTCATATACAGTCAGCTATAGGACATTTCAAACAGTCCCTCTGTAAATATGTAAAAACTTCCAGCCATTTTCAGTAAATTTTGACCACAATACAGCTAACACTATGGTTCATCAATATTGGGCAAAAGTTGCAGTGAGCTGGCTGTTTAAAGAATGGGCAGGCACTCACATACCGCAGTTACATTAAAAGAATATGGCACATCTATAAAACACTGTGACAAGCAGTATCAGGCAGGATGGCAGTTTAATAGACTCTACGTCCCGCTAGATTGTTTTTAATCATGTTTTCAAGGCCAGTACAATAAATATAGGTAGAATATTTTAATACTATTTATGTAGTGGCTGCCAGGTAAAGCATGTCATTGATGTATTGATTTGATTAATAAAGATACCCTCGGAATGTATCTAAATCTGTAGGATGGACTTTCAGGCAGCTGCGCTGATGACAGTAATAGTTGTCTACCTCCCTTTGAGATTTGGAGCCCTCTCGGGAGAATGCCAAATAATGCCCATTCAGGGATTAATGACATATAATTAAACAAATGTTCATGGGAGTAGTTGAGCACTTAAAACCAAAATCAATGAATTAGCAGACAGAACCATTAAAAAATTGTTCTTGGACTGGCCACATTTGAAACAGGAGTAAGTTGTTTAAAGCCCAATCATAGATCTCCTATGTGGAGACAGGTACAGTAGGCCCTACAGTATGTAAAATATTTATGAACATCTCTGTATATGCTACAGTATCTGCAGGCCCTGAAGCTGTGCAATCCATGTTTGAGGGCCTCCTTGAGAACATCTATAGGCCACAGAAATAGCCCCTCTACTGTCCAATGATTGCTGGAGAAAGGTGTCTACAGGATTCGACCAGTAGGCTTGAGTAGGCTTGAGCAAAATGGTGAATGGTCAAGACTCAAACTTACATAAGGTTGAGCTAAAAGAAAAGCCACAGGGCATGCAGTCAATACAGGAAACTTCTCAGTTGCTTCCTGGAACGTGATGTGTTGTTAGTTGATGTGTTCACCAAATATCCAATATTAATTACCCCTCCAACTCTTCAGATATTAAAAGGGTCCCAGCCTGGCCATCCTGAAAATCAGGGTTAGACATGAAAGGGAGATAAAGAGACATATGTGCATTTAAATTGTGTTTGCGGTGCAATGTGTGCCAATAATTCCTGATCATGCAGCCAGTCTTTGAGGTAACGTAAAAGAGCCAATTGGGAGTACCACTGTACATTAGGGAAATAAACACCATTCAATTTGGGTTGTTTTAGTTTCAATAAGCCAATGCATGGGCTTTTCCTATGTCAGATGAAATGGGAAAAAAGAAAGTGAGCATGTGTAACATCTCTATGAGTTAAAGTCCATGGTAAGACCTGTAGAAAGAACATAAGGCAGGGAAACATTATCAGTTGATGAGGTTTGCCCTGCCAATGTATGAAATAGGGCGGGATTTGAACCAAATGAAGTGCGGTAGAAATGGCCTAATTGACAAGGAAACTTCCCCGAATGAATGCAATTTATCGATTAGGTGAACTAATGAGTCAGAAGGAATAGAAATGTATAATAAGATATTGTCCGCAAAGGCATACTGTATATACATATTTTTTTTAAACCAATGGTAAGTCCCCTAATGTGGGTAGCATTTTTCAGTAAAAGGAGGAGGGGATCAAGAGCTATGTTGAATAGGAGTGGGGAAAGAGGACAGCCTTGCGGGTGCCTCGCAACATAATAAGAGCATCGCTGCAGTATGCATTAAGTAAAAAAAAATACAGTAGGTGACCGGGGGCATGTAAAGATATCAAATAAAATCTATAAAAACAGGATGAAAGTTTCAAAGTGAGAGAATTGAAAAGAAATGTGGCCAGAGGACATTGTCAAACACTTTGGTGGTATCTAAACTAATTAAAGTGTTTTGTGTGCGGTCATCTTGAGAGGAAACAACCACGGCAGTGATAGCAGCTCTCACTCCCTTAACCGAGTGTCAATTGCACATGAAACCAAGTTGATGAGTAGTAAGAACCTGGGGAAGTATAAGGTGAATCCTGTCAGCCATAATTTTGGCAATTAATTTAATATCTGTTTTAAGCAGTGTAATGGAGCAGTATGAAATAAGCAGTCGGGAATCTCATTGAAGTTTAGGAAGCAAAATGGTACGGGCCAAATTGAAGTGTAGAAATTAAATTTGGTTGTGGAGAATGTCATTAAATAATTCCACTAGATTAGGGGCAATATGGGGCTTTAATATTTTGTAATAGTCGTTGGACAGGCTATCGGGACCTGGGTTTGTTTGTTTTTTAAATAAAAACTTAAGTCAACTAGAAGGGGGTGATTGCTGAAAGAAGATCAGCATCCTAATTTACCTGAACCACACTCAATGCTTAATATATTTTACAGAGACATAAAGTGCTAATAGTTTCTCACCCCCACCCCATTCTCTTGCTTTGAACCTAAATCCTTTCTGGTGGCTGCCCACCTGTTAGACAAATATACCCTCACCAGAGACTACGACTACAAGGAAATCATTTGGGATGAACGGCCAGTCAGAAAATGAGGCGACTTGCAGAATCACCGCCATTTTCCATTTGCATCTATGCCAGTTGTTTTAGCACCGTTGGGCTGGGGGTCTTGGGTGATGCCTGAAGTGGGACACATTATTTTCAGCTGTATTAAACAGAAGAAATTGTCAATGGGGGTCCCTGCAAAAAACCCATCATCCATGGTCTTGTATGTTGGAAGTCTCCAAGAGTGCCCCAGAGACAATCTACAATTGGTTATTTATGGCGATCAGGTAATGATTGGGGTTAAGGGACACAGAGGTAGATATTATGCTGGTTCACCTAGTGCTAGTGAGACCAGGAAACATTATACCAAGAACGATAGTTTCTGTACAAGATAAAGGTGGTTTTCACCTTAATGTGCCCCTTGCTAGAGTGTATCTAGATTGGGGTTCCTAGAGTGGTTAAAGAGATGTTGGGGTCCTAGACAATGTTACTTCTGATGTAATGTTGGAAACTGAATGAGGTCCGAATATATCTGTACCTGTGAAGCTTGTGATGAAGTCGTCAGCCAAGTAACCCTATCTCTTCCCAGGAGCCGCCAGCTGCTCAAGAATAAATATGTATATGATGAGGTAAATTTGCCTATTTGCAAAAATAACCTTTTAAATCCCCAAGGGTGCTAGCTAGTGCAGGGTAAAATGTGTATAATTATGTCAAGTTAGAATGAAATTGCTGTTTATAGAATAAACATTGATAATGCCAATTAACACGTGACAGGGCTTGATGGTGACACAATGTATGACAATTATAAAAGAAGAAAAGCTGTGCTATGGTTAGCTATAAGAATTCACTGCTCCGATAAGTAATTGGTAATTTAGGATTAAACTGAGCGCTTGTCAAGTGTAAGTGTGTATTTACTATAAACGCATTACTTTTAAATAAAAAAAGGTTAAACAGAAATGTTTCATGTTTAAGCTCCTTTTGAGAGAAGTTTTTGCGGTCTCCTAATTGAAATGCGAGGGTACAGATAATGGCCAGGTATGTTAGTGCTGCTGTGGAAGGAGGTTTGGCTAGAGAGCACACCCAGCCACCCCCCCCACCATCCCCTTCTCTCTGCTGAACAGCTAGTCATGAGCAAAGTTGTTATGTCAAACAGTAGACTGACCCCTCCTTCGATGCAGTGAGGATGTGGGCTAGTCAGCTACTCCAAGAGGGGGACCAACATATAGCATTCTGGGATTATGGAAATTATATTAAGGAAAAACTGTCTCACTGGTGCCCCAGTTAGCATTTACTAAAGATGGGTAGTGCCACAGCCCTATCACAAAAGATTGTTGAAAGAGGCACATGAGGTACCCTTAGCAAGACATTTGGGTATTACAAAAATCAAACATGCTTAATGCATAGTTTTTACTGACCATGCATGGTAATGGACATAGGCCTGATTCATGTTTGTAAGTAAGGCAAAAAAGCAATAAACGGGGCAAAATCATGTTGTACTATATGTGGGACAGATGTAATGTGCAAATAGATTTAGATTTGGGTGGGGTATGGTTAAACTGAAATCTAAATTGCAGTGTAAAAAATAAAGCTGTCCAGTATTTGTGGGCTACATGCAAAAGCAGCCAGTATTTACCCTGCATTGAAAAAAATATAAGCCCACCTAAATCTAAATCTCTCTGCACATCTTGTTCTATTTTATTATAATTATCATTAAATCGAGTGAATTTTTTTTTCTGATTCTTCATTATGCACATGTTTTTGCTAATACTGGATAAGTTCCGTCCGGTCCATTTTAATAACTTTATCAATTGGTGCTGTTGCTTTTTTAAGTACATTTTTGCTTTTGTTCCTGACGTTGAAGATAAAAAGTGTCTTCATTTGTGCAATTTCTCTTATTCTTCTTTGTTATCCTTCTGGAATATTTTGTATCTATCCTCTATGGTGGTTATTTGTGTGTAGCATGTTGTTTTCATCAACTTCTTTGTTGTGAGTTTTTGTGTGCAGTGTATTTTCTATTACAAATATTTCCAGGTCTAAGAATATAACCATCTCTTTACAAGTGGAAGTAAGGAATTCTAGGCCTATTGTAGTGGAGCATATATACTTGATGAATTCTTGGAGTTTATCATCTGGGCTTTTCAAATTAAGAATATAACATCTCCAAAGATTATAAATTATTTTTTCTGTATATGTTGTTCTCCCAGATTTTGTCATCGGCCAATTTTGCAACAAATAAATTTGCATAGTTCAGCACTAGTGATGTTCCCATGTCAGTCCCTTTCATTTTTTTGTAATAGTCAGATAGTCTGTAATATGCCCTTGAGAACTGTGGCATAATTTATGTTGTGCTTTTTAATGCCAGAATAAACAAAAAGTAGAAAAGTTATGAGGTGGCATCTGTCACCATATGCATCATTTTTATTGTATCAGAGTAACATTTGGTTGAAATTTTATTTTCCATACAAAATATTTTTAATTTTGTAATTTGTAAAAGTTACATTTGGGTTTGTATTGGCTTATTTGTAGTAATCAGCCTATTTAAAACCTACATGTGAAATGCAGCAAGCACATTACTGTCTAAGATAGCAGTACCATTATTTAGCTACTGTATGCACAGATGCAGAATTTACAAGTTCATGAACATTAGACTGAATGCTGTGGCAAATGTCCTTTCTTTCTTCTGCATTTGTGCTGAGCTTCTATAGCAGGATATCCAGTTAATTTGGCTGTGCATTCTGGAGATCCACTTCAGTACCTTACTTTATTGAGGAAGAAGTCCACCAGTGCTTGGCACAGGAAAGCCTTTTTACTAGACCATGTATGTTTAGCGGCTTGAAATTCCAACCTTTCCCAGTGAAAAAAAAATACTGGCACAGAGATTTATGTTTTGAGATTTATGTTTTGAGAATTACAGGAAGATACTTATCCATCATGCAATACCATCAGGGAGGCTCCAAATGTATTCTGCAGCAGGACAATGACCCCAAACGGGTGTGTCAGGAGACCGCCAGTCACCATACTGGTTCCAGCACCTCGGCATTGAGATGCCCGATGCGGGGCAAGCACAATAAAGCCCCTTACGGGCTTGCTGGTGAGCTGCGCTTACCACAGATTCTATTCCTACTCTATGGGTGTCGTGGGCACCCCCGAGTGGGAATAGTCCCTGTTAGTCAGCGTGCCGACTGTCGGGATTGTGGGTGGGCGGTATGTAGGTGGAGTTATTGTAACCGGTGGTCTTGTGACTGCTGGTCACATAACTACACCCCACCAAACATATAGCCAATGTCATTAAGAACTACCTTCAACATAAAGAAGATCAAGGAGCTCTGGAAGTGATGAAATGGCCCTCACAGAGTCCTGATCACAACATCATTGAGTCTGTCTGGGATTACATGAAGAGAAAGAAGGATTTGAGCAAGCCTACATACACAAAAGACCTATGGTTAGTTCTCCAAGATGTTCAGAACAACATCCATGCCAATTTCGTTCTATAACTGTGCAAGTGATTCTGTTTTGAAGGCAAAGAGTGGTCACCCCAAATATTGATTTGATTTAAATTTCTCTTCTGTTCACCCACTTTGCATTTTGTTAATTGATTAAAATAAACTATTAACACTTCTATTTTTGAAAGCATTCTTATTTTGCTGAATTTTTCAACACCTGCCTAAAACTTTTGCACAGTACTGTATACATTATGTGTAATCTATGAAAAAAATAAAGCTAAATGCTTTAGATATACCTTTTCCAAATTTCCTTTTATAAAATATAAATTGTCACTTCCTTCCTTTAAACTGATTACTCAACTTAGCTATCCCTTACTTGTACCTTAACCCCCAGTCCCACTGAAATTCAACAAAGAAGCATACACCCTTCTCCCTTAGATCTATCATTTACTGCTCTGGGTTTCACCAGAATCAGAGCCTGTGCCCTAACTCAGGAGTTGCCATCTCTTTGCCACCTCACCAGATTTAGGGATGCTGGCAGAACCCTTCCTGTCCATAAATATACCTCAAGATGAACTGTTACTTGTCTATCTGCTTTCTGTTATTTATAGAATCTTCTGGGTTGCCATCACAACATGCCCTAATTTCCCCCTCATTTCACCCCACAATTGTGGAAGCTACTTTAACCACATCACTGCTGACATCACCACAAATGGCAATGATGGTTACATATCCAAAGAGAAGTAAT
Source organism: Pseudophryne corroboree (assembly GCF_028390025.1). Classification (NCBI taxonomy): domain Eukaryota; kingdom Metazoa; phylum Chordata; class Amphibia; order Anura; family Myobatrachidae; genus Pseudophryne; species Pseudophryne corroboree. The sequence goes on from NC_086445.1 coordinate 618,997,702, forward strand.
TTTTGCTATAAGGTGTCTTGATTCAACTCCTCTGCCTTGTTTCCAAATCCACATGTGACCACCATATCCTCCAAGGTAATAATTAGAGATGAGTGGGTCCAGTTCTCAGAGAACTAAACACAGCTGAACTTCACGATCTGAGCTGGGAACCGAGTCCAGTTGGGACTTCCCACAACAAGGCAAAATGTCATCATTCTGCTGTCAGCTTCTCACAGGTTTTGGATTCCATATAAGGAGTCAGGTGTTGCTGCCATTTTCACTCTGGACTTGGAGAGTGAGCGAGATAGACCTCTGTCTTTCTCTGTGGGTGGTGGCATCGGGTGGGGTCAGTGTGTGCTCTCTAGGGGTGCTGTCCTGTTACTATGGTGTACCTGTGATGTTAGGGGTGCTGTCCTGGCTGTCACTGGTGTTTCATGTGCTGTTAGGGGTGCTGCAGCGTACATGGGTGTTGCTGTCCTGGCTGCAATGCTGTACAGGGGCACTGTCCTCCTGTATGTTATGAAAATACAGGGGTGCTGGCCCTATCATGTATGTTGTAAAAATTCAGGGGTACAGTGAAAATAAGTGTACACTGGCCCTGTCTTGTATGCTGTAAAAATTCATAGGTGCAGTGAAAATAAATGTACACTGGTCCTGTCTTGTACTCTGTAAAAATTCAGGGGTGCAGTGAAAATAAATGTACACTGCCCCTGTCTTGTATGCTGTAAAAATTCATGGGTGCTGTTGTTAAAATAAAAGTACACTGGCCCTGTCTTGTATGCTGTAAAAATTCAGGGGTGCATGAAAATAAATGTACACTGGCCCTTTGTTGTATGCTGTAAAAATTCAGGGGTGCTGTTGTTAAAATAAAAGTACATGGGCCCTGTGTTGTATGCTGTAAAAATTTAGTGGTGCTGTGAAAATGTACCCTGGCCTTGTATGCTGTAAAAATTCAGGTGTGCAGTGAAAATAAATGTACACTGGCTCTGTCTTGTATGTTGTAAAAATTCAGGGGTGCTGTTGTTAAAATAAATGTACACTGACCCTTTCTTGGATGCTGTAAAAATTCAGGGGTGCAGTGAAAATAAATGTACACTGGGCCTGTCTTGTATGCTGTAAAATTTTAGGGGTGCCGTGAAAATAAATGTACACTGGCCCTGTCTGCTATGCTGTAAAAATTCAGGGGTGCAGTAAAAATAAATGTACACTGGGCCTGTCTTGTATGCTGTCAAAATTCTGGGGTGCAGTGAAAATAAATGTACACTGGTCCTGCCTTGTATGCTGTAAAAATTCAGGGGTGCTGTTGTTAAAATAAAAGTACACTGGCCCTATATTTTATGCTGTAAAAAATTATGGGGTACTGTGAATATAAATGTACACTGGCCCTATCTTGTATGCTGTACAAATTCAGAGGTGCAGTGAAAATAAATGTACACTGGCCCTGTCTTGTATGCTGTAAAGATTCAAGGGTGCTGTTGTTAAAACAAAAGTACACTGGCCTTGTCTTGTATGCTGTAAAAATTCAGGGGTGCAGTGAAAATAAATGTACACTGGCCTGTCTTGTATGCTGTAAAATTTCAGAGGTACAGTGAAAATAAATGTACACTGGCCCTGTCTTGTATGCTGTAAAAATTCAGGGGTGCTGTTGTTAAAATAAAAGTACACTGGCCCTATCTTTTATGCTGTAAAAATTCAGGGGTGCAGTGAAAATAAATGTACACTGGCCCTGTCTTGTATGCTGTAACAATTCAGGGGTGCAGTGAAAATAAATGTACACTGGCCCTGTCTTGTATGCTGTAAAAATTCATGGGTGCAGTGAAAATAAATGTACACTGGCCCTTTCTTGTATGCTGTAAAAATTAAGGGGTGCAGTGACAATAAATGTACACTGGCCCTGTCTTGTATATTGTAAAAATTCTGGGGTGCTGTTGTTAAAATAAAAGTACACTGGCCCTGTGTCGTATGCTGTAAAAATTCAGGGTTGCTGTGAAAATAAATGTACACTGGTCCTGTCTTGTGTGCTGTAAAAATTCAGGGGTGCAGTGAAAATAAATGTACACTGTCCCTGTCTTGTATGCTGTAAAAATTCAGGGGTGCAGTGAAAATAAATGTATACTGGCCCTTTCTTGTATGCTGTAAAAATTAAGGGGTGCAGTGAAAATAAATGTACACTGGCCCTGTCTTGTATATTGTAAAAATTCAGGGGTGCTGTTGTTAAAATAAAAGTACACTGGCCCTGTGTTGTATGCTGTAAAAATTCAGGGGTGCTGTGAAAATAAATGTACACTGGTCCTGTCTTGTGTGCTGTAAAAATTCAGGGGTGCAGTGAAAATAAATGTACACTGGCCCTGTCTTGTATGTTGTAAAAATTCTGGGGTGCAGTGAAAATAAATGTACACTGTCCCTGTCTTGTATGCTGTAAAAATTCATGGGTGCTGTTGTTAAAATAAAAGTACACTGGCCCTGTCTTGTATGCTGTAAAAATTCAGGGGTGCATGAAAATAAATGTACACTGGCCCTTTGTTGTATGCTGTAAAAATTCAGGGGTGCTGTTGTTAAAATAAAAGTACACTGGCCCTGTGTTGTATGCTGTAAAAATTCAGTGGTGCTGTGAAAATGTACCCTGGCCTTGTATGCTGTAAAAATTCAGGTGTGCAGTGAAAATAAATGTACACTGTCCCTATCTTGTATGCTGTAAAAATTCTGGGGTGCAGTGAAAATAAATGTACATTGGCTCTGTCTTGTATGTTGTAAAAATTCAGGGGTGCTGTTGTTAAAATAAATGTACACTGACCCTTTCTTGGATGCTGTAAAAATACAGGGGTGCAGTGAAAATAAATGTACACTGGGCCTGTCTTGTATGCTGTAAAATTTCAGGGGTGTCGTGAAAATAAATGTACACTGGCCCTGTCTGATATGCTGTAAAAATTCAGGGGTGCAGTGAAAATAAATGTACACTGGGCCTGTCTTGTATGCTGTAAAAATTCTGGGGTGCAGTAAAAATAAATGTACACTGGTCCTGCCTTGTATGCTGTAAAAATTCAGGGGTGCTGTTGTTAAAATAAAAGTACACTGGCCCTATATTTTATGCTGTAAAAAATTATGGGGTACTGTGAATATAAATGTACACTGGCCCTATCTTGTATGCTGTACAAATTCAGAGGTGCAGTGAAAATAAATGTACACTGGCCCTGTCTTGTATGATGTAAAGATTCAAGGGTGCTGTTGTTAAAACAAAAGTACACTGGCCCTGTCTTGTATGCTGTAAAAATTCAGGGGTGCAGTGAAAATAAATGTACACTGGCCTGTCTTGTATGCTGTAAAATTTCAGAGGTACAGTGAAAATAAATGTACACTGGCCCTGTCTTGTATGCTGTAAAAATTCAGGGGTGCTGTGAAATTAAATGTATACTGGCCCTGTCTTGTTTGCTGTAAAAATTCAGGGGTGCAGTGAAAATAAATGTACACTGGCCCTGTCTTGTATGCTGTAACAATTCAGGGGTGCAGTGAAAATAAATGTACACTGGCCCTGTCTTGTATGCTGTAAAAATTCATGGGTGCAGTGAAAATAAATGTACACTGGCCCTTTCTTGTATGCTGTAAAAATTAAGGGGTGCAGTGACAATAAATGTACACTGGCCCTGTCTTGTATATTGTAAAAATTCAGGGGTGCTGTTGTTAAAATAAAAGTACACTGGCCCTGTGTTGTATGCTGTAAAAATTCAGGGGTGCTGTGAAAATAAATGTACACTGGTCCTGTCTTGTGTGCTGTAAAAATTCAGGGGTGCAGTGAAAATAAATGTACACTGGCCCTGTCTTGTATGTTGTAAAAATTCAGGGGTGCAGTGAAAATAAATGTACACTGTCCCTGTCTTGTATGCTGTAAAAATTAATGGGTGCTGTTGTTAAAATAAAAGTACACTGGCCCTGTCTTGTATGCTGTAAAAATTCAGGGGTGCATGAAAATAAATGTACACTGGCCCTTTGTTGTATGCTGTAAAAATTCAGGGGTGCTGTTGTTAAAATAAAAGTACACTGGCCCTGTGTTGTATGCTGTAAAAATTCAGTGGTGCTGTGAAAATGTACCCTGGCCTTGTATGCTGTAAAAATTCAGGTGTGCAGTGAAAATAAATGTACACTGTCCCTATCTTGTATGCTGTAAAAATTCTGGGGTGCAGTGAAAATAAATGTACATTGGCTCTGTCTTGTATGTTGTAAAAATTCAGGGGTGCTGTTGTTAAAATAAATGTACACTGACCCTTTCTTGGATGCTGTAAAAATACAGGGGTGCAGTGAAAATAAATGTACACTGGGCCTGTCTTGTATGCTGTAAAATTTCAGGGGTGCCGTGAAAATAAATGTACACTGGCTTTGTCTGATATGCTGTAAAAATTCAGGGGTGCAGTGAAAATAAATGTACACTGGGCCTGTCTTGTATGCTGTAAAAATTCTGGGGTGCAGTAAATATAAATGTACACTGGTCCTGCCTTGTATGCTGTAAAAATTCAGGGGTGCTGTTGTTAAAATAAAAGTACACTGGCCCTATATTTTATGCTGTAAAAAATTATGGGGTACTGTGAATATAAATGTACACTGGCCCTATCTTGTATGCTGTACAAATTCAGAGGTGCAGTGAAAATAAATGTACACTGGCCCTGTCTTGTATGCTGTAAAGATTCAAGGGTGCTGTTGTTAAAACAAAAGTACACTGGCCTTGTCTTGTATGCTGTAAAAATTCAGGGGTGCAGTGAAAATAAATGTACACTGGCCTGTCTTGTATGCTGTAAAATTTCAGAGGTACAGTGAAAATAAATGTACACTGGCCCTGTCTTGTATGCTGTAAAAATTCAGGGGTGCTGTTGTTAAAATAAAAGTACACTGGCCCTATCTTTTATGCTGTAAAAATTCAGGGTACTGTGAAATTAAATGTATACTGGCCCTGTCTTGTATGCTGTAAAAATTCAGGGGTGCAGTGAAAATAAATGTACACTGGCCCTGTCTTGTATGCTGTAACAATTCAGGGGTGCAGTGAAAATAAATGTACACTGGCCCTGTCTTGTATGCTGTAAAAATTCATGGGTGCAGTGAAAATAAATGTACACTGGCCCTTTCTTGTATGCTGTAAAAATTAAGGGGTGCAGTGACAATAAATGTACACTGGCCCTGTCTTGTATATTGTAAAAATTCAGGGGTGCTGTTGTTAAAATAAAAGTACACTGGCCCTGTGTCGTATGCTGTAAAAATTCAGGGTTGCTGTGAAAATAAATGTACACTGGTCCTGTCTTGTGTGCTGTAAAAATTCAGGGGTGCAGTGAAAATAAATGTACACTGTCCCTGTCTTGTGTGCTGTAAAAATTCAGGGGTGCAGTGAAAATAAATGTACACTGGCCCTGTCTTGTATGTTGTAAAAATTCTGGGGTGCAGTGAAAATAAATGTACACTGTCCCTGTCTTGTATGCTGTAAAAATTCATGGGTGCTGTTGTTAAAATAAAAGTACACTGGCCCTGTCTTGTATGCTGTAAAAATTCAGGGGTGCATGAAAATAAATGTACACTGGCCCTTTGTTGTATGCTGTAAAAATTCAGGGGTGCTGTTGTTAAAATAAAAGTACACTGGCCCTGTGTTGTATGCTGTAAAAATTCAGTGGTGCTGTGAAAATGTACCCTGGCCTTGTATGCTGTAAAAATTCAGGTGTGCAGTGAAAATAAATGTACACTGTCCCTATCTTGTATGCTGTAAAAATTCTGGGGTGCAGTGAAAATAAATGTACATTGGCTCTGTCTTGTATGTTGTAAAAATTCAGGGGTGCTGTTGTTAAAATAAATGTACACTGACCCTTTCTTGGATGCTGTAAAAATACAGGGGTGCAGTGAAAATAAATGTACACTGGGCCTGTCTTGTATGCTGTAAAATTTCAGGGGTGTCGTGAAAATAAATGTACACTGGCCCTGTCTGATATGCTGTAAAAATTCAGGGGTGCATTGAAAATAAATGTACACTGGGCCTGTCTTGTATGCTGTAAAAATTCTGGGGTGCAGTAAAAATAAATGTACACTGGTCCTGCCTTGTATGCTGTAAAAATTCAGGGGTGCTGTTGTTAAAATAAAAGTACACTGGCCCTATATTTTATGCTGTAAAAAATTATGGGGTACTGTGAATATAAATGTACACTGGCCCTATCTTGTATGCTGTACAAATTCAGAGGTGCAGTGAAAATAAATGTACACTGGCCCTGTCTTGTATGATGTAAAGATTCAAGGGTGCTGTTGTTAAAACAAAAGTACACTGGCCCTGTCTTGTATGCTGTAAAAATTCAGGGGTGCAGTGAAAATAAATGTACACTGGCCTGTCTTGTATGCTGTAAAATTTCAGAGGTACAGTGAAAATAAATGTACACTGGCCCTGTCTTGTATGCTGTAAAAATTCAGGGGTGCTGTGAAATTAAATGTATACTGGCCCTGTCTTGTTTGCTGTAAAAATTCAGGGGTGCAGTGAAAATAAATGTACACTGGCCCTGTCTTGTATGCTGTAACAATTCAGGGGTGCAGTGAAAATAAATGTACACTGGCCCTGTCTTGTATGCTGTAAAAATTCATGGGTGCAGTGAAAATAAATGTACACTGGCCCTTTCTTGTATGCTGTAAAAATTAAGGGGTGCAGTGACAATAAATGTACACTGGCCCTGTCTTGTATATTGTAAAAATTCAGGGGTGCTGTTGTTAAAATAAAAGTACACTGGCCCTGTGTTGTATGCTGTAAAAATTCAGGGGTGCGGTGAAAATAAATGTACACTGGTCCTGTCTTGTGTGCTGTAAAAATTCAGGGGTGCAGTGAAAATAAATGTACACTGGCCCTGTCTTGTATGTTGTAAAAATTCAGGGGTGCAGTGAAAATAAATGTACACTGTCCCTGTCTTGTATGCTGTAAAAATTAATGGGTGCTGTTGTTAAAATAAAAGTACACTGGCCCTGTCTTGTATGCTGTAAAAATTCAGGGGTGCATGAAAATAAATGTACACTGGCCCTTTGTTGTATGCTGTAAAAATTCAGGGGTGCTGTTGTTAAAATAAAAGTACACTGGCCCTGTGTTGTATGCTGTAAAAATTCAGTGGTGCTGTGAAAATGTACCCTGGCCTTGTATGCTGTAAAAATTCAGGTGTGCAGTGAAAATAAATGTACACTGTCCCTATCTTGTATGCTGTAAAAATTCTGGGGTGCAGTGAAAATAAATGTACATTGGCTCTGTCTTGTATGTTGTAAAAATTCAGGGGTGCTGTTGTTAAAATAAATGTACACTGACCCTTTCTTGGATGCTGTAAAAATACAGGGGTGCAGTGAAAATAAATGTACACTGGGCCTGTCTTGTATGCTGTAAAATTTCAGGGGTGCCGTGAAAATAAATGTACACTGGCTCTGTCTGATATGCTGTAAAAATTCAGGGGTGCAGTGAAAATAAATGTACACTGGGCCTGTCTTGTATGCTGTAAAAATTCTGGGGTGCAGTAAATATAAATGTACACTGGTCCTGCCTTGTATGCTGTAAAAATTCAGGGGTGCTGTTGTTAAAATAAAAGTACACTGGCCCTATATTTTATGCTGTAAAAAATTATGGGGTACTGTGAATATAAATGTACACTGGCCCTATCTTGTATGCTGTACAAATTCAGAGGTGCAGTGAAAATAAATGTACACTGGCCCTGTCTTGTATGATGTAAAGATTCAAGGGTGCTGTTGTTAAAACAAAAGCACACTGGCCCTGTCTTGTATGCTGTAATAATTCAGGGGTGCAGTGAAAATAAATGTACACTGGCCTGTCTTGTATGCTGTAAAATTTCAGAGGTACAGTGAAAATAAATGTACACTGGCCCTGTCTTGTATGCTGTAAAAATTCAGGGGTGCTGTTGTTAAAATAAAAGTACACTGGCCCTATCTTTTATGCTGTAAAAATTCAGGGTACTGTGAAATTAAATGTATACTGGCCCTGTCTTGTATGCTGTAAAAATTCAGGGGTGCAGTGAAAATAAATGTACACTGGCCCTGTCTTGTATGCTGTAACAATTCAGGGGTGCAGTGAAAATAAATGTACACTGGCCCTGTCTTGTATGCTGTAAAAATTCATGGGTGCAGTGAAAATAAATGTACACTGGCCCTTTCTTGTATGCTGTAAAAATTAAGGGGTGTAGTGACAATAAATGTACACTGGCCCTGTCTTGTATATTGTAAAAATTCAGGGGTGCTGTTGTTAAAATAAAAGTACACTGGCCCTGTGTTGTATGCTGTAAAAATTCAGGGGTGCTGTGAAAATAAATGTACACTGGTCCTGTCTTGTGTGCTGTAAAAATTCAGGGGTGCAGTGAAAATAAATGTACACTGGCCCTGTCTTGTATGCTGTAAAAATTCATGGGTGCAGTGAAAATAAATGTACACTGGCCCTTTCTTGTATGCTGTAAAAATTAAGGGGTGCAGTGAAAATAAATGTACACTGGCCTGTCTTGTATGCTGTAAAATTTCAGAGGTACAGTGAAAATAAATGTACACTGGCCCTGTCTTGTATGCTTTAAAAATTCAGGGGTGCTGTGAAATTAAATGTATACTGGCCCTGTCTTGTTTGCTGTAAAAATTCAGGGGTGCAGTGAAAATAAATGTACACTGGCCCTGTCTTGTATGCTGTAACAATTCAGGGGTGCAGTGAAAATAAATGTACACTGGCCCTGTCTTGTATGCTGTAAAAATTCATGGGTGCAGTGAAAATAAATGTACACTGGCCCTTTCTTGTATGCTGTAAAAATTAAGGGGTGCAGTGACAATAAATGTACACTGGCCCTGTCTTGTATATTGTAAAAATTCAGGGGTGCTGTTGTTAAAATAAAAGTACACTGGCCCTGTGTTGTATGCTGTAAAAATTCAGGGGTGCTGTGAAAATAAATGTACACTGGTCCTGTCTTGTGTGCTGTAAAAATTCAGGGGTGCAGTGAAAATAAATGTACACTGGCCCTGTCTTGTATGTTGTAAAAATTCAGGGGTGCAGTGAAAATAAATGTACACTGTCCCTGTCTTGTATGCTGTAAAAATTAATGGGTGCTGTTGTTAAAATAAAAGTACACTGGCCCTGTCTTGTATGCTGTAAAAATTCAGGGGTGCATGAAAATAAATGTACACTGGCCCTTTGTTGTATGCTGTAAAAATTCAGGGGTGCTGTTGTTAAAATAAAAGTACACTGGCCCTGTGTTGTATGCTGTAAAAATTCAGTGGTGCTGTGAAAATGTACCCTGGCCTTGTATGCTGTAAAAATTCAGGTGTGCAGCGAAAATAAATGTACACTGTCCCTATCTTGTATGCTGTAAAAATTCTGGGGTGCAGTGAAAATAAATGTACATTGGCTCTGTCTTGTATGTTGTAAAAATTCAGGGGTGCTGTTGTTAAAATAAATGTACACTGACCCTTTCTTGGATGCTGTAAAAATACAGGGGTGCAGTGAAAATAAATGTACACTGGGCCTGTCTTGTATGCTGTAAAATGTCAGGGGTGCCGTGAAAATAAATGTACACTGGCTCTGTCTGATATGCTGTAAAAATTCAGGGGTGCAGTGAAAATAAATGTACACTGGGCCTGTCTTGTATGCTGTAAAAATTCTGGGGTGCAGTAAATATAAATGTACACTGGTCCTGCCTTGTATGCTGTAAAAATTCAGGGGTGCTGTTGTTAAAATAAAAGTACACTGGCCCTATATTTTATGCTGTAAAAAATTATGGGGTACTGTGAATATAAATGTACACTGGCCCTATCTTGTATGCTGTACAAATTCAGAGGTGCAGTGAAAATAAATGTACACTGGCCCTGTCTTGTATGCTGTAAAGATTCAAGGGTGCTGTTGTTAAAACAAAAGCACACTGGCCCTGTCTTGTATGCTGTAATAATTCAGGGGTGCAGTGAAAATAAATGTACACTGGCCTGTCTTGTATGCTGTAAAATTTCAGAGGTACAGTGAAAATAAATGTACACTGGCCCTGTCTTGTATGCTGTAAAAATTCAGGGGTGCTGTTGTTAAAATAAAAGTACACTGGCCCTATCTTTTATGCTGTAAAAATTCAGGGTACTGTGAAATTAAATGTATACTGGCCCTGTCTTGTATGCTGTAAAAATTCAGGGGTGCAGTGAAAATAAATGTACACTGGCCCTGTCTTGTATGCTGTAACAATTCAGGGGTGCAGTGAAAATAAATGTACACTGGCCCTGTCTTGTATATTGTAAAAATTCAGGGGTGCTGTTGTTAAAATAAAAGTACACTGGCCCTATGTTGTATGCTGTAAAAATTCAGGGGTGCTGTGAAAATAAATGTACACTGGTCCTGTCTTGTGTGCTGTAAAAATTCAGGGGTGCAGTGAAAATAAATGTACACTGGCCCTGTCTTGTATGTTGTAAAAATTCAGGGGTGCAGTGAAAATAAATGTACACTGTCCCTGTCTTGTATGCTGTAAAAATTCAGGGATGCAGTGAAAATAAATGTACACTGGCCCTTTCTTGTATGCTGTAAAAATTAAGGGGTGCAGTGAAAATAAATGTACACTGGCCCTGTCTTGTATATTGTAAAAATTCAGGGGTGCTGTTGTTAAAATAAAAGTACACTGGCCCTGTGTTGTATGCTGTAAAAATTCAGGGGTGCAGTGAAAATAAATGTACACTGGTCCTGTCTTGTATATTGTAAAAATTCAGGGGTGCTGTTGTTAAAATAAAAGTACACTGGCCCTGTGTTGTATGCTGTAAAAGTTCAGGGGTGCAGTGAAAATAAATGTACACTGGCCCTGTCTTGTATGTTGTAAAAATTCTGGGGTGCAGTGAAAATAAATGTACACTGTCCCTGTCTTGTATGCTGTAAAAATTCAGGGGTGCTGTTGTTGAAATAAAAGTACACTGGACCTATCTTTTATGCTGTAAAAAATTATGGGGTACTGTGAAAATAAATGTACACTGGCCCTGTCTTGTATGCTGTAAAACTTCAGAGGTGCAGTGAAAATAAATGTACACTGGCCCTGTCTTGTTTGCTGTAAAGATTCAGGGGTGCTGTTGTTAAAATAAAAGTACACTGGCCCTGTCTTGTATGCTGTAAAAATTCAGGGGTGCAGCGAAAATAAATGTACACTGGCCCTGTCTTGTGTGCTGTAAAAATTCAGGGGTCCTTTGAAAATAAATGTACACTGGCCAAGTCTAGTATCAGTCAGGGGTGCAGTAAGGGGTGCAGTAAGGTTCTTCTCAATTATTTCAAGTTAGGGACTCACTCAAATGAATGGCTCCAATTAGTCAACCTTACTTTATTAATGCTCCACATTTTGAGATTATTTCTTTTCAAAATGCGCATTTGTTGTACAGGGTTCTTTTCCTAAGGGCTGCATAGGGTTATTGCAAGACCTTTGCGGTGTTAAAAGAACAGAGTTTTAGTGATCTTGCATTGCATCAGCTTTCCATTGCACTGCAGCACTAGATGGGCCAGGAGCTCCTTTGAGGCACAAACAGTTACTGAATAAGGCCCAGTATGATCTTACAGCAGGAAGATGTCTGGCATGCCAGGGTGAGGCATGCTGTGGGCACAGAGGTTAGCATTGCTTCCTCCCACAGTCCTACTTATAGTATGAAATGAATTTTGACTGTAGAGTGGTAAGCTCCACTAGGGCAGGGGCTCAATAACAAAAAATTCACTGCACAGTCCTGCTTAGTACTTTACCAAACCCACCCGAACTCAACTTGGCCCATCCAGGGCTTCTTTGGAGGCTTAGGAAGGGCTGCTAAAACATCTAAGGGGCTGCTTTATTTAAAAATAAAATATGAATAAAATAAGCAAGTCACATAGATATGCTCACATGCGTGTAACTGGGACACACAGGTATGCTCACATGCGTATGCGTGTAACTGGAATCTCTGAAAAACAAAAATAAAGCATCTGCTACAAAATATGTGAATAAAAATGCAATTAAAAAATGGTAAAAAAGAAACTCAGGAAATTTTCACAAAATGAGTCTCCAGACTCCGTGGAGGGGAAAATATCCAATCTTGATCCTGTGGTATACACCAGTTTATTTGCATTCCAGTATTAAGGGGCCAATTCAGTAAGGATTGTAAAAATTACAAATTTGCAAAAATTGCGAGCAATCGCAAAATTGCGAAAGCACGCCCAAACGGAAAAACTGCAACACTAATTTAATGTTACAAAAAGTAGGTGGGCTTGTGAAATGTGCAAATATTCCAAAGACCGTCTTGACTGCAGCAGCTCTACCTAATAAAAAAAAGAAAGAAATTTAGTGTATACAACTTATCAGTCAATTTAGGGATAGAAACACCCAAATATTTAATATGTGCGGCATTAATCTTAAATTTAGAGAAAATGGAGGAAGACTGAAGGTCTAACGTATAAAAACCAATTGGTAGAATTTCAGATTTTGCACATTGATTTTGTATCCAGAAACCTTACTAAAAACATCAATCAGGATACTTCCGATTCTGGGACCCATGGAGTGAGACTCTCAGTGCCGGAGCTCCGTCCCGCCGCCGACCGCAACTAATCTTTTAAAGGCTGCTACAGCCTCCACGCCGCCCAGATCACCTCCGGCAAGACCCGCGGTCACCATGGACCGCAACATGACACCCGTAGCCGCATCTCCACAGGCTCCACATGGCGCTGCCATGAGGCTGGAGAACCGTTGCGAAGGCAGCAATATGGCACCTGGCGCCGGCCCTGAAGTCACCTCTCCTGCTTCAAACAAAGGATACAGGATCACAGGTATGCCGCGATCCTGAGGCCCCTGTAACATATGGGGACGTTGTAGCAGCAATAAAAGCCACCATGGACCCCCTGCTTTCACAGGCTGTTAATACAACAATATAACAATACAGCTGCAGCATCTGCAACAGAGAGTCTCACACACTGAATCTCAGCTGCAGGCAGCTACACATGACATAGAGGGGCTGCATCACTCAGTGAAATCTCTTACTACGGAGAACTATCAGATCTGGAATAAACTAGATGATATTGAAAATCGTTAAAAAGAAGAAATAATATCAGATTAGTGGGATTGCCGGAATCACTTAAAGGCACAGCACTGGCTCATTTTGTCCGTGTTACCCTTCCTGCGATTTTAGGTATAGAACAGAACTGCAGTGATCTAGTAATGGAGAGAGTTCACTGTGCGGGTCCTGTACCCACCCCCAACAGACCGCGTCCACGTGTAACTTTGTTTCGCTGTCTGAACTACCTTCATAAATTGGCATTCTGGTCCGCATCTCGCAAAAATGAAGGATATCCAATGGGAGGGTAATACGTTTTTCATATTCCAGGACTATTCGGTGGAATTGACCCAGGCCCATAAAGCTTTTTTCCCCATTTGCACTCAACTTGTTTCAGAGGGTTGCAAGTTTGGCCTGCTCTACCCAGCACGCTTGCGCATTTATGAGGGTACCTCCCACAAAGATCTTCTGTCGCCTGCTGATGCGGTGGCCTACCTCCGTAATATCTCCAGAGAAGACAATGCAGACATTTCTGATCTCCCCTCAGCGGCAACTTGATCTTATATCACTGGTTCTCCCCCTGCGGACTAGTCATTCCTTCCACATGGACTGCCTTGGTTCGTTTTGTTATAGCAACAATTACACTCTGACACTACTGTAGCTGCTGCTGCTCCGTAGTTGTTCTGCCTGCTCTTGGATTCTGTTTTGATCCATTTTTTGATATGTTCTCATATACAAGCTTATTCTACAAATGCTCACCGGGTTTTCTTTTACACAGGCTGTGGTATACCCCACTATACTGGACTTCCGTGGTTATGTTTCCCTATTCATTAAATTAGACATAGGTTTTCTACTATATACTGCTCACTGCATCTCGCCTATAATATGTTGTTCTTTAGAGCATACTGTTACATTATTTGTTAGGAGTTTCTGGGTGGGCTTGTTTATTTACATCGCGGTGGGGAGGGGCTCCTCCTCTACTGTTGGTGTACGCCACTTAATGCCAGGGTGCGGGACCGCTACCACTGGTGTTTGCCCATGCTCGTTGACCGCAGGTCTCTGGTCACAGAAGTATTGGCTATTTTTTAAAGTATTACTTTTTCAATTGTATGACCTGTTATTTACTATTGCTTTCTATTTCTTCCTTTCTCCTCTTGTTTTGTCTCTTCCCTCCCCCCTCTTCCCCCCCCCTCCCCCGGGATGTGATTATGTTCATGCCTCTTATGAAGATAGTAAGGAATACATCTGTTTTGCCTTTTCCTCTGAATTATGCATGATTTGACGGTGGGATCTTGGAATGTTGGGGGTTTTAATTCCCCAGCAAAGAGACGGAAAATACTCCTTTATCTTGGTAAACAGCGGATAGACCTGGCATTCCTCCAGGAAACACACCTCACTCCAGAGGAAACGGCAAAATTAAATGCTCTGAACTGGCGGGTTTTGGGTTTCAGCTCTTTCAATTCTAAGGCCAGAGGGGTTGTTATATTGGTGAAACGTTCTATTCCCACGGAAGTCCTATCCACTGCTATTGACCCTGATGGTCGTTATGTGATAATATCTGCTAAGATTAATGGTAGAACTTATTCACTGTGTAATGTATATGCACCCAATGTTTACTCCAATAATTTTTTTCAGTCCTTACTTGCCAAACTGACTCCCCTCCTCACAGACCCCTACTCTGCGGAGATTTAAACCTTATCTCCTCCTCCTATTTAGACCGATCTCATATACCAACAAGACCTCTTTCACTGCCCAAATTTGGAGTCCCTGTATTGGCTGACAGACTGCAGGCGGTAGATATCTGGAGAGCCTTACATCCCACAGAGAAGGAATACACTTGCCTCTCTGCAGCCCATCATACTCTATCTAGGATAGACTATATTTTATTATCCCATTCTTTATTACCGAATGTGTCAGACTCCCAAATTGAGGCAATTTCCCTATCGGATCATGCCCTAGTCACTGCAACACTTCATTTTCCAGACATTTCCTCCTCTCCTAAACTGTGGAGATTCCCCTCATGCCTCGCGAACTCCCTGAAATTTCAACAAATATTGGAATCTTCTTGGGAAGCCTTTAAAACTAACAATGCATCCCATTTAGATGACGATCCATCGGTCCTCCGGGGAGACATCATATCCTATGTCTCAGCCACCAATAAGAAATACGCCTCTCAGTATTTAGAGTTTCAGAGACCCCGGTCAACAGCCTATCAGCAATACAAATCTCTTCCGACTCCTCATAATCATCTTACATATATTGAAGCCAAAACACACTTTGATGAATTCATGTCTTCCATGGGTAATAGATATTCCTTTTCGGTGAACTATCGGTTTTACAAATTTGGCAATAGAACTGGCAAATTGTTAATGACACTCCTCACTGGCTCCCGCCCTCCCATGGTAACTCATCCCTTGCGTACCCCCGCTGTCACATTAACTACTAATAATCAGGAGATCTCTGATGTTATGAAATCCTTTTACAAGGACTTATATTCTTCTTCCTCCGGCTCCTCCCCCTCCACTCCTCCCACCCCGTCGCCATGGCCCAATTAATTTTGGGATAACCTTTCTGTTCCCCAGCTTCATTCTTCCATGGTTCAATCATTGCTCATTCCTATCTCGTTAAAGGAAGTCCGGAGTGTTATTGGGCAATTTGGCAGAGACAAGGCACCAGGTCCTGATGGCTTTAGTGCCACTTTTTATAAAATTCTTCAACCCCGAATAGGAGACACCCTGGTGTCTGTCCTTAATGTGATTTTGTCTTCTGACACTCTTCCCAGACATTTCAACACTGCTATCCTCAAAGTCCTCCCCAAACCTGGTAGAGACCTATCCCAACCAGGATCATATCGTCCAATTTCGCTGTTAAATCTTGATCACAAGCTACTCACTAAAATCTTGGCAAACCGGATTAAATTATTACTCCCCCATATCATACATAAGGATCAAACTGGGTTCATCTGGGGCAGACACTCGGAGATTAACGTACGAAGAGTACTATCTGCCATTTCTGCTTCTTCTTCTTCTTCAACCGCCCTTTCCTCTCTTCCAGTTATTCTCTCCCTTAACGCTGAAAAAGCGTTCGATATGGTGGACTGGGACCATCTCTTTTCCACTCTCCTAAACTTTGGCTTTCCTGCCGATTTTGTAAATCTTCTAAAGCTTCTTTACACAGCTCCACAAACCCAGATATCCTGTAATGGAGTTCTCTCTTCTTCCTTTGAGATTCAGCGTGATACCAGACAGGGCTGCCCTTTATCACCCTTGCTATTTGCAATAGCACTGGAGCCTCTGGCGATATAGCCTTACGCCAATCGAGTGTATTTAAGGGAATTAAAATTGGAAATGTTGACTATTAAAATTGGAAATGTTGACTTGCTCTCTTTGCCGATGATATGCTATTATTTGTTTCAGATCCGTCGACCTCTATCCCAGAGATCCTTCGATTAATACAAGCATTCGGAATTAGGGCAGGGTATAGGATTAATGTGGCCAAGTCAGAACTTTTACCCTTAGGTCCCTCTTCCCGTACCATTTCCACACTCCTCCCATCTCTTTCATTTAAAATTGTCCACACAAAGATTACTTAACTTGGGATTCAAATCCCAGCGAACCTCTCCAGACTATATGAGGAAAATTAAACTCCTGTCCTGGCATGTATCACCTCACTATTGGACAGTTGGAAATTGTTATCCCTGTCCCTGTTGGGAAGAATAGCTGTGTTACAGAGTATAGTCTTTCCAAAACTATTTTATCTTATGCAGATGCTTCCAGTCTGCCTTACTAGACATGACATTCACTATTTACGGAAGGTTATGTCTAAATTCTTATGGAAGGGCAAAAAAACGTTAATTGCTTTAGATAAATTGATGGCCCCTAAGTCCGCAGGTGGATTTGATGTTCCTGATTACGCGTCCTACTCAATGGCGTCTTTGTTCCGATGTGCTGCTGACTGGCTGTTTGACAGGGAACTCTTTACAGACTCTGCTTTGGATGAGGCCCTATTTACTCCTTACTCCCCGGGGGCATTGCTCCTGTCCAAGCCCACACTGATCCCGAATCACATCCTCAACAACCCCCTTTTTCACGATGTTTATTACAACTGGCGCTCCTTACACAAGAAATTTAAATGTAACCCTGAGATGTCCATATGCACTCCGCTATGGGGCAATCCCGCCTTTCCCCCATCTCTCATTAACTCCAATTACCGGCTCTGGAAAGAGAAAGGTCTCTCTAACTCTTCCAAAGTGTTTGACCCGGGAGGCTCTATGTATTCATTCTCATCATTCCAGGAGAAATTTGACCTACCTCATTCTCATTTTTTTATGTACCTCCAGACCCGACACTACTTAGGCTCAATCACCCACATGTTCACTATTCCGCATGACGCCCCCCCTTCTTCTTACCCATTGCTGCTCTCACTTAATATACATCGAGCGGGCCCAACACGCATTAGACAGATTTATTCCATTCTGACATCCAGTACAACAGAGTGTAGATGGGATAGACTACATACCCAATGGCGTAAGGATATACCTAGCCTGACTAGTCATCACCAACTCAGTGATCATTATGTTTCTACCCTAAAAGCTCTGGCTTCGCCTTACTTACAGGAGGTCCACCTCCGTACCCTACAGAGAGCCTATATCTCCCCAAGTCAACATGCTAGGTTTCACCCCATGGAAACTGGGAAATGCCCCAAATGTCATGTACGTACGGCTTCCTTCTACCATATGTTTTGGGAGTGTGGTCTGATCCGGCATTTTTGGCACAAACTACTGGCCTACATTAATAAGCTCTTAAATATACGTGTAACAGCAACTCCCCTATCTTGTTTGTGTGCAAATTTTTCTGACTGGAATTTAGGACCTGAGAAGCGGCGAATTATACCGTTTCTCACTATTTTGGTAACGGTCTAAAAGAAAATGGTCCTTTCCCACTGGTTATTGTCCTCTTCCCCTACACTGGTGGAAGTTCATGGCAAACTTTTACAGATACTATATTACGACAGGAAATCGGCTCAAGTCAATATAGAGTTGGGCGTTAAATCTTTTTACAAAAAGTGGGGTCTCTATATAGATTCGCGGGATCAGTCCACACAGGCCCAGATATTTAAGGTCTTTGAACACACCGAATGGTTCCTCCATAGGAAGATATTGCAAGAGTCCATATCATGACCATCTTTATCGTTATATTATGATAACCCCTAGGGTAGAGATCCTCTACACCCCGACCTGAGATTGATGTATTAATTGCTATCTTTCCTCACTTTCATTTATGGGAACATCCTTACCCTCCTTCCCTATTTACCCTTGTGTGTGTCCCTGCCCTCCTCCTCTTTCTCTTTCTAAACTCTCCTTTCTCTTATTCTCTCATCGAAATTGGTCTTATGTGATGTTTCTAATGTTTCGTTTCAAGGAGTGCCTTCTTGTGGGTTACTATGGTTCAATTATCATGAACCTGAGCTGTGGGTATATGTACCTTATTCTGCCTCCATATTCCTGTAACTTTGTGTGTTATTCTTTTTGATGTCACCCTATGATTTTATTGCTAATTCTTGGAGTACAGGATTTATCGATTTTTATACCATTGGTGACTACAGGATCCTAGTATATGGTGTAGTTACTGGTGCATTACATCTGTTCTCATACTCCGACGAGGTTGAATGTTCACTTCTTGATATAGATTGGTGTACCCACCTATGTGATCTACTTGTTTAATTCATCAAATACTTGCGATTTGTTCATGTTTTGTCTTGTATTCTATGAAAATCAAAATAAACAGATTTATTAAAAAAAAAAAACATCAATCAGCCCCATAATATGTGGGAGGGAACGAAGGGGGTCTGTTACATAGAGTAACATATCATCCGCGAATAGGGAGACTTTAACCTCGTAGGAGGATATCTTTATACCTTTAAATTCAGGGGAGCTTCAAAGGGCCATGGCAAGAGGTTCTATGGCAATGGCAAATAGGAGTGGAGAAAGGGGGCAACCCTGCCTAGTGCCTTTACATATGGGAAAATAATCTGAAATTTGGCCATTACATAGAATCTGAGAAAGGTGGTCAGTGTAAAGCATTTTAATGAATGATATAAAAGAAGATGAGATTCCAAAGCAAGACATAGTCATATAAGTGGGGCCAGAGGACAAGGTCAAACGCCTTTTCTGCATCGAGAGATACTATCACACCCATGGGAGGGCTATCTGAAGAATCCTGAAGATATTGGATCGCTGATATCACCTTCCTGACGTTAAGAACAGATTGTCTGCCCTGGATGAATCCAGTTTGATCTGGGTGTATGATAGTGGGTAGGGTAGTCTTAAGCCTGTCAGCCAAAAGCGTGGTCAGAATTTTATAATCAGAGTTTAGAAGTGATATAGGCCGGCATGAACCAGGCATTGACAAGTCAAAACCTGGTTTGGGCAAGACTCTAAAATATGCAGCATTGAAATATAAAGGGGCAGACCCAGATTGTAAAATATGATTAAAAGTAAGTACCAAGGTATTTAGTATGCTATAATGTAGTGTCTTATAGAAACTTCCCCCGAAGCCATCCGGACCTGATGCCATACCTTATTTTAAAGACCTAATTATTTTGAAACTTCCCCGGGTAGCTCCTGAAGGGTACTGAACACTAGCTGTGGCTATGCGCTCACTCCCACAGCACGCCGTCACCCCCCTAACAGAGCCAGTAGTCAGAAGACGCGTGAGTATTATTACCGGAGATCTGCAAGAGGGATCTCCGGTCATCGTGACGGCTCAAGGTACCGCGCAGCGAGCAGGAACGCTGCACGGACATGCTATCCATACACAGCGCAGGGTGCAGGGCGCGTGGGGGGGGGGGGGGGGGGCGCCCTGAGCAGCATGA
The DNA here is from genome assembly GCF_028390025.1 of Pseudophryne corroboree. Lineage (NCBI taxonomy): Eukaryota > Metazoa > Chordata > Amphibia > Anura > Myobatrachidae > Pseudophryne > Pseudophryne corroboree. The sequence goes on from NC_086445.1 coordinate 619,017,550, forward strand.
AAACTTACTCTGATTGGCAAAAAGGTAGCATATTGGGCCGTGGCACAATCCTACACCCCCGCCAGTATAAATATTACCTCATGTTTGCTGAGGGAAAATGCGCCATTGCAAGGGGCGGGGCTTCTTCCTCAGGCAGCCAGCACACTGCTCAGCGCCATTTTCTTCCAGCAAAAAGCAAGGTAGGAAATGCTGATCCTCCTCTCAACTTATGATTTTAGTATCAGAGTGCAAAAAGGGGGGAGAAGTGTATATTGTGGTATTATAACCTATTATTGACAATATATATAGAGCGGAAAGTCTCTGTGTACAAAGTACACGACACAGGGATTTTTTATTTAAGCGCTGAGTTGTGGACTGGCAATGTTTTTTCTGTGTCCCTCTGACAGATTTTACTGTGGGTCTGTCCCCTATAAGCCCCGGAGTGTCTGTGGTGTGATTTTGCACATGTGTGACATGTCTGAGGCAGGGAGCTCTCCCTCTGTGGGAGCCATGTTAGGGACACAGAGTTGTAATGAGACACCAAGAGCCTGACTGGGTGAAAGATTTACGTGATAGTGTGAATCGTATCAGTAAGAGATTGGATAAGTCTGAGTCTCATGCAGAAAACTGAAAATAATCTGTTGAAGATGTGATTTTTAATAGTTCTGCCTTTCATCCACAGGGGACCCCTCTGGGTCACATAAACTTTTAAAAGAAAAATTACCAAGGTAATAGACCCGGCGCCTCAAAATGTGTTGTTTGACCCAAAGCAGCTGTTTACAGGGGTAGTCAATCCCTGAAAAATGCTAATAGGAAAGGGATATACAGCGCTAAACTTTAGCGCTGTATATCCCTTTCCTATTCACATAAACTTTTGCACAACTAGTATGAACTGATATTATTATTACATTTTATTTATAGGGCACCACAAGTGTTTCGCAGCGCCGTACAAAGGACAGTACAGGGAGACAAAACTTAGCATAACAGTAAATAAATAACAAAAATGGAGTGCAGGTAACAAAGAGCAACACAATTCTCAAAACATAATACAGCTTAGATTTAAGTAGCGAAGGAATAATCATTGTACTACTTGGGGCTGGCGGTCATAGATAGAGATGAGCCTTTACCAGCAGGAGAGAAAGCAGGTAAAGATGGTCGCTGAGTGAAATGTGTCAAGAAGAGGGTTTAGACAAGAGGAAAGAGGGCCCTGCTCTGAAGATCTAACAATCTAGTGGGGAGGGGCAACAGACAGATGACATGAGGTGCAAGCAAGCAGGTAGAAGCCTGATGGTGGTATGCGAGCAAAGCAGAGATGTCCAAGGCATAGGGCAGGGAGATGGAGGTTATGCATTGGAGGGGTACACTTTGATAAATAGGTGGGTTTTCAATGCCCATTTGAAGCTTTGCAAGGTCGGGGAGAGTCTAATGGAGCGGGGGAGCGCATTCAACTGAAGGGGTGCAGCACGGGCAAAATCCTGAACTCGTGCATGGGAAGCAGTGACCAAGGCAGAGGAGAGGCGACGGTCATCAGCCGACCGTAGTAGGTGGGAGGGAGTATGAAGGGAGAGGAGGTTGGAGATGTAGGGAGCAGTGGAATTAGAGATGGCCTTGTATGTGAGGGTGAGGAGTTTGAAGAGGATTCTGTAGGGGAATGGGAGCCAGTGTAGATTTTGTTGAAGGGGAGTGGCAGAAGTGGAGCGGCGGGAGAGGAAGATGAGCCTAGCTTCAGAGTTGAGGACAGATTGGAGGGGAGCGATGTGGGAGCAAGTGAGGCCAGTGAGGAGCACATTGCAGTAGTCAAGTTGTGAGATGACCAGTGAGTGGATGATAAGTTTAGTTGCACTCTGGGAGAGAAATGGCCTGATGCGAGCAATGTTGCGTAGCTGGAGCCGACAAGATTGCGCCAGAGCTTGGATGTAGGGTGCAAAGGAGAGGGAGGAGTCAAGAGTGACGCCCAGGCAGCGGAGTTGGGGAACGGGGGAGATGATAGTGTTGTCAACAGTGATAGAGATATTTGTAGGGGGTGTTGCTCTGGCTGGGGGAAAGATAATTAGTTCAGTTTTATCCATGTTGAGCTTCAGAGAGCGCTCAGACATCCAGGAGGAGATGGCAGAGAGGCAGCTGGAGACCTGAGAGAGGACAGAGGGGGACAGATCAGGAGAGGAGAGGTAGAGCTGTGTGTCATCAGCATAGAGGTGTTATTGAAGGCCAAAGGAGTTAATGAGCGCACCCAGGGAAGAGGTGTAGAGGGAGAACAGAAGGGGGCCTAGGAAGAACCCTGAGGGACACCAACAGGAAGGATGGAAGGGTGTGAGGTGGTTCCGGAGGCAGACACAGAGAAGGAGCGGTTAGTGAGGTATGAGGTAAACCAGTCAAGGACGGTGCTAGAGAGGCCAACATTTTGGAGTGTGCGGAGGAGGAGAGGGTGATCCATGGTGTCAAAGGCAGCAGAGAGGTCCAGAAGGATGAGCAAAGAGAAGTGGCCATTGGATTTGGCCGAAAGCAGGTCACTGGTGACTTTCACCAGGGCAGTCTCGGTGGAGTGGAGTGGGCGAAAGCCAGATTGTAGTGGATCAAGGATGGAGTGGTCAGAGAGGTAGCTTGTGAGACGGCTGTAGACCAGTCGTTCAAGTAGTTTGGAGGCGAAAGGGAGAAGAGAGATGGGGCGGTAGCTAGTGAGTGATGAAGGGTCGAGGTTGGCTTTTTTGAGAATAGGGGACACCAGAGCATGTTTGAATGGTGAGGGAAAGATGCCAGTAGAGAGCGATAGGTTAAAGAGGTGAGCAAGGTGGGAGCAGGCAGTGGGGGGAAGGGAGCGGAGAAGACGGGAGGGGAGGGGGTCCAAGTGGCAGGTTGTGGGGGGAGAGGATAAGATGAGGGAGTGGACTTCCTTGTCTGAGGTGGGATGGAAGCAGGACAGGGTGGGATAGATGGACGGGAGGGATGGTGGGAGCAGGGGGGCAGCAGAGGGGTGACGGGAGAAGATGTAATTTTGAATATCCTCAATTTTGGAGATGAAGAAGGAGGCAAAGTCAGTGGGAGTGAGGGAAGAGGGGAGGGGAGGAGGAGGGGGGCGAAGGAGAGTGTTGAAAGTTTCAAAGAGTCGGCGTGGACTGGAGGACTGAGAAGAGATGAGTGTTTGGAAAAAGGATTGCTTGGCGAGAGAAAGAGCAGAGCTTTAGGAAGAGAGGATACCGACACGGACGCTGATTCCTGTGTCGACACTAGTGATTCCAGGGGAATAGGTCCTAAATTAGCAAAAGACATTCAAAACATGTTTTTAGCTATAAAGGAGGTATTAGAAGTTACGGGGCCCCCTCCTTTACCACAGGAGCAGACTTACTTTAGAAAAGAAGTAATGTAACTTTCCCTCCACCTCATGAGCTGAACAGTCTTTTGGAGGGAGTCTGGTTTAACCCGAAAAGAAATTTCAGATTCCCAAAAGAAGTCAGGCAGCTTAGCTTTTTCCATGCAGACGACAGGAAAAGGTGGGAGTCACCCCCATTTTAGACAGTGCTCTGTCACGGTTAAAGGAAAAAGGTGTTTCTCCCTGCGCCTGGGATGGCTTCACTTAAGGAGCCGGCAGACCGCAAATTGGAGTCTACGTTGTAATCTATTGATGTGGCCAATAGGACACTACTCAGGCCTACCATTGCCTGTGCGTGGGTGAGTGGTGCTATTGAAAAGTGTGTCAGAAAACTTGTCTTTAGACATAGACACAATAGATAGAGACGAGATACTCCTAACGTTAGGTCATATCAAAGACGCTGCTGCATACATGCTAGAAACCATGAAAGATATTGGTCTCTTGGGATCAAGAGCCGCTACCATGGCAATCTCAGCATGGAGGGCGTTGTGGATTCGCCAATGGAAGGCTGACGCAGATTCCAAAAGGAATATTGAGGCTCTCCCGTATTAAGGTGAGTCCTTATTTGGAGATGGGCTGGATGCTTTAGTTTCTGCGGCTACCGCAGGTAAGTCGACATTCTTGCCTATTGCTCCTGCGCCGGCGAAAAAGACACATCACTCTCAGATGCAGTCATTTTGTTCCAAAAATTACAAAAAAGGGTAAAGGTTCCCCTTTCTTTGTGGGTAAAGAAAGGGGAAAATGAAATAAAGTCCACAGCGTCTCCAGGATCACAGGAGCAGAAATCAACCTCTGCTCCTGCCAAATCTTCAGCATGACGCTGGGGCTCCCTTGCGGGAGTCCGCTCAGGTGGGGGCACGTCTGAAACTCTTCAGTCAGTTCTGGGTTCAATCTGGCCTAGACCCATGGGTCATACAAATAGAGTCCCACGGGTACAAACTGGAGTTTCAAGAAATTTCCCCAGGCCGTATTTTTAAATCGACCTTACCAGCTTCTATCCCAGAGAGGGAAGTGGTGGCAGCAGCAATACAAAAATTGTGTCAGGATCAAGGCCCTCATTCCGAGTTGATCGCTCGGTATTTTTCATCGCATCGCAGTGAAATTCCGCTTAGTACGCATGCGCAATATTCGCACTGCGACTGCGCCAAGTAATTTTACAATGGAGATAGTATTTTTACTCACTGCTTTTTCATCGCTCCGGCGATCGTAATGTGATTGACAGGAAATGGGTGTTACTGGGCGGAAACAGGCCGTTTTATGGGCGTGCGGGAAAAAACGCTACCGTTTCCGGAAAAAACGCAGGAGTGGCCGGGGAAACGGGGGAGTGTTGTCTGGGCGAACGCTGGGTGTGTTTGTGACGTCAAAACAGGAACGACAAGCACTGAACTGATCGCACAGGCAGAGTAAGTCTGAAGCTACTCTGAAACTGCTAAGTAGTTAGTAATCGCAATATTGCGAATACATCGGTCGCAACTTTAAGAAGCTAAGATTCACTCCCAGTAGGCGGCGGCTTAGCGTGTGTAACTCTGCTAAAATCGCCTTGCGAGCGATCAACTCGGAATGAGGGCCCAAGTTTTTTTCCTGGTTCCCTTGTTACAACAAGACGAAGGGTTTATTGCAACCCTATTTGTGGTTCTGAAGCCGGACGGCTCGGTCATACCGAATCTAAACCTGTATACTCTGAATCTCTACCTGCAAAGGTTCTAGTTCAAGATGGAATCCCTGGGGGCCGTGGTTTCCAGTCTGGATGAGGGGGACTTCATGGTGTCAGTAGACATAAAAGATGCCTACTTACACGTTCCCATTTATCCTCCACATCAAGCTTATCTGAGAGTCGCAATACAGAATTTTCATTACCAATTTCAGACGTTGCCGTTCGTAGCTTCCACTGCACCGAGGGTTTTCACCAAGGTGATGGAAGGAGATGATGGTCCTCCTTCGACAACAAGGAGTCAATATAATTCCTGACCTGGAAGATCTCCCGATAAAAGCGAGATACAGGGAAAAGTTGGTGCAGAACATGGCACTCTCCCTGACAGTACTTCAACATCACGGTTGGATCATAAGTTTTCCAAAGTTACAATTGGAACCGACGACAAGATTGTCCTTTCTGGGGATGATACTGGACACAGAAGTACAGAGGGTATTTCTTTTAGTAGAAAAGGCTCTGGAAATTCAGAGGATGTTTAAACAGATTCTGAAACCAACAAGAATGTCGATTCATCAATGCATTCGGTTGTTGGGAAAGATGGTAGCAGCCTACGAGGCCATACAGTTTGGCCAATTCCATGCCAGAGTATTCCAGTGGGACCTGTTGGACAAGTGGTTCAGATCCCACCTACACATGCACCGGAAGATAATCCTGTCATCCAAAGCCAGAATTTCGCTCCTGTGGTGGCTACAAAGTTCTCACCTACTAGAGCAGGGGTGGGGAACCTCCGGCCCGCGGGCCGTATAAGGCCCGCGAAACCGTTTGGTCCAGCCCACCCGCTCCTCTCAGTGAGACACGCTGCCGCTCAATCCGGCGGCAGCGTGTCTCAGCTGTCACCACACGGAGGAGAGCGCGGCTATTGTCGGGCGGCTGCGGCGGCGTGTAGGACTTGAAACCAGCCGCCGGTTCGTGAGCCAATCAGAGCTCACGGACCGGCAGCCAATCAGGAGCCGCGGCTGCCGGTCCGCGAGCTCTGATTGGCTCTCAAACCGGCGGTTGGTTTCAAGTCCTACACGCCGCCGCCCAACATAGCCGCGTTCTCCTCCGTGTCCATGCCGAAAGGAACGGTAAGCAGCACGGGGGGGACGGGGGCATCTGTATACCTGGCACTGTGGGGGCATCTGTATGCCTGGCACTGTGGGGGCATCTGTATGCCTGGCACTGTGAGGGGCATCTGTATACCTGGCACTGTGGGGGCATCTGTATACCTGGCACTGTGGGGGCATCTGTATACCTGGCACTGTGGGGGCATCTGTATACCTGGCACTGTGAGGGGCATCTGTATACCTGGCACTGTGGGGGCATCTGTATACCTGGCACTGTGGGGACATCTGTATACCTGGCACTGTGAGGGGCATTTGTATACCTGGCACTGTGGGGACATCTGTATACCTGGCACTGTGAGGGGCATTTGTATACCTGGCACTGTGAGGGGCATCTGTATACCTGGCACTGTGGGGGGTATCTGTATACCTGGCACTGTGGGGACATCTGTATACCTGGCACTGTGAGGGGCATTTGTATACCTGGCACTGTGGGGGCATCTGTATACCTGGCACTGTGGGGACATCTGTATACCTGGCACTGTGAGGGGCATTTGTATACCTGGCACTGTGGGGGCATCTGTATACCTGGCACTGTGAGGGGCATTTGTATACCTGGCACTGTGGGGGCATCTGTATACCTGGCACTGTGAGGGGCATTTGTATACCTGGCACTGTGGGGGCATCTGTATACCTGGCACTGTGAGGGGCATTTGTATACCTGGCACTGTGGGGGCATCTGTATACCTGGCACTGTGAGGGGCATTTGTATACCTGGCACTGTGGGGGCAATTGTGGATCTGGCACTGCACTATTGGGGGCATATGTGTATCACGTCCCATTTTAACTGGCCACACCCATTTTTTTGGCGCACGCGGGGGCAGACTTGTATGGCCCCCAAAGGATTTTATAAATATCCAAATGGCCCTCGGTAGAAAAAAGGTTACCCACCCCTGTACTAGAGGGACGCAGGTTCGGGATTCAGGACTGGGTCCTAGTAACCACAGATGCAAGTCTCCAAGGCTAGGATGCAGTCACACAGGGAGAAAGCTTCCAAGGAATATGGTCAAGTCAGGAAACCTGTCTTCACATAAACGTTTTGGAGTTGAGAGTAATTTACAACGGTCTTCTACAAGCGGGGCATCTTCTTCAAGATCAACCCGTACAGATCCAGTCGGACAATGTAACAGCAGTCTCGTACATAAACCGTCAGGGCGGAACGAAAAGCAGAGCAGTGATGGCAGAGGTGACAAAGAGCCTCCTCTTGGCAGAAAGACATGCAAGAGCTCTGTCGGCAATTTTCATTCCGGGAGTGAACAACTGGGAAGCAGACTTCCTCAGCAGACACGATCTCCATCCAGGAGAATGGGGCCTCCACCAAGAAGTCTTCGCAGGCATGTCAGGTCTTTGGGGGAGTTCCTCAAGTAGACATGATAGCATCTCGTCTCAACAAGAAGCTTCAGAGATATTTTTCCAGGTTGAGAGACCCTCAAGCAATAACAGTGGTAGCACTGGGGACCCAGTGGGCGTTTCGGTTGGTGTATGTCTTTCCTCCACTTCCACTAATTACAAAAGTGCTCAAGATCATAAGGAGAACAAGGGTTCGAGCGATCCTCATTGTCCCAGACTGACCAAGGAGAGCTTGGTATCCAGTTCTTCAGGAGTTGCTCATAGAAGATCCTCAGCCTCTTCCTCTTCGCGAGGACCTGCTGCAGCAGGGGCCATGCGTGTATCAAGACTTACCACAGCTACGTTTGACGGCATGGCTGTTAAGCGCCAGATCCTAGCCCGAAAGGGTATTCAAAAGAAGTTATTCCCACTCTGATTCAGGCCAGGAATGGAGTAACGTCTAAACATTAGGCTCCTACGGAAGAGTTTCAGTTAGGACGTTTTCTCCATTTTCTGCAGGCAGGTGTGGATGCGGGCCTAAGATTGGGTTCAATCAAGGTCCAGATTTCGGCATTGTCCATTTTCTTTCAGAAACAATTGGCCTCCCTTCCAGAAGTTCAGACGTTCGTGAAAGGGGTTCTGCACATCCAACCTCCATTTGTGCCTCCAGTGGCACCATGGGATCTTAATGTGGTGTTGCAGTTCCTTCAATCGGATTGGTTTGAACCTCTACAGGAGATAGAGTTGAAGTTTCTCACCTGAAAAGTGGTCATGCTGTTGGCATTGGCATCCGCAAGGTGGGTGTCGGAGTTAGGGGCCTTGTCTCACAAGAATCCTTACTTGATCTTCCATGAAGAAAGGGCTGAGTTAAGAACTCGTCAGCAATTTCTTCCGAAGGTGGTTTCTTCTTTCCATATAAACCAACCTATTGTGGTGCCAGTGGCTACTGACACCTTCGCTGCGTCAAAGTCTCTGGATGTGGTCAGAGCTTTGAGAATTTATATCGCAAGAACAGCTCGGATACGGAAAACAGAGGCTCTGTTTGTCCTGTATGCTCCCAACGAGATTGGGTGTTCTGCTTCTAAGCAGACCATTGCACGCTGGACCAGAGGTATGATTCAGCACGCTCATTCCACGGCAGGATTGCCGATACCGAATTCGGTGAATGCCCATTCTACTAGAAAGGTGGGCTCATCCTGGGCAGCTCCCCGGGGGGTCTCGGCGTTACAACTTTGCCGAGCAGCTACTTGGTCAGGGGCAAACACGTTTGCTAAGTTTTACAAGTTTGACACCTTGGCCGATGAGGACCTACAGTTTGGTCAATCGGTGCTGCAGGGTCATCCGCACTCTCCCGCCTGTACTGGAGCTTTGGTATAACCCCATGGTACTGAAGTGGACCCCAGCATCCTCTAGGACGTATGAGAAAACAGGATTTTAATACCTACCGGTAAATCCTTTTCTCCTAGTCAGAAGAGGATGCTGGGCACCCAGCCCAGTGCGTACTTTACCTGCAGTTGTTATTTTGTTAAGTTTTCAGCACGGTTGCTGTAATGTTCATGCTTGTTGGCATGAGTTTTGTTGAATACCATGTTGTGCGGCATGGTTGAAGTGTGAGCTGGTAGGAATCTCACCGTTAATGTAAAAGTAAATCCTTTTCTCGAAATGTCCGTCTCCCTGGGCACAGTTCCTATACTGAGGTCTGGAGGAGGGGCATAGAGGGAGGAGCCAGTTCACACTCTAGAAAAGTATTAAAGTGCATATGGCTCCTGCGGAACCGTATATACCCCATGGTACTGAAGTGGACCCCAGCATCCTCTACGGACTAGGAGAAAAGGATTTACCGGTAGGTATTAAAATCCTGTTTTAATTACTGAAGTACTAGATAGCGTTACATATCCCACACAAAATGAAACCTGAACATGGAAGGCTATAACAACACACAAACAAACCAAACAATAGCTACAAAAATGGAACTAAACAAACATACAACAAAATGTATGAAAGTATGCAGAAAGATTCTTACAGTCGCAGATGGATGCCCTCCATCTTGCCAACAGGTCTGGCTGCCCCTCCTCCTGATATCGGACCAGGGCATTCTAATTAAACAATGGACCGGTGACTGTTCAGGCGCACGTGGAGGCACATGCGGACCTTCACTTAAATGACTAGCTTGTGTCACAGGCCGCCGCCGCGGCCATCGTTTAGTGACAGTTATGCCGCATCTTTAGCCGGCTGTTTCAGGTTGCTGTTTGGATCTGGACTATTAGAAATTGCAGCAGACTGGGCTGAATTTCACTGTGACAAGTGCTAGGCTGTAATCAAGCAGGCTGTGCTTGCAGCGTTCAGCTGTTTTCAGTTGGCTAATTAACTCCCTTTAAATAGGTCTCCTCTTGAACAGTCTGTGTCAGTGATAGCTTATCCAGAGCCCTTCATTTGACCAAGGAAGCCAGGCGAAAGATTCTGCTTTGTGAACTCAGTTCTAAGATCTTGTTCTATTCCCCTGCCGGAAGATCCTGCCTAGTTATCAGCTTCAGAAAGATTCCATTTGGATTACCAGTGCAGGAAGATTCCAATCAGTTCCCTGTGGAAAGATTCATTCTGGTTCCCAGACCCAGTCCGTCTGCATCCTGTCAGCTTCTAATCAGCTGCTGCCCGTGCCTGTCCCAGGAATCCAGTCATCCAGTGAAGCTAAGTCCTGGTTATTACATTTATTTGGCCACCAAGCCATATTATTGTGACTGTGCTTAGTTTACACTCTTTGGCTATTACCCATCCTTTCAATCTGTGTGGGTATCCTAGTGACTAGTCCAGTGATTGCACCACTAGCAATTGCATTATTTCTGATTGTTTACCATAAGTCTCTGTACCCTGTTAGTCATCAGGATCAAGTTTAAATCTGCCTTATCCGCTCCTGCCACCTCACATCACTGTGCAAATCCTGCGGTTCCCTGCTGGCTTTATTGGCTCTTACTGTTTGGAGGTCAAGTCCAGGGGGTGGCTTAAGCACCGGTGTGCCTGCATGCACTAAGGGAACAGCAGGTCACTGCTATTGGTGAAGATCCTCCAGTGAGGGACTCTAAGAGCTCATACTACTGTGCAGGGTTCCCTAACAGCTTGGCCGCATTAGGAACGTAGGGCATTGGATGACCCAACCACTGGTCCTTTACTGCGGTCAGGATATGCAGCTCATGCATAGTGAACACCACAGCTCTCATGATGGCAATGGCATCTTTCTATTTTTCAGTAATATTTATAGAATTTGTTGGGATGTGTTTGGCTACCTTCATTTAAATCGCTGACAGTGTAACTGACCACCAATCATTATTTATTAAACTACTCTCTCTATACGCTTTACTGAAGTAGCTTTATACATACCATAACACATCACAACAATGGCAAGTATGACAAAGGGTTGAGAATACCTCTGACTAGCTGTTATGTAGTGTTGGCCCCAGCAGAGTGTAGTGCATTTGCATGCACAAGGCATGCATACACATGCACAACATGCGTATAAAGGTGCTCTGGGGCGTCATATATGCAGTTAAAATGGCGGAAGGCCCTGAGTCAGACAACTTTCTGTATTCTGTACTGAGTTGTTGGTGGACCAGGGGATTGAAGTTGCAAATCTAGAAGAAATGGAGGGCATGGTTGTAGCTGCTTTCACATTCGCTGTTGGAGAGTGTCTCCAATCTCCTTTTAAGGAGGTTGGGGAGCCAAGTGGCCTCCAACAGCCTGCTGCAGATACAGCACCTCAAGCACACACTCCTAAGGATGAACAACAGTCAGAAGACACCTCTGATTCAACAGATGACCCTCCTGTTAGATGACTGTCACACATCACAAGCAAGGAAAATGCCATCCTGATACGAGAAACAATGGCAAGATTTCACAGTGGTTCACAAGTCAGGAGTAGAAAGAAGAGGGTTAAGATCTGGCAAAAGATAACAATAAAAATCCACAAAGTGGCACCCGTGCCTAGGAAAACCAATATTTCTTCAGAAAAGGTACATTTTGTACAAACAATTGAACCTTAGTAACAAACATGCTTTTGTTGGTTTGCATTTTTGCTTTTTTTTTTTGCGTTGTATTTGCAATGCAATCAATTTGATTATGTAAACTTGTCATTTTAGATGGAGTGACCTGCACTGCAGGCTGAGGGCAAAATTAAGGAGGCAAGCAGAGCTTGCAATGGCCAATGGTGGTGGAGGGTTTATCCCTCAATCTTTAACGTTGTCCCCACAAGACATACTTCTAATGGGGTAATTCGGAGAGAGGTTCTTGGTGGGTGTTGGCCAATTGGAAGTTGGGGAACCAGTGAATGTGGAAAATCACCCACTGTAATTAGCTGCACCTACCATGGAAGCCCCACATCTTTAATCAGCTAATCAGAATATATAGACAATATAAGTATTACTATTATGAAGAAATAAATTAAATAAATAAATAAATACAGAAGACAGAAACATTTAATGACAAATAATACATTTATTGCCTCTCCTTTCATTGCTACATGTTTTTTTATTAATTTACAAAGTTATGTGCATGAGGGATGAATGTACACAAGTCTCTCAGGTCCCCTCCACTGCCACCCTGGAAGAAAACATCACAGCTATCAGGGTGGCAGTGGAATACAGCAACAGACACCTAGATCACCTAACAGAGTTCCTGGAGAGGGATTCTGAAGCCAGATTGCCACTCTTGACGTGCATTCTAGTCCCTCCACCACTTACCACTCTTGACGTGCATTCTAGTCCCTTCACCACTGACCAACCATCCCCACGCCTTGGCCCACCTGATCCCACCCTTGGCCAGGGCACATGAGAATGGGCCAGCAAGCCTCCCTGTCCCCTCTATGCCATCAATCTGCTGTGAAGCATGGGCAGCACTATGAACTTTTGCCAGATCTTGACCTTCTTTTCTTGACTTCTGACCTTGAATCCATGAATCTGGGATTGTTTCTTTATTTCGGATGGCATTATTTCTCATTGCGATGTCTAGCACTTCTCTATCAGCTATGTCATCTTATGTTGATTCATGACAGGTGTTTTCTGCCTGTTGTCACATTGGATTGTGTGCTTGAGATTGTTTTATCTGCAGCAGAGGCAGCTGCAACTGCTACCTTCATGTTCTCTAGATTTGTAAGCCAACAACTCATCCAGAAATTCTGTGGGGTCAATCCAATTAGATGTGATGATATTGCAGGAGCAAATCATCATGACAGCGGCAGCACTTCACGGTGGCCCAAAATTGCTCAAATGTGCTCGCTGCCCCATTTTGTGCAAATTCAGACAGAATTCAGGCTGCGAAGGGTGAGAGATTGGGTGCCATTGCTGGCGTTTAAAAGCACCCTTTGTGGCTAATTGGATTGGCTCCTATGTCTTGTACAAATTTAAAATAACAAAATAAAGCAATTTAATACCACGTAATGTGTTGATGTTTGACATTGGGATAAGTTATGAGACATGTATATGTTAGCAAACAGTTCCATGAGTTACATTTCCAAGGACACATTTATTTAGAAAGTACAACATAAAAATGAGTCACACATTGGCCCTCATTCCGAGTTGTTCGCTCGCAAGCTGCTTTTAGCAGCATTGCACACGCTAAGCCGCCGCCTACTGGGAGTGAATCTTAGCTTAGCAGAATTGCGAACGAAAGATTCGCAATATTGCGAAAAGATTTCTGTGCAGTTTCTGAGTAGCTCGAGACTTACTCTTCCAGTGCGATCAGTTCAGTGCTTGTCGTTCCTGGTTTGACGTCACAAACACACCCAGCGTTAGCCCAGACACTTCCCCCGTTTCTCCAGCCACTCCTGCGTTTTTCCCAGAAACGGCAGCGTTTTTTCACACACTCCCATAAAACGGCCAGTTTCCGCCCAGAAACACCCACTTCCTGTCAATCACACTCCGATCACCAGAACGTAGAAAAAACCTCGTAATGCTGTGAGTAAAATACCAAACTTCTTAGCAAATTTACTTGGCGCAGTCGCAGTGCGAACATTGCGCATGCGCAGTTTGCGGAAAATCGCTGCGATGCGATGAAAGAACGAGCGAACAACTCGGAATGAGGGCCATGGTACACTGTCATAGAAAAACACAAGGTAATGTACATGATCAAGATAATTGTGGGTTCAGTTTCTTTATGTCACTAAATTAAATGTTAGAACACAATGGTTTAAAAATGAAATTCTTATTGTATACAAAACCATAAAATTATTTGATTACCTATATGTACAAATGTTGTTTTGAAGATGTAGGAAGTGAAAAAAATGTGCACAAAATTATTAAAAACATTTAATTGTTTAAACGTGGTTAAATAATACACGTCAGAAACTAAATTTACTGGCTAAGGATAGCTAATTAAACAGATGGGTGTTTGAAATGTTTTTAGTATACACTTTACAATTGTTGCAACAATAAATAGTATTTTTAGTAAAACTTTTTAACAATCACAAACTTAAACCAGTATGTGACAAAACAATGTTATAAGACCATATCAGTGCAGATTTACATTGCAATCTGTTTAAATTAATTGAAAGGGTAATCACCTGTATTAATGGATGTGCAGTCTTTCTCCATCGATGAATGCAGTGAAAGTATGCATTGTGGAACCACGGAGAACAGCCTGCACAGGACTGCAGTTCTCAGCTCTCCTCACGGACTTCTGCATCTGAAATAGCAAGTGCCAATGTATGCACGCCCACATGTGAGCCGCGTATGTCCATGTGAATGCCCACTTTTGCACTGCTAATTTGGACATACCTTGGTTCCTCTCCGTTACTCCTCTTTTTTTGGTAGTTCCAGTAGCATGCATCTGCTTTCTCTGTTTTAATGGTCATGTGATTGGATCTAGGAGTTTCTTGTAAAGATTGAAACTAGTGTGCAGCTATTAAATTTAAATCAGAAGGGAAGGAAACGGTAAAACCAGGATCGAGATTAGGCAACAAAAAACTATAAAATTAGACTAAAAGTCACATAAGGTCATAGATTAGTAAGAAAGGAAGAAGTGTAAATGGATAGAAGACAAGGGCTCCATACTTTAAAGTACTGTATGTGAAATAATAATTAACAGAAAGCCTGAGCTTATCATTTATCATGATATCATTAACTTATTTACAGATGGAGTCGCACTCACCTAGCCCCGCTACGGGAGTGCACAGAGACGCTCCCATTGTAGTGAATGGGGCTCTTGTGTATCTAGGTGGGCGCGCCCACGCACACAAACAGAGCCACAATTAGCGTGGCTCCATCTGTAAGACTCAAAGCAAAGGGTCACTTTATCAGGTGCTTAAGCTGAGTCCATATATCGTAGCCCAGTAAATAAATATTTTTGTGACTATACAAATTTAAAAGTATCAGCTACAAAATTTACATAAAACTAAAGCTGGGCATACACTATTCATTTATCTGGCAGATTATCTGCCAGATCTGGCTGGTTGTAATGAAAATCTGGTAATGGATGGGAGCAAATGACAATCGACCATTTACTCCCAAAAACTGGAAAATGGACAAAACCTGTCATTCAGGCAAATTGGTTAAATCACGTCTTTAACCAATTTGCATGAACAATTTTTTTCTGTTTTTCAGTGTTTAGGAGCAAATGGTCGATCCTACCGATTACCAGATTTTCATTCCAACCAGCCAGATCTGGCAGATAATCTGACAGATAATTGTATAGTGTATGCCCAATTGAAGGTGTAATCCTTTCCAGAGTTTCTAAAGCTTAGGGCCCGATTCTGATTCGGGAATAAAGAAAGAGGAAATAACTGTGTACCTGGAAAAGAAACCATGTTGTACTGCAGGTGGATCAGATTTAAAATGTGTGGAGAGATTTTTAGATTTAAGAGGTATGTGTCCACACTCAAATGTAAATTACAGTGTAAAAATGAATCTGCCAAATATTTGTAGGCTACATGCAAAGCAGACAGTATTTAGCCTGCATGCAAAAAATGTATATACTGTATTTGCACCCCCTGCATTGCAACATGGTTTGCCCAGATGCTTACTCTTTCTTACTTTATTTCCTAATCAGAATCAGGCCCCTAGTGGATGAATTCAGTCTCCATCTGGATACAGTTGTATGAATTGTACGGAATTCCCCCCCCAAAAATCTCAAAATTTCTATACAAAATTTCTTAAAAGCACCACCACTCACCAATCTGCCTAAACATTTTCTCCTAAATTAGAGAAGCAATCACAAATGAAGCTAAAGTCATATGATTACTCATTTACACTGGTTTCATTACTCTTAACCCAGTGGTTCTCAAACTGTGTGCAGTGGCACCTTGGGTGCTTCAGGACACTTGCAGGGGTGCCTTGGTTTTGGGGGTCCAGGACCAATTAAAAAATGTTATGGTTAATGTAGAGTGACCATATTATCCCTTTTACCTGGAACGCTCATGGATTACACAGGTTCTGTGGCTGATTAAAACCATCTGAAATGTAGGCTTGAAGTTCAACCAGCCACAGAACCTGTGTAATCCATGAGCGTCCCAGGTAAAAGGGATAAAATGTTCACCCTAGTTTAGTGTAATAGTCAAAACCAGTGCTGGCAGCTGTCAATCATAAATTCTGTTTACAAACAAAAACAAATCCTGTCCCTCACCACACAAATGAACCTAAGGGTGACATATAAACACAATTGACTTAATTTAATATTTCTTTGAAAATTTATCAACAAGAAACTTTTGACCTAGGGGTGCTGAGAGAAAAAAAAATCTGTTGCTCTAGGGCACTTTGATTCCAAAACGTTTGGGAACCACTGTTTTTTAACTAGAGATATGTGGCTGGAACTTTTTGTGTTTTGGTTCTAATTCCACTTTCGTGTTTTGGCTTGGTTTTGCCAAAACCACCCTTTTCGTGTTTTGGATTTGGATCTGGATGATTTTTGAACAAAAACATAAAAACAGTTATAATCACAGAATTTGGGGGTAATTTTGCTTTTATGGTATTATTAACATCAATAACATTCGTTTCCACTCATTTCCAGTCTATTCTGGACATCTCACAATATTGTTTTTAGGCATAAAAGTTGCACTGAGATGTCTGTATGACAAAGCTAAGTGGCACAAACACCTGGCCCATCTAGGAGTGGCACTGTAGTTGCAGACAAGATGGCACTATTCAAAAAAATTGTCCCCAAACAGTACATGATGCAAAGAAGAAAAAGAGGTGCAATTAGGTAGCTGGATGGCCAAGCTAAGCGACACAAGTGTGCGGCACAAACACCTGGCCCATCTAGGAGTGGCACTGCAGTGGCAGACAGGATGGCAGATTTAAAAAATAGGCCCCAAACAGCACATGATGCAAAGAAGAAAAAGAGGTGCAAGATGGAATAGTCCTTGGGCCCTCCCACCCACCCTTATGTTGTGTAAACAGGACATGCACACTTTAACAAACCAATCAATGCAGCAACAGGGTCGGCCACACGACTGTGGCTGAAATAATTGGTTTGTTTGGGCCCCCACCAAAAAAGAAGCAATCAATCTCTCCTTGCACAAACTGGCTCTACATAGGCAAAATGTCGACCTCATCCTCAACCTCCAATTTCTCACCCCTTTCACTGTGTACATCCTCCTCCACAGAGTATTAATTTGTCCCCACTGGAATCCACCATCACAGGTCCCTGTGTACTTTCTGGAGGCAATTGCTGGTAAAGGTCTTCCCGGAGGAATTTATAATTCATTTTGATGAACATCATCTTCTACACATTTAGTGGAAATAACCTCCAACGCCGATCGCTGACAAGGTTAGCGGCTGCACTAAACACTCTTTCGGAGTACACACTGGAGGGGGGGCAACTTAGGTAAAATAAAGCCAGTTTGTGCAAGGGCATCCAAATTGCCTCTTCTGCCTGCCAGTATACGTATGGACTGTCTGACATGCCTACTTGGATGCTGTCACTCATATAATCCTCCACCATTCTTTCAATGGTGACAGAATCATATGCAGTGACAGTAGACATGCTAGTAATCGTTGGCAGGTCCTTCAGTCCAGACCAGATGTCAGCTTTCGCTCCTGACTGCCCTGCATCACCGCCAGCAGGTGGGCTAGGAATTCTTATCCTTTTCTTTGCAGCCCCAGTGGCGGGAGAAATTGAAGGACGACCTGTTGATGGGTCACGTTCCGCTTGAGTTGACAATTTACTAACCATCAGGTCTTTGCACCTCTGCACACTTGTGTCTGCTGGAAAGAGAGATACCAACGTAGGCTTTAAATCTAGGATCGAGCATGGTGGCCAAAATGTAGTGCTCTTATTTCAACAGATTGACCACCTTTGAATCCTGGCAATGCGAATGAAGGGCTCCATCCACAAGTCCCACATACTTTGCAGAATCGCTCCGTCTTAGCTCCTCCTTCAATTTATCTGGCTGCTTCTGCAAAAGCCTGATGAGGGGAATGACCTGATTCAAGCTGGCAGTGTCTGAACTGACTTCACGTGTGGCAAATTCGAAGGGTTGGAGAACCTTGCACAAGATGGAAATTATTCTCCACTGTGCTTGAGTCAGGTGCATTACTCGTCCTTTGCCTATATCATAGGTGGATGTATAGTCTTGAATGGCCTTTTTCTGCTCCTCCATCCTCCTGAAGCATATAGAGTGTTAAACCTCACACGTCAGATGCATCCACGCGCCACTCAAGCACACTTATCTTATAAAATAAAGACACAACAACTGTAATTGGCGTGAAAGGGGTCAGCTTTTATTTTCTGACTGAGAGGAAGGCCTATTAAATACTAAAACTAAAATGCAGACTTCCCTCTCTAACTAAGGTGGCGGGGAGAAGAACGGTTAAATATGATAAACGTAACTTGGGTGATCAACATTATAATACAGAAAAACAAACCATAAAAAACATGAGTGAGGGAGCCTTCTGCCTCAGATGTTCCGGGATCGGCCTCCCGCCTCCATCACAGACATCGAAAATCAAAAATCCAAGGACAGGGGTCGACCTTCTGCCACTACCCCTGCCCACCAACAGTTGCAGGGACGGAGGTACGCTCCGCCCTACGTGGTAAAAATTGGGCCACCGTCCCCGCCATCCACATATGTTTATACCAGTTATATGGACCCACTTGGTAAAGTGATGCCCGTAAATTATAAAACTATAAAATTTACCTAAAAGTACACCCAAACTTACTAACCTTGAACTCATAATTAAAATTTAGTAACCGTTCAGAAACCGGCCAACTGCCAGGTTACCAACCTGCCACAGCCACCGAACTCCGAAAAGACTAACTAAAGGGATCTAAAAAGCAGAACTAACTAAAGAAACCTAAAAAGCAGAACACGCACTAACGCAACGAAACCCAAAACCAAAAGAGAAAAACTACCTAAAGGGACCTAAGAACGTGAATAATGTCCTCCAAGAAGATCAGCATGCCACCCGGCGACAAATGCACCCCGTCAGACCAGTACTGTGTCGGATCACGGAAGGAGATACCACCGTGCGGCACGACCAGCCCGCCTTTCTGGAGGACAGCACGACTGACAACCGAATTGACCCGCTTCCGAACTAGGTCAATCACCCCGGGGTTTAAGGCTCCACGCCAAGACCGCCGAGGGACGATGTCTGACCAGAGGATCAGGCAAAACGGCCAGTCAGCCATAAGTTCCAACAGCTGACGTCTGATCTCGGGGCGAATGTCGATCCCAGTGCGGCGCACCAGATCATTGCCACCCAGATGCAAGACCAGAAACAGCGGGTACCCAAATCGGCCAACTGCCGCCCGAAACCAGTCATGCAGGCCGTCCCAGCGGAGGCCTCTACGCCCCAACCAACGCACAGCCTGCAGCTCCAGTCCCCGGGTTGTGTCGCAGGCCAGAGCCGACACGGACAGCCAGTAGATGTATGAATGGCCGACAAATCATATAAAGTGCGGATCTAACCGGCGTCCTGCAAAAGAAGGGTGTGACGAAGGTTAATAAACGAAATAAAGATAGTATGTGTAGTAAATGGGCAACCTAACTGCGTCCCTAAAACCAACAATAAAACCAAAATTCCTCAAGGCCCCCGCAATCGCAAAGTGCAACTGCGATGAGCGGCTAGTCCTCAAAGGGGCGCACTGGGAGGAAAAGGCCTGATATAGCATCTGACTGCACCAGACCTCCACCTACCCTGTGCCCGGACTTCAACTTCGGACCAACCCGCCGCAGCGGCTACTGAAGCAGTGCCGATACGGAAAGAATGAGTCCCATAGTCGGCCGGAGATAGACCCAGGTACAAAAGACAACGTCCCAAAACCGACCGGAATTGATATCTGGTCAACGGGGAACCGTCACGATGGACGAGCCACCCGGTGGACGCTGGAGGCCGAAGGGACGAATAAGCCTGGGCCGCGGCAACTGGACAAATGCCCCGCACACGAGCCTGACCCATTCGAACCCACTGCCCCCTGCCGACTACGTCAGTCTTGGAGCGCTGAATCCGACACCACAAACCGTCGGGGCATACGACGACGTGGGCCGCCAGCATGGGCAAGGCAGAAGTCCGAGAGACTGACACCAGCTCATCCACCCTGAACGCACCGTGGAAGGCCATCGTAAATTCTGCCATGAAGAGGCGAACCTTGTATCCCCGTATCCTCGTATCGCGAGCGCTGAATCCTACACCCGAAACCGTCGTGGCATACGTTGACGGCTTTTATTGACTGAAAGGAAGGCCTATTAAATCTAAACTTGGATGAAAAAACTCCCTCTCTAACTAAGGGACGGTTGAAATATTTATCACACATAGCAGAAAGCAGACAGCACATGAAAATAAAATATCTCAAAATTATAATTGAAATAATAACCTAAATGTTGGAGGGCCTTCTGCCCCAATGTTCTGGGATCGGCCTTCTGCCACCATCCCTGAGGGCCTGCGGCCCAGATGTTCAGGGATCGGCCTTCTGCCGCCATCCCGAATCCAATGCAACTGTGGGCCATCTGCCTTGTGAGGGATCTTACCACTATGGCCCCTCTCTAGAAGGTAGCGACTCCACCGCTCCCAAGCGGCCAGACAAGCCGCGAAAGTTGCAGGAGCCAAAGACCTGTGGGCTAAATTCTCCAATCCGCACACAGAAGCAGGACAGAAGTCCCCTTGGATTAGAGCTGCAGGAGCCAACTGCCTAACCCACTGCCTGTCGCCGCGAGAAAGGGTATCATCAATTTCGTTTCGCTCGGCCGGGACATGCTTGGCTCGCAACGTAATGTTGTTCACCCAGCATAGCAAGACTATCTGCGCGAAGACCTGCAGTCCGGCAAGGATGTGGACTCCTGCCTAGTGATGGCAAAAACCACGCTCAAATTGTCGCACCAGAAGACCACCTGTTTGTTACGCAGGGCATCGCGCCAGAGCTCCAATGCGCCCAGTATGGGAAAAATTTCCAGGAACAGCAAGAATCGCAAGCACCAGAGGCGTCCATGAAAAGCTCCAGGGAGGTGGTGAAATGAACTAGAAATACGTCCCAAATACGTAAATCCCTCGAGTGCTAAACTAAGAAAATGATGCAGGCGTCTAATCCCAACTGTCGCCCGTTCCAATTGCCTACAGAAAAACCCTACCAATGGGGATAACCTTGCAAGCAAAAAGAAACAGGCCCAAGAAGGATTGAGCCTGTTGTAGAGAAAGCTTGCCCGCGGCGAGCCCATAGAGGATACCATTGTGAAGACTCAACACCTTGTCCCCAAGGAGCCTACAGAAACCACCGACCGTTTACATCTGAATCGCGAGGTAAACAGGGAGGCGGAGGGACCCTGCCAATGCCCTCTGCAGCAAGACGACGCAGCGAACAGAGCCAGGTGGGCCGATAAAAAGAAAATCGTCCAAGTAGTGCGAAATACATCCGCTCGCCCGTCGCCTGCTGCAGACCCAGCGGAGGAAAGAACTGCACCTTTTGAAGTATGCGCAAGAGAGAGAAAAACCCACAGGGAGGCAGCGATCGATGTAGTAGCCATCATCCAGTTGAAAACCCATAAATCGAAAGGCGAAAGGGTGCAGCGGGAGGAGTGAACGCTGACTCAATGTCCAAGGGTATGAGCGCCCAAAGTCTAATTGGGGTGGGGGCTGTGGCCAGCGCCTGGGGCCACGGGAACGCGGCTCTGCAGGCCGGAATTACCCCCGTGTCCTGGACTGGGGCAGTCCTTGATCCCGTGGCCTCCGCCACAGCTGATGCAGGCGTGACGAAAACGACACCGCCGCCCCAAACCGCATTGGGCAGGATTGAAAGCGAAGCATTAACCATGCCCCGCGTGCAATGAACCCCCTCGAAAGCCGGCAGAACGAGAGGCAGGTCGTTGAACCCATCATCCCGCTGTACCGGCTGAACCCCGCGGCAGCTCCGAGAACAATTCCACATCCTTTTAACCGAAGTTATAGATCTGCCGCCCATGCTGTTTGCACCGGAAGTCCTCATAGTAACGTCGCCAAGTATGGTACAGTACGTGTATAAGGAACTGATGGCGCACGATGTACATGTGTTCGTCCGGGCATGTCTCTGAGTAACACGCCGCAAAGATCAACATGCACCTAACTCAAGTCGGGTAGGATCGCAAAGCGTCCTCGCTGCCCCGGCCCTTTTGCTTAGCCGAAAGCAAGGCTATACGAGCATCGCTAGTAAGAGCAAAAATATAGACCGATTGGCCCTTACGGATCCGGTCTCGGACCCGGGGCCGGAGACCACGGTGCACTGCCGTGTTGGCGCAGTGAACGGTGTTTGACTCCACCGACACTTGCGAGGGGGAAGAGGTTGATGACGCTTGACCCTGTGCAAACCGTCGGAGGAGGACACATCCTCCGAGGACGTGGAGGCAAGGGAAGAGTCCGTGCCCCGACGCCTGCGCATACGCCTATCGCGCTTGCCGGTAACCTTACGCGCACTCCCATTGGGAGCAAGGACCCGGATGATCCCTCACTGTCCGGTACAACTGGCTGCGACCGCAACCTCCTCCTATCCCGAGCAGTAGCCCCCAGGAGGAGAAGCCGGAGAGTCGCCAGAACTAGAAAGAGGCAGCTCAATGTAGGACTGAGGGCTGTCCGCTGTAGCGACGGAAGCAGACATCTGGACGCGGGGAGGGACAGATCGCTCGCCTCCTGCCGTCGCACGCCGCCTCCGTATGCGACCGGTAGGGGCTGCACGGTCACGGCTGGCGGCAGTACGAAGTGGCCCGCGAGCCGACCCGGGAGGGGCTGGCACCACGGGTCCAACCACGGCAGGAGAGGCCAGGTGGCCCATCCCACCGCGGACGGACGCGGCACGCCCCAGACACAGTCCCTGCAATGTCCACCGGCGGCAGCAGCCCATCCGCAGAGCGGGTGTGTCGCCCCGCCCTGCCACAGGAGGGCGCCTGCCGGTGAGCGTGTACCTGGGGAGAAGGAACAGGCCTCATATGGGCCCCCCTATTCACAGTGTGAGAAGTGGCACGCGCGCGCTGCCCAGACCCCTGGTGTCTGGCAGCCGTGCAAACACCCCTCCCTCTTGATGGGAGTGCGTCCCCCCCCCCCCCCTCCCTAGTGTGTTATTAACTGTTATGAGGTCACCCCCCCCGGGCATGAGATCGCCGCCGATGCACAGGGCGGGAGATTGGTCCCGGCCCCACGTGGCTAGACTGGCCGCCAGCAGCCCCGAGCGGCGGATCCAGGGACGGCAGGACACCGTCCCTGGCAGGCCGCCTCAGGTGGCCGTGGCCCCCCGGCACTCCGTCCAGAGCCGCAGCCAGCGGCAGTGACGGAGACGATGAGCGAGGTCGCAGGGAAGCGCGAGCGGGCGCCCGCAGTCTCCTGTACAGGGGCGCAGCAGGTCTACCCGCGGCGGCCGGAAAACAGCAGAGTCCATGAGCTGCGCCTAGGTCTCGACATAAGGTGAAAAGGGGGGGGGGAGCTGCAAAATGACAAGGACAGGAATAGAGGTAGTAGAAGGTAGGATAAAGAAAAAAGCAGAAAGAGGTTAGAAGGTAGAATATAGGGAGAAAAAGGAATAAAGAGCTAGGAAAAAGGAAAGGGTTATAGGAATTTAAGTAGTTTACAAAATGATGATTTGTAGTTCCATGAGAAGAGCTGAAAAGAGGGAGGAAGTACCATGTCAGCAGCCTATATGCATGACAGGCCAGCCCCGATCCACAATCCAGCCAATCAGCCTCCCGGACCTTCTCTCTACGTTCCTCCCACCACACAACGTTAACCCCTTCCAAGCCAAAGTGATGCATTGAGAGGCGCTCCGCAAGCCCAGACGGTGCGTTTACGCTGCTCGGTCACATTATGTTCCCTACGCAGTCTTAAATTCCACCTCGTTACCACCTCTTGCTTCAGTTGATGGCAGGGCAGGTTCAGGAGTGTTTGCTGGTGCTCCAGTCTTCGGCACGCAGTGGCAGAATGCCTAAAGTGGCCGGAATTTTTCGGGCCACCGACAGCATCTCCTGCTCACCATTGTCATTTTTTTTTTAAAAATTCAGCACCACCAAATTAATTGTATGCGCAAAACATGGAACATGCTGGAATTTGCCGAGATGTGATGCACGCACGATATTGGTGGCGTTGTCCGATATCACAAATCCCCAGGAGAGTCCAATTGGGTTAAGCCATTCTGCAATGATGTTCCTCAGTTTCCGTAAGAGGTTGTCAGCTGTGTGCCTCTTCAGGAAAGCGGTGATACATAGCGTAGCCTGCCTCGGAACAAGTTGGCATTTGCGAGATGCTGCTACTGGTGCCGCTGATGTTGTTGCTGCCGGAGGCAATACATCTACCCAGTGGGCTGTCACAGTCATATAGTCCTTAGTCTGCCCTTTTCCACTTGTCCACATGTCTGTGGTTAAATGGACACTGGATACAACCACATTTTGTAGGACACTGGTGACTCTTTTTCTGACGTCTGCGTACATTATCTGTATCGCCTGCCTAAAGAAGTGGAACCTAGATGGGATTTGATAACGGGGACACAGTACCTCAAACAATTCTCTAAGTCCCACTGAACTAATGGCGGATACCGGATGCATATCTAACACCAACACAGCTGTCAAGGCCTCAGTTATCCGCTTTACAAAAGGATGACTGCTGTCATATTTCATCTTTCTTACAAAGGACTGTTGGACAGTCAATTGCTTACTGGAAGTAGTACAAGTGGTCTTCCGACTTCCCCTCTGGAATGATGATCGACTCCCAGCAGCAACAACAGCAGCAGTGGTGGCAGCAACAGCAGGCGTACCACTCAAGGATCCTCCGGAGGAAACCCGGTTAGGAGAGGACTCCTCAGTCTTGATAGTGACATGGCCTGCAGATCTACTAACGTTCCTGACTGAGGAGGAAGTTGACATTGAGGGAGTTGGTGGTGTGGCTTGCAGGAGCTTTGGTACAGGAGGAAGAAGGGATTTAGTTGTCAGTGAACTGCTTATGCTCTTACCCAAGGTTTCACAACTTGACACTGACTTATGATTAATGCGATGCAGGTGACGTATAAGGGAGGATGTTCCTAGGTGGTTAACATCCTTACCCCTACTTATTACAGATTGACAGAGGCAACAGATGGCTTGACACCTGTTGTCCGAATTTGTGGAGAAATATTTCCACACCAAAGAGGTGGCTTTTTTGTTAGTTTGCCCAGGCATCACAATGGGTTTCTTCATCCCATGGACAACAGATGTCTCCCTCGGTGCCTGACTTAAACAAACCACATCACCATCAGAATCCTCATTGTCAACTTCCTCCTCGGGGCCAGCAACACCCATATCCTCATCCTGGTGTACTTCAACAGTGACATCTTCAATTTGAATATAAGGAACTAGACTGTGGGTGCTCCTTCCAGCACTTGCAGGGGGCGTGCAAATGGTGGAAGGTGCCACCTCTTCCCATACAGTGTTGGGAAGGTCAGGCATCACAACCACCGACACACTTGGACTCTCCTTGGGGATTTGTGATACCATCTCAGAACGCAGTTATTTTCTGTGCTCTTTCCAGCTTAACTCTTTTAATTTTTCTAGCGGGAGGATGAGGGCTTCCATCATCATGTGAAGCTGAACCACTAGCCATGAACATAGGCCAGGGCCTCAGCCGTTCCTTGCCACTCCGTGTCGTAAATGGCATATTGGCAAGTTTAAGTTTCTCTCAGACAATTTAAATTTCTTTTTTTGGTTCTTTTTACTGAACTTTGGCTTTTTGGATTTGACATGCCCTTGATAATGTCGGTATTATCTTAGACCGCAAAGCTATACCCCTTTGTACACTATTACCGTTTGAGCCGCTATGGCCGCTAGACTACATGCACGTGCTACGCACTTTGTACGCTATTTGCGTACAGAGTCCTGCATGTGGTACGCACTTGGCGTACGCATGCTGCGCTGAGTGTACGGAGTACACACAGCGAGCGCACACACAATGGATAACCTTTAAACTTTGTTAATGATTCAATGTAATAATATGCTTACACTTTAAACTCTTATCAGTAAAGTACTGTAAATGATGTTATACCTTTAAACCTTAAGTAGCGCTGGCGATACAAAGTACCCGCAGTGCGTACACCTTATCAATGCTATACACCTTATACAGATAAATCTACTTTAAAGCCCATGCAGGAAAGTGAAAACACAACACTGTTTGTAGTTGAAACCACAGGGTTCTAAGGCCACTGTGGATTGATTCCAAAAGATACAAACAATACAATTTATACACTACAGGCTAACAAGTAAATCTAAACAGAATAATGGCTACAGAGAATATACATACATGTGAATGTTTCGCAAGCGCAACCCGAGCTCGGTCCTCCGCTGGTCATACAGATAGCGTTTTGGTCCTTTTATACACAACATGCATACACAATACAATGGTCACTGTAATCTCATTGTTCATTGGACACAGAGATATGTCTCCACATTACAGCAAAGGTCATAGGTGGATTTGAAAAGGTGGGCAATGTCTTTCCCAACTGCTCTTGTGGGTGGTATCGTCTGGATTCCCGCCGCATGTGTAATTTACAGTAAATACAGTTAATGTTCATAATCTACTTTTGCACATAACTATACGCAGGAACAAGCGATCTTTCTCTAACACCGGAATGTTACCCTCAAAATACCCTACAGCTGGATACTAGACATCACCTTCCAACCTTTATCTGACCCTTCCTATCATGCAAAGGCGAATCTCTCTGTCCAGGAACTGTTTAAACTAATAATACTCGCTGACATGGTCTAGGGGATCTGTATCTACAATATACGCTATATGGGTTAAATATGCAATGTTCTAATAACACGCTACACGCTCACAAACTCCGCCGTAAATACCCATATCATGCGCATGATCGCCGGAGCGATCTTATGCAACTTGCGGATATGTGCACGCACGGCGGACTGAGTGCACGAGCCACGGGCATGTGCATGGGGTTAGTACAAGGCATATGCATTATGATATTTTTCAACTTTGACAGTCCACCCTTTGGCAGTCAACAATAACTGCCACTATCGGAACATTAAACAGAAAAATATACAATACAATATCTATAAAATAATTGGATGGTAGGAGGAGAGGAGTAGGTAGGAAATGTATGACTTAGTGGGATAGTAAAAGCATGTATGTATGAAATTCATGTCTGAGGGGCATGTATCATCGTGCCGTACATGTTCTAGATAAGCTTCGAGGTATTGCGAAGTATACATTAAATCCTTCTTATCCTGTATTAAGGGTCTGTAAGTGGGCCAACAAACACTACCAAGCTCTTTTCGGCTTCTTGTTCCAACAAATGGGGTGCACATTTAGTTGATACATGGGGGGGGGGGGGGAAACATGTGAATGCTAATATGTGGATATTACCTGTCGACTACGTGTGATACTACCTGAAGGTTATAGAGATGAAGATAAGACATGGATCACAAATACATTCACATAACAATTGTGCAATCATCCTTTGGTGTTGGTTGAATTCTTGTCCGGATGGGTGTATCCTTGCTGTGGGTGGTAATCAAAGTCTTTCAAGTGTCCATAAAAAGTCTTTCAAAGTCTTTAGAATGTCCATCAAAGTCTGTAGAACGTCCAATAAAGTCTGTAGAATGTCCATCAAAGTCTTCTTCCGAATGGATGTACTTTTGCTTGGGAGAAAAACAAAGGAGAAACGGGTGAAAGAAACGGACCATGGAATCACGTCTTATCACAACATTATCTCAATTGATGGGTCGTAAATTAAATCAGTTGTTGTAACAATGCCCCTGCTCCTCAAACTCATCACTTTGGTACTGCGCTTGCACTGCATTAAAATCAGAACACATCTAAATATCAAACCAATCCTTACGACGACTCCCAGGATACAAAGGAGAAACTTTCCTACACTCACGATAACATTTTGAGCCCATTCTCCTAAACCTGAGAACCAATTGTGTGGGTTCAACCATGAGACCCAGCTGGTCAGTTCATTACTCACAGCAGTAAGGGTAAGGTTGTGTCTCCTTCGGAACTCCCATTTCAACTGCAAGATATCGTCCATCTTTTGATCTATGACCTCGGTTGGGTCATCAGTGCTGTTTGTAATATACGTGCAGCACTTCACACCATACTGAGTTGCTAGGGTGACACAGTACCTGCCTGTCACCGCTGTGATGTAATTGAGAACCATCCTGTGCTGGATCAGTTCTGTTTTGTAAGCTTGCAATTCCCTCCCTGTATACCTGAAGGTGTCATCATACATCTCGGTGATATTATCTATCAGGTTCGCTAGCGCATGAATATACCTAAAATTTATAATTCCTCTGGCGGTACGGGTGATATCTAACGTGAGTAGGAATTGAATCCCGGTGGATTCGTGGATCAAATCAGAGGCTGCGTGCTCTGTCCTATCTATAAGGTGTCTCTTAACGATGTGTTCATAATGAGTGTGGGTGTAAGGAGCTTGAGCATTGCGGTGAACGTCTTTCATCTTATTATGGGTTATGGTCATTACTTCTGGCAACACTCTTCCAATGTAACACAGTCCCTCTGAGTTTGGGGCAAGCCACTTATACGCCTTCCTCCCGCATATGAAATATGCATCATCGGGGAGAACATATGGTACAGAATATGACATTACCATATTGCAAACCTTCCAGGTGAAAAATCCTATCCCTAACTCTCATCTGTTCAGTACACGTATCAGGCTGTATGATATGCGCACAGTACCCTGGAGATACTTCTCCAACCCGCATGGTCCTACTTCCTAGAGTATACCTGTACCGAAAATATCTTCCAACGTCGGCTATTTGGCGTATAAGTTCTGAGTCTACGGGCATCCTATCGGCTCTGTGTGAAAATGCCATGGTTTGGTTATTCCATGTCACTTCCCAATTTCCCGGCTTTCGGGGATTGGAAATGTTGAAACATACAAAGGACCTATCCACATGATATTGGTGGAGCTTCAAACTAGGGGGCCTAGAAATATTAAATTTCTTGTCCACCGGTCTCCCACCCCTTAATTCAAGTACCTCATCTATTGTTAAGGGATACGGTACTAGTCCTGACTTGCTCTGACCTTGAGGTACTTGTGAGCACACCCAGCATTCTGTTTGGTTTAAAACCTTACCCACTAATGAGTGATAGTCACTCAATGGATGACGGTCCATGTTCATATTAAGGCTGGACTGACATCTCTGGATGCACCCGTCCTCAACTAGGTTTTCACAGTTTCTACAAATACAATTTTCCTCAGCCAATAACCCTTCACATTGCCTCCTAGTTTCGTGACTACCAGATCGTTTTCTGATACTCGCCTTTGCTCGATGGATGTGTTGCTCTTGGAATTCTACAAATCCGTCCTTGCCATCAGAACCCATACCAGATCCTTTCTCGACCTCTCTAGTACTCTCACCGAAACAGACTGCTCTGGTCAACAACAGGGTCAACCGGAAAACCCGGAATGCAGTCTCTTGGGGTAAGTCCATCTTGCTAAGGGGAGAGAAAAAGGAGCAAGGAAGGGGGAATGGAGGGTAATGGGAGATGGAGAAAATAATAAAAAGGAAAAAGAAATTTGGTGCGACAACCACCTCTGGTCTTGTAGTTCTCTGTGCTCAGGTGCCGTGACAACAATCCTGCCTCTAAACCTTCCCGGAACAAGCACTCCAGTGATACGATTTCCTCCACACTCTGCTCTTTGTCACAGGCTTTCTCTGGGTCAGCGACCTTCTTACAGTGGGACGAGTGGACCCAAGTCTCTCTCTCGGCAACCTTCAATGCTGTCGTGCTGGTTAGTAAGACTTGGTACGGTCCTTCCCACCAGTCAATAAGGCAACCTGAGCGTAGAAAATTTCGAATCATTACATAATCCCCAGGTTCAATGTCATGACAATTACTGTCTGGCAGGTCAGGAATCACCAGCTTTAGATTGCTGTTTTGATTCCTCAACTGCTTGCTCATCTTAACCAAATATTTCACAGTCACTTCATTATTGCATTTCAAATCATCCTGGGGGTCAATTATTACATGGGGTTGTCGACCAAAAAGAATTTCAAAGGGTGATAGGTTAAGGGGGGACCTGGGAGTTGTTCTGATGCTGTACAATACAAGTGGCAAAGCTTCTGGCCACAAAAATCCAGTTTCAGCCATCACCTTGCTCCACTTGTTCTTAATAGTGCTGTTTACTTTTTCCACTTTCGCACTCGCCTGTCGGCGGTACGGAGTATGCAGCTTACTATTAATTCCCATTAGTTTGCACATAACTTGAAAGACTTCACCTGTAAAATGGGTACCCCTATTACTTTCAATTATCCTAGGGATACCATATCTGCACACAAATTCCTGCACGATCTTCTTTGCAGTGAACGTAGCAGTATTTGTGGCAGCGGGGAATGCTTCTACCCAATTTGAAAACACATCAATACAAACTAACACATACTTTAAATTTCTGCAGGGTGGCAACTGTATGAAATCAATTTGTATTACCTGAAAAGGGCCGTCTGTTGGCGGGATATGGGATGGTTCTGTTGGTATTGACTTTCCAATATTCTTCCTCAAGCAGGTAAGACATGTCATTGCTCTCTTACCCGCATGAGAAGAGAATCCTGGTGCACACCAGTAGGCTCTTACCAGCTTACACATACCCTCTTTGCCCAGATGAGTCAGACCATGTGCCGCCTCAGCTAAACTTGGAAGGTATGCTCTGGGAGCTACTGGCAAACCCTGTCCATCTGTCTAGAGTCCTGAGGACTCCTGGCCATACCCTTTTGACCTCCAGACTGCCTTTTCCTGTGGAGAACACAAATTTTGCATTTCACTTAATTTTTGTGTATTGACGGTATTGAATACCATCAGTTGTGTGATGTCTGTCTGTCTGGGGGTGCTGGCTGCTGATTTAGCAGCTTCGTCTGCCTGTCACCAAGTGACACTGGGTCTTGACTGTAAGTGTGGGCTTTGCACTTGATAACAGCCACTCTGTCAGGTTCCTGTATCGCTGTTAAAAGTCTTTTGATGTGGGTCGCATGCGCCACGGGTGTGCCAGCTGCCGTCATGAAATTTCTGAGGCACCATAGGGCCCCGAAATCATGCACTACTCCAAAGGCATGCCTAGAATCCGTGTAGATATTGGCTGACTTACCCTTAGCCAATTCACACGCTCTGGTTAGGGTGACCAGCTCAGCAACTTGTGCGGAGTGTGGTGGGCCCAGGGGTTCGGCTTCTATGATACCTTTGTCATCTACGACTGCATATCCAGTACACAAGTCTCCCGAATCCGTCTGTCTGTGGCAACTACCGTCAGTGTAAAAAGTAAAATCTACACCTTCCAGTGGGTTGTCACTGATGTTGGGCCTTGCAGTGAAAGTTTGGTTCAAATATTCCATACAATCATGTGTGTCAGTGTCTATACTAAATCCTCCTTCACCATCACTCTCATCCCCCACCCTTTGTGCCTGTCCAGGCACACCTGGGAGATACGTTGCAGGATTTAGTGCGCTGCATCTCCTTATGGTGATGTTTACAGGGGCCATTAGTGCTAATTCCCACCTTGTAAACCGTGCTGATGAGACGTGCCTGGTTTGGGCAGAATTCAGTAAGGCTGACACTGCATGAGGTGTATGGATGGTCAGGTTGTGTCCTAACACTACATCTTCGCTTTTACTCACTAGCAATGCTATCGCTGCAACACTTCGCAAGCATGTGGGGAGAGATCGTGCTACGGTGTCCAACTGTGCACTGTAGTAGGCTACCGGCCTGCTGGCATCACCATGTCTCTGGGTTAGGACACCTGCCGCACACCCAGCACTCTCCGTACCGTACAATTCAAAGGTTTTCACATAATCTGGCATACCTAATGCAGGTGCCTGTGATAGGCACTGTTTGAGTCTCTCAAATGCCAGTTCGGACTCATCTGTGTGCGAAATCCGATATGGTTTGTTTGACGAGACCATCTCTTGTAAAGGTAAAACCAGCATGGAGAACCCTGGGATCCAGTTTCGGCAATACCCACACATTCCAAGGAATGTGCGGATCTGCTGCTTGGTTTGTGGCAGAGTCATGTCGCAAATCGCCTGTATTCTATCAGCAGTGAGGTGTCTCAGTCCTTGTGTCAAGCAATGTCCCAAGTATTTCACTTTGGTCTGGCACAACTGTAACTTATCCTTTGAAACCTTGTGTCCCGTATTAGAAAGGTGAAACAGAAGTTGTTTCGTGTCTTTCAAGGATGATTCGAGTGAATCAGAACACAGCAGTAAGTCATCTACATACTGTATTAATACAGTCCGCTCTCAGGTTGAAAGGGTTGTAAACAGTCATGCAAAGCCTGGGAGAAAATACTTGGGCTGTCAATGAAACCTTGGGGTCAGCGAGTCCAGGTGTACTGTACTCCTCTGTATGTAAATGCAAACAAGTATTGGCTGTCAGGGTGCAGAGGGACCGAAAAGAAAGCGGAGCAGAGGTCAATGACAGTGAAAAACTTTGCAGTAGGAGGAATTTGCATGAGGATGACAGCTGGATTTGGCACTACAGGGAATTGGCTCTCAACTATCTTGTTTATCCCCCTTAGATCCTGCACTAGCCTGTAACCCCTCCCCCCACTCTTTTTCACAGGGAAGATGGGACTATTGGCAGTGCTGGACGTCCTAACCAGAATGGTCCAGAGGGACTCCGGTATCTGGGAGATCATTTCCTCTACCTTGGATAGACACCTGTCTGTAACAGCAGAGTGTGACATTAACCTTTGTGGAGTGTCTAACATATCCTGCACTTCCTGAATGTGATTCTCGGGTATATCTAAGAAGACACCCTCAGGAGTACAATATATGACACACCTCATCTTGCACAATAAATCTCTCCCAAGTAGATTAGTCGGAGCCGATGCAGCTAGCAAAAAGGAATGCTTGGTCTGCAAAGGCCCTATCGTAATCTCTGCTGGTTTACTTAAAGGATAGTGCTGCACTACTCCTGTTACCCCCATTGCTGAAATTGTTTTTCCCGTGGTCTTCATACCTACCGTTGAATTTAACACTGACCTGGCCGCCCCTGTATCTACAAGGAAAGGTAGTGATCTACCAGCTACATCAACTGTAACCTCGGGTTAATTTCCAAGGCTAGCAATCAACTTTACTGGCTGCAAACTACAGGTGTGGCCTGACCCCTATTGTAAGTTGTGACCCTCCCGCAGCGCGCTGGCAGCTACAATATGTGAGGGGGGTAGCTGAGAATTTCCAGAGGTTTGCCAGTTCCTCTTAGGTGGGTACCTCCTTGTTTCCCCTGCATGTGGCTCATAACTCCTCCTATGCGGTCCCTGATCCCAATTACGTGCGCCATACTGTGTGTCATGTTCTGGTCTAGGGGGTCGATATACCTTATGTGGGTCTTTAAAATTACAGTTCCGTGCGTAATGTCCTTCCCTCTGACATTTAAAACATTTTACCACATACGACTTACCATCAGGGGTCTGGGGTTTAGGCTGATGTGGCTTCGTTGTCAGGGCTTTTATACTTACTTTCATCAGCTTATCCCCCTGTGACTCCCTGTGCCTAATGATGTTCCGATCATGCTCAATAGCGGACTCTCTTAAGGCAACCAGCGAGATACCTCTCCAATTTGGTTGAGTGGTTTGTACCCTTGTTCTCAACGTTTTTTTTAAACCGTCCATTAATATGGACACCGCTACCTCTCTATGATGTACATTTTCCTTAATATCCGTGACCCCAGTGTATCTAGCCATTTCCGCAGTGCTCGATGGAAATATTCAGAAGCCGTTTCACCTTCTTTTTGTCTAATGGAGAAGATTTTATTCCACTTGACAACAGTCGGGAAATATACTCCTAATTGCAGATTGATCTGTTTTACGTTCTCCTGATTGTAATAATCAGTGAGAGTTACCTCTGCGTCTAATTTACAGTCGGCAATGAATTTCACGGGGTCAATATTAGAGGGCAAATATGCCCGTAGCACTGTCCGCCAATCTTTGTTATTGGGTTCGCTGGCGTTACCTAGTTCTCTAATAAACCTCTGACATGCGGCTAGATCTTTTCTGGGATTGGGAAATTCAGACATAATTGTCCTCAATTCTGTCCGGGACCAGGGGCAATGCATAGCAATGTTCCTGATGGGAGGGATTCCCAGAGCGTCAGTCTTCCCATTGGGGACTGCGATCACCCTGACAGGATTTAGTTCAATTACATCATTCTGGGTTGCTTCTACAATGTGAGGTGCAATTGTCTCTGCATAATGTACTGTACCGTACTTACCTGTGGACACGACCTCACCTGTCCCTCCGCTAGGGGCCTTTGCTACTGCTCTTACTGGTTGGGCCGTGCCCACTTGGGTGTCTTGTATGGTGGCTGCTAGAGAGAGTGCCGATATCGTGGTGGGCACATCTTCTTGGTCGCAGTCCTGAGGGAAGTTTAAGATGGGATACAACTTGCACGGGTTAGTATTAATACATTTATTAAGTTCACTCTTATCATATATTAGTATGCCATTCTCTGTAGCCATTTTCTCTCCTCTAATGTACGGTGGTGGTGATGCAGTTGCTATCAGTTTCCTGCTAGGGTTGGAACCAGCTATTTGAGCTAATCCCCTTTGCATGTCACCCTCCTGTTGCCATAAATGTAAACAATCTGTATGTCTAATCCTTTGTTTTCTGGATTTTATTAGACATATCCTTCTCCTTAAATTTTGCAACACCTCAGGACTAAAACTGCCTACCTTAGGGAATGGTTCCCTATCTTCCGCAGTCATACGTTCCCATTCATTGCATAAAACCTCTGCGTGTGATCCATATTTCTCACACATTATGTACCTCGCCGACCCTTTGGGCCGCGGAATATCAACCTGAACCCTGGTTGATCGTCCCTTACTTGAGCAACTGGCCCCCATTCTTTGCAGGTATTGCCTTCTCAGCTAATTCCTACAAAAACCAAATTACTCAGTGGTAAGGCGACGGTGAAAGTTCTCAGAGCGCTCTCACCCACTCACGCCCACGTTGGCCAATACACCTGAGTACTGTCCGCAGCACTGGTCGTACCCAACCTAGGGCCCTATGTAACCTCTATTTACTGAGTGTGTGGGAGTGACTTACCCTTCCCAGTAAATATCGGTCGTTGGAGATTTCCTGAGTGACCAGCGAAACTCCCTTAAAATAAAAAAAACTGTTACACAAATCACGTTGCGTGTACAATTAGCGTCTATGATCCCGCGATTTTACGCAGATGGCATAATGGGTATCAAGTTGAACTAACTATTGCACAAACTAACGCGCGGTACAATCGCACGGCGTATAAGTAACTGTTACTTATCCGCTGTACGACCAATGGAATCGTTTTTCAGGCTGCGAAACCTCAGCCGGAGCTTTTCTGAACGGGCCTATATGGGTACTACGCTAACCCCCGGGGCTGCGCTCTCACCGCTGACCTTTTTCAGGCCACGGTATTCAGAGCTTCGCTTGACTTAGTCAGCGGATTTCTGACTTCGCTGAACTCTTGGTCTGCTGTTATACTAATTGCTCCTTTATACCTTAATCAATGTTAAAGTGAGAAAGCCACTCCCATGCCACCAAGTGTCCACTCACCTGATGTGGTCTCCTACGGGATCCCGAATTCTGGGTTCACAAAACCTTTATATGCACACTCACGCTCGTTCACTCATATACACTTTTGGTTTTTCTGTACAGAAAATTTACTTTCATTCAGATAAAACAGCCTAGTCCCAGAGGTGACACAGTAAGAGAAGGTTCTTTTAAACTAAATATTGGAAACTGAACAAATCTGTGCTATTATCGCGTGGCTACCATACCACCTAAACTAAAACAATGCTATTGTGTGATTTGTATTAAGTGGGCGTACCTGTACGCACGTTGCGTAAACATGCCACGTGTGTAGGCCTTTACGTTGCGTACGCAGTCCCGAACGGTGTCCGAGATACGTGTACAAAGGCCATACGTCCGCAGTACTACAAATCCCACACTTCTATAAATGTAAACAATATTTAACTATAATCACTTACTTAACGCTACACACAGTTTCCACTGTATCAACCTTTACAACTAGGCCAGGCTGTGTGTGCGTCTTACACTTACTCCCTTAAATATTAACTCTATATGTTAACTAAATAGCAACAAATTATTCCAGTACAGATCAAAATAAATCTGATAATCAGTGATTATGGCAACGGTGTGAGCAGATATGCAAAGTACAAAATACAGGTGTATGCGTGTGTTGCGTGCGCATTTGGCGCCAAAACAGAAATTTACAGATTTTACACAGAAAACTAGCTTTTGCGTTCTTACCTTACGGATCCCTCCAGCATCCCTTCAGCATCCCTTCAAACCATGCAGGGCAGACGCTTATCTAATCAGCACTTATATCTCCTGACCAAGAGAAGGTTTACAGGGGATACTCCGCCCTTTGCTGATAGATAAAGTATGCGAAAACTCTGCTAGGCTGCGGGTATGAGAAGTAACCGGATGAGCTCTAATTGATGATGTCGTTATTATCTTAGACCGCAAAGCTATACCCCTTTGTACACTATTACCGTTTGAGCCGCTATGGCCGCTAGACTACGTGCACGTGCTACGCACTTTGTACGCTATTTGCGTACAGAATCCTGCACGTGGTACGCACTTGGCGTACGCACGCTGCGCTGAGTGTACAGAGTACACACAGCGAGCGCACACACAATGGATAACCTTTAAGCCTTGTTAATGATTCAATGTAATAATATGCTTACACTTTAAACTAGAGATGAGCGCCGGAAATTTTTCGGGTTTTGTGTTTTGGTTTTGGGTTCGGTTCCGCGGCCGTGTTTTGGGTTCGACCGCGTTTTGGCAAAACCTCACCGAATTTTTTTTGTCGGATTCGGGTGTGTTTTGGATTCGGGTGTTTTTTTCAAAAAACCCTAAAAAACAGCTTAAATCATAGAATTTGGGGGTAATTTTGATCCCAAAGTATTATTAACCTCAAAAAACATAATTTACACTCATTTTCAGCCTATTCTGAACACATCACACCTCACAATATTATTTTTAGTCCTAAAATTTGCACCGAGGTCGCTGTGTGAGTAAGATAAGCGACCCTAGTGGCCGACACAAACACCGGGCCCATCTAGGAGTGGCACTGCAGTGTCACGCAGGATGTCCCTTCCAAAAAACCCTCCCCAAACAGCACATGACGCAAAGAAAAAAAGAGGCGCAATGAGGTAGCTGACTGTGTGAGTAAGATTAGCGACCCTAGTGGCCGACACAAACACCGGGCACATCTAGGAGTGGCACTGCAGTGTCACGCAGGATGTCCCTTCCAAAAAACCCTCCCCAAACAGCACATGACGCAAAGAAAAAAAGAGGCGCAATGAGGTAGCTGTGTGAGTAAGATTAGCGACCCTAGTGGCCGACACAAACACCGGGCCCATCTAGGAGTGGCACTGCAGTGTCACGCAGGATGTCCCTTCCAAAAAACCCTCCCCAATCAGCACATGATGCAAAGAAAAAGAAAAGAAAAAAGAGGTGCAAGATGGAATTATCCTTGGGCCCTCCCACCCACCCTTATGTTGTATAAACAAAACAGGACATGCACACTTTAACCAACCCATCATTTCAGTGACAGGGTCTGCCACACGACTGTGACTGATATGACGGGTTGGTTTGGACCCCCCCCAAAAAAGAAGCAATTAATCTCTCCTTGCACAAACTGGCTCTACAGAGGCAAGATGTCCACCTCATCTTCACCCTCCGATATATCACCGTGTACATCCCCCTCCTCACAGATTATCAATTCGTCCCCACTGGAATCCACCATCTCAGCTCCCTGTGTACTTTGTGGAGGCAATTGCTGCTGGTCAATGTCTCCGCGGAGGAATTGATTATAATTCATTTTAATGAACATCATCTTCTCCACATTTTCTGGATGTAACCTCGTACGCCGATTGCTGACAAGGTGAGCGGCGGCACTAAACACTCTTTCGGAGTACACACTTGTGGGAGGGCAACTTAGGTAGAATAAAGCCAGTTTGTGCAAGGGCCTCCAAATTGCCTCTTTTTCCTGCCAGTATAAGTACGGACTGTGTGACGTGCCTACTTGGATGCGGTCACTCATATAATCCTCCACCATTCTATCAATGTTGAGAGAATCATATGCAGTGACAGTAGACGACATGTCCGTAATCGTTGTCAGGTCCTTCAGTCCGGACCAGATGTCAGCATCAGCAGTCGCTCCAGACTGCCCTGCATCACCGCCAGCGGGTGGGCTCGGAATTCTGAGCCTTTTCCTCGCACCCCCAGTTGCGGGAGAATGTGAAGGAGGAGATGTTGACAGGTCGCGTTCCGCTTGACTTGACAATTTTGTCACCAGCAGGTCTTTCAACCCCAGCAGACCTGTGTCTGCCGGAAAGAGAGATCCAAGGTAGGCTTTAAATCTAGGATCGAGCACGGTGGCCAAAATGTAGTGCTCTGATTTCAACAGATTGACCACCCGTGAATCCTTGTTAAGCGAATTAAGGGCTGCATCCACAAGTCCCACATGCCTAGCGGAATCGCTCCGTGTTAGCTCCTTCTTCAATGCCTCCAGCTTCTTCTGCAAAAGCCTGATGAGGGGAATGACCTGACTCAGGCTGGCAGTGTCTGAACTGACTTCACGTGTGGCAAGTTCAAAGGGCATCAGAACCTTGCACAACGTTGAAATCATTCTCCACTGCACTTGAGACAGGTGCATTCCATCTCCTATATCGTGCTCAATTGTATAGGCTTGAATGGCCTTTTGCTGCTCCTCCAACCTCTGAAGCATATAGAGGGTTGAATTCCACCTCGTTACCACTTCTTGCTTCAGATGATGGCAGGGCAGGTTCAGTAGTTTTTGGTGGTGCTCCAGTCTTCTGTACGTGGTGCCTGTACGCCGAAAGTGTCCCGCAATTTTTCTGGCCACCGACAGCATCTCTTGCACGCCCCTGTCGTTTTTTAAAAAATTCTGCACCACCAAATTCAAGGTATGTGCAAAACATGGGACGTGCTGGAATTTGCCCATATTTAATGCACACACAATATTGCTGGCGTTGTCCGATGCCACAAATCCACAGGAGAGTCCAATTGGGGTAAGCCATTCCGCGATGATCTTCCTCAGTTGCCGTAAGAGGTTTTCAGCTGTGTGCGTATTCTGGAAAGCGGTGATACAAAGCGTAGCCTGCCTAGGAAAGAGTTGGCGTTTGCGAGATGCTGCTACTGGTGCCGCCGCTGCTGTTCTTGCGGCGGGAGTCCATACATCTACCCAGTGGGCTGTCACAGTCATATAGTCCTGACCCTGCCCTGCTCCACTTGTCCACATGTCCGTGGTTAAGTGGACATTGGGTACAACTGCATTTTTTAGGACACTGGTGAGTCTTTTTCTGACGTCCGTGTACATTCTCGGTATCGCCTGCCTAGAGAAGTGGAACCTAGATGGTATTTGGTAACGGGGGCACACTGCCTCAATAAATTGTCTAGTTCCCTGTGAACTAACGGCGGATACCGGACGCACGTCTAACACCAACATAGTTGTCAAGGACTCAGTTATCCGCTTTGCAGTAGGATGACTGCTGTGATATTTCATCTTCCTCGCAAAGGACTGTTGAACAGTCAATTGCTTACTGGAAGTAGTACAAGTGGGCTTACGACTTCCCCTCTGGGATGACCATCGACTCCCAGCGGCAACAACAGCAGCGCCAGCAGCAGTAGGCGTTACACGCAAGGATGCATCGGAGGAATCCCAGGCAGGAGAGGACTCGTCAGACTTGCCAGTGACATGGCCTGCAGGACTATTGGCATTCCTGGGGAAGGAGGAAATTGACACTGAGGGAGTTGGTGGGGTGGTTTGCGTGAGCTTGGTTACAAGAGGAAGGGATTTACTGGTCAGTGGACTGCTTCCGCTGTCACCCAAAGTTTTTGAACTTGTCACTGACTTATTATGAATGCGCTGCAGGTGACGTATAAGGGAGGATGTTCCGAGGTGGTTAACGTCCTTACCCCTACTTATTACAGCTTGACAAAGGGAACACACGGCTTGACACCTGTTGTCCGCATTTCTGGTGAAATACCTCCACACCGAAGAGCTGATTTTTTTGGTATTTTCACCTGGCATGTCAACGGCCATATTCCTCCCACGGACAACAGGTGTCTCCCCGGGTGCCTGACTTAAACAAACCACCTCACCATCAGAATCCTCCTGGTCAATTTCCTCCCCAGCGCCAGCAACACCCATATCCTCCTCATCCTGGTGTACTTCAACACTGACATCTTCAATCTGACTATCAGGAACTGGACTGCGGGTGCTCCTTCCAGCACTTGCAGGGGGCATGCAAATAGTGGAAGGCGCATGCTCTTCACGTCCAGTGTTGGGAAGGTCAGGCATCGCAAACGACACAATTGGACTCTCCTTGTGGATTTGGGATTTCAAAGAACGCACAGTTCTTTGCGGTGCTTTTGCCAGCTTGAGTCTTTTCAGTTTTCTAGCGAGAGGCTGAGTGCTTCCATCTTCATGTGAAGCTGAACCACTAGCCATGAACATAGGCCAGGGCCTCAGCCGTTCCTTGCCACTCCGTGTGGTAAATGGCATATTGGCAAGTTTACGCTTCTCCTCCGACAATTTTATTTTAGGTTTTGGAGTCCTTTTTTTTCTGATATTTGGTGTTTTGGATTTGACATGCTCTGTACTATGACATTGGGCATCGGCCTTGGCAGACGACGTTGCTGGCATTTCATCGTCTCGGCCATGACTAGTGGCAGCAGCTTCAGCACGAGGTGGAAGTGGATCTTGATCTTTCCCTAATTTTGGAACCTCAACTTTTTTGTTCTCCATATTTTATAGGCAGAACTAAAAGGCACCTCAGGTAAACAATGGAGATGGATGGATTGGATACTAGTATACAATTATGGACGGACTGCCACGGTTAGGTGGTATAAAAAAACCACGGTTAGGTGGTATATATTATAATAATAATACAATTATGGATGGACGGACTGCCTGCCGACTGCCGACACAGAGGTAGCCACAGCCGTGAACTACCGCACTGTACACTGGTTGATAAAGAGATAGTAGTATACTCGTAACAACTAGTATGACACTATGACGACGGTATAAAGAATGAAAAAAAAAACCACGGTTAGGTGGTATATATTATAATAATAATACAATTATGGATGGACGGACTGCCTGCCGACTGCCGACACAGAGGTAGCCACAGCCGTGAACTACCGCACTGTACACTGGTTGATAAAGAGATAGTAGTATACTCGTAACAACTAGTATGACACTATGACGACGGTATAAAGAATGAAAAAAAAACCACGGTTAGGTGGTATATATTATAATAATAATACAATTATGGATGGACGGACTGCCTGCCGACTGCCGACACAGAGGTAGCCACAGCCGTGAACTACCGCACTGTACACTGGTTGATAAAGAGATAGTAGTATACTCGTAACAACTAGTATGACACTATGACGACGGTATAAAGAAAGAAAGAAAAATACCACAGTTAATTGTATTATTATTATAATATATACCACCTATGGATGGACGGACTGCCTGCCGACTGCCGACACAGAGGTAGCCACAGCCGTGAACTACCGCACTGTACACTGGTTGATAAAGAGATAGTAGTATACTCGTAACAACTAGTATGACACTATGACGACGGTATAAAGAATGAAAAAAAAACCACGGTTAGGTGGTATATATTATAATAATAATAATAATACAATTATGGATGGACGGACTGCCTGCCGACTGCCGACACAGAGGTAGCCACAGCCGTGAACTACCGCACTGTACATTGGTTGATAAAGAGATAGTAGTATACTCGTAACAACTAGTATGACACTATGACGACGGTATAAAGAATGAAAAAAAAACCACGGTTAGGTGGTATATATTATAATAATAATACAATTATGGATGGACGGACTGCCTGCCGACTGCCGACACAGAGGTAGCCACAGCCGTGAACTACCGCACTGTACACTGGTTGATAAAGAGATAGTAGTATACTCGTAACAACTAGTATGACACTATGACGACGGTATAAAGAAAGAAAAAAAAATACCACAGTTAGGTGGTATATATTATAATAATAATACAATTATGGATGGACGGACTGCCTGCCGACTGCCGACACAGAGGTAGCCACAGCCGTGAACTACCGCACTGTACACTGGTTGATAAAGAGATAGTAGTATACTCGTAACAACTAGTATGACACTATGACGACGGTATAAAGAATGAAAAAAAAACCACGGTTAGGTGGTATATATTATAATAATAATACAATTATGGATGGACGGACTGCCTGCCGACTGCCGACACAGAGGTAGCCACAGCCGTGAACTACCGCACTGTACACTGGTTGATAAAGAGATAGTAGTATACTCGTAACAACTAGTATGACACTATGACGACGGTATAAAGAATGAAAAAAAAACCACGGTTAGGTGGTATATATTATAATAATAATACAATTATGGATGGACGGACTGCCTGCCGACTGCCGACACAGAGGTAGCCACAGCCGTGAACTACCGCACTGTACACTGGTTGATAAAGAGATAGTAGTATACTCGTAACAACTAGTATGACACTATGACGACGGTATAAAGAATGAAAAAAAAACCACGGTTAGGTGGTATATATTATAATAATAATACAATTATGGATGGACGGACTGCCTGCCGACTGCCGACACAGAGGTAGCCACAGCCGTGAACTACCGCACTGTACACTGGTTGATAAAGAGATAGTAGTATACTCGTAACAACTAGTATGACACTATGACGACGGTATAAAGAATGAAAAAAAAACCACGGTTAGGTGGTATATATTATAATAATAATAATACAATTATGGATGGACGGACTGCCTGCCGACTGCCGACACAGAGGTAGCCACAGCCGTGAACTACCGCACTGTACACTGGTTGATAAAGAGATAGTAGTATACTCGTAACAACTAGTATGACACTATGACGACGGTATAAAGAAAGAAAAAAAAATACCACGGTTAGGTGGTATATATTGTAATACAATTATGGATGGACGGACTGCCTGCCGAGTTCCGACTGCCGACACAGAGGTAGCCACAGCCGTGAACTACCGCACTGTACTGTGTCTGCTGCTAATATAGACTGGTTGATAAAGAGATTAGTATACAATACATACAACAATATACTACTATACTGGTGGTCAGGCACTGGTCACCACTAGTCACACTGGCAGTGGCACTCCTGCAGCAAAAGTGTGCACTGTTTAATTTTAAATTAATATAATATTATGTACTCCTGGGGGCTCCTGCTATAACAACCTGCAGTGCTCCCCAGTCTCCCCCACAATTATTATAAGCTTTGCCTTTTATACATTGATGTGCAGCACACTGGGCTGAGCTGAGTGCACACAGACTGAGTCACACTGTGTGACTGGCTGCTGCTGTGTATCGTTTTTT
The DNA here is from genome assembly GCF_028390025.1 of Pseudophryne corroboree. Lineage (NCBI taxonomy): Eukaryota > Metazoa > Chordata > Amphibia > Anura > Myobatrachidae > Pseudophryne > Pseudophryne corroboree. Next base: position 619,060,878 of record NC_086445.1, read on the forward strand.
TTCAGGCAGAGAACGGATATAGCAGAGAACGGATATATTATATTAAAATAAATAAAAGTTAACTAACAACAACTGCACTGGTCACTGTGGTAAACTCTGTCTGACTCTGCACAATCTCTCTCTCTCTCTTCTAATCTAATTTCTAATGGAGAGGACGCCAGCCACGTCCTCTCCCTATCAATCTCAATGCACGTGTGAAAATGGCGGCGACGCGCGGCTCCTTATATAGAATCCGAGTCTCGCGAGAATCCGACAGCGTCATGATGACGTTCGGGCGCGCTCGGGTTAACCGAGCAAGGCGGGAGGATCCGAGTCTGCTCGGACCCGTGAAAAAAACATGAAGTTCGTGCGGGTTCGGATTCAGAGAAACCGAACCCGCTCATCTCTACTTTAAACTCTTATCAGTAAAGTACTGTAAATGATGTTATACCTTTAAACCTTAAGTAGCGCTGGCGATACAAAGTACCCGCAGTGTGTACACCTTATCAATGCTATACACCTTATACAGATAAATCTACTTTAAAGCCCATGCAGGAAAGTGAAAACACAACACTGTTTGTAGTTGAAACCACAGGGTTCTAAGGCCACCGTGGATTGATTCCAAAAGATACAAACAATACAATTTATACACTACAGGCTAACAAGTAAATCTAAACAGAATAATGGCTACAGAGAATATACATACGTGTGAATGTTTTGCAAGCGCAACCCGAGCTCGGTCCTCCGCTGGTCATACAGATAGCGTTTAGAGTCTTCTGACCGGCCAGGCAACAATGGTCCTTTTATACACAACATGCATAGAAACATAGAATTTGATGGCAGATAAGAACCACTTGGCCCATCTAGTCTGCCCTTTTTTATTTTATCCTTTAGGCAATCTCAACCCTTTTTTAACCTTAATTCTTTGTAAGGATATTCATACGCCTGTCCCAAGCATGTTTAAATTTCCCTACAGTCTTAGCCTCTACCACCTCTGATGGGAGGCTATTCCACTTATCCACTACCCTTTCTGTGAAGTAATTTTTCCTTAAATTTCCCCTGAACCCACCCCCCCTCCAGTCTCAATGTATGCCCTCGAGTTCTAATAATTATTTTCCTTTGAAGAATGTTTCCCTCCTGAACTTTGTTAAGACCCTTGATATATTTGAAAGTTTCTATCATGTCCCCCCTTTCCCTTCTCTCCTCCAAACTATACATGTTAAGATCTTTTAGCCTTTCTGGGTAAGTTTTGTGATGTAGGCCATGCACCATTTTAGTTGCCCTTCTTTGTACACTCTCTAATGTATTTATATCCTTCTGGAGATAGGGTCTGCAGAACTGGACACAGTATTCCAGATGGGGCCGTACCAATGACCTATATAGTGGCATTATCACTTCTTTTTTCCTGCTACTGATTCCTCTCCCTATGCAACCAAGCATCTGACTTGCCTTTCTCATTGCTTTGTTGCATTGCTTTCCTGCCTTCAAGTCACTTGAAATAGTGACTCCTAAATCTCTTTCCTCCTCAGTAGTTTCCATTATAGTACCCTTGATACTATAATTAGCCTTTGGGTTTTTGAGACCCAAGTGCATGATTTTGCATTTTTTAGCATTAAACTGTAGTTGCCACGTTCTTGACCATTTCTCAAGCCTAGCTAGGTCATTAATCATTTGTTTGACCCCTCCCGGTGTGTCTACCCTGTTGCATATCTTTGTATCATCTGCAAAAAGGCATATCTTCCCTTCAATACCATCTGCAATGTCACCAACAAAGATATTAAAGAGAACTGGACCAAGTACAGATCCCAGGGGTACTCCACTGGTAACATTTCCCTCCATAGATTGCACTCCATTAACTATGACTGTCTGTTTCATATCCTGCAACCAGGTTCTTATCCATTTAACTGATTTATAATCCACCCCCAGGCTTTCAAGTTTATTTAGCAGTCTGCGATGTGGGACAGTGTCAAATGCCTTACTAAAGTCTAGATATGCTACATCTACAGCTCCCCCTTGATCTATTATGTTCATCACAGAGTCAAAAAAGTCAATAAGATTTGTTTGGCATGATCTCCCACCAGTAAATCCATGCTGTTTTGGATCCTGTAAGTTGTTTGATTTAAGATATTTCACTACTCTTTCTTTTAATAGTTTTTCCATTACTTTCCCTACTACTGATGTAAGGCTTACTGGTCTGTAGTTACTTGCTTCTTCCTTGCTTCCACTTTTGTGCAGTGGAACTACATTTGCTCTTTTCCAGTTCTCTGGAATAGCACCTGTATTTAGTGACTGGTTAAATAATTCTGTTAAAGGTGTAACCAGCACATCTTTTAGCTCTTTGAGTATCCTTGGGTGTATCCCATCTGGTCCCATTGATTTATCCACTTTTAGTTTTGAAAGTTCTGTTAGGACCTTCTCCTCTGTAAATGTATTTTCATCTACCTTATTTTTATGAATGTCCTTGCAACTTAACTGTGTCCCCATCCCTTCATCTGTAGTAAATACTGAGCAAAAATAATTATTTAGGAGATCTGCTATTGCCTTGTCTCCCTCCACCAAATGCCCACTCTCTGTCTTAAGTCTTATTATTCCTCCATTTGATTTTCTCCTTTCACTTATATACTTAAAAAAAAGTTTTGCCCCCTTTATCTACTGACTGGGCCATTTTCTCCTCAGCTTCTGCCTTTGCACGTCTGATCACTTTCTTAGCATCCTTCCGTCTGTCCAGATACACCTCTTTGTCATTATTATTTTGAGTCTGTCATACACAATACAATGGTCACTGTAATCTCATTGTTCATTGGACACAGAGATATGTCTCCACATTACAGCAAAGGTCATAGGTGGATTTGAAAAGGTGGGCAATGTCTTTCCCAACTGCTCTTGTGGGTGGTATCCTCTGGATTCCCGCCGCATGTGTAATTTACAGTAAATACAGTTAATGTTCATAATCTACTTTTGCACATAACTATACGCAGGAACAAGCGATCTTTTTCTAACTAACACCGGAATGTTACCCTCAAAATACCCTACAGCTGGATACTAGACATCACCTTCCAACCTTTATCTGACCCTTCCTATCATGCAAAGGCGAATCTCTCTGTCCAGGAACTGTTTAAACTAATAATACTCGCTGACATGGTCTAGGGGATCTGTATCTACAATATACGCTATATGGGTTAAATATGCAATGTTCTAATAACACGCTACACGCTCACAAACTCTGACATAAATACCCATATCATGCGCATGATCGCCGGAGCGATCTTACGCAACTTGCGGATATGTGCACGCACGAGCAGCGGGCATGTGCATGGGGTTAGTACAAGGTATATGCATTATGATATTTTTCGACTTTGACACCCTCTGCTATCACATTGGGCATCGGCCTTGGCAGACGACGTTGATGGCATTTCATCATCTATGTCATGGCTAGTGGCAGCAGCTTCAGCACTAGGAGAAAGTCGTTCTTGATCTTTCCCTATTTTATCCTCCAAATTTTTGTTTCCCCTCATTTTTTGGGTGTTATATAAGACAATATGCGTCACTGGAATGACTGATGGCCCGGACACTACCACTGGTCTGATGGAGCACAACACAGCAACACTGTAAGGGACGTTGTTGTTGTTGTTGTTGTTGTTATTATTATACAGCAGCAGTGGACATATAGCAGCAGTGTATACCACTGTGACTGCTTGGTCACTGGAATGACTGATGGCCAGGACACTACCACTGGTCTGATGCAGCACAACACAGCAATACTGTAAGGGACTTGTTGTTGTTGTTGTTGTTATTATATGGCAGCAGTGGACATATAGCAGCAGCGTATACCACTGTGACTGCTTGGTCACTGGAATGACTGATGGCCAGGACACTACCACTGGTCTGATGCAGCACAGCAACACTGTAAGGGACTTATACAGCTACACTGGATAAATGGCAGCAGAGGACATCACCACTGTTACTGGTCACTGGACTGATGCTGCACAAGATACTTCCTCTGGTCTAATGCAGGACAACACAGCACCACTGAAATGGACTTATACAGCTACACTGGATATATGGCAGCAGAGGACACCACCACTGTGACTGGTCACTGGACTGATGCTGCACAAGACACTACCCCTGGTCTGATGCAAGACAACACAGCAAAAATGCAAGGGACTTATACAGCAGCCAGTAGCACTGGGGACATATAGCAACAGAGGACACCAACACTGTGAGTGTCTGGACTGATGCAGCACAATACACAGACTACACTGGACTGGACTGAGCAGCACAACACAGCACAAGACTCGCCACCCCACTTTTCCACCTACACAGACACTGATCACACGTCCTCTCAATACACTCTTCGAGTCTGGAGTGAAAATGGCAGCGACGCGCGGCTCCTTATATGGAATCCAAATCTCGCGAGAATCCGACAGCGGGATAATGACGTTTTTGTCTCGTTCGGGTTTCTGAGTCAGTCGGGAAAACCCGAGCCTGACTCGGATCCTGACTCGGGTAGGGAGGTTCGGTAGGGTTCGGATCTCAGGGATCCGAACCCGCTCATCTCTAGTTTTAACCACTTGCCTGGCATGGTGGCATCACATGCAATTACACCAGGCTGAGTTTTCCCTGACATGGTCACACCTGATGCGACCAGTCAGAAAGCTCACTGTACGGCTACAGGAAGAGCATATTCTTGCAGCTGCCACTGTCGGAGGGACCTCCCAGCCTCTCTGCTTCCTGGTTCCCTCCCCCCTGTGTCTGCCATGCTGCCCATAACTGCTGATTGGTCAGCTCAGCAGAACACCCCACCCGCAGCTGCAGATATTAGCAGCCATTGGGGAAATTAAAAAAAGCAGCCCTCACCTTTCTCTGAACCCCCATAGTCTGCAGACAGGAGCAGGCTTCGGGAAAATGTTACGTTGTGATGGCCATGATGTTCCGATGGTGATGTTCTGATATTCCGATATTGAAATAAAACAAAACTATATTTTACAAATGTCAATTTTTTAAATTGTGTTGGATAAGTTTTAAATATATGTTCTTGACTCCGACAATTTCTGACCAGTTTAAAAAAAAAAGATATATTATCCAGTTTAACGGTTAAGTAAATGACTGATCGTAGTATTGGGGACCCTCAGCTGCAGCAGAATTGACAATAAATCACTAAATGAAAAGACTCGTGTAAGCTGGTTCACTTTAAGATGTAAACAAAATAAACCGTACTTTTAAATGATAATACTGTGTGCACAAATATAAGCAAATGCTTTCACAAAATTGGAATTAAAGAATTAAAATGCTCATTGCATTTCAAAATCTAATTTGAAAAGCTTTTGTGGTTGCTATGGTATTGTTCTGCTTCCATTACTTAACTCCATACCTCCAGTGGCCCTACCCTGATTGACATTTACAAATTATACAGCTGAAAGTGTTCAGGATTTGACCTGTGTATTTCTATTCAGCAATGAGTGAGATTTGCAAGAACATTTTGTCATACAGTATAATTACTGCAAATCCCATGAACAATTCCCAGAAGGCAAATGACTAATAATTTTACAGTAGAGCTTTTATATTTCAATGCAATTTTATTTATTTATTATTAATACTGATGTCTGTAATTTTGTTGTGTTTATAATATGCTATTTCCGGATGTTCCTGTACCAATGTGTACTCCTGGTTGTTGTTTTTCACTAGTGATGAGCGGGTTCGGTTTCTCGGAAACCGAACCCCCCCCGCACTTCACCCTTTTTACACGGGTCCCAGGCATACTCGGATTCTCCCGTATGGCTCGGTTAGCGCGCCCGAACGTCATCATCCCGCTGTCGGATTCTCGCGAGATTCGGATTCTATATAAGCAGCCGCGCGTCGCCGCCATTTTCACTCGTGCATTGGAAATGTTAGGGAGAGGACGTGGCTGGCATCCTCTCCGTTTATTCATTGTTGATGCAATATTTGTGCTTGCTTAGTTATATCTTAATTGTGGGGACTGGGGAGCAGCTGTATATTAATATAGGAGGAGTACAGTGCAGAGTTTTGCTGATCAGTGACCACCAGTTTTATCCGTTCTCTGCCTGAAAAAATATAATATATAGCAGTACGGTACAGTAGGCCACTGCTGTACCTACCTCTGTGTCGTCAAGTATACTATCCATCCATACCTGTGGTGCATTTCAGTTTTGCACAGTTTGCTGACCACCAGTATATAATATATAGCAGTACGGTACAGTAGGCCACTGCTGTACCTACCTCTGTGTCGTCAAGTATACTATCCATCCATACCTGTGGTGCATTTCAGTTGTGCGCAGTATATATAGTAGTAGGCCATTGCTATTGATACTGGCATATAATTCCACACATTAAAAAATGGAGAACAAAAATGTGGAGGTTAAAATAGGGAAAGATCAAAATCCACTTCCGCCTCGTGTTGAAGCTGCTGCCACTAGTCAGGGCCGAGACGATGAAATGCCATCAACGTCGTCTGCTAAGGCCGATGCCCAATGTCATAGTAGAGAGCATGTAAAATCCAAAAAACAAAAGTTGAAAGCGTCTGATGCGAAGCGTAAACTTGCCAATATGCCATTTACGACACGGAGTGGCAAGGAACGGCTGAGGCCCTGGCCTATGTTCATGGCTAGTGGTTCAGATTCACATGAGGATGGAAGCACTCATCCTCTCACTAGAAAAATGAAAAGACTCAAGCTGGCAAAAGCACAGCAAAGAACTGTGCGTTCTTCTAAATCACAAATCCCCAATGATAGTCCAATTGTGTCGGTTGCGATGCCTGACCTTCCCAACACTGGACGGGAAGAGCTTGCGCCTTCCACCATTTGCACGCCCCCTGCAAGTGCTGGAAGGAGCACCCGCAGTCCAGTTCCTGATAGTCAAATTGAAGATGTCACTGTTGAAGTACACCAGGATGAGAATATGGGTGTTGCTGGTGCTGGGGAGGAAGTTGACAAGGAGGATTCTGATGGTGAGGTGGTTTGTTTAAGTCAGGCACCCGGGGAGACACCTGTTGTCCGTGGGACGAATATGGCCATTGACATGCCTGGTCAAAATACAAAAAAAATCAGCTCTTCGGTGTGAAATTATTTCAACACAAATGCGGACAACAGGTGTCAAGCCGTGTGTTGCCTTTGTCAAGCTGTAATAAGTAGGGGTAAGGACGTTAACCACCTAGGAACATCCTCCCTTATACGTCACCTGGACCGCATTCATCAGAAGTCAGTGACAAGTTCAAAAACTTTGGGTGACAGCGGAAGGAGTCCACTGACAACTAAATCCCTTCCTCTTGTAACCAAGCTCCTGCAAACCACACCACCAACTCCCTCAGTGTCAATTTCCTCCTTACACAGGAAAGCCAATAGTCCTGCAGGCCATGTCACTGGCAAGTCTGACGAGTCCTCTCCTGCCTGGGATTCCTCCGATGCATCCTTGAGTGTAACGCCTACTGCTGCTGGTGCTGCTGTTGTTGCTGCTGGGAGTCGATCGTCATCCTAGAGGGGAAGTCGGAAGACCACTTGTACTAGTTCCAGTAAGCAATTGACTGTCCAACAGTCCTTTGCGAGGAAGATGAAATATCACAGCAGTCATCCTGCTGCAAAGCGGATAACTCAGGCCTTGGCAGCCTGGGCGGTGAGAAACGTGGTTCCGGTATCCACCGTTAATTCAGAGGCAACTAGAGACTTGATTGAGGTACTGTGTCCCCCGGTACCAAATACCATCTAGGTTCCATTTCTCTAGGCAGGCGATACCGAAAATGTACACAGACCTCAGAAAAAGACTCACCAGTGTCCTAAAAAATGCAGTTGTACCCAATGTCCACTTAACCACGGACATGTGGACAAGTGGAGCAGGGCAGACTCAGGACTATACGACTGTGACAGCCCACTGGGTAGATGTATTGCCTCCCGCAGCAAGAACAGCAGCGGCGGCACCAGTAGCAGCATCTCGCAAACGCCAACTCGTTCCTAGGCAGGCTACGCTTTGTATCACCGCTTTCCATAAGAGGCACACTGCTGACAACCTCTTACGGAAACTGAGGAACATCATCGCAGAATGGCTTACCCCAATTGGACTCTCCTGGGGATTTGTGACATCGGACAACGCCACCAATATTGTGCGTGCATTACATCTGGGCAAATTCCAGCACGTCCCATGTTTTGCACATACATTGAATTTGGTGGTGCAGAATTATTTAAAAAATGACAGGGGCATGCAAGAGATGCTGTCAGTGGCCCGAAGAATTGCGGGCCACTTTCGGCATTCAGCCACCGCGTGCCGAAGACTGGAGCACCAGCAAACATTCCTGAACCTGCCCTGCCATCATCTGAAGCAAGAGGTGGTAACGAGGTGGAATTCAACCCTCTATATGCTTCAGAGGATGGAGGAGCAGCAAAAGGCCATTCAAGCCTATACATCTGCCCACGATATAGGCAAAGGAGGGAGAATGCACCTGACTCAAGCGCAGTGGAGAATGAATTCAACGTTGTGCAAGGTTCTGCAACCCTTTGAACTTGCCACACGTGAAGTCAGTTCAGACACTGCCAGCCTGAGTCAGGTCATTCCCCTCATCGGGCTTTTTCAGAAGAAGCTGGAGACATTGAAGGAGGAGCTAAAACAGAGCGATTCCGCTAGGCATGTGGGACTTGTGGATGGAGCCCTTAATTCGCTTAACCAGGATTCACGGGTGGTCAATCTGTTGAAATCAGAGCACTACATTTTGGCCACCATGCTCGATCCTAGATTTAAAACCTACGTTGTATCTCTCTTTCCGGCAGACACAAGTCTGCAGAGGTTCAAAGACCTGCTGGTGAGAAAATTGTCAAGTCAAGCGGAACGTGACCCGTCAACAGCTCCTCCTTCACATTCTCCCGCAACTGGAGGTGCGAGGAAAAGGCTAAGAATTCCGAGCCCACCCGCTGGCGGTGATGCAGGGCAGTCTGGAGCGAGTGCTAACATCTGGTCCAGACTCAAGGACCTGCCAACGATTACTGACATGTCGTCTACTGTCACTGCATATGATTCTCTCACCATTGAAAGAATGGTGGAGGATTATATGAGTGACCGCATCCAAGTAGATAGTCCGTACGTATACTGGCAGGAAAAAGAGGCAATTTGGAGGCCCTTGCACAAACTGGCTTTATTCTACTTAAGTTGCCCTCCCTCCAGTGTGTACTCCGAAAGAGTGTTTAGTGCAGCCGCTCACCTTGTCAGCAATCGGCGTACGAGGTTACTTCCAGAAAATGTGGAGAAGATGATGTTCATCAAAATGAATTATAATCAATTCCTCCGTGGAGACATTCACCAGCAGCAATTGCCTCCAGAAAGTACACAGGGACCTGAGATGGTGGATTCCAGTGGGGACGAATTAATAATCTGTGAGGAGGGGGATGTACACAGTGAAAGGGGTGAGGAATCTGAGGATAATGATGAGGTGGACATCTTGCCTCTGTAGAGCCAGTTTGTGCAAGGAGAGATTGATTGCTTCTTTTTTGGTGGGGGCCCAAACCAACCAGTCATTTCAGTCACAGTCGTGTGGCAGACCCTGTCGCTGAAATGATGGGTTCGTTAAAGTGTGCATGTCCTGTTTATACAACATAAGGGTGGGTGGGAGGGCCCAAGGACAATTCCATCTTGCACCTCTTTTCTTTCATTTTTCTTTGCATCATGTGCTGTTTGGGGACAATTTTTTTGAAGTGCCATCCTGCCTGAAACTGCAGTGCCACTCCTAGATGGGCCAGGTGTTTGTGTCGGCCACTTGTGTCGCTTAGCTTAGTCCCACAGCGACCTTGGTGCACTTCTTTTTTTTTTCTTTGCATCATGTGCTGTTTGGGGACTATTTTTTTGAAGTGCCATCCTGTCTGACTCTGCAGTGCCACTCCTAGGTGGGCCAGGTGTTTGTCGGCCACTTGTGTCGCTTAGCCATCCAGCGACCTCGGTGCAAATTTTAGGACTAAAAATAATATTGTGAGGTGTTCAGAATAGACTGAAAATGAGTGGAAATTATGGTTATTGAGGTTTATAATACTATGGGATCAAAATGACCCCCAAATTCTAGGATTTAAGCTGTTTTTTGTAAAAAACACCCGAATCCAAAACACACCCGAATCCGACAAAAAATTTTCAGGGAGGTTTTGCCAAAACGCGTCCGAATCTAAAACACGGCCGCGGAACCGTATCCAAAACCATAACACAAAACCCGAAAAATTTCCGATGCACATCACTAGTGTGTGTATGAATATATGTGTGTGTGTGTGTGTGTGTGTGTGTGTATGTATATATGTATATCTCCTATATAATAGCCCAGTTCTGTGATTCTGTGCCTGGCCGTAACGCTGGGCGGAGTCACAGAGCTGGGCGGAGTCAACTGCATCTGCTGCAGGGAGCTACCCCATACCCAGTGCCAGCAGCAGTCAGGTACAAGACCCTACCTTACAGTATAGGCCTAGGGAGGTGAGGATGGCCACCAGTAGCAAAAGTACACCACGGCCACTGACACCTGCAGGGAGGGGAACAGCGCTGATGTGGAGGGTACTTGCAGGCAGCGAGTCGCCGCCCGCAGCTCCTCTCCCGCCTACACACCATACCTGCCGCCTGACATCCACACCCCAGGGAGAGGCCGCTAGCTCAGGCAACGCTATATCAGCATCGGCAGCATGCAGACAAGGGCTGCCATGCTCAGCGGCAAGCGGTACGGAGCATGTGCCAGGACGGGACCCGCACTGATTAACATTGCTGCTGGCCCGGAGCTCCCTCCGTCTGCAGCCTAAGGCCGCGCGCCGCACCTCTCCGGAGAAACCCCATGCCTGCCTGCCCACAGGGCTCCGGACGCTTACCAATGCTCCGTGATCACAGCAGCTGACGCTGCCAGGCAGGATGGAAGAATGACTCCCATCAGACGGGGCGGACAGTGTGCGGTGGAACGGCGCCAGGAAGGAATGCTGACCACGACCCATTGCTGCTGGGTCGGAGCTCCCTCCCTCTGCAGTCACCATCTCACAACAGCAGCCAGGAGGTTAGTGGCCACCACGACCCGCACATCCTTATGTCACACATGAGAGCAAAGGTACACACACTGACATCACACCTGTACCCCACCCCTATATCTGCTAAGTACTCCCCATCCTTCACTATGCCCTGTCACCCTCATCCTGCTCTCTAACTGCCTGTCTGTGTACTGGCCCTCACCCCTCTTACACCATCAGCAACCCTCACTAACTACCACAGAGAATATGTGCACTGATATCTGCTGTAAAACCTACAGCGACACCCGCCCCTCCACCACCTGCAGCACCCCTGGACCCCTCCCTATCCCCCGCAAACCCCCGCACCTGTCCCTCCACCACCCGTGGCACCCCCACCCACTGCGCCTTTGGACCCCCTACCCCACCCGCAGTGCCTCCCAAACCCCTCCCCCATCTGCAGCACCCCCGGACCCATCCCCTGCACCCCCACCCCTCCAGCAACCGCAACACCTTCGGACCCACTACCCCACCCGCAGCACCCACCCCACCACCACCCACTCCACCTGCGGACCCCCTACACCACCTGCTCCTCCACCACCTACAGCCCCTCCCGATCCACCGCACCCTCGCCCCCCACCAGCACCGCCTCCAGGCCCCCTACCTCACCCGCAACACCCGCACCCTTCTCCACCAGCAGCGCCTCCGGAACCCCTCCCCCATCCGCACCCACCCCTCCCCCATCCGCTGCACCCACGGACCCATCCCCTACACCCCCACCTCTCCAGCAACCGCAACACCTTCGGACCCACTACCCCACCCTCAGCACCCACCCCTCCACCACCCACTGCACCTCCGGACCCCCTACACCACCCGCTCCTCCACCACCTGCAGCCCCTTCCCATCCACTGCACCCCCACCCGCAGCGCCTCCAGGCCCCCTACCTCACCCGCAACACCTGCACCCTTCCCCACCTGCAGCGCCTCCGGAACCCCTCCCCCATCCGATACAGCCCCTCACCCGCCTCTCCCCCACCCACAGCACCTCACCTCTCCCACACTCCCGGACCACCTCCACCATCCGCTGCACCCCCGCACCCACCCCCTATCCCACCCGCGCATACACCCCTCCACCACCTCCAGACCCCCTACCCCATCCGCTGCAAATCCGCGCACCTGTCCCTCCACCACCCGTGGCACCCCCACCCACTGCACCTACGGACCCCACACCTCCACACACACACGGACCCTCCCTCCTCCGGACCCCTAACCCCATTCACTGCACCCCCCCTCCCCCACCCGCAACGCCTCCACACCTCCTACCAACCCGCCACACCCTTCCCCACCCACAGTACCTCTGGAACCCCTCCCCCATCCAGCCCAGCATCTGCCCCTCCCCCACCTGCCCCTCCCCCACACACAACGCCCCCCCGGCGCCCACCCCTCCCCCACCCGCGGCGCCTCCAGACCCCCTACGCCACCCGCCCCTCCACCACCTGCAGCACCTCCGGACCCCTTCCCCCATCTGCCACACCCCACATCTGGCTCTCCCCCGCCCGCTGCACCTTTGGATCCCCTACCCCACCCACGCAGCAGGCCCTTCTCCATCCGCATCGCCTCCACCATTCGCAACAGCCCCGCACCCGCCACTCCCGCACCCACCCCTTTCCCACCCACCGTGCCCCCTGGACACCTCCCCCATCCACTGCACACCCGCACCCACCCCTTCCCCATCTGCAGCGCCTTCGGAACCCCTCCTCCATCCGCAACAGCCCCGCACCTGCCATCCCCCACCTGCAACACCCCTGCTCCTACCCCACCCACAGCGCCTTCATACCCCCTCCCCCATCCGCGGTCCCCACTCCCCAAACCCCTCCCCGTTGCAAGGGACAACGCCCCCTTCACCATCGGACGCCCTTTCATTGTGCAATATTTAAACACTAACAAAACTAGGAATGCAGGTAATACTCCATATAATACATATATTGAACCCCAGAAAGGCGTGCAGGGGTTAAGGGGGCGTAGCCACTTCCGACGGTGTGAAGAGCGCCCGTAGGGCGTGATGAAGCACCTTGTGTGTGTGTGTGTGTGTGTGTGTGTGTGTATATATATATATATATATATATATATATATATATATATATATATATATATATATATATATTGTAACACTGTAGGGGTGCAAGGCGCCTTTTCCTGGGGAATATGGCCGCACGCAGCAGCTGAGGAACAACACAAGTCCAGTTGCTGGTACAACTGACCCCGGCCAGTTTTATTGAAACAGAAAATAAAACAAACCCCAAAATAAAAATACCTTGCCTGTCCGGCACTAACTAAACATAAGATATTCCTAACTGTCACTAAACAAAACACAGAGTTCGTCAGTACATACTGTATAGCTTACTTGCATCAGAAAGCGTGTCTCTCACACACAGATCCTCCAGCCTTCCCAGGCAGTCTGCCCATACTACTCATGTTAGAAGCACTATAACACTCTTACACAGCTGAAACCCTGATTAGCCCTCTGTGAGGCCAAAGACCCGAACTGGGCCCAATGTCTAGAACTCGCCTTATCTCTCTCTCAGAGCCTTTACCCAGCTTTTACAGCAAACTGAAAAGGTTCAGACAAAACAAAAAGCATTTTTCCTAGAAGTTAACATTTTCTAAAACATGTAAGACAAGAACCTGGGACAAATATACCTGCCCTCAAACACTATCCCAGTGTTCTTGTCACATATCCCCCTCCCCTGTTTCGACCTAGGGGCCGGAACACTTGTAGCCCCCAAACAGAAGATGCGAGACAATGCATCTGCGTTGGTCAATTGTGTTCCCGGTCTATGTTAGACAGTAAACTTAAAGTCCTGCAACGCTAGAAACCATCTAGTTACACGAGCATTCTTGCCTCTATTTACATACATCCATTTTAAAGGGGCATGGTCTGTCACTAGTCTGAATTGTCTACCCAAGAGGTAATATCTCAAGGTATCTAGTGCCCACTTAATGGCCAAAGCCTCCTTTTCCACAATGGCATACCTTTTTTCATGCTCATTGAGTTTCCTACTCAAATAAATGATAGGGTGTTCGTCCCCATCTCTGGTTTGGGACAGCACAGCACCTATCCCTACCTCTGAGGCATCTGTCTGTACCACAAATTCTTTTGAAAAATCTGGTGTTATCAACACCGGTTGTGAACACAAAGCCACTTTTAACGCTTGGAACGCCTTTTCTGCATCAGGGTTCCATTTCACCACATTTGACTGCTTCCCTTTGGTAAGGTCTGACAACGGCACCGCTGTGGTCGCAAAATTAGGAATAAACCGTCTATAGTACCCAGTAATTCCCAAAAAAGCCCTTACCTGTTTTTTATTCACTGGACGAGGCCAGTTTTGAATAGCATCAACTTTATTCAATTGGGGCCTAATCAGACCTCTGCCTATGGTGAAGCCCAAGTATTTGACCTCCTCCATTGCGAGGCAGCACTTCTTTGGGTTAGCAGTTAACCCTGCCTCTCTGAGTCCAGTACTGCTTGTACTTTAACCAAATGGGACCCCCAGTCTGTACTGTGAATTACCACATCATCCAAATAGGCAGCTGCATATTTTCTATGGGGCCTCAAAATTTTATCCATCGCCCGTTGAAAGGTTGCTGGAGCCCCATGCAACCCAAAGGGTAACATCTTATACTGGTACAGCCCCTCCGGAACCGAAAAGGCTGTTTTTTCTTTGGCGCTATCAGATAAAGGTATTTGCCAGTAACCTTTGGTCAGGTCCAATGTGGTGAGAAACCTGGCTGTTCCCAGCCTTTCTACAAGCTCATCCACACGGGGCATGGGGTATGCGTCAAACTTGGACACCTCATTTAACTTACGAAAGTCATTACAGAAGCGTATGCTACCGTCGGGCTTCGGGATGAGCACTATGGGACTGGACCACTCACTGTTAGACTCCTCTATGACTCCCAGTTCTAACATGGTTTTAACTTCCTTAGAAATAGCTTCTCGCTGAGCTTCAGGAATCCTATATGGCTTTAAATGAACCCTGACCCCTGGTTCTGTGACAATGTCATGTTTTATTATGGTCGTTCGGCCAGGCAGCTCTGAAAATACCTCCCTATTTTGGATGAGAAATTCTTTAACCTGATTGTTCTGATCAGCTGATAATGTCTCTGACACCTTCACTGCGGGAAGCAACCGGGGTGAAGACACCGAAGGGCAAGGCTCCGCTGACAGAGACAACCTATCTTTCCAGGGTTTGATTAAGTTAACATGGTAGATCTGTTCGGGTTTTCTCTTTCCCGGCTGGTATACTTTGTAATTAACCTCATTCACTTTTTCCCTAATCTCAAATGGACCCTGCCATTTAGCTAGGAATTTGCTTTCCACAGTGGGTACCAAAACAAGAACTCTATCGCCAGGAGCAAATTCCCGTATCTTGGCACTCCGGTTATAGACCCTCTGTTGAGCACTTTGGGCCTGTTCCATGTGCTCTCTGACAACAGGTACCACGGCTGCAATCCTATCCTGCATTTGTGTTACATGCTCAATAACGCTTCTATAAGGAGTGGGCTGTCCTTCCCACGTCTCTTTGGCAATATCCAACAGCCCTCTGGGGTGTCTACCATACAACAAATCAAATGGAGAAAACCCCGTAGAGGACTGAGGAACTTCTCTGATGGCCATTAACAAGTAGGGCAACAAACAATCCCAGTTTTTCCCATCTCTCTCAACAACCTTTTTTAACATACTTTTTAATGTTTTATTAAACCTTTCCACCAACCCGTCAGTTTGGGGATGGTAGATGGACGTCCTGAGGTGAGTGACCTTAAATAACTTGCACAACTCTTTCATGATCCTTGACATAAATGGAGTACCTTGGTCAGTCAAAATTTCTTTTGGTATTCCCACTCTACTAAATACCTGCACCAGCTCCCTAGCTATCGCCTTGGTTGTGATAGTGCGTAAAGGGACAGCCTCAGGATATCGAGTGGCATAGTCCATAATTACCAGGATATACTGATGGCCCCGAGCAGACTTTAACAAGGGCCCCACGAGATCCATGGCTATTCTGTCAAACGGGACCTCTATAATAGGCATGGGAACTAGTGGGCTCCTGAAATGGGGTCTAGGGGCATGATACTGGCATTCAGGACAGGAAGAACAATATTCAGACACTTCTTTATAAACCCCTGGCCAAAAGAACCTTTGTAAAACTCTTTCAGTGGTTTTTTCTGCCCCTAAATGTCCTGCGGTAACGTGACTATGAGCTAAATCTAGTACCGTTCTCCGATAAGGCTGGGGAACTACCAGCTGTTCCACCACATCCTCACCCCTTTTGACAATGTGGTACAAGAGCTCATTACAGATGGCCATGTGGGGATACGTAACCCTGTCACCTGGTACCACAGGTTCCCCATTAACAATCTTAACATTCTCTCTAGCCTTTATTAAGGTAGGATCCTTTAACTGTTCAGACGCAAACAGATCCTTCTTTACCTCCAGGTCAGGCACGCTTTCAGTTCTAACTACTATGTCTCTGTTCCCGGCAAGAGGGTCCTCACTGGACTCCCCATCTGTCACTTCCCCAGCCAAACTAGCAAAAGGCAAAGGGCCAGAAAGTTCCGAAGACCCACGTACATCCATAAAATCACCGGTATTATCAACTGGCTTTTTACTTCTCACATCTGTTGATAACCGTGATTCCCACAGTTTCCAAAAATGAGGAAAATCCCTCCCTATTATGGCCTCATGCACCAAGGTAGGGACCAGTCCCACTTTAACCATTGCTGACCCACAACAAGTTTCTATATTCACCTCAGCAGTGGCATAATGTTGGGTATCCCCATGTATGCAAGTTACCCCAATAGGTATTTGCTGGACCTTTAAGGGGTTCACTAACCCAGCTTTCACGAGGGTAACTAAACTTCCTGAATCTAGCAAGGCCTCTACCCGGTTACCCTCTAAGAACACATCACACATTTGTTTTTCCAGCTCAGGTGAAGGTACCACAGTACAGGCTAACCTAGCAAAGAAAGACATTCTGCGACATTCAAAGGCAGCATCACATTGCATGGGTTCTTGCGTGACTGGGCAATTGGCAATAACATGACCTGGCATACCACACCTAAAACATTTAACCACACGATTATCAACCCGTTTGGGCAGCATAGACCGTTCTAGCCCCATTGGCCTGTCTCCAGGGCCAGTGTTTACAGTCTCTCCAGCCTTGCGTTCTCTTAACCGCCCAGCAACGTTTTCCCACGGAACAGTCTTACCAGTCTTTACTGAAGGGCGCTGTCGAGGATCTATGGGTTGCTGGGTGGTCATCAGTAGTTCCTCTGCTGCCAAATACCTCTCTACCATGTCCACTAATTGGTCAGCAGTACCCGGGTTTCCATGGCTCACCCACTTGCGCAGGACCATGGGCAAAGATCTCAAGTAGCGGTCCATGACGACTCTTTCCACCATCTGGGGACCAGTTAATGTCTCTGGCTGTAGCCATTTTTTTGTTAGCTGAATAAGGTCGTGCATCTGGGAGCGCGGAGGCTTCTCCATGGCGTACAGCCAACGGTGCACCCGTTGTGCTCGTACTGACAGCGTGACTCCCAGGCGGGTCAGGATCTCAGTCTTTAGTTTATCATAGTCCCGAGCCTCAGCAGGGCTTAAATCAAAGTAAGCTTTTTGGGGCTCACCTGACAGGAAAGGTGCCAGCAGACTGGCCCACTGTGCTTTCGGCCAGTTCTCACGCTCGGCAGTCCTTTCAAACGTGGTCAGATAGGCCTCCACATCATCAGCCTCTGTCATTTTCTGCAGGAAGTGACTGGCCCGTATAGAACTAGAGCTGGTTGGAGCACTGACGGCCACATCTCCAACCCGAGCTGCAAGTCTCTGCACCACTTCTGCTAAGGCCTCTCTATCCTGACGCTGTTGCCTGTAAAGTTCATCAACAACTGCCTGCTGTTGTCTCTTATTTTCCTCCATTGCCACCTGCTGCTGTCTGTTGGCCTCCTGCTGTTGTAGTCTCCAATTTTCCTCCATTGCCACCTGCTGTTGTCTCCTATTTTCCTCCATTGCCACCTGCTGTTGTCTCCTATTTTCCTCCATTGCCACCTGCTGCTGTCGGTTGGCCTCCTGCTGAGCCGCTGTAGCTTGCAGCAAGGCTTTAAGCAGATCCTCCATGTCGACAGATTTTTCAGCCGGCTTTGTAGCTGCTTTCACCCAAGACATATATCAAACCCTCAGGGGTGAGTCTCAGTAACTTCACACTGGGCTGTATCTGCATAAACCACCGTTTTCTGCAGGCCTCACAAAGCTGCTGCTTTCACTTATGCGCAGAACGGTGTGCTTGCATTCTCCACCAAGTTGTAACACTGTAGGGGTGCAAGGCGCCTTTTCCTGGGGAATATGGCCGCACGCAGCAGCTGAGGAACAACACAAGTCCAGTTGCTGGTACAACTGACCCCGGCCAGTTTTATTGAAACAGAAAATAAAACAAACCCCAAAATAAAAATACCTTGCCTGTCCGGCACTAACTAAACATAAGATATTCCTAACTGTCACTAAACAAAACACAGAGTTCGTCAGTACATACTGTATAGCTTACTTGCATCAGAAAGCGTGTCTCTCACACACAGATCCTCCAGCCTTCCCAGGCAGTCTGCCCATACTAATCATGTTAGAAGCACTATAACACTCTTACACAGCTGAAACCCTGATTAGCCCTCTGTCAGGCCAAAGACCCGAACTGGGCCCAATGTCTAGAACTCGCCTTATCTCTCTCTCAGAGCCTTTACCCAGCTTTTACAGCAAACTGAAAAGGTTCAGACAAAACAAAAAGCATTTTTCCTAGAAGTTAACATTTTCTAAAACATGTAAGACAAGAACCTGGGACAAATATACCTGCCCTCAAACACTATCCCAGTGTTCTTGTCACAATAAATATATATATATATATATATATATATATATATATATATATGATGTGCACCAGAAATTTTTCGGGTTTTGGTTCCGCGGCCGTGTTTTGGCAAAACCTCCCTGAATTTTTTGTCGGATTCGGGTGTGTTTTGGATTCAGGTGGGTTTTTTTTTTCAAAAACAGCTTAAATCATAGAATTTGGGGGTAATTTTGATCCCAAAGTATTATTAACCTCAATAACCATAATTTACACATTTCCAGTCTATTCTGAACACCTCACACCTCACAATATTATTTTTTAGTCCAAAAATTTGCACCGAGGTTGCTGGATGACTAAGCTAAGCAACCCAAGTGGACGGCACAAACACTTGGCCCATCTAGGAGTGGCACTGCAGTGTCAGACAGGATGGCACTTAAAAAAAATAGTCCCCAAACAGCACATGATGCAAAGAAAAAAAGAGGTGCACCAAGGTCTCTGGATGACTTAGCTAAGCGACCCAAGTGGCCGGCACAAACACCTGGCCCATCTAGGAGTGGCACTGCAGTTTCAGACAGGATGGCACTTAAAAAAATAGTCCCCAAACCGCACAGGATGCAAAGAAAAGAGAAAAAGAGGTGCACTGTAGTCACTGGATGGCTAAGCGACACAAACACCTCAATATCACAGGAATTATTCGTTCTAATCAGTGGTTTTATTGGTCCAAATCACTGGAAGAAAATGACAAAATCACAGGAATTATTAGTTTCAATCAATGATATTATTGGTCCAAATCACTGGAAGAAAATGACAAAATCACTAGAATTATTCGTAAACATTTGTAGAAAGTCGCTGCTTTCTGATTGCAGAAATGCTCAGATATTCCTGCGAATCCACAATCCCTTCCCAGAGGAAAAAGAAATTGAGAAACCGTTGTTTGAGAACGTTTGTTCTCTTTCCCTTACAAAGGAACAAACCACTTTCCAAGAAGACTGACGTTTTGGGGATTATGGAGACATAATGTTTTTGAATATAAATCCTAAAGCAGGTGGTGAATTAGAGAAAAAGAGTGCAAGAGACCAGCCATGCAGTTTCTGGAATATTATGACAAAATGTTACTGTATTTCATAAGCACTCATTCCTAACTCTGCTAAGTACTGTTTGGTATACTGTATCTGGCTTCCATGAGGTAGTTGTCCATTATTTCAGCTTCCATTGACCTTTTTGAAAGCGGTAGAAGTTATCAATTCTTTTTTTTTATTTTTATTTTCCCCTATTTTTAATTTTCTCCTGCATAGCCCAGTAAAATGTTGCAATGTTAAGTATTGACTTGTGCCTTCTGGGGGTCCACTTCTTCACCAAACCCAGCCAAATCTCATCCTAACCCTCTGTTCCACGTTCTCTATGCACCCCATCTGTGTCACCCATGTCTGTCTACCCCTCCCCTTTAGATTGTAAACTCTCACGAGCAGGGCCCTCTTCCCTCATGTGCTTATCCTTTGTCTTACTTTAATAATCTTCAACTATACCACATCCAGCAGTCTTCTGCCACCTGATACTTATTCCAGTGTCATCTGCTGATGTAACTATGTTTATTTACCCTCTACTTGTCCTATACTGTCATCAACTGTAAGTTGCTGTTTTCCTGTTTGATTATTTATGTACTCTGTAATTGGGCGCTGCGGAACCCTTGTGGCGCCATGTAAATAAAGGATGATGATGATAATAATATAGGGTGTATAATCACCAGGTGTATCTCACACATCGCTCAGTACAGATTACAGGATGTATAATCAGTAATTACCAGGTGTATAACACACATCGTACAGTATATAGGGTGTATAATCCCCAGGTGTATCTCACACATCACTCAGTACAGATTACAGGATGTATAATCGGTAATCACCAAGTGTATAACACACGTCGCACAGTACAGTATACATATTGGTCCCAACAATGCAGCAGATATTGAGCACTGATCAAGATACTAGAAGTGACACAGAGCTGCAAGATACAGCAATGGCCTACTGTACTGTACTATATATATGTATACTTCTGGTCACCAAAATGCTGCACTGTCCTACTATATACTGCTCACAATAATGCAGCACAGATATGGAATGGATACTTGCAGTGACACAGAGCTGCAAGATACAGCAATGGCCTACTGTACAACTATATACTGTTGGTCACCAAAATGCTGCACTGTAATACTATATATACTGCTCACAAAAATGCAGCACAGATATGGAATGGATACTTGCAGTGACACAGAGCTGCAAGATACAGCAATGGCCTACTGTACAACTATATACTGTTGGTCACCAAAATGCTGCACTGTAATACTATATATACTGCTCACAAAAATGCAGCACAGATATGGAATGGATACTTGCAGTGACACAGAGCTGCAAGATACAGCAATGGCCTACTGTACAACTATATACTGTTGGTCACCAAAATGCTGCACTGTAATACTATATATACTGCTCACAAAAATGCAGCACAGATATGGAATGGATACTTGCAGTGACACAGAGCTGCAAGATACAGCAATGGCCTACTGTACAACTATATACTGTTGGTCACCAAAATGCTGCACTGTAATACTATATATACTGCTCACAAAAATGCAGCACAGATATGGAATGGATACTTGCAGTGACACAGAGCTGTAAGATACAGCAATGGCCTACTGCACTGTACTACTATTATACTGGTGGTCCCCAGTCCCCACAATAAAGCACACTTAGCAGAGATATTTGCAGCACACTGAGCACAGATATTTGCAGCACACTGAGCACAGATTACGGAGCTTTTCAGGGAGAGAACGCAGCCACGTCCTCTCCGTTCAATCGCCAATGCACGAGTGAAAATGGCGGCGACGCGCGGCTCTTTATATAGAATACGAATCTCACGAGAATCCGACAGCGGGATGATGACATTCGGGTTAACAGAGCAAGGCGGGAAGATCTGAGGCTGCCTCGGAACCGTGTAAAATAGGTGAAGCTCGGGGGGGGGGTTCGGATCTCGACGAACCGAACCCGCTCATCTCTAATATAAATATATATATATATATATATATATATATATATATATATATATATATATATATATATATATATATATATATATATATATATATATAAAAAATCTATCGCTCACTCTCTAATATCTGTTTTATATTGCTTTGGTGGTCATTCCGAGTTGTTCGCTCGCTAGCTGCTTTTAGCAGCATTGCACACGCTAGGCCGCCACCCTCTGGGAGTGTATCTTAGCTTAACAGAATTGTGAACGAAAGATTAGCAGAATAGCTACAAAAAAATTCATGCAGTTTCTGCGTAGCTCCAGACCTACTCCTAGATTGCGATCACCTCAGTCCGTTTAGTTCCTGGTTTGATGTCACAAATACGCCCTGCGTTTGGCCAGCCACTCCCCCGTTTCTCCATCCACACCTGCGTTTTTGCCTGACACGCCTGCGTTTTTTTGCACACTCCCTGAAAACGCAGAGTTGCCGCCCAGAAACACCCACTTCCTGTCAATCGTACTACAAACACTCGAGCGACTTAAAAACGTCGCTGGAGCTTGGGTAAAACTACAAAGTTTTGTGTGAAAGTACTTAGCGCATGCGCGCTGCGTACCATGCGCATAATTGCCGATTTTTCACTTGATCTCTGCGCTGCGAAAAACGGCAATGAGCGAACAACTCTGAATGACCACCATTGTTCATTACAATTTTTTTTTTCAACCATCTGTATCCTTACCCTGTCTGCTCAGATCTCTACCTTTTATTTTTTTTCCCCCATTCTCCTTGTGCCTATAAAACCAAAAATAAGAAAATGTAATTAAACAAACATATTATTTGTGTAATAGTAATGTAATTGTATTTTATTTGTTAAGAAGTACTGTCTAATAAAGAATACTGATACTGTAGCTGAAAACAGGACACTTTTGCAGTAATGGAATCAAACTAGAGATGAGCAGGTCCAGTTCTCCGAGAGCCATACCCACCCAAACATAGCATCCCGAGCCGGGATCCGAGTCTGGCTCAGGTTTTCCCGCCTAAATCAAATCCCAACAACGAGGCAAAACATCATTCTCCCGCTGTCGGATTTTCACGGGTTTTGGGATTTATAAAGGTTACGGTGATAGCGCAATCTGGCTGTGGAGCTTGAATTGAGTAGACATGTTCGTGATGAGGCTGAGGCTGCTGTGTCCATCCATAAAGGGGCTGCTGTGTACTCCAGGGGTGCTCTGTCCATGCTGTGTCTGTCCATAAAGGGGCTGCTGTGTCCTACAGGGGTGCTCTGCCCATGCTGTGTCTGTCCATAAGGGGGCTGCTGTATCCTCCAGGGGTGCTCTGTCCATGCTGTGTCTGTCCATAAGGGGGCTGCTGTATCCTCCAGGGGTGCTCTGTTCATCCATAAAGGGACTGCTGTGTCCTCCATGGGTGCTCTGTCCATCTAGAGGTGCTATGTCCATCCATTCAGGGTTTAGGTTTAGGCAACCCCCAGGGAAGGTTAGGTCAAGGCTTTGGGGAGAATGGGTTAGGGGTTAGAGGGCTGGAGGGGGGGGGGGGGGGCTGGGAGGTAAGTATCCTTACCTTGCCCTGTCGGGATTCCGATCATCAGGATGCCGCATCCCAAACATCCGCAAATCAAACCCAACTTCGTTAATATAAAACTTTTCTAGTAATATCAGGGTGGTTCTCTTTAGTGTAATAAATTCAGATATTTGTGAGTGTGTGTGACCAGTTTTTGCTCTAAGATGCCCCTGGAATATAAACATGAGAACTATATATTTCTTTTGAAAGCAATATGGTGTTATATTGCATCATATGGTATGTAAACAGTACAGCATACATAAGAAAAATCTTTGGAGCATCCCATGTGTATATCATGAAACTGTCTGGCTCTACAGAGAAACTAGTGTGCTTTTAAGTTCCAAAGCGGTAATCGTTTAAAATGAAGGACAATGACATGTTAAGGTCTGTCCTGTCTCTCCCTGAAGGGACTTACTTTAACGGACTATTATATAGATAATATAGGCATGCTTAAAAGGGGGATAGCTAGACTGAATCTTTAAATTACTGCATTATTGCTATCACTGTAATTTTTAAAAAAACGTTTTGTGAAAACATAATAAATATTACAAAATAAAATTATAAAACAACCCACAAGATTGAAGTTCAAAAATGCCCACTAGGCTACCATTATCAGCAGATAGTATAGGATCTAAAGATATGATGGATTTAGTGCCATGACAGGGTGGCAGTGCACCATGTGCTGTCCTCTCCCCTTATGTCATTATGTCACACCTAGGGGTAGGTGCCACCAGCTCTGTGAAGGGTGCCTGCAGGGTGGCTCTTCAGTAGTGCTATTGGCTTCATGGTGCAATTCTAGGCACCCTGCAAGCAGGTTGGGTACGATATGCCAGTTTGGGATGCCAGTGGTCAGAAGACCGACCGCGGTATTCAGATGCTTAGAATCCCAACAGGGCTAGGTAAGTATACTTACTAGTGATGTGCACCGGAAATTTTTCGGGTTTTATGCTTTGGTTTTGAGTTCGGTTCCGCGGCCGTGTTTTGGGTTCGAACGCGTTTTGGCAAAACCTCACCGAATTGTTTTTGTCTGATTCGGGTGTGTTTTGGATTCGGGTGTTTTTTTCAAAAAACCCTAAAAAAACAGCTTAAATCATAGAATTTGGGGGTCATTTTGATCCCATAGTATTATTAACCTCAATAACCATAATTTCCACTCGTTTTTAGTCTATTCTGAACACCTCACAATATTATTTTTAGTCCTAAAATTTGCACCAAGGTCGCTGGATGGCTAAGCTAATCGACACAAGTGGCCGACACAAACACCTGGCCCATTTATGAGTGGCACTGCAGTGTCAGGCAGGATGGCCCTTCAAAAAAATTGTCCCCAAACAGCACATGATGCAAAGAAAAAAAGAGGCGCACCAAGGTCGCTGTGTGACTAAGCTAAGCGACACAAGTGGCCGACACAAACACCTGGCCCATCTAGGAGTGGCACTGCAGTGTCAGGCAGGATGGCCCTTCAAAAAAAATACTCCCCAAACAGCACATGACGCAAAGAAAAAAAGAGGCGCAATGAGGTAGCTGTGTGACTAAGCTCAGCGACCCAAGTGGCCGACACAAACACCTGGCCCATCTAGGAGTGGCACTGCACCACTCATTTTCAGTCTATTCTGAACACCTCACAATATTATTTTTAGTCCTAAAATTTGCACCAAGGTCGCTGGATGGCTAAGCTAATCGACACAAGTGGCCGACACAAACACCTGGCCCATTTATGAGTGGCACTGCAGTGTCAGGCAGGATGGCCCTTCAAAAAAATACTCGCCAAACAGCACATGACGCAAAGAAAAAAAGAGGCGCACTTGCAGGGGGCGTGCAAATGGTGGAAGGCGCAAGCTCTTCCCGTCCAGTGTTGGGAAGGTCAGGCATCGCAACCGACACAATTGGACTCTCCTTGGGGATTTGTGATTTCGAAGAACGCACAGTTCTTTGCTGTGCTTTTGCCAGCTTAAGTCTTTTCATTTTTCTAGCGAGAGGCTGAGTGTTTCCATCCTCATGTGAAGCTGAACCACTAGCCATGGACATAGGCCAGGGCCTCAGCCGTTCCTTGCAACTCCGTGTCGTAAATGGCATATTGGCAAGTTTACGCTTCTCCTCAGACGCTTTTAATTTTGATTTTTGGGTCATTTTTTTTACTGATCTTTTGTGTTTTGGATTTTACATGCTCTGTACTATGACATTGGGCATCGGCCTTGGCAGACGACGTTGATGGCATTTCATCGTCTCGGCCATGACTAGTGGCAGCAGCTTCAGCACGAGGTGGAAGTGGATCTTGATCTTTCCCTATTTTTTTAACCTCCACATTTTTGTTCTCCATATTTTAATGCGCACAACTAAAAGCCACCACAGGTATACAATGTAGATGGATGGATAGTATAGTATTATATTACTTATGGACGACGAGTGCACTGACGACACAGAGGTAGGTACAGCCGTGGCCTACCGTACTGCTATATATATATATATAATATACTGTATAATAATAATAACGGACCTGGTGGACACTGTCTGTCAGCAGACTGCTA
Organism: Pseudophryne corroboree; assembly: GCF_028390025.1. NCBI lineage: Eukaryota > Metazoa > Chordata > Amphibia > Anura > Myobatrachidae > Pseudophryne > Pseudophryne corroboree. Next base: position 619,086,828 of record NC_086445.1, read on the forward strand.
AACTAGTATGAAGAAAAAAAAAGCCACCACAGGAGTGTTTTTCAGGCAGACAAACGTATACTGGACTGGTGGTCACTGTCAGCAAAACTGTGCACTGTACTCCTGCTATAATTGCTCCCCAGTCCCCACAATTAGGCAGTGTGAGCAGTGCACTCAGCACAGATATATGCAGCAGTGCAGCACACTGAGTGAGCACAGATATGGTGGAGCGTTTTTTTTCAGGCAGAGAAACAACGGATTAAACTCACTGGTGGTATAATCAAAACCCTGCACTGTACTCCCTAACAGCTGCTCCCCGTCCCCAATCCTCCCCACAATTATAACTAAGTCACTCAGTCTTTACTCTTTTCTACTATAACGGAGAGGACGCCAGCCACGTCCTCCCCTATCAATCTCAATGCACGTGTGAAAATGGCGGCGACGTGCGGCTCCTTATATAGAATCCGAATCTCGCGAGAATCCGACACCGGGATGATGACGTTCGGGCGCGCTCGGGTTAACCGAGCAAGGCGGGAGGATCCGAGTCGCTCGGACCCGTGAAAAAAAAAGGTGAAGTTCGGGCGGGTTCGGATCCCGAGGATCCGAACCCGCTCATCACTAATACTTACCTGCCCCCAATGCCTCACTAAACCTCCCTTTCTGCAGCCTAAACTGACCCCCCCGATACCCTAACCCTCCCTGGTGGTGCCTAAACCGAACCCACCCTTCCCACAACCCAAAGATAACCCCCCCCCCCGCATTCTAACACTACCTTTTCCGGACCATGACACTCCCCCCGCAGCCTAAACCTAACCTCCCACCCCCACGGCTTACCTGAACGCTGGCCTGGTAAATGCTCATTCGGGATGCCGGCGGTTGGGATTACGGAGCCGGGATTGTGATCCCTGTTGAGATGCCATTGCTGTCATTCCGAGCAGTGCACAACCAACCATATGGATGTGGGTAGTGCACTCACATAGATTTGTACAGCTCGGCATAATGGGGAATAGCCTGCATTCCATTATTACAATTTGTTGCAGTTATGGCCAACTTGCATTGGAATCTGCACCTACACCAATGTGGCTGCATAACTCACACACTTTATTAAAGTTACAGTTAGTCCCCAGCATTAAGTATCTAAAAGATGCTATTAAACCAGCCATAATGTCATTGTTAATCAAAGCTGCAAGGAAACAGCACGGTTTTGATTCAGCCAGTAAGACATACAGAGCATCATCTCTGTCTTCAAAAATTGTTTTTTATACAAAGTTTCTGCAATAATATGTTTTGAAAGACCCATGAAAGGTAACCATGTAACAACAGTATTAATGGAGTGGTCTTCAGTTTGCCAGCTGTTGGGATCCCAGCGCACAGTATACCGGCGCCGGAATCCCGACACCCGGCATACTGACGCCTTTTCTTCCTCTGACCCCCCTGGAGGGAGACTAGATAGCACTCGCCCAGCTGTTGGTATGCCGGTGGTCAGGATTCCGGTGCCGGTATGCTGGCCGCCGGGAGCCCGGCCCCCGGCATACCATACTACACCAGTATTAAAGACTAGGCTAAATATGTATGCCTTTGGTACACTGCATCAGGTGAAGTTGATATAATCAGAAGACATTATTTTTGTTTATTCAATTATTTAGTGCCACCATATTATGATACTATAAGAAGAGTGTTATCACCCCCACTGGAGCCTACAGTCTGCATGTGCAAGCACATATACATTTAATCAACAGGCAAATAGTCTACCAGTATACTTTTGGAGTGGGGCGGAAACTAGAAAACATGGGGAGAACATACACATTTCATAAACACAACTCTGGATTGGGAATCAACTGATTACCCCAGCAATGCTAGGCAGTAATACTAACCAATGTGTCACCATGCTACCCTCTGCAACAGTTTTTGGGCATGTGTGATGTGTGTGTGATAGATTTCGTTCAATAGCTAAACATTTTAGGAAGTCTTATTTAATCTCTGACTGACAGATAAAACTAAATAATTCCCTGCAGAAATGTACTGTAGCGTGTGAATTCTTTCAGAACACAAAGACAGAACATTACATTTTATTTAATATGACAAGGAGTTACAGCTCTTGTTGAATAAAAACAGTGATACATTGGCATTCAAAAATAGTTTATTAAAAATAAAACACAGCAACACGAAAGCTATACTCTAGTACTTTTCAATCTGCTACCTGAGGAAAGCTAGAGGGTTTGGACAATTTTCAGCTGTAAACTACTGTAATACCCAAATTTGGCATTTTTTCAAATAATTTCATCACTTGTGCTTTCTTGGTAAAACACCCCTCCTCAGTGACATCAGACAGGATTATATCATATTCATTCTAAGGTAACAAATAAGTGCTTAATGGGGACAACATACAGTGACACATTTTATGTGACTTATTCTAGAGGTTCAAATTTATATATGGATCGTCACAAATACAGTATGTATTATGAGAAGTATTGCTTTGGTTGGACTGACCCCATTTATCGTCATTACTAGCATAAAGAATTTCAGTATTTTAGGATTTGTGGACAAGAACACAAACAAATGGCTGACTGTCCTTCTCTGACACCAGTCATACCGGAATGAAAACTCAAAGCCAGCTGACATAAAGCAGATTTCTGAAACATACATCAAAATGCATTCGAACCAGGGATAGAATAAAAATGGACCAGATGGGGCTGCTGCCCCAGGCCTCCACATAGAAATAAACTCATTACGATGATGATGCCTGTGCAGAAATTTCACTCTATTTTGATCAATGACACGTTGTGTAAGCATGACTTAAATGGGAGTAGATGTACATGTTCAGTTGCAGCACTCCTCCCAAAGGCATTGAGGATCTCAGGTGTAAGGTGCAGTGTGGACAAAAAACCCCACTCACAATTATGGGGTTAATTCAGACTGCATTGCTGCAGCTGCAGCGATCGCAGTCTGAATCACTTTGTGGAATGCGCACCCCTGGAGCCCAGTGAGATGTTAACAGCATCTCACTGGTGCGATTGCCTCTGCCTGATTGACAGGCTGAGGCAGTCGCAGGGCGGGAGGGGGAGTGCCAATGACGCTAGTAGGTCGTTGCCAGGGCGTGTATGAGCTGTTGGGGGGTGGGCTGCGGTGGTTGCATGACGTCACACACGGCCGCTGGGACCCGGGGCGGGGGGGAGGGCCAGACATGTGGGGTGGACTAGCCCTGTGTTGTGCATCCCCCCGCATGTCTGAGAGACTGATTGTAGATCTACGATCAGATCTGAATTAGGCCCTACTGTATGTGCTGTAGTGTGAAACAATCTGGAAAGCTGCTGGCCTGGCCTGCTATATTAGAAATCATGGCCGGACTTGCCATCTGGCACATGCCAGAAGGGCTGATAGGCAGGTGGGCCGAACCGGTCACTCAGAGAGCCAGGAAGGTCACGTGCAGCGCAGCCACCGGCTCTCTGGTTCCATGGTCTCCATGGAAATGGGGGCTTGCCAAGAGTCCATGCCCCCGGACTTGCGGCGTGCCGCCGCCCCCCCCCAGCAACCGTTGCCATGGTAATGGGGGCGTGCCACGAGTCCACGCCCCCATGACTCACGGCATGCCCCCATACATCATGCAGCGCGCCCCCCTGTGATGTATGTGCGCCCCCCCGTGACGTGCACACGCGCATTCACGAATGCCAGGGCCAAATTAAGGCCCCAGTCCGTCGCTGTTAGAAATGTTACAGTTAGAAACACAAAATATTAGCTTGATGGCTATATTTAATGGTAACTTACTGAAGCCTGTACTCTTATTTTAGCAAACATCTAATGGTTTCAGGACAGGGTGAAGGATTAATGCACTGTATGTTATCCACTGGTTGATTTTTCATATTAAAGGTTGTTGTCAGTTGAAAAACTCAATCTACCAGGTTCTGGGATACAATGGGGTAAATTTACTAAGATCCGTGTTTCTGCCATTGTCAGCTGAGATCAATCTCGGCTGACATCGGCCTTTTGAAATTGCAACTATTTGAAAATAAACACATACGGTAATTTACTAAACTACAGATGTAGCCACCTTTTATCTTGAGTGGCTGAGGCGTTTGTCCCGTTCGAGCATACGCAGCGTACTGGGGCGTAGCGAGGCGCGCCTAGTCACAGAGAGGCTATCTAATCGCACGGAGACAGACATTTGACATTTGGCGTTACCTGTACGTGTAATACCTGCGATCATCCACCAGATGTCGCTTTTTACAATCACCACTGCGCATGCGTGTGGGCTCCCGTAAAATATAATACTGAAATACTGTACAGTACTGTATAGTAAGGACTACTTTACTAGTGCAACCTAAAACCAGTAGTGTACACTGACGCAAATAGACGTGTTAGAAGTTCATTATTGCCTAATAATATTAGGAATATTGTACAGTATGTTAGCATCCTAATCCCGTAGCCATTTGTCTTAATCAAAACTAATGGATTTATTAATCTGTCTGCGGCGAAGTGGTGAAGTGTTCCGCTTCCTACAGTATACTCAGAGTCCCGTGTTCGATTCCTAAAGTACAGTACGAACGCATGTTAGTTTTTTCCAGACACTTTATAATTTTTTTAAATCACATAAACCAGGGCAAAGCTGCAGCAGATGTACTGTTAAGGTTCTATGCACCATACGATACACATACAATTCTGTAGCAGGGCAGACTCAATTGAAATGTCTACTGCCTGTGAATCCATGGAGGCTCTCAGCTATGGAGCGAGTGATGACATAGATTTTGCGGACAACGGGGCAGTGCTGAAGGTGCGTCACAATCCCCTCGCTAAAATACATAGGGGTGAGGTCTATGCACATTATGGTACACCGGACTTGATCGCATAGCACACTGTCAAAATGGCCGTCGCCCCTGAACCCCCACTACGTGGTAGCCAGCGCTCGGAGATGGAGTGAGAGATAGTAGTGGAGTGAGAGATACAGTAGCAGTAGTTTTGAAGGCTATGGGGCAATGCTGAAGAAGCGTCACAATCCCCTCGCCAAAGCGATAGGGATAAGCGAGGTCTATCATTGTGGTACACCGGACTTGATCGCATAGCACACTGTCAAAATGGCCGTCGCCCCTGACCCCCACTACGTGGCAGCCAGCGCTCGGAGATGGAGTGAGAGATAGTAGTGGCGTGAGAGATACAGTAGCAGTAGTTTTGAAGGCTATGGGGCAATGCTGAAGAAGCGTCACAATCCCCACGCCAAAGCGATAGGGATAAGCGAGGTCTATCATTGTGGTACACCGGACTTGATCGCATAGCACACTGTCAAAATGGCCGTCGCCCCTGACCCCCACTACGTGGCAGCCAGCGCTCGGAGATGGAGTGAGAGATAGTAGTGGAGTGAGAGATACAGTAGCAGTAGTTTTGAAGGCTATGAAGCAATGCTGAAGAAGCGTCACAATCCCCTCGCCAAAGCGATAGGGATAAGCGAGGTCTATCTTTATGGTACACCGGACTTGATCGCATACAGTAGCACACTGTCAAAATGGCAGTCGCCCCTGAACCCCCACAGTCGGAATTCGACCACAATTGCATATACCATGTGACATAAGCTTGTGTACAGTATCTGTCATGAGGTGTTTTTTTCACTGACACTATTATTTTTTTCTATTGTAATATACAGAGGCGGCAAACTAGCCAAACAGGAATAATCAGCTTCTGCTGAATAAAATGAGATGCTACAGTACATGCCTATATTCTGTGTGTGACTGCGGCTCTATGAAATGAAATCTGAAAATGTAAATATGAAATGCATTACTAATGTGCAGCATTATGTGTATAAGGTGTGCTACAATATTTTCTGGCGTAACATAAGTAAAGGGCACTACTGCATGGTCTAATGCAGTGGTTCTCAAACTCGGTGCTCAGGACCCCACACAGTGCATGTTTTGCAGGTAAGTTCACAGGTGTACTGTATTAATTACTCACTGACACATTTTAAAAGGTCCATACATTAGGTGGAGCTAATTATTTCACTTGTGATTCTGTGAGACCTGCAAAACATGCACTGTGTGGGGTCCTGAGGACTGAGTTTGAGAACCTGTGGTCTAATGTAAATAAAGATCAATGTGGTGGGGTGTAATGTGAATAAGGGGCAATACTGTTAGGAGTAATGTGGTACTATCGTATGATGTACTGTAACAAGAATAAGAGACACTACTGCATGATATAATGTGAATAAAGTAGAGATGTGCACTTGAAATTTTTCGGGTTTTGGGTTCGGTTCCGCGGCCGTGTTTTGGGTTCGACCGCGTTTTGGCAAAACCTCACCGAATTTTTTTTGTCGGATTCGGGTGTGTTTTGGATTCGGGTGTTTTTTTCAAAAACCCCTAAAAACCTGCTTAAATCATAGAATTTGGGGGTCATTTTGATCCCAAAGTATTATTAACCTCAAAAACCATAATTTCCACTCATTTTCAGTCTATTCTGAACACCTCACACCTCACAATATTATTTTTAGTCCTAAAATTTGCACCGAGGTCGCTGGATGACTAAGCTAAGCGACCCTAGTGGCCAACACAAACACCTGGCCCATCTAGGAGTGGCACTGCAGTGTCACGCAGGATGGCCCTTCCAAAAAACACTCCCCAAACAGCACATGACGCAAAGAAAAAGAGGCGCAATGAGGTAGCTGTGTGAGTAAGCTAAGCGACCCTAGTGGCCGACACAAACACCTGGCCCATCTAGGAGTGGCACTGCAGTGTCACGCAGGATGGCCCTTCCAAAAAACACTCCCCAAACAGCACATGACGCAAAGAAAAAAAGAGGCGCAATGAGGTAGCTGTGTGAGTAAGATAAGCGACCCTAGTGGCCGACACAAACACCTGGCCCATCTAGGAGTGGCACTGCAGTGTCACGCAGGATGGCCCTTCCAAAAAACACTCCCCAAACAGCACATGACGCAAAGAAAAAAAGAGGCGCAATGAGGTAGCTGTGTGAGTAAGCTAAGCGACCCTAGTGGCCGACACAAACACCTGGCCCATCTAGGAGTGGCACTGCAGTGTCACGCAGGATGGCCCTTCCAAAAAACACTCCCCAAACAGCACATGACGCAAAGAAAAAAAGAGGCGCAATGAGGTAGCTGTGTGAGTAAGATAAGCGACCCTAGTGGCCGACACAAACACCTGGCCCATCTAGGAGTGGCACTGCAGTGTCACGCAGGATGGCCCTTCAAAAAAATACTCCCCAAACAGCACATGACGCAAAGAAAAATGAAAGAAAAAAGAGGTGCAAGATGGAATTGTCCTTGGGCCCTCCCACCCACCCTTATGTTGTATAAACAGGACATGTACACTTTAACCAACCCATCATTTCAGTGACAGGGTCTGCCACACGACTGTGACTGAAATGACGGGTTGGTTTGGACCCCCACCAAAAAAGAAGCAATTAATCTCTCCTTGCACAAACTGGCTCTACAGAGGCAAGATGTCCACCTCATCATCATCCTCCGATATATCACCGTGTACATCCCCCTCCTCACAGATTATCAATTCGTCCCCACTGGAATCCAGCATCTCAGCTCCCTGTGTACTTTGTGGAGGCAATTGCTGCTGGTCAATGTCTCCACGGAGGAATTGATTATAATTCATTTTAATGAACATCATCTTCTCCACATTTTCTGGAAGTAACCTCGTACGCCGATTGCTGACAAGGTGAGCGGCGGCACTAAACACTCTTTCGGAGTACACACTTGTGGGAGGGCAACTTAGGTAGAATAAAGCCAGTTTGTGCAAGGGCCTCCAAATTGCCTCTTTTTCCTGCCAGTATAAGTACGGACTGTCTGACGTGCCTACTTGGATGCGGTCACTCATATAATCCTCCACCATTCTTTCAATGGGGAGAGAATCATATGCAGTGCCAGTAGACGACATGTCCGTAATCGTTGGCAGGTCCTTCAGTCCGGACCAGATGTCAGCATCAGCAGTCGCTCCAGACTGCCCTGCATCACCGCCAGCGGGTGGGCTCGGAATTCTGAGCCTTTTCCTCGCACCCCCAGTTGCGGGAGAATGTGAAGGAGGAGATGTTGACAGGTCGCGTTCCGCTTGACTTGACAATTTTCTCACCAGCAGGTCTTTGAACTCCAGCAGACTTGTGTGTGCCGGAAAGAGAGATCCAAGGTAGGTTTTAAATCTAGGATCGAGCACGGTGGCCAAAATGTAGTGCTCTGATTTCAACAGATTGACCACCCGTGAATCCTTGTTAAGCGAATTAAGGGCTCCATCCACAAGTCCCACATGCCTAGCGGAATCGCTCTGTGTTAGCTCCTCCTTCAATGTCTCCAGCTTCTTCTGCAAAAGCCTGATGAGGGGAATGACCTGACTCAGGCTGGCAGTGTCTGAACTGACTTCACGTGTGGCAAGTTCAAAGGGCAGCAGAACCTTGCACAACGTTGAAATCATTCTCCACTGCGCTTGAGACAGGTGCATTCCACCTCCTATATCGTGCTCAATTGTATAGGCTTGAATGGCCTTTTGCTGCTCCTCCAACCTCTGAAGCATATATAGGGTTGAATTCCACCTCGTTACCACTTCTTGCTTCAGATGATGGCAGGGCAGGTTCAGGCGTTTTTGGTGGTGCTCCAGTCTTCTGTACGTGGTGCCTGTACACCGAAAGTGTCCCTCAATTCTTCTGGCCACCGACAGCATCTCTTGCACGCCCCTCACATTTTTTAAATAATTCTGCACCACCAAATTCAAGGTATGTGCAAAACATGGGACGTGCTGGAATTTGCCCATATTTAATGCACACACAATATTGCTGGCGTTGTCCGATGCCACAAATCCACAGGAGAGTCCAATTGGGGTAAGCCATTCCGCGATGATCTTCCTCAGTTGCCGTAAGAGGTTTTCAGCTGTGTGCGTATTCTGGAAACCGGTGATACAAAGCGTAGCCTGCCTAGGAAAGAGTTGGCGTTTGCGAGATGCTGCTACTGGTGCCGCCACTGCTGTTCTTGCGGCGGGAGTCCATACATCTACCCAGTGGGCTGTCACAGTCATATAGTCCTGAGCCTGCCCTGCTCCACTTGTCCACATGTCCGTGGTTAAGTGGACATTGGGTACAACTGCATTTTTTAGGACACTGGTGAGTCTTTTTCTGACGTCCGTGTACATTCTCGGTATCGCCTGCCTAGAGAAGTGGAACCTAGATGGTATTTGGTAACGGGGGCACACTACCTCAAGAAATTGTCTAGTTCCCTGTGAACTAACGGCGGATACCGGACGCACGTCTAACACCAACATAGTTGTCAAGGCCTCAGTTATCCGCTTTGCAACAGGATGACTGCTGTGATATTTCATCTTCCTCGCAAAGGACTGTTGGACAGTCAATTGCTTGGTGGAAGTAGTAAAAGTGGGCTTACGACTTCCCCTCTGGGATGACCATCGACTCCCAGCAGCAACAACAGCAGCGCCAGCAGCAGTAGGCGTTACACGCAAGGATGCATCGGAGGAATCCCAGGCAGGAGAGGACTCGTCAGAATTGCCAGTGACATGGCCTGCAGGACTATTGGCATTCCTGGGGAAGGAGGAAATTGACACTGAGGGAGTTGGTGGGGTGGTTTGCGTGTGCTTGGTTACAAGAGGAAGGGATTTACTGGTCAGTGGACTGCTTCCGCTGTCGCCCAAAGTTTTTGAACTTGTCACTGACTTATTATGAATGCGCTGCAGGTGACGTATAAGGGAGGATGTTCCGAGGTGGTTAACGTCCTTACCCCTACTTATTACAGCTTGACAAAGGCAACACACGGCTTGACAAATGTTGTCCGCATTTCTGTTGAAATACTTCCACACCGAAGAGCTGATTTTTTTGGTATTTTCACCAGGCATGTCAATGGCCATATTCCTCCCACGGACAACAGGTGTCTCCCCGGGTGCCTGACTTAAACAAACCACCTCACCATCAGAATCCTCCTTGTCAATTTCCTCCCCAGCGCCAGCAACACCCATATCCTCCTCATCCTGGTGTACTTCAACGCTGACATCTTCAATCTGACTATCAGGAACTGGACTGCGGGTGCTCCTTCCAGCACTTGCAGGGGGCGTGCAAATGGTGGAAGGCGCATGCTCTTCACGTCCAGTGTTGGGAAGGTCAGGCATCGCAACCGACACAATTGGACTCTCCTTGTGGATTTGGGATTTCGAAGAACGCACAGTTCTTTGCTGTGCTTTTGCCAGCTTGAGTCTTTTCATTTTTCTAGCGAGAGGCTGAGTGCTTCCATCCTCATGTGAAGCTGAACCACTAGCCATGAACATAGGCCAGGGCCTCAGCCGTTCCTTGCCACTCCGTGTGGTAAATGGCATATTGGCAAGTTTACGCTTCTCCTCCGACAATTTTATTTTAGATTTTTGAGTCCTTTTTTTACTGATATTTGGTGTTTTGGATTTTACATGCTCTGTACTATGACATTGGGCATCGGCCTTGGCAGACGACGTTGCTGGCATTTCATCGTCTCGGCCATGACTAGTGGCAGCAGCTTCAGCACGAGGTGGAAGTCGATCTTGATCTTTCCCTATTTTTGGAACCTCAACATTTTTGTTCTCCATATTTTAATAGGCACAACTAAAAGGCACCTCAGGTAAACAATGGAGATGGATGGATACTAGTATACTTATGGATGGACGAGCGACTGCCGACACAGAGGTAGCTACAGCCGTGGACTACCGTACTGTGTCTGCTGCTAATATAGACTGGATGATAATGAGATAAAATTAAAATATATATATATATATCACACTAGTACTGCAGCCGGACAGGTATATATTATGTAATGACGGACCTGCTGGACACTGTCTGTCAGACTCAGCACTGCAGACTCCTAAAGTAAGCTACTAGTATCAAGAAGATAGAAAAAAAAAACCACGGGTAGGTGGTATACAATTATGGATGGACGAGCGACTGCCGACACAGAGGTAGCTACAGCCGTGGACTACCGTACTGTGTCTGCTGCTAATATAGACTGGATGATAATGAGATAAAATTAAAATATATATATATCACACTAGTACTGCAGCCGGACAGGTATATATTATGTAATGACGGACCTGCTGGACACTGTCTGCAGAATGCATTTATAAAAACACCACACGACGAGTGTTTAACTTTTTCAGGCAGACAATCACAATATACTGGTGGTCAGCAGACAATCACAATACTGGTGGTCAGTGGTCACTGGTCAGTCACACTGGCAGTGGCACTCTGGCAGCAAAAGTGTGCACTGTACTTAAAATATGTACTCCTGCTATAACTGCTCCCCAGTCTCCCCCACAATTAAGCTGTGTGGGCAGTGAGCACTCAGCACAGTCAGATAATGATATATAGTATTACATATGATGCAGCACACTGGGCGGGGCACAGATATGGTATGTGACTGTGTCACACTGTGTATTGTTTTTTTTCAGGCAGAGAACGGATTAATTAAACTGGTGGTCAGTGTCACTGGTCACACTATCAGCAGCAAGTAGTACTCCTCCTAATAATATGCTCCCCAAAATTTGTGTCTCTCTCTAGTACTCTAGTCTAAACGGAGAGGACGCCAGCCACGTCCTCTCCCTATCAATCTCAATGCACGTGTGAAAATGGCGGTGACGCGCGGCTCCTTATATAGAATCCGAGTCTCGCGATAGAATACGAGCCTCGCGAGAATCCGACAGCGGGATGATGACGTTCGGGCGCGCTCGGGTTAACCGAGCAAGGCGGGAAGATCCGAGTCACTCGGCCCCGTGTAAAAAAACCTGAAGTTCGGGCGGGTTCGGATTCCGAGGAACCGAACCCGCTCATCTCTAGAATAAAGTTGCAGTACTGTGGTGTGTCATTTCATCTGGGGGTATTATTGTGTTCCAATGCCCCTTCCCAGCAAGAACTTGCACTGTTTTGGGCTGGCACTAAATGTGCACATTGTTCCTACAGTATTTAAATTATAGGGGGTAGGAGCGCCAAAATGGGTGATGGTGCTGGGAAAGTGGTGCAGGGTTATAGGCGGAACTAGCATCTGTGCAAGAGGGCATCAGCCGAAATGTAGCCTAGGGCATCATGTTGGTTAGGGACGGCTCAGGTAATACTGTACAGTACAGTACTTTGCATTCAATAGAGATACTGTTTGCACACAGGTTTTACATGAATCATTGGCAATGCTGCAGGAGTGTCTCATTAGGCAATCTAAAATATACCACGACTATGGGTGGGGATACAGTAGGTAAGTTCTGTCACCATAAGCTGTCTGCTGTGTATAGCAGATTTTCATCTGGGATGCATTTGTGTTTTTGTAATAAAAAATAAAAAAACATTTTACTGTACATTTAGTGGATACAGTATTTCTCCCCCATCTCCCCCATAACGGCACATCATACTGTACAGTTACCCCATGAACTGTACTGTACCGTACCATACTGTATAAGGTAATATTTATTGGAAAAAAAATCAATATTAATGTAAAAAAAAGTATTTATTACAACATACGATTGCATGTACTGTACTGATCAAAATGTACAGTACTCTTATTCAGGACTTATAAAACAGAAAATAACTGTTCATACACATCAATAACATTACTACTGTATAATATTCAACATTAGTTTATGCAATAATCAGACAAAGGGAATTTTATAAACATTTTTAATAATGCACCAATTAAAAATTTTAAACATAAAATATAGTACAGAACTACATATTTGTGGCTTGACCATTTCTTTCGACTATAACAGGTAATACTTTATACAGGTGATTTATATAATTATTACAATGCTCAGGTGTGAGTACTTCTAGCCAAAATTTCTTAATCCCATCCAACAGCTGCTGTTTTGTTGTTGGCTTTGCAACACTCCTAATGTACCTCTTCAATTGAGCCCACACTAATTCAATTGGATTCATGTCTGGTGATCTATAAAAAAAAAAAAAAAAAAAAAGAGTATAGAAAAAAAGTTAGTCAATTAATGACATTAAATAGAGAAAATTAAACATACGGTATTGTACTGTTTATTAAACAAAAAAATATATTTACAATACTAGAGTGCTACTCAAAATTTTACTTGTACACTGTTGAAAGAATACTCACTCTGGTGGTGTGCGTTCCCAATTCATACCTTTCTCTTCCATAAATTTGGCAGAGGCGGAGTGTTTAGGATCATTGTCTTGGAATATCCTATGGTGAGTTGGGTAATATTTATTCACAAATGGCACCATACATCCCTCTACTATTGTTTCTTGGAAAAATTTCTTATCCATGATCCCTACAGAAATAAAAAAATGTTGTTCATTAATAAGCAACTCATTTTATTGTGCAGTTACATGTACTCTACAGTACAGCATGTATTTTTACAGAACACAGGCACAGAATAAAGTATAGTACTGTACCTTCGAAAAATAATAGGGGACCAGCTCCTAATCGTGTTATGCCTCCCCATACATGGAACTTTCAATGGATGCTTTGGGCGTGGTTTAAATGAGATATGGTTACGTTTCCGGAATGACATTCTGGAGAACCGCTCAAGGGCAACAGACGATTCATCTGTGAAAATGACATCATGAAATGTTTCGCCACTCTCAATCCATCGCCGTGCCTGTTCCACTCTCTTTTCTTTATTCACATCTCTTATCATGGGAGATATCCTGTGAAGAGCCAAAAATAATGAAATCAGATACAGTAATGAAATTACTGATTTACAGATTACTGTATATACAGTAGACTGTATGTGCAGTATACTGTATTATATACCTACTGTATACATTAAACTGTACATACATTACAGTATATACAGAGTAATATATATATATATATATATATATACATACACACACACACACACACTATACAGTATGTAATCATCACAATAAGCCGGCAATGCTTCATCGCTGTCTCTGAGTGCCTATACAGTAGGTATCTCTTTTTGGATATATACATACATACACACACATACTGTATATAGTATAAAGTACACACTCTGTATAATGATTTATGGCATTGTTATATCACTTATCAAGGGATTATTAACAGTGAATACGTGTGCATCTACTGTATGGTTTATACTGCTTTCAGTTTACCTTGTTGCGCCAAAGGTCCATCCCATTTTCCGTCGCATCCTTCTGACGCTGGTGGTTGATATGTCCAGGTCATACTTGGAATGGAGAATTCGTTTTATTTGCAAAGCAGTACGCTCATCATCCTCACGAGTTAGTTCCTCCACAATTTGTTGCACTCTCCTACAGTACAATACAGTATGAAAAATATGAATTAATGAACAGCACAATCAGTTAGATTACGTTTTTTTTTTTCAAAAAATTGTCTATTGTATACAGCAAGTCATTTAAACATTACAGTAGTGTACCGTACGTACCATGTGCATTTTGTAGGAAATACAAATCTGGGCGTTGTTCTCTCGAAAGCATGATAGCGCACCGTTTCTAAAGTGACTATAATGCCACTTTCCTTGAGCCATGCATGGATCTCTTTGATGGTTTTATTTTCTTTTTTCATGTTGGCGATTATCTTGCTCATCATTTTGTTGATAGTTACTGGCATGTTGTCCAACTGTAATTCCTGTATGGAGAAAAAACATTTGTGAATACTGTAGTCTTTACACATCTGAAAATTTGTAAGAGTATTATGATAAAAGTTAATACTGTACATGTTTACTATATAGTACCTGATGTTCAAATTTTAGTACTGTATACTGTACAGTACTGAAAATACCACATCAGTGTTATGGACTGCAATTAGTTTCCTGTATAAAACAGATACAGTAAACAACCCTCCTTGGAAGTGCATGGGCCCTGTGAGACTTACAGTAGTGTACAGCATAAGGGGCGACTGACATGATGTACAAGCATTACATACAGTACATGTCAGTACTGTATGTAAATTCAATTATTGGCTAACAACAATGCTGCTTACTGTATATTAAATACTGTAGGCCTAGAAATGTGCATCTCAATATGGTAGTTAAAAAACACAGGGGCCTATGGTGATAAGCGAGTTCTATGTAGTGATGAGCACCGGAAATTTTTCGGGTTTTGTGTTTTGGTTTTGGGTTCGGTTCCGCGGCCGTGTTTTGGGTTCGAACGCGTTTTGGCAAAACCTCACCGAATTTTTTTTGTCGGATTCGGGTGTGTTTTGGATTCGGGTGTTTTTTTTCAAAAAACCCTAAAAAACAGCTTAAATCATAGAATTTGGGGGTCATTTTGATCCCAAAGTATTATTAACCTCAATAACCATAATTTCCACTCATTTTCAGTCTATTCTGAACACCTCACACCTCACAATATTATTTTTAGTCCTAAAATTTGCACCGAGGTCGCTGGATGACTAAGCTCAGCGACCCAAGTGGCCGACACAAACACCTGGCCCATCTAGGAGTGGCACTGCAGTGTCACGCAGGATGGCCCTTCAAAAAACTACTCCCCAAACAGCACATGACGCAAAGAAGAAAAAAAAGAGGCGCAATGAGGTAGCTGTGTGACTAAGATAAGCGACCCTAGTGGCCGACACAAACACCTGGCCCATCTAGGAGTGGCACTGCAGTGTCACACAGGATGGCCCTTCCAAAAAACACCCCCCAAACAGCACATGACGCAAAGAAAAAAAGAGGCGCAATGAGGTAGCTGTGTGACTAAGATAAGCGACCCAAGTGGCCGACACAAACACCTGGCCCATCTAGGAGTGGCACTGCAGTGTCACGCAGGATGGCCCTTCCAAAAAACACCCCCCAAACAGCACATGACGCAAAGAAAAAAAGAGGCGCAATGAGGTAGCTGTGTGACTAAGATAAGCGACCCAAGTGGCCGACACAAACACCTGGCCCATCTAGGAGTGTCACTGCAGTGTCACACAGGATGGCCCTTCCAAAAAACACCCCCCAAACAGCACATGACGCAAAGAAAAAAAGAGGCGCAATGAGGTAGCTGTGTGACTAAGATAAGCGACCCAAGTGGCCGACACAAACACCTGGCCCATCTAGGAGTGGCACTGCAGTGTCACGCAGGATGGCCCTTCCAAAAACTACTCCCCAAACAGCACATGACGCAAAGAAAAATGAAAAGAAAAAAGAGGTGCAAGATGGAATTGTCCTTGGGCCCTCCCACCCACCCTTATGTTGTATAAACAGGACATGCACACTTTAACCAACCCATCATTTCAGTGACAGGGTCTGCCACACGACTGTGACTGAAATGACGGGTTGGTTTGGACCCCCACCAAAAAAGAAGCCATTAATCTCTCCTTGCACAAACTGGCTCTACAGAAGCAAGATGTCCACCTCATCATCATCCTCCGATATATCACCGTGTACATCCCCCTCCTCACAGATTATCAATTCGTCCCCACTGGAATCCACCATCTCAGCTCCCTGTGTACTTTGTGGAGGCAATTGCTGCTGGTCAATGTCTCCACGGAGGAATTGATTATAATTCATTTTAATGAACATCATCTTCTCCACATTTTCTGGATGTAACCTTGTACGCCGATTGCTGACAAGGTGAGCGGCGGCACTAAACACTCTTTCGGAGTACACACTTGTGGGAGGGCAACTTAGGTAGAATAAAGCCAGTTTGTGCAAGGGCCTCCAAATTGCCTCTTTTTCCTGCCAGTATAAGTACGGACTGTCTGACGTGCCTACTTGGATGCGGTCACTCATATAATCCTCCACCATTCTTTCAATGGGGAGAGAATCATATGCAGTGACAGTAGACGACATGTCCGTAATCGTTGTCAGGTCCTTCAGTCCGGACCAGATGTCAGCATCAGCAGTCGCTCCAGACTGCCCTGCATCACCGCCAGCGGGTGGGCTCGGAATTCTGAGCCTTTTCCTCGCACCCCCAGTTGCGGGAGAATGTGAAGGAGGAGATGTTGACAGGTCGCGTTCCGCTTGACTTGACAATTTTGTCACCAGCAGTTCTTTGAACCCCAGCAGACTTGTGTCTGCCGGAAAGAGAGATCCAAGGTAGGTTTTAAATCTAGGATCGAGCACGGTGGACAAAATGTAGTGCTCTGATTTCAACAGATTGACCACCCGTGAATCCTTGTTAAGCGAATTAAGGGCTCCATCCACAAGTCCCACATGCCTAGCGGAATCGCTCTGTGTTAGCTCCTCCTTCAATGTCTCCAGCTTCTTCTGCAAAAGCCTGATGAGGGGAATGACCTGACTCAGGCTGGCAGTGTCTGAACTGACTTCACGTGTGGCAAGTTCAAAAGGTTGCAGAATCTTGCACAACGTTGAAATCATTCTCCACTGCGCTTGAGACAGGTGCATTCCACCTCCTATATCGTGCTCAGTTGTATAGGCTTGAATGGCCTTTTGCTGCTCCTCCAACCTCTGAAGCATATAGAGGGTTGAATTCCACCTCGTTACCACTTCTTGCTTCAGATGATGGCAGGGCAGGTTCAGGCGATTTTGGTGGTGCTCCAGTCTTCTGTACGTGGTGCCTGTACGCCGAAAGAGTCCCGCAATTCTTCTGGCCACCGACAGCATCTCTTGCACGCCCCTCTCGTTTTTTAAATAATTCTGCACCACCAAATTCAAGGTATGTGCAAAACATGGGACGTGCTGGAATTTGCCCATATTTAATGCACACACAATATTGCTGGCGTTGTCCGATGCCACAAATCCACAGGAGAGTCCAATTGGGGTAAGCCATTCTGCGATGATCTTCCTCAGTTGCCGTAAGAGGTTTTTAGCTGTGTGCGTATTCTGGAAAGCGGTGATACAAAGCGTAGCCTGCCTAGGAAAGAGTTGGCGTTTGCGAGATGCTGCTACTGGTGCCACCGCTGCTGTTCTTGCGGCGGGAGTCCATACATCTACCCAGTGGGCTGTCACAGTCATATAGTCCTGAGCCTGCCCTGCTCCACTTGTCCACATGTCCGTGGTTAAGTGGACATTGGGTACAACTGCATTTTTTAGGACACTGGTGAGTCTTTTTCTGAGGTCTGTGTACATTTTCGGTATCGCCTGCCTAGAGAAATGGAACCTAGATGGTATTTGGTACCGGGGACACAGTACCTCCAACAAGTCTCTAGTTGGCTCTGCAGTAATGATGGATACCGGAACCACGTTTCTCACCGCCCAGGCTGCCAAGGCCTCAGTTATCCGCTTTGCAGCAGGATGACTGCTGTGATATTTCATCTTCCTCGCAAAGGACTGTTGGACAGTCAATTGCTTGGTGGAAGTAGTAAAAGTGGTCTTACGAGTACGACTTCCCCTCTGGGATGACCATCGACTCCCAGCAGCAACAACAGCAGCGCCAGCAGCAGTAGGCGTTACACGCAAGGATGCATCGGAGGAATCCCAGGCAGGAGAGGACTCGTCAGAATTGCCAGTGACATGGCCTGCAGGACTATTGGCATTCCTGGGGAAGGAGGAAATTGACACTGAGGGAGTTGGTGGGGTGGTTTGCGTGAGCTTGGTTACAAGAGGAAGGGATTTACTGGTCAGTGGACTGCTTCCGCTGTCGCCCAAAGTTTTTGAACTTGTCACTGACTTATTATGAATGCGCTGCAGGTGACGTATAAGGGAGGATGTTCCGAGGTGGTTAACGTCCTTACCCCTACTTATTACAGCTTGACAAAGGCAACACATGGCTTGACAAATGTTGTCCGCATTTCTGTTGAAATACTTCCACACCGAAGAGCTGATTTTTTTGGTATTTTCACCAGGCATGTCAATGGCCCTATTCCTCCCACGGACAACAGGTGTCTCCCCGGGTGCCTGACTTAAACAAACCACCTCACCATCAGAATCCTCCTTGTCAATTTCCTCCCCAGCGCCAGCAACACCCATATCCTCCTCATCCTGGTGTACTTCAACACTGACATCTTCAATCTGACTATCAGGAACTGGACTGCGGGTGCTCCTTCCAGCACTTGCAGGGGGCGTGCAAATGGTGGAAGGCGCATGCTCTTCACGTCCAGTGTTGGGAAGGTCAGGCATCGCAAACGACACAATTGGACTCTCCTTGTGGATTTGTGATTTCGAAAAACGCACAGTTCTTTGCTGTGCTTTTGCCAGCTTGAGTCTTTTCATTTTTCTAGCGAGAGGCTGAGTGCTTCCATCCTCATGTGAAGCTGAACCACTAGCCATGAACATAGGCCAGGGCCTCAGCCGTTCCTTGCCACTCCGTGTGGTAAATGGCATATTGGCAAGTTTACGCTTCTCCTCCGACAATTTTATTTTAGATTTTTGAGTCCATTTTTTTACTGATATTTGGTGTTTTGGATTTTACATGCTCTGTACTATGACATTGGGCATCGGCCTTGGCAGACGACTTTGATGGCATTTCATCGTCTCGGCCATGACTAGTGGCAGCAGCTTCAGCACGAGGTGGAAGTCGATCTTGATCTTTCCCTATTTTTGGAACCTCAACATTTTTGTTCTCCATATTTTAATAGGCACAACTAAAAGGCACCTCAGGTAAACAATGGAGATGGATGGATACTAGTATACTTATGGATGGACGAGCGACTGCCGACACAGAGGTAGCTACAGCCGTGGACTACCGTACTGCGTCTGCTGCTAATATAGACTGGATGATAATGATATAAAAAATATATATATATCACTACTGCAGCCGGACAGGTATATATTATATAATGACGGACCTGCTGGACACTGTCAGCACTGCAGACTCCTAAAGTAAGCTACTAGTATCAAGAAGATAGAAAAAAAAAACACCACAGGTAGGTGGTATACAATTATGGATGGACGAGCGACTGCCGACACAGAGGTAGCTACAGCCGTGGACTACCGTACTGCGTCTGCTGCTAATATAGACTGGATGATAATGATATAAAAAATATATATATATCACTACTGCAGCCGGACAGGTATATATTATATAATGACGGACCTGCTGGACACTGTCAGCACTGCAGACTCCTAAAGTTAACTACTAGTATGAAGAAGATATAAAAAAAAAAAAACCACCACAGGTAGGTATACAATTATGGACGAGCGACTGCCGACACAGAGGTAGCTACAGCCGTGGACTACCGTACTGCGTCTGCTGCTAGTATAGACTGGATGATAATGATATAAAAAATATATATATCACTACTGCAGGACAGGTATATATTATATAATGACGGACCTGCTGGACACTGTCAGCAGAATGCGTTTATAGAATAAAAACACCACACAACGAGTGTTTAACTTTTTCAGGCAGACAATCACAATATACTGGTGGTCACTGGCAGGGGCGGATCCAGAAAAAAATTACAGGGGGGGCACCATAAGGGACGTGGCTTCGTTGGAATGGGTGTGGCTTCGTTGGAATGGGCGTGGTATTGCAGGAAAAGACTACCTTATACCCCAGTTTTGCAACCTGCACGCCCAGACGTTGGCCACCACAGAAAAGAAAAATAATCCTGATTCATGCCCCTTACATTATTTGTCATTTTTCCTCCTTATAGTAATGCCCAGTATACATTATTCCACATACTGCAATGGCCCTTAGACATTATTCCACACACAATAATGCACATGACACAATATGCACACACTGTAATGCCCCAGACACATTATGCCACACACCGTAATGCCTGTGACACATTATGACAGGAATCGCAATGCCCGTTATACATTATGCTACACACTGCACTGCCCCTGATACATTATAGCACATACAATGTCTGGGACACATTATGCCACACACTGCAATGACCTTGAGACATTATACCACAATGCCCGTGATATAGTATACCATACACCGTAATGCCTGTGACACATACCGCAATGCCCGTTATACCCTATGCCACACACCGCAATGCCCGTTATATATTATGCCACACTGTAATAACCCTGAGACATTATACCACATACCACAATGCCCGTGATATAGTATACCACACACCGTAATGCCTGACACATTATGACACACACCGCAATGTCCGTGATACATTATGCCACACACTGCAATGACCCTGAGACATTATACCACATATCACAATGCCAGCGATAGAGTATACCATACACCGTAATGCCTGCGACACATTATGACACACACCGCAATGTCCGTGATACATTATGCCACACACCGTAATGCCCATTACACATTAAGTCCTACAGTAAGGCTTCTAATTACTTTTCAAATACCTGCTCGTTGTCAGGGGTTTCATGCACTGGGTGTCATGCTCGTTGCCAGGGGTTTCATGCTCTTGGTTCCATGCACGGTGCCAGGGGTTTTCATGCTCAGGGTGTCATGCTCGTTGCCAGGGGTTTCATGCACTGGGTGTCATGCTCGTTGCCAGGGGTTTCATGCACTGGGTGTCATGCTCGTTGCCAGGGGTTTCATGCACTGGGTGTCATGCTCGTTGCTAGGAGGTAGTCCTTGTTGCTAGGGCTGTGCTCCCAGTGCCACATATGTCCCCAGTGCCAGATATTCCCCCACGGTACCAGGTACTCACATGCCCCCAGTGCCAAATATAGCCCCCCCCATGTGCCAGGTACACATATACCCCCAGTGCCAGATATTCCCCGACAGTGCCACATATGCCCCCAGTGCTATATATGCCCCCATTGCCACATATGCCCCAGTGCCAGATATTCCCCCCCCCAGTGCCACATATGCCCCCAGTGCCAGACAATGCCCCAGTGCCAGATATCCCTTCCCTGCCAGTTATTCCCCCCAGTGCCAGATATCCCCCCCCCCAGTGCCACATATGCCCCCAGTGCCAGATATCCCCCCCCCCAGTGCCAGATATGCCCCCAGTGCCAGATATTCCCCCCAGTGCCATATATGTCCCCAGTGCCAGATATTCGCCCCCCCCCTCCCTGCAAATATGCCCCCAGTGCCAGATATTCCCCCCAGTGCGTCCCCCGTCCCCCCCCTTCCTCCGCCGCCGCTGCTCCCCCCGCTCCCCTGCTGTTAGGAGGGACACGGAGGGCACAGTGCACGCCTCCCTGTGTCCCTCCTGGGTCTCCGGCGGCCGCGGGTCACTGTAATAAAGGAAGTGCTCACGAACGGCACTTCCTTTATGAGACCAGCGGCCGCCGGAGACACAGGAGGGACACAGGAGAGGCGCGCACTGTGCCCTCCGTGTCCCTCCTAACAGCAGGGGACGAAACGAGACCGCAGACTGACATGCGGACACTCGTCCGCATGTCAGTCTGCACTAAAAATGACAGGGGGGGCACGTGCCTTGGTGCCCCCCCCCCTAAATCCGCCACTGGTCACTGGTCATTGGTCAGTCACACTGGCAGTGGCACTCTGGCAGCAAAAGTGTGCACTGTTAAATATATGTACTCCTGCTATAACTGCTCCCCAGTCTCCCCCACAATTAAGCTGTGTGAGCAGTGAGCACTCAGCACAGTCAGATATACATAGATGATGCAGCACACTGAGGCTGAGCACAGATATGGTATACTGTGTCACTGTGTATCGTTTTTTTTTTCAGGCAGAGAACGGATTATATTAAATAATAATAAAACTGCACTGGTGGTCACTGGTCAGTCACTAGTAAACTCTGCACTCTCTGAGTACTCCTAAGCTCCAGTAAATCAAGTGTCTCACTCTCACTATCTATTTCTATTCTAAACGGAGAGGACGCCAGCCACGTCCTCTCCCTATCAATCTCAATGCACGTGTGAAAATGGCGGCGACGCGCGGCTCCTTATATAGAATCCGAGTCTCGCGATAGAATACGAGCCTCGCGAGAATCCGACAGCGGGATGATGACGTTCGGGCGCGCTCGGGTTAGCCGAGCAAGGCGGGAAGATCAGAGTCTGCCTCGGACCCGTGTAAAAAGCGTGAAGTTCGGGGGGGTTCGGTTTCCGAGAAACCGAACCCGCTCATCACTAGTTCTATGCATATTAAAAATGTCCGCCGACCGTGAACCCCCAGCATGTGGCTGCGCTCGGATATGGAGTGAGAGATGGCATACATTGTACAGGCCAGGGGGCAATGCTGAAGGAGCGTCACAATCCCCTAGTTAAAATACACCGGTATAAGCGAGGTCTATGCACATTACGTTACACCGAGCTCGACCGCTCAGCAACCTGACAAAATGGCCGCCGACCGTGAACCCCCAGCACGTGGCAGCGCTCGGATATGGAGTGAGAGATGGCATACATTGTACAGGCCTAGGGGCAATGCTGAAGGAGCGTCACAATCCTCTAGTTAACATACACCGGGATAAGCGAGGTCTATGCACAGGGACATTACAGTAAGGATATTCATGTAAGTGTATATATATATATATATATATATATATATATATAATTGTTAACAGTAAATGAAAGAATTACCGATCAAATACTGTATGAAGAAACTGTGTCAATGAACTGGAACACGTGAGGCTAGCAGAAGTTTTCACTGCAGAAACAGAGAGCAAATTATCAGGAGATTTCTCAAAGGTCGGAGACGATCCACACAGCAAGTCTGATTACGAGGAAACAGCTTTGCAAAGTGGGTAGCGGGCGGTGACTGATGCGCTTTTTTATTCACATTCAAACAAAAGGAATTCTTCCCGTTGAAAGTATGCTCTGTGATTGGTGCCAATATAGGCGCATTCATCCCTACACCAATCACAGAGCATGCTTTCAGCAGGAAGAATTCCTTTTGTTTGAATGTGAATAAAGAATCGCTCCTGCAGATGTACTCTGATTTATATGTAACTTGTGTGCACCCTTCCATTGACTGTCTTACAATGAAAATAACATAATACAGTATATTATTACAATAAACAAAACTAAAACATCCGGTCTCGAACCCTGGACCCCCAGCGTGGAAGGTGGGAGCCTTCATCGCTAGCCCACGACGCCCGCTGAGGATTCCCAATTTCATGTGTGAAAGTACAGCAAGCAGCGCCCTGCCCCCTCCCCATTGGTGTTGGTTTATGCCTTAGGGGACACGGACGCTCGCATTTGTAAAGCACAGTCTTTCCCATCGTCTCCCCCTACCCCCCTCGCCCTTCCCCCCTGGGAGCCTACAATACTGTTTTGCTCACTCAGAATACACTCAATTCTACTCATTGCCGCTGGGTAGTGGCATTTAGCGTAAAGAATCGCTCCTGCAGATCTACTCTGATTTATGTGAAACTTGTGTGCATCCTTCCATTGGATGCACAGTATTAGAGACAAAAAAAAAAATATTAAAGTGAATGTCACGGGAACACATAAACAAAAAAAAAAGGCTGGCACTTCCTTCCCATTGGTGATGGTTTATGCCGTAGGGGACTCGGACGCTCATATAATTGCATTTCAAAGCCACAGTATTTCCCATCGTCTCCCCCTACCCCCATCGCCCTTCCCCCCTGGGAGCCTGCACAGATCATGCAGTGGACAGGGAGGGAATTCAGGTCCTGTGCAATACACGAACGCTGAAAATCTACAGTACTGTTTTGCTCAACTCATTGCTGCTGTGTAGTTGCATTTAGCGTAAAGAATCGCTCCTGCAGATGTACTCTGATTTATATGTAACTTGTGTGCACCCTTCCACTGACTGTCTTACAATGAAAATAACATAATACAGTATATTATTACAATAAACAAAACAAAAACATCCGGTCTCGAACCCTGGACCCCCAGCGTGGGAGGTGGGAGCCTTCATCGCTAGCCCACGACGCCCGCTGAGGATTCCCAATTTCATGTGTGAAAGTACAGCAAGCAGCGCCCTGCCCCCTCCCCATTGGTGTTGGTTTATGCCTTAGGAGACACGGACGCTCGCATTTGTAAAGCACAGTCTTTCCCATCGTCTCCCCCTACCCCCCTCGCCCTTCCCCCCTGGGAGCCTACAATACTGTTTTGCTCACTCAGAATACACTCAATTCTACTACTCATTGCCGCTGGGTAGTGGCATTTAGCGTAAAGAATCACTCCTGCAGATCTACTCTGATTTATGTGAAACTTGTGTGCATCCTTCCATTGGATGCACAGTATTAGAGACAAAAAAAAAAATATTAAAGTGAATGTCACGGGAACACATAAACAAAAATAAAAGGCTGGCACTTCCTTCCCATTGGTGATGGTTTATGCCGTAGGGGACTCGGACGCTCATATAATTGCATTTCAAAGCCACAGTATTTCCCATCGTCTCCCCCTACCCCCATCGCCCTTCCCCCCTGGGAGCCTGCACAGATCATGCAGTGGACAGGGAGGGAATTCAGGTCCTGTGCAATACACGAATGCTGAAAATCTACAGTACTGTTTTGCTCAACTCATTGCCGCTGTGTAGTTGCATTTAGCGTAAAGAATCGCTCCTGCAGATGTACTCTGATTTATATGTAACTTGTGTGCACCCTTCCATTGACTGTCTTACAATGAAAATAACATAATACAGTATATTATTACAATAAACAAAACAAAAACATCCGGTCTCGAACCCTGGACCCCCAGCGTGGGAGGTGGGAGCCTTCATCGCTAGCCCACGACGCCCGCTGAGGATTTCCAATTTCATGTGTGAAAGTACAGCAAGCAGCGCCCTGCCCCCTCCCCATTGGTGTTGGTTTATGCCTTAGGGGACACGGACGCTCGCATTTGTAAAGCACAGTCTTTCCCATCGTCTCCCACTAGCCCATACCCAGACGCTCATTTACTGTACATGTATTTTAAAAGCACGGTGTTTATACATTGTATTGTGTGTTTATACTTTGTATTGTACATTCTTCCTTTTACACAATTACTGTAGTTGCGTCTCCATACAGTACAGTAGGTCACCATCTTTTTCCACCGCCTCCCGTTACGCCTACAGTATTGACATTACAGTCGTCACTGACCAATTGCCAGAGCTGTAGATCAATCCGCCGCTATACTGTACGATCGAAAGTACTGGATTAGTGGAGCATTAGCCATCCAGTGGTGGAGATGTGTAATGCATGCTGAGTATCTAGACCGCCTCAACGCGTCTGCCTGCGATTAAACTCAGCTATCGCCCTAGCGTGTCTAGACGGCCGTCTAGCTGGAGAATCGGTCAAGATGAAGGTGGCTACATCTGTACCATGTTTTTTCAATTCGAGTTTCCCGATGTCTATGTTATTTGGGGGAGTTAAGTAAAATACTGCTGGACATGACACAATGAAGCCCAGCTGGATCAGTGAGATCCATGCAGGGCTTCATTGTGTACAGTATTTAAGTAGTTAAAAATATATATATATTTTTTAAATGTATAGGGTCCCCCCTCCTATGCATAACCAGCCCTGTGCTCTTTGAGCCGGTCCTAGGGGCAAAAAATGTGTAGGGGTTCCTAGTATTTTAAAAACCAGCAATGGTCTCTTGGAGTGGTCCTGATTCAAAAATATGGGGGGAAAAGGATGTAGGGGTCCCCCATATTTTTTAAACCAGCACCAGGCTCTACTAGTAAAATGCCGCAACCGGGGGACACATTTATATAGCTCCCCACGACCGTGGCATCACCCCCCCCCCCCCAACTAGTAACCCCTGGACAGGGTTCCCTGGGGGAGTTGGCACCCCACCAATAAAGGGGTCCCCCCCCTCCAGGCACCCAAGGGCCAGGGATGAAGCCCGGGGCTATGGCCGCCACCCCTGGGGCTGTAGGTGGCGACTTCTTAGCTTTTGTGCAAAAAAATTAAAAATAAATAAATATTGTCTTTTGCTGTGGAACTACAAGTCCCAGCAAGCCTCTCCCACATGCTGGTACTTGGAGAACCACAAGCACCTGCATGCGGAGCATTAAAGTGACCGCTGGTAACTGTAGCTCCACAGTAAAAGAAATATAAAAAAAAACACAGGACACACACACCGTGAAAGCAAAGCTTTAACAAATCACACTTGCACACTCACACTCACATACATACACACAGACATAGGCGTGTGCAGGGGCGGTGCCTGGTGCGCACAGGCAACCCCTAATGTCCGGTACCCCGATCTCACATGCCTGATGCAGCGATCGCCAAGCAGGCTGATTACTGTCCCCTCTGCGCTGCACCCTGTCAGGACTGCATTACTGACCGGATGCCTGGGTTAATCAAGGGTGCCACTGCCACTGGCTTTCAAACTCCCGGATCCACCTCCATGTATAAAAACAGCATGATGTGACGTGATGACATCATGCTGCTCGCACGCCCACCCGCCACACCCACCACATGCCCACCTCTCTCCTTCTATTCTATGCCAACGCCAGCCACTGATGAGCAGCATGCAGCCAGCGTTCAATACTGGCAGGCGGTCGGCAGCAGCATTGACACGTCACTCGTTTTTCCAGCAGCAGCAGTATTAGTCTGCGACTGTCAGTGTCAGTGAGTGGCTAACTTGTAAATAAGCTGCTGCAGCTTGCAGGGGAAAGAGATGGGGAGCCAGACCAGGCTGAGGAGGAGCAGTGTAATTGCAGTGAGTGCCATCAGGGGTGTTTGTTTGGTGCACACCACACCATCTGACAATGTATCTGCTTTATTAGGATTGGTACAAGGGTGGATATTTTATATTGCGTTGACCGTCAATAGATGGTGCTAGACACGCCCAAAAGGCGGTGCTAGACACACCCCTCCAACAGTGCACCCCCTAATAAAATGTTCTGCGCACGCCTATGCACACAGACACATACTTACTTACATTGCTGTTCACGTGCCCTTCTCCAGTAGAATCCATAGGGTACCTGTAAAAAAAAAAATAATAATTAAAAAAAAAAATATGACGGACTTCTGTCACTTAGAGACCCGACTGCCAATCAGGGAGCGCCATGTCCTAGCGCTCTCCTGATTGGCTGTGCACTCTCAGCCTGCCAATCAAGCGGAGCGCATAGTGGGAAAGAAATCCCTATTGTCGTCTATGGTGGGAACCTGCGGTCTACCGCAGACCACAAGGTTAGTTGATGTCACCCACAAGAGTGAACTCAATTAACCTTGCATCCTTAGATCTGATTGCTGCGACCAGATCCTAACTGCGCATGCGTATGCACCGCAATGTCCAGGCGTGTCGGACAACAGCAACAGGCATCGCCGGGCAGCGACGGGATGGAGTGAAAAAGCCGATCGCACGGCCATTCACAAGGAGATTGACAGGAAGAGGCCATTTGTTGGTGTCAACTGACCATTTTCAGGGAGTGTCCAGAAAAACGCAGGTGGACTCAAGCGTTTTCAGGGAGGGTGTGTGACGTCAGCTCTGACCCCAATCAGCAGGAATCAATCCGACTGGAAGAGTAAGACCTGGGCTGCGCAGAGACTGCATAAACCGATTTTTAGCAGCTCTGCTACACATGCGATCGCACACTTGCACGGCGAAAAAATACACTCCCCCTGTAGGCGGCGACTATCTGAACGCAGGGCAACTAAAAACGCAGCCGAGCGATCAGATCTGAATGACCTCCTTTGTGTGGACTCTTTACTACACTTTTAAATAGAGAGGCATGCACGGATCTCACTGATCCGTGCATGATTCTCCAAACATGCCAGCCAGAAGCAGGTCTATTTGAAAGTTCTACAGTATTTGTGTACGAATTCAATCCAGTTCCTGCAGTGTATGGCTGTTGTCGGCAGTGATTGAGAATACAAATTCTTTGTAAATTCCTATGTTGTATGAGGTGTATGTGAAATCCAGCCGTGTTTGGCTGATGGTCTATTGATTCGTAATTGTGTGGACAGCAGGTTATCTCAATATGAACTGACCCAACACTGCTGAGATTTGTTTGTTGTGCCAGCTCATATAGGATAGCCCCCCGGCGATACAATTACCCATGTGTCATCGACCTAACTGTGCCTCAGTATAGTTCTAATTTTGGGGACAGTCATGAGTCATGAGCTAAGGTATATCCTTCCATAAGGTACAGGTGTGGTGTTTTCTTCACTCTTCAGTTTCCTTACATAGGGTACTGCATGAACTATAGGGAATATAGGAAGGAGATGTAGGTGGTTAGAGTGAGGGGCTAGCTATGTTGTCTATTGCTCATATGCAAAAGCTAAATCCCCACCACTTCTCACAATAGTTCCTTGATAGCTGTCAGCTGCAGGCCTTCACTGCTGGCAGTGTCTGAACTGAATTCACGTGTGGCAAGTTCAAAGGGTTGGAGAACCTTGCACAACATGGAAATCATTCTCCACTGCACTTGAGTCAGGTGCATTCCCCCTACTTTGCCTATATCGTAGGCAGATGTATAGGCTTGAATGGCCTTTTGCTGCTCCTCCATCCTCTGAAGCATATAGAGGGTTGAATTCCACCTCGTTACCACCTCTTGCTTCAGCTGATGGAAGGGCATGTTCATGAGTGTTTGCTGGCGCTCCAGTCTTCGGCACGCGGTGGCTGAATGCCGAAAGTGGCCCACAATTTTTCGGGCCACCGACAGCATCTCCTACACACCCCTGTCGTTTTTAAAAAAATTCTGCACCACCAAATTAATTGTATGTACAAAACATGGGATGTGCTGTAATTTGCCCACATATAATACACGCACAATATTGGTGGCATTGTCCGATATCACAAATCCCCAGGAGAGTCCAATTAGGGTAAGCCAATCTGCAATGATGTTCCTCAGTTTCCGTAAGCGGTGATACAAAAGCATAGCCTGTGAAAGCGGTGATACAAAGCATAGCCTGCCTAGGAACGAGTTGGCGTTTGCGAGATGCTGCTACTGGTGCTGCCGCTGTTGTTGCTGTGGGAGGCAATACATCTACCCAGTGGGCTGTCACAGTCGTATAGTCCTTAGTCTGCCCTGCTCCACTTGTCCATGTTTCCGTGGTTAAGTGGACAGTGGGTACAACTGCATTTTTTAAGGACACTGAGGACAATTTTTCTGATGTCTGTGTACATTCTCGGTACCGCCTGCCTAGAGAAGTGGAACCTAGATGGGATTTGGTACCGGGGACACACTACCTCAAGCAATTCTCTAAGTCCCTGTGAACTAACGGTGGATACCGGACGCACGTCTAACACCAACATAGTTGTCAAGGCCTGAGTTATCCGCTTTGCAACAGAATGACTGCTGTGATATTTCATCTTCCTTGCAGGGGACTGTTGGACAGTCAATTGCTTACTGGAAGTAGTACAAGCGGTCTTCCGACTTCCCGTCTGGGATGACGATCGACTCCCAGCAGCAACAACAGCAGCGCCGGCAGCAGTAGGCATTACAGTCAAGGATCCATCCGAGGAATCCCAGTTAGGAGAGGACTCGTCAGACTTGCCAGTGACATGGCCTACAGGATTATTGGCGTTCCTGTCTAAGGAGGAAATTGACAATGAGGGAGTTGGTGGTGTGGTTTGCAGGAGCTTGGGTACAAGTAGAAGAAGGGATTTAGTTTTCAGTGGACTGCTTCCGCTGTCACCCAAAGTTTTTGAACTTGTCAATGACTTCTGATGAATCCGCTCCAGTTGACGTATAAGGGAGGATGTTCCTAAGTGGTTAACGTCCTTACCCCTACTTATTACAGCTTGACAAAAGCAACACACGGCTTGACACCTGTTGTCCGCATTTCTGTTGAAATAATTCCACAATGAAGAGGTGATTTTTTTGTATTTTGACCAGGCATGTCAATGGCCTTATTCATCCCACGGACAACAGGTGTCTCCCCGGGTGCCTGACTTAAACTACCTCACCATCAGAATCCTCCTCGTCAGTAACACCCATATCCTCATCCTGGTGTACTTCAACAGTGACATCTTCAATTTGAATATCCGGAACTGGACTGCAGGGGGTGTGCAAATGGTGGAAGGCGCCACCTCTTCCCATCCAGTGTTGTGAAGGTCAGGCATCGCAACCGACACAATTGGACTCTCCTTTGGGATTTGGGATTTAGAAGAATGCACAGTTCTTTGCTGTGCTTTTGCCATCTTAACTTTTTTTTAATTTTTCTAGCGGGAGGATAAGTGCTTCCATAGTCGTGTGAAGCTGAGCCACTAGTCATGAGGAACATAGGAACGGCCTTAGCCATTCCTTGCCACTCCGTGTCGTAAATGGCATATTGGCAAGTTTACGCTTATCCTCAGACGATTTTTATTTAGATTTTTGGGTCATTTTACTGAACTTTTGCTTTTTGGATTTTACATGCTCCCTACTATGACATTGGGCATCGGCCTTGGCAGACAATGTTGATTGCATTTCATCATCTCTGCCATGACTAGTGGCAGCAGCTTCAGCACTAGGTGGAAGAGGATCTTGATCTTTCCCTATTTTACCCTCCAAATTTTTGTTCTCCATTTTTTAATGTGTGGAATTATATGCCAGTAATATATCTGGAATTAGACGGCAGTAATGTATGGAATTAGATATCACTAGATAGATACCAGATACCACTGTGACTGGAATGATGATGACCTATGCACAGTGACAGGACACTACCACAACACCCTACAGCTGCAAGATGCAGCACAAGACACTGTACTAGTATTAGTAATGTAGTATTACTGAGCACTGATACTGAGCACTGATGATACTGAGCACTGATGATACTGAGCACTGATGATACTGAGCACTGATGATACTGAGCACTGATGATACTGAGCACTGATGATACTACGGAGAACTGACACTGAGCAGCACGATGCAGCACAAGACACTGTGCTAGTATTACTGAGCAGCACAAAAGCACTCTGGAATTGTCACCCCCCCAGATACCACTGTGACTGGAATGATGATGAACGATACACAGTCACAGGACACTACTACCGCAGCACCCTACAGCAGCAAGATGCAGCACAAGCACTGTACTAGTATTACTGAGCAGCAATAAGCACTGATACTGAGCAATGATATTGAGATTTGCCACTGAGAGAACGTAGCCACGTCCTCTCTGTACCCTGTACAATGCACGAGTGAAAATGGCGGCGACGCGCGGCTCTTTATATGGAATCTGAATCTCGCGAGAATTCGACAGCGGGGTGATGACGTTTTGCCTTGTTCGGGTTTTCCGAGTCAGGCGGGAACAACTGAGCCGGGCTCGGACCCGTGTAAAACACGTGGAGTTCGGGGGGATTTGGTTCTCGGAGAACCGAACCCGCTCATCTCTAATCAGGAGCATGTGTACGCACGCTCCTGCTACTCTATGATGTGTCGAGATTGACAGACTGTGATGCGTATGCACCGCAGGAAAAGATTTAAGAGGATACATCTGTAGCACTGAGAGCACTGGTATGTGTGCTTAATGACTGTTCAATCTTATTCCTTCTGATCTCTCTTCAACATTTGATATGGACCATGGGATTCTAATTGAGCAATCAAAGGGGTAAAAGGAGCAGAGACTTTTGTAGGGCACTCTTGAGGCATATATAAGCAAAAATAAAACGTAAACATTATTCTTCCAATCTAAAATATGAAAATTAGCTAACAACACGATGAGCGTTAAGTAAGATGCAAGTTATGGGGTGTGTGTTAAAAGAAAAGGAGATAAACTGTCCCATATTAGGAATAAAAAGATGAAATATTGAGAACATACAAAGAAAATGTACCAGGCACTCGATAAATATATATATATATATATATATATAGAGAGAGAGAGAAAGAGAGAGAGAGAGATAGCTTTAGCGCCTATAGGGTAATAATAACCTTTTTATATATATATATATATATATATATATATATATATATATATATATATATATATATATATATATAGTCACAGTGAACAGAGGCGGCACTCTCAGGACTTGCAGTCGTAGTTCAAATAAAGAAATAACAGCTACAACATAGCTCTGTCGATTAACGTTTCGATTTATAGCAAAACCGTCATCAGAATCATATAACACATATTACAAACAAGACATACTTACATAACCTCGTGTCCCCCCGTCAGGAAGCCGCCAGCGCCGCGCCGTCTCCCGAGTCTGTGACGTCACACATGCGACGCGTGCCCTCCGGCGCGCTCAGGTGACCGCCCGGCGTCATGGCAACCTGATAAACAAATACACATACCAGTGAACAAAACATAAAAACAACAGCAATCGAGTATACTGGCATAATCAGGGGTTAAGGTAACCATCCTATATTAATAATGCCTACACCAATGCAGCACAGTCTACGAATGTATAAATGAGCTGTAGCTAATACAGGAGAAAACATATAATTAGAAATGAAAAAACAGGGCATGTACCTAGATCAGAGAACAGCATACTGAGAATCAGAGCCAAAAAAGATAAACCATGACATAAACAGACAGCTATATTACAGAAAGCAGCTTAATGGTAACATCTCATTTAAGCCACGCGGAGAGACTGTGTCCAGCCGGTGAATCCACCGCGATTCTCTCTGCAGCAGTGCCCTGTGTCTGTCACCCCCCCGCAATCTCTTGGGTGCTTGATCTATAATTTTATAGCGTAAGGTGCTAAGCCCGTGATTGAGTGCCTTAAAGTGCCGGGCCACCGGCTGACTATGTACTCCCGTCTGGTCAAAAGCCTGTCTTATGGCGGACCTATGTAGCGCCATCCGTTCCTTAAATTGCCTTGTGGTCTTCCCCACATAGAGGAGACCACAAGGACAGCGTATAATATAAATGACAAATGTGCTGGAGCACGTCAACACTTGTCGGATGTCACACCTCACGCCCGTCTGTGGGTGCGGAAAGGAGCTCCCCGTCTCCATATAGCTACATGTGGTGCACCCGGTGCACCTATAGCATCCTGGTTTTCTAGTCATAAAATTAATGGGGATCCTGTCTTGAAAGGAAGAGATGTCGTTCTTAACCAGCCAATCCTTCAGGTTGCGGTCCCTAGCAAAGCTGGGCATAATAGTGGCATTGCGGAGACACGATAGGTCCTTGTCCGCAGTCACTATTGGCCACAATCTTTTGGCACATTTGGCAATCTCCCCACTGGAAGAATGAAATCTCTGAACAAATGGGACAACCTCTCTGCCCCCCTTCTTTTTGGGACTCTGTCCTAGTGTCTTAGTCCTGGGAATCCTCAGCACCCTTTGTTTGGCCTCAATCAGGGCATCGTACTTATACCCTCTAACCAAAAATTGACGTACCATGAGGTCTATCTCTCTCTCAGTTGCCACAGGATCATCGGAAATCCGATGAACTCTCAGGAACTGAGAGTAAGGTAGCCCCATCTTCGTCGCATTCGGATGCTGACTAGCAAAGTGCAGCAGGGTATTTCTATCAGTACTTTTTTTATATAATCCTGTATGAATCTGGCCCTCCCGCAGGGAAATGCAAACATCAAGGTAATTGACAGAGACCTCGCTAATCTCATATGTATACCTAATCTTGGTATCACTAGAGTTGACTTTTACCATCAAATCAATGAAGTCCTGCTTAGGGCCCGTCCAGATAAGCAACAAGTCATCTATATACCTCACGAAATAACAGATGTTTTCTGCAACAACTGGATCTGCAAAAAAGGAATCACGCTCTAGGTCGAACATATAGCAGTTGGCGAACGCGGGGGCCACACATGACCCCATCGCGCATCCCTGCCGCTGTATGTACCACCCCTTGTCAAACAAAAAATAATTACGTTTTAATGTCAATTCTAGCAGTACTAGAAAAAAAGATACATCAGGTCCATTGTAGATCGAACTGGTAGACAGTAGTCTCCTGACTGCCTCCAACCCTTCCTGATGGGGTATATTCGTATACAGACTTACTATGTCCATAGTACACAGGAAGCTGCCCACTGGCACTTCTTTAATAGCCTGTAATTTCAAGATGAGTGAAGTCGTATCCTTCAAATAGGTGGACTGAACCTGGATAACGGGTTGAAGAAAGTTATCTAAATATTTAGAAACTTTATAAAAGATGGAGTCTCTGGCGGCGATGATTGGCCTGCCCGGCGGCTCCGTCGGGTGCTTGTGCACTTTGGGCAGCGTGTATAATACCGGGGCCACAGGATGTTCTTCAAATAGAGCCATCTGGGTGCTCCTGGTGATAGTCCCATCCCTGACCGCTGTTTCCAAAATATTGCCCAGTTCCTGGTTGTACATCATGGTCGGGTCTGCACTTAATTTAGCATAGACTGCTGTATCTCCCAGCTGTCGGTAGATCTCATTCCTATACTGTCCCAGATCTTGTACAACAATACCGCCCCCCTTGTCGGCGGGGCGGATTATGATGGACTGGTCCTTGCTCAAGGCCTTAAGTGCTTCCATCTCAACCTTGGATAAATTGGGTCTGAAATGTCTTTCCCGTTTGTCAATCTCCAGCACTTGCTGATCCAGCGTTCTGTTAAAACATTTTAAGGAGGTATTCATACTCAACGGGTGAAACTTGGATTTGCTGCGGACCCCTGTGCCAGACTCCACTGCTCTAGGTGTGGACAAATTAGAAAAGTGTTCTTTGAGTCGGAGCTTACGGTCAAACTTGTAATGATCCAGTTTCCACTGGAAATTATCAAAACTGCTGGAAGGCACAAAAGACAATCCTTTGTTTAACACCCGTAATTCCGTCTCAGATAGTGTCCGACTGGACAAATTAAATACTACTTGTTTTTCTTCTTGGTAGTGGCTTTTGTACGTCCTCTGCCACTGCCTCCCTCGTCGGGTAACCGGTCTCCTTTTGCGTCGCGCTGAGCACGCGTACTCACCCCTAAAGGGGGTTTGTTCGCAGCACCTCTCTTGTTTGTCTCAAATTCGCTTTGGGAGGAATTCCCTCCACTTGAGGATTCCGTGTCTCCAGGGAACCGTCTGAATCTGTGTTGTCGAGACCTGTATTGTCTTTGTCCATCAGGGTGTTGTGCCCAAGAATAGACCTTACATTCAGCGTAGTCTTTCTGTACCAGCTGCAATTTGTCCCGTTTAAACTTAACGAGCTCACGCCGGTATTTCTCGACTTGGATAGTCAGTTTTTCCATCCAGTTCTCTTTCTCGTCTGTTTTGAGGGTGTCTAAGTGTGCCACCTCAAAAGCTGCTTTTTTTTGACGGATCTCGGTCAATTCCCTGGTTGACTCCTCAATAACGAGTAAGATGAGATCCAGGCTGCATTTATTGAGAATAGCAGCCCATTTTCTGCAAAACTCAGCGTTGTATTTCCCAATCGTTGGGATATTCCGTATCCGGAACCCTCTGGGGATTTGCCCACTCCTGTGATAATCCGATAAGGTCACCCCGTGTAAATAAAAATCGATTTCTTTTTTGGATAACCTCAGTAACTGTGTGAACAGCTGTTCAGGTGCCTCCAGACCACCTGTTGATTCAAGCTTGTCCTTTACTCTGATACTGTCGGCATCGGCATCCGAATAACTCCACGTTTCTCCCGTGGGTAAAACTACATTTCTGTAGCCAGTATTACTCTGCATGCTGTATAATGATAAAATCAAAGACACAAACCGGCCTAGAGCGTGATTCCTTTTTTGCAGATCCAGTTGTTGCAGAAAACATCTGTTATTTCGTGAGGTATATAGATGACTTGTTGCTTATCTGGACGGGCCCTAAGCAGGACTTCATTGATTTGATGGTAAAAGTCAACTCTAGTGATACCAAGATTAGGTATACATATGAGATTAGCGAGGTCTCTGTCAATTACCTTGATGTTTGCATTTCCCTGCGGGAGGGCCAGATTCATACAGGATTATATAAAAAAAGTACTGATAGAAATACCCTGCTGCACTTTGCTAGTCAGCATCCGAATGCGACGAAGATGGGGCTACCTTACTCTCAGTTCCTGAGAGTTCATCGGATTTCCGATGATCCTGTGGCAACTGAGAGAGAGATAGACCTCATGGTACGTCAATTTTTGGTTAGAGGGTATAAGTACGATGCCCTGATTGAGGCCAAACAAAGGGTGCTGAGGATTCCCAGGACTAAGACACTAGGACAGAGTCCCAAAAAGAAGGGGGGCAGAGAGGTTGTCCCATTTGTTCAGAGATTTCATTCTTCCAGTGGGGAGATTGCCAAATGTGCCAAAAGATTGTGGCCAATAGTGACTGCGGACAAGGACCTGTCGTGTCTCCGCAATGCCACTATTATGCCCAGCTTTGCTAGGGACCGCAACCTGAAGGATTGGCTGGTTAAGAACGACATCTCTTCCTTTCAAGACAGGATCCCCATTAATTTTATGACTAGAAAACCAGGATGCTATAGGTGCACCGGGTGCACCACATGTAGCTATATGGAGACGGGGAGCTCCTTTCCGCACCCACAGACGGGCGTGAGGTGTGACATCCGACAAGTGTTGACGTGCTCCAGCACATTTGTCATTTATATTATACGCTGTCCTTGTGGTCTCCTCTATGTGGGGAAGACCACAAGGCAATTTAAGGAACGGATGGCGCTACATAGGTCCGCCATAAGACAGGCTTTTGACCAGACGGGAGTACATAGTCAGCCGGTGGCCCGGCACTTTAAGGCACTCAATCACGGGCTTAGCACCTTACGCTATAAAATTATAGATCAAGCACCCAAGAGATTGCGGGGGGGTGACAGACACAGGGCACTGCTGCAGAGAGAATCGCGGTGGATTCACCGGCTGGACACAGTCTCTCCGCGTGGCTTAAATGAGATGTTACCATTAAGCTGCTTTCTGTAATATAGCTGTCTGTTTATGTCATGGTTTATCTTTTTTGGCTCTGATTCTCAGTATGCTGTTCTCTGATCTAGGTACATGCCCTGTTTTTTCATTTCTAATTATATGTTTTCTCCTGTATTAGCTACAGCTCATTTATACATTCGTAGACTGTGCTGCATTGGT
Organism: Pseudophryne corroboree; assembly: GCF_028390025.1. Classification (NCBI taxonomy): domain Eukaryota; kingdom Metazoa; phylum Chordata; class Amphibia; order Anura; family Myobatrachidae; genus Pseudophryne; species Pseudophryne corroboree. Next base: position 619,124,293 of record NC_086445.1, read on the forward strand.
GTAGGCATTATTAATATAGGATGGTTACCTTAACCCCTGATTATGCCAGTATACTCGATTGCTGTTGTTTTTATGTTTTGTTCACTGGTATGTGTATTTGTTTATCAGGTTGCCATGACGCCGGGCGGTCACCTGAGCGCGCCGGAGGGCGCGCGTCGCAAGTGTGACGTCACAGACTCGGGAGACGGCGCGGCGCTGGCGGCATCCTGACGGGGGGACACGAGGTTATGTAAGTATGTCTTGTTTGTAATATGTGTTATATGATTCTGATGACGGTTTTGCTATAAATCGAAACGTTAATCGACAGAGCTATGTTGTAGCTGTTATTTCTTTATTTGAACTACGACTGCAAGTCCTGAGAGTGCCGCCTCTGTTCACTGTGACTATTTAGACCCTTGCTTGGGTTTATACTTGGAAGGCACCTGGGCATATTTGTTGGCTTTGCTGAGTGCCGGTGTATACGGATAGTATATATATATACATATATATATATATATATTAGAGATGTGCGGCTGGCACTTTTCGTGTTTTGGTTCTAATTCTACTTTCGTGTTTTGGTTTTGGCTTGGTTTTGCCAAAATCACCCTTTCAAGGTTTTGGATCTGGATGATTTAAAAAAAACAACATAAAAACATCTAAAATCACAGAATTTGGGGGTAATTGTGCTACTACGATATTATCAACCTCAATAACAATAATTTCCACTCATTTCCAGTAGAGATGAGCGCCTGAAATTTTTCGGGTTTTGTGTTTTGGTTTTGGGTTCGGTTCCGCGGCCGTGTTTTGGGTTCGACCGCGTTTTGGCAAAACCTCACCGAATTTTTTTTGTCGGATTCGGGTGTGTTTTGGATTCGGGTGTATTTTTAAAAAAACACTAAAAAACAGCTTAAATCATAGAATTTGGGGGTCATTTTGATCCCATATTATTATTAACCTCAAAAACCATAATTTCCACTCATTTTCAGTCTATTCTGAATACCTCACACCTCACAATATTATTTTTAGTCCTAAAATTTGCACCAAGGTCGCTGGATGACTAAGCTAAGCGACACTAGTGGCCGACACAAACACCTGGCCCATCTAGGAGTGGCACTGCAGTGTCACGCAGGATGTCCCTTCCAAAAAACCCTCCCCAATCAGCACATGACGCAAAGAAAAAAAGAGGCGCAATGAGGTAGCTGACTGTGTGAGTAAGATAAGCGACCCTAGTGGCCGACACAAACACCGGGCCCATTTAGGAGTGGCACTGCAGTGTCACGCAGGATGTCCCTTCCAAAAAACCCTCCCCAATCAGCACATGACGCAAAGAAAAAAAGAGGCGCAATGAGGTAGCTGACTGTGTGAGTAAGATTAGCGACCCTAGTGGCCGACACAAACACCGGGCCCATTTAGGAGTGGCACTGCAGTGTCACGCAGGATGTCCCTTCCAAAAAACCCTCCCCAATCAGCACATGACGCAAAGAAAAAAAGAGGCGCAATGAGGTAGCTGACTGTGTGAGTAAGATTAGCGACCCTAGTGGCCGACACAAACACCGGGCCCATTTAGGAGTGGCACTGCAGTGTCACGCAGGATGTCCCTTCCAAAAAACCCTCCCCAATCAGCACATGACGCAAAGAAAAAAAGAGGCGCAATGAGGTAGCTGACTGTGTGAGTAAGATTAGCGACCCTAGTGGCCGACACAAACACCGGGCCCATTTAGGAGTGGCACTGCAGTGTCACGCAGGATGTCCCTTCCAAAAAACCCTCCCCAATCAGCACATGACACAAAGAAAAAAAGAGGCGCAATGAGGTAGCTGACTGTGTGAGTAAGATTAGCGACCCTAGTGGCCGACACAAACACCGGGCCCATTTAGGAGTGGCACTGCAGTGTCACGCAGGATGTCCCTTCCAAAAAACCCTCCCCAATCAGCACATGACGCAAAGAAAAAAAGAGGCGCAATGAGGTAGCTGACTGTGTGAGTAAGATTAGCGACCCTAGTGGCCGACACAAACACCGGGCCCATTTAGGAGTGGCACTGCAGTGTCATGCAGGATGTCCCTTCCAAAAAACCCTCCCCAAACAGCACATGACGCAAAGAAAAATAAAAGAAAAAAGAGGTGCAAGATGGAATTGTCCTTGGGCCCTCCCACCCACCCTTATATTGTATAAACAAAACAGGACATGCACACTTTAACCAACCCATCATTTCAGTGACAGGGTCTGCCACACGACTGTGACTGATATGACGGGTTGGTTTGGACCCCCCCCAAAAAAGAAGCAATTAATCTCTCCTTGCACAAACTGGCTCTACAGAGGCAAGATGTCCACCTCATCATCACCCTCCGATATATCACCGTGTACATCCCCCTCCTCACAGATTATCAATTCATCCCCACTGGAATCCACCATCTCAGCTCCCTGTGTACTTTGTGGAGGCAATTGCTGCTGGTCAATGTCTCCGCGGAGGAATTGATTATAATTCATTTTAATGAACATCATCTTCTCCACATTTTCTGGATGTAACCTCGTACGCCGATTGCTGACAAGGTGAGCGGCGGCACTAAACACTCTTTCGGAGTACACACTTGTGGGAGGGCAACTTAGGTAGAATAAAGCCAGTTTGTGCAATGGCCTCCAAATTGCCTCTTTTTCCTGCCAGTATAAGTACGGACTGTCTGACGTGCCTACTTGGATGCGGTCACTCATATAATCCTCCACCATTCTTTCAATGGTGAGAGAATCATATGCAGCGACAGTAGACGACATGTCCGTAATCGTTGTCAGGTCCTTCAGTCCGGACCAGATGTCAGCATCAGCAGTCGCTCCAGACTGCCCTGCATCACCGCCAGCGGGTGGGCTCGGAATTCTGAGCCTTTTCCTCGCACCCCCAGTTGCGGGAGAATGTGAAGGAGGAGATGTTGACAGGTCGCGTTCCGCTTGACTTGACAATTTTCTCACCAGCAGGTCTTTCAACCCCAGCAGACTTGTGTCTGCCGGAAAGAGAGATCCAAGGTAGGCTTTAAATCTAGGATCGAGCACGGTGGCCAAAATGTAGTGCTCTGATTTCAACAGATTGACCACCCGTGAATCCTTGTTAAGCGAATTAAGGGCTCCATCCACAAGTCCCACATGCCTAGCGGAATCGCTCCGTGTTAGCTCCTCCTTTAATGTCTCCAGCTTCTTCTGCAAAAGCCTGATGAGGGGAATGACCTGACTCAGGCTGGCAGTGTCTGAACTGACTTCACGTGTGGCAAGTTCAAAGGGCATCAGAACCTTGCACAACGTTGAAATCATTCTCCACTGCGCTTGAGACAGGTGCATTCCACCTCCTATATCGTGCTCAATTGTATAGGCTTGAATGGCCTTTTGCTGCTCCTCCAACCTCTGAAGCATATAGAGGGTTGAATTCCACCTCGTTACCACTTCTTGCTTCAGATGATGGCAGGGCAGGTTCAGTAGTTTTTGGTGGTGCTCCAGTCTTCTGTACGTGGTGCCTGTACGCCGAAAGTGTCCCGCAATTTTTCTGGCCACCGACAGCATCTCTTGCACGCCCCTGTCGTTTTTTAAATAATTCTGCACCACCAAATTCAAGGTATGTGCAAAACATGGGACGTGCTGGAATTTGCCCATATTTAATGCACACACAATATTGCTGGCGTTGTCCGATGCCACAAATCCACAGGAGAGTCCAATTGGGGTAAGCCATTCCGCGATGATCTTCCTCAGTTGCCGTAAGAGGTTTTCAGCTGTGTGCGTATTCTGGAAACCGGTGATACAAAGCGTAGCCTGCCTAGGAAAGAGTTGGCGTTTGCGAGATGCTGCTACTGGTGCCGCCGCTGCTGTTCTTGCGGCGGGAGTCCATACATCTACCCAGTGGGCTGTCACAGTCATATAGTCCTGACCCTGCCCTGCTCCACTTGTCCACATGTCCGTGGTTAAGTGGACATTGGGTACAACTGCATTTTTTAGGACACTGGTGAGTCTTTTTCTGACGTCCGTGTACATTCTCGGTATCGCCTGCCTAGAGAAGTGGAACCTAGATGGTATTTGGTAACGGGGGCACACTGCCTCAATAAATTGTCTAGTTCCCTGTGAACTAACGGCGGATACCGGACGCACGTCTAACACCAACATAGTTGTCAAGGCCTCAGTTATCCGCTTTGCAGCAGGATGACTGCTGTGATATTTCATCTTCCTCGCAAAGGACTGTTGAACAGTCAATTGCTTACTGGAAGTAGTACAAGTGGGCTTACGACTTCCCCTCTGGGATGACCATCGACTCCCAGCAGCAACAACAGCAGCGCCAGCAGCAGTAGGCGTTACACGCAAGGATGCATCGGAGGAATCCCAGGCAGGAGAGGACTCGTCAGAATTGCCAGTGACATTGCCTGCAGGACTATTGGCATTCCTGGGGAAGGAGGAAATTGACACTGAGGGAGTTGGTGGGGTGGTTTGCGTGAGCTTGGTTACAAGAGGAAGGGATTTACTGGTCAGTGGACTGCTTCCGCTGTCACCCAAAGTTTTTGAACTTGTCACTGACTTATTATGAATGCGCTGCAGGTGACGTATAAGGGAGGATGTTCCGAGGTGGTTAACGTCCTTACCCCTACTTATTACAGCTTGACAAAGGGAACACACGGCTTGACACCTGTTGTCCGCATTTCTGTTGAAATAGTTCCACACCGAAGAGCTGATTTTTTTGGTATTTTCACCAGGCATGTCAACGGCCATATTCCTCCCACGGACAACAGGTGTCTCCCCGGGTGCCTGACTTAAACAAACCACCTCACCATCAGAATCCTCCTGGTCAATTTCCTCCCCAGCGCCAGCAACACCCATATCCTCCTCATCCTGGTGTACTTCAACACTGACATCTTCAATCTGACTATCAGGAACTGGACTGCGGGTGCTCCTTCCAGCACTTGCAGGGGGCGTGCAAATGGTGGAAGGCGCATGCTCTTCACGTCCAGTGTTGGGAAGGTCAGGCATCGCAACCGACACAATTGGACTCTCCTTGTGGATTTGGGATTTCGAAGAACGCACAGTTCTTTGCGGTGCTACTGCTTTTGCCAGCTTGAGTCTTTTCATTTTTCTAGCGAGAGGCTGAGTGCCTCCATCCTCATGTGAAGCTGAACCACTAGCCATGAACATAGGCCAGGGCCTCAGCCGTTCCTTGCCACTCCGTGTGGTAAATGGCATATTGGCAAGTTTACGCTTCTCCTCCGACAATTTTATTTTAGGTTTTGGAGTCCTTTTTTTACTGATATTTGGTGTTTTGGATTTGACATGCTCTGTACTATGACATTGGGCATCGGCCTTGGCAGACGACGTTGCTGGCATTTCATCATCTCGGCCATGACTAGTGGCAGCAGCTTCAGCACGAGGTGGAAGTGGATCTTGATCTTTCCCTAATTTTGGAACCTCAACATTTTTGTTCTCCATATTTTAATAGGCACAACTAAAAGGCACCTCAGGTAAACAATGGAGATGGATGGATACTAGTATACAATTATGGACGGACTGCCGAGTGCCGACACAGGTAGCTACAGCCGTGAACTACCGTACTGTGTCTGCTGCTAATATAGACTGGTTGATAAAGAGATGTCGTAGTATGTATGTATGAAGAAGAAAGAAAAAAAAACCACGGTTAGGTGGTATACAATTATGGACGGACTGCCGAGTGCCGACACAGAGGTAGCCACAGCCGTGAACTACCGTACTGTACTGTGTCTGCTGCTAATATAGACTGGTTGATAAAGAGATGTCGTAGTATGTATGTATAAAGAAGAAAGAAAAAAAAACCACGGTTAGGTGGTATACAATTATGGACGGACTTCCGAGTGCCGACACAGAGGTAGCCACAGCCGTGAACTACCGTACTGTACTGTGTCTGCTGCTAATATAGACTGGTTGATAAAGAGATGTCGTAGTATGTATGTATGAAGAAGAAAGAAAAAAAAACCACGGTTAGGTGGTATACAATTATGGACGGACTGCCGAGTGCCGACACAGAGGTAGCCACAGCCGTGAACTACCGTACTGTACTGTGTCTGCTGCTAATATAGACTGGTTGATAAAGAGATGTCGTAGTATGTATGTATAAAGAAGAAAGAAAAAAAAACCACGGTTGGGTGGTATACAATTATGGACGGACTGCCGAGTGCCGACACAGAGGTAGCCACAGCCGTGAACTACCGTACTGTACTGTGTCTGCTGCTAATATAGACTGGTTGATAAAGAGATGTCGTAGTATGTATGTATGAAGAAGAAAGAAAAAAAAACCACGGTTAGGTGGTATACAATTATGGACGGACTGCCGAGTGCCGACACAGAGGTAGCCACAGCTGTGAACTACCGTACTGTACTGTGTCTGCTGCTAATATAGACTGGTTGATAAAGAGATGTCGTAGTATGTATGTATAAAGAAGAAAGAAAAAAAAAACCACGGTTAGGTGGTATACAATTATGGACGGACTGCCGAGTGCCGACACAGAGGTAGCCACAGCCGTGAACTACCGTACTGTACTGTGTCTGCTGCTAATATAGACTGGTTGATAAAGAGATGTCGTAGTATGTATGTATGTATGAAGAAGAAAGAAAAAAAAACCACGGTTAGGTGGTATACAATTATGGACGGACTGCCGAGTGCCGACACAGAGGTAGCCACAGCCGTGAACTACCGTACTGTACTGTGTCTGCTGCTAATATAGACTGGTTGATAAAGAGATGTCGTAGTATGTATGTATAAAGAAGAAAGAAAAAAAAACCACGGTTAGGTGGTATACAATTATGGACGGACTGCCGAGTGCCGACACAGAGGTAGCCACAGCCGTGAACGACCGTACTGTACTGTGTCTGCTGCTAATATAGACTGGTTGATAAAGAGATGTAGTAGTATGTATGTATAAAGAAGAAAGAAAAAAAAACCACGGGTAGGTGGTATACAATTATGGATGGACTGCCGAGTGCCGACACAGAGGTAGCTACAGCCGTGAACTACCGTACTGTGTCTGCTGCGACTGGATGATAAATAATGATATAAAAAATATATATATATCACTACTGCAGCCGGACAGGTATATATATTATATAATGACGGACCTGCTGGACACTGTCTGTCAGCAGAATGAGTTTTTTATAGAATAAAAAAAAAAACACCACACAAGTGAAGTCACACGACGAGTGTTTAACTTTTTCAGGCAATCACAATATAGTATACTACTAACTATACTGGTGGTCAGTGTGGTCAGGTCACTGGTCAGTCACACTGGCAGTGGCACTCCTGCAGCAAAAGTGTGCACTGTTTAATTTTAATATAATATGTACTCCTGGCTCCTGCTATAACCTATAACTGGCACTGCAGTGCTCCCCAGTCTCCCCCACAATTATAAGCTGTGTGAGCTGAGCACAGTCAGATATATAATATATACATAGATGATGCAGCACACTGGGCTGAGCAGTGCACACAGATATGGTATGTGACTGTCTTGTACACCTGGCTCCTGCTATAACCTATAACTGGCACTGCAGTGCTCCCCAGTCTCCCCCACAATTATAAGCTGTGTGAGCTGAGCACAGTCAGATATATAATATATACATAGATGATGCAGGCATGCAGCACACTGGGCTGAGCAGTGCACACAGATATGGTATGTGACTGAGTCACTGTGTGTACCGTTTTTTTCAGGCAGAGAACGGATATATTAAATAAAACAACTGCACTGCTGGTGGTCACTGTGGTCAGTCACTAAACTCTGCACTCTCTTCTACAGTATCAGCCTCAGGTCAATCTCTCTCTCTCTCTCTCTCCTAATCTAAATGGAGAGGACGCCAGCCACGTCCTCTCCCTATCAATCTCAATGCACGTGTGAAAATGGCGGCGACGCGCGGCTCCTTATATAGAATCCGAGTCTCGCGAGAATCCGACAGCGTCATGATGACGTTCGGGCGCGCTCGGGTTAACCGAGCAAGGCGGGAAGATCCGAGTCGCTCGGACCCGTGAAAAAAAACATGAAGTTCGTGCGGGTTCGGATTCAGAGAAACCGAACCCGCTCATCTCTAATTTCCAGTCTATTCTGAACACCTCACAAAATTGTTTTTAGGCCAAAAGGTTGCACCGAGGTTGCTGGATGACTAAGCTAAGTGACACAAGTGGACAACACAAACACCTGGCCCATCTAGGAGTGGCACTGCAATGTCAGACAGGAGCGCAGATATAAAAAAAAAGGCCCCAAACAGCACATCATGAAAAGAAAAAAAAGAATTGCAATGAGGTAGTTGTATGACTAAGCCAAGCGACACAAACAATTGGCCCATCTAGGCGTGGCACTGCAGTGGCAGACAGGAGGGCAGATATAAAAAAAGGCCCCAAACAGCACATCATGCAAAGATGTAGAAGAGGTGCAATGAGGTAGCTGTATGACTAAGCCAAGCGATAAAAACAATTGGCCCATCTAGGAGTGGCACAGCAGTGGCAGACAAGAGGGCAGATATAAAAAAAAAGGCCCCTAACAGCACATGAAGCAAAGAAGAAGAAAAAAGGTGCAACGAGGTTGCTGTATGACTAAGCTAAGTGACACAAACACCTGGCCCATCTAGAAACTGTTCGGTCCACTGACACACTCCAGCACGCTCCAGTCATTTTTAAAAAATTCTGCAATTGGTGGACTTATACGGCAGTACCCCAGGACTAATACAGCAGTACCCCTGGACTCATATGGCAGTGTCAGACAGGATGCCACTTTGCAAAAACTAGGCCCCAAACAGCACCTCATGCAAAGATGTCAAAGAGGTGCAATGAGGTAGCTGTACGACTAAGCCAAGCGACACAAACAATTCCAACTGGAATTATACGTCCAAATCACTGGAATTATACGTCCAACTCACTGGAATTAATTGGCAAAATCACTGGAATTATACGTCCAAATCACTGGAATTAATTGGCAAGATCACTGTAATTATACGTCCAAATCACTGGAATTAATTGGCAAGATCACTGTAATTATACGTCCAAATCACTGGAATTAATTGGCAAAATCTCTGTAATTAATAATTATTCTGTACGTCCAAATCACTGGAATTAATTGGCAAAATCACTGTAATTAATAACTATTCAGTACGTCCAAATCACTGGAATTAATTGGCAAAATCACTGTAATTATACGTCCAAATCACTGAAATTAATTGGCAAAATCACTGTAATTAATAATTTTATGTCCAAATCACTGGAATTAATTGGCAAATCACTGTAATTAATAATTATACGTCCAAATCACTGGAATTATACTGCAAAATCACTGTAATTATACATTCAAATCATTGGAATTAATAATTATACGTCCAAATCACTGGAATTAAATGGCAAAATCTCGGTATCACCTGCCTAGTGAAGTGGAATCTAGATGGGATTTGGTACCGGGAACATAATACCTCCATCAATTGTCTAAATCCCACTGCACTAATGGCGGATACCGGACGCACGTCTAACACCAACCTAAGTGTCAAGGCCTCAGTTATGAGGGCTTCTATCGTCATGTGAAGCTAAAACCACTAGTCATGAAGATAGGCCAGGGCCTCAGCCGTTCCTTGTCACTCTGTGTCGCAAATGGCATATTGGCAAGTTTACGTTTCTCCTCAGACCATTTAAATTTCTTTTTTGGGTTCTTTTTACTGAACTTTGGCTTTTTAGATTTTTCATGCCCTCTACTATCACATTGGGCATCGGCCTTGGCAGACGACGTTGATGGCATTTCATCATCTATGTCATGGCTAGTGGCAGCAGCTTCAGCACAAGGAGGAAGTGGTTCTTGATCTTTCCCTATTTTATCCTCAAATTTTTGTTCTCCGTTATATTTCTGGAGTTATATAACACAATAGGCGGCACAGGAATGACTGATGGCTGATGGCCAGGACACTACCACTGGTCTGATGCAGCACAACACAGCAACACTGTGAGGGACTTGTTGTTGTTGTTGTTATTATTATTATTATACGGCAGCAGTGGACATATAGCAGCAGCATATACCACTGTGACTGCCTGGTTACTGGAATGACTGATGGCCAGGACACTACCACTGGTCTGATGCAGCACAACACAGCAACACTGTAAGGGACTTGTTGTTGTTGTTGTTGTTGTTGTTGTTGTTGTTGTTATTATTATTATATGGCACCAGTGGACATATAGCAGCAGCGTATACCACTGTGACTGCCTGGTCACTGGAATGACTGATGGCCAGGACACTACCACTGGTCTGATGCAGCACAACACAGCAACACTGTAAGGGACTTATTATACAGCAGCAGTGGACATATGGCAGCAGAGGACACCAACACTGTGAATGGTCATTGGACTGACTGATGCACAGGACACTAGCACTGGTCTGATGCAGATCAACACAGCAACACTGTAAGGGACTTATTATACAGCAGCAGTGGACATATGGCAGCAGAGGACACCAACACTGTGAATGGTCATTGGACTGACTGATGGCCAGGACACTACCACTGGTCTGATGCAGATCAACACAGCAACACTGTAAGGGACTTATTATACAGCAGCAGTGGACATATGGCAGCAGAGGACACCAACACTGTGAATGGTCATTGGACTGACTGATGCACAGGACACTACCACTGGTCTGATGCAGGACAACACAGATAATTAATTATACAGCAGCACTGGGCATATGGCAGCAGATGACACCACCACTGTGAATGGTCACTGGACTGACTGATAACCAGGACACTACCACTGGTCTGATGCAGGACAACACAGCAACACTGGAAGGGACTTATTTTATATATATATATATATATATATATATATATATATATATTTATTTATTTATTTATATATATATATACACTGTAACTGTACATTTCGTTAAGGGCTGTATTTTTGGGGGGGGGGCAATGGTGATGGTGTTTTTTTGCATAGAAGAACATTTTGATTGGTTTGCCAGCCTTTGGGCAATATAAGTGAATAATACTGTGAGCTGTGAGGTGATCAAATTGACTGGAAAATAATGTTATTGACGTTAATAATACTGTAGGAAAAATTACATGATTTTATCTATTTTTAGCAATTGTTTTAAAAACAATTCCAGATCCAAACCAAAACATGTTAGATTTTCATTCCAACCACAGATTATCTGCCAGATAATTGTATAGTGTATGCCTAGCCTTAGACTAAGTAGCACAGTTTATAGGACATATTTATTCCTTAACAGTTTCTTATACAGCACAGCATATTATGTTGTGCTTTACAATTGGAACAACAGTAATAGAACAAAACTGGATGAAACCAAACAGACATAGAGGTAGGAAGTAGAGATGTGCGCCGGACCCGATGATTTGGATTTGTCAGTAAGATTTGGATTTGGCAAAAATTGGCAAAAAACGCCATTATCACATAATTTTGGCGTTTTTTTTGTCCTTAGAGTATTATTAACCTCAATAACATTAATTTCCAGTCATTTGCAGACAATGTTGACCACCTTATAGCTCACAATGTTGTTTTCATCCACTTTAGGTCAAAGTCTGCAGCGAGCTGGCTGGTTACTTACTACTAGGCGACAGAGCAGCGGCACAAACAGACGGCAGTTTGTAGCATACTGTATCTATGAAACACTGTCACACAGCAGTGTGATAAATAAACGGTGGTGCAAGATGGAATTGTCCTTGGGCCCTCCCACCCACCCTTATGTTGGATATTAAACAGGACAAGCACAGTTTAACAAACCAATCATTTCAGCAACAAGGACTGCCACACTTGTAGCTGAAATTATTGGTTTGTTTGGGCCCCCCAAAAACAAGCTACCAACTGCCTTAAAGCAACAGCTCTACAGTGTCTAGAAGATGTCATCGTCATTACCATCCTCATCCTCACCATCATTAGTGTGTACATCCTCATCACCATCACACAATATTAATTCATGCCCGCTGGAATTCACCATTAAAGATGTCTCTGTATTTCGATGTAATTGCTGGGAAAGGTCTTCCTCATGGAATTTCCAATTCATTTTGCTGAACATCATCTTCCACATTTTGAGGAAGTACCCTCACTCACAAGTTTCCCAGCTGTGCTGAAAACTCTCTCTGCGTACACACTGGTGGGTGAGCAGCTTAAGTAATACAAAGCCAGTTTGTACAAGGGCCTCCATATTGACTTTTTTTCCTTCCAGTACACCATAGGTCTGCAAACTCGGTCCTCATTACTCCACACGGTGCATGTTTTGCAGGTCTCTTCCCAGAATCACAAGTGAAATAATTAACTACACCTGCCGACCTTTTAAAATGTGTCTTTAGTAATTAATAATACACCTGTGCACCTGCTGGGTTACCTGCAAAACATGCACTGTGTGGGGTAATGAGGACCGAGTTTGCAGACCTATGCAGTACACAAAGGTACTCTGTGATATGCCTCCTTTTACGGTGTTATGAAAATAATCCTCCACCATTCTTTGGATGGTGACCGTATCTTATGGAGTTATGGTAGAGGTGTCACTAATACTGGCTTATTCATTTAGACCATACCAGATGTCAAAATGTTGTTTTGGCTGATCTAGGGCCCTCATTCCGAGTTGTTCGCTCGTGATTTTTCTTTGCATCGGTGCGATTTTCCGCTAACTGCGCATGCGCAATGTTCGCACTGCGGCTGCATCAAGTAAATTTGCTAAGAAGTTTGATATTTTACTCACGGCATTACAAGGTTTTTTTCTTCATTCTGGTGATCGGAGTGTGATTGACAGGAAGTGGGTGTTTCTGGGCGGAAACTGGCCATTTTATGGGTGTGTGTGAAAAAACGCTGCCGTTTCTGGGAAAAACGTGGGAGTGGCTGGAGAAACGGGGGAGTGTCTGGGCGAATGCTGTGTGTGTTTGTGATGTCAAACCAGGAACGAAACTGACTGAACTGATCGCAGTGGCAGAGTAAGTGTCGAGCTACTCAGAAACTGCTAAGAAATTTCTATTCGCAATTTTGAGAATCTTCCGTTCGCAATTCTGCTAAGCTAAGATTCACTCCCAGTAGGCGGCGGCTTAGCGTGTGCAATGCTGCTAAAAGCAGCTTGCGAGCGAACAATTTGGAATGAGGGCCAATATCCCCACTCTGTCTTTTGGGAAAATGTTGTTTTTTCCTGACTGTTTCGGAAGAAACTGAAGGAGGAGACATCACATGAGCTGCCAACTTGCTCACCGGGAGCTCTTTGTATTTCTTAAGATCTGTGTCAGTTGGAAGAAAGAAAGAGCATACAACTTGAACCTATTATCAAGCATGGTTGCCAAAATGTAGTGATCTGATTTCAAGATATTGGCAACCCTTGGATCCTGGCAAAGCAAAAATAGGACTTGATCTACAAGTCCAGCATATTTTGCGGATTTGCCTTGTTTTATCTCCTCCTTTAATTTCTCCAGTTGTTTTTCCAAAAGCCTAATTAGGGGAACCACCTGGCTCAAGCTAGCTGTGTCGAAACTCACTTCACAAGTGGGTACTTCGAACGGTTTGAGCATCAGCTTGTCCCACACTGCGTGGAGTCAGATCGCTTTCACAGACGCCGGTACTATACTTTGGTGTACTGGGGTGCAGTGCACACAACAAAACAATGTAAACAGCAAACAAGATTTTTTTGGGGGGATACACCTTGTTTCACACTGCGTGGAGTCAGACCGCTTTCACACATGTTACTATACAACTATGGTGTACTGGGGTGCAGTGCACACAAAAAAATGTTTTATTTTATTTTGGGGGGGATGCACCTTGTCCCACAATGCGTGGAGTCAGACAGCTTTCACACACTGTACTATGCAAGTATGGTGTACTGGGGTGCAGTGCACACAACAAACAATATAAAGAAAGACGAGCAAACAATTTTTTACACTTTTTTGGAGATGCAGCTTGTCCCACACTGCAGTGCACACAACAAGCAATATAAACAACAAACAATTATTATATTTGGTTTTTGGGGGGATGCAGCTTGTCCACCACTGTGTGGAGTCAGACCGCTTTCACACACGCACTGTTTACGCAGAGGGTGGGGCCTGCGTAGTCACTGCAGTACCACTCTGATGGATTTAAGGGACTGGTCACTGGACACAGTGACAGCACCACAGCCCCTTTGATGAACAGTGGCAGCACCAAAAAAACCTACTAGCTGTGCTGGACCAGTGGCGTCACAAGTTGCATACGGCGTGTGTGGCCCGCACTTGAGTGTTACCCTCCGAGGGGTGGGACCAAAGTGCTGGCTCCTGCTCAGTGGCAGGAGCTGGGTGCTGTACTATATCATAACGGACTGCAACCCAGCTCCTGTCACAGTGCAGAAGCCAGCACTACAGGTGCACCAGTTTCCAGGGGAAGCCTGCATCCCCCTGACCCACAATGTGCCGAAAATGGGGGTAAGGCCACTTGGCCACACCCCCTGCTACGAAGCCATGCCCCTGCCATGAAGCCACACCCTTTTTTTGCTTGCGCCCACCATGGTTGTTTATCAAGTAAGTGATGCCTCTGTGCTGGACAAAATGACTGACAGCCCCTTAGATGTACCCTACTGACTGTCAGCCTCTTATGTACACTAATACACTGACTGACACAGCCCCTTATAGTGTGCACACTGACTGACACAGCCCCTTATAGTGTGCACACTGACTGACACAGCCCCGTGCCATCATACCACTAACTGACACAGCCCCACAGATAGCTCCTGATGGACACTCTTACTGACAGCCCCTAATGGACACTCTGACTGTCAGCCCCACAGCACAGCTCCTGATGGACACTTTGACTGACAGCCCCACAGCACAGCCCCTGATGGACACTCTGACAGCCTGCCCTTAAAAAGACAAAGACTGACACTCAACGCAAAGCTCCTCGCAGCATGGAAGCATGCAGGGAAATGACGCCGAGCCACGGGACGCCGAGTCTTTATAGACTCGAAGTCTCGCTAGAATCCGACGTGGGATGATGACATTCAGCCTCTTCTGCGATCCCAAGCCTGGCAGGAACTTTGTGAGCTGGGCTCGTGAACGGCTCAGGGGGCTATGTTCAGAGCTGTTCGGAATCCTGGGAATCCAAACTGCTCATCTCTAGTAGGAAAGCCCTGCTCCCAATCTTACAATTCCCAATCTAATAAATTCATCCCAGTCACCCGAGGCAAGTTGAAGTTTGGCTCCCCCTCATACACACACACTTAAAAATTCAGACAGTCTACAGCAGGCATTCCCAACCACGGTCCTCAAGGCACACCAACAGTGCCTGTTTTAGTGATATCCAGGCTGCAGCACAGGTGACTTAATTAGTAGCTCAGTTATTTTGATTTAACCATCTGTGCTGCAGCCTGGATATCACTAAAACCTGCACTGTTAGTGTGCCTTGAGGACCGTGGTTGGGAGTGCCTGCTCTACAGGGAATGGAGCCTGCAGTGAATTGGCAAGGCTCCAGCTACGCTGGGATTCAGCTGTCTGCAGCATGCAGAATCAGTGTTCACGGGTGGGTCCTCTCTCACAGTCCAGCAGCGGTGAGTGCACCATTACTTGTTGCAGCACAGGCTGAGTGGTACCAGGTGGGAGCCATTCTGTCTCCTATTGCAGGTGTGAGCAGGGCTCTTGGGACAGAGTCAAATAACTTTGCAGCAGTGCGTGTGGCGCAGAGCTCCATTGTAAGTAGAGATGAGCGGGTTCGGTTCCTCAGGATCCGAACCCCCCCGAACTTCACCTATTTTACACGGTTCCGAGGCAGCCTCGGATCTTCCCGCCTTGCTCGGTTAACCAGAACGCGCCCGAACGTCATCATCCCGCTGTCGGATTCTCGCGAGATTCGTATTCTATATAAGAAGCCGCGCGTCGCCATTTTCAGTCGTGCATTGGAGATTGAACGGAGAGGACGTGGCAGCGTTCTCTCCCTGAAAAGCTCCATAATCTGTGCTCAGTGTGCTGCAAATATCTGTGCTCAGTGTGCTGCTATAATCTGTGCTCAGTGTGCTGAAAATATCTACGTTCTCTGCCTGAAAACGCTCCATATCTGTGCTCAGTGTGCTGCAAATATCTGATCAGTGTGCTGCATTGTGGGGACTGGGGACCACCAGTATAAGTATATACATGATGTGGCCATTCACTGGTACCTGGTGACAGAACGTATACTGGATTCCCCCACAATGTAACTTTATATCTGTCACCTATATACATGATGTGGTCATTCACTGGTACCTGGTGACAGAACGTATTCTGGATTCCCTCACAATGTAACTTTAAATCTGTCATCTATATACATGATGTGGTCATTCACTGGTACCTGGTGACGGAACGTATTCTGGATTCCCTCACAATGTAACTTTATATCTGTCGCCTATATACATGGGGGTATATTTACTAAAATTCGTATTTGCAGTGATTTGAAGGGAGTTTAAACTCGAATTACATCGTTCGTGTTTTTTTCCAACTTTTTGAAAAAAGTGTATATAATTTACTAAGCTGCCGAGTTGGCTTCTTTTGTATTTTCCGATGTCTATGTGATTCGTATTTTTTTTTTCAAAGTTTACGGTTGTGTTTTCAGTTTGTGGCCGTAGTATTTAGATTGAGATTACGGATTTGTATTTGTCCTTCGCTGCAGTGTTTTTATGTAGTTCACGTACGCGTTTTATGCAGCTTCCGTTTTTGTCACTCAAACATGATTGGTTCTGTTTGTGTTGGAGGAGTGTCTGCTGATTAGTGATGTGCACCGGAAATTTTTCGGGTTTTGGTTTTTGGTTTTGGATTCGGTTCCGCGGCCGTGTTTTGGATTCGGACGCGTTTTGGCAAAACCTCCCTGAAATTTTTTTGTCGGATTCGGGTGTGTTTTGGATTCGGGTGTTTTTTTACAAAAAAACCTTCAAAAACAGATTAAATCATAGAATTTGGGGGTCATTTTGATCCCATAGTATTATTAACCTCAATAACCATATTTTCCACTCATTTTCAGTCTATTCTGAACACCTCACAATATTATTTTTAGTCCTAAAATTTGCACCGAGGTCGCTGGATGACTAAGCTAAGCGACCCAAGTGGCCGACACAAACACCTGGCCCATCTAGGAGTGGCACTGCAGTGTCAGACAGGATGGCAGATTTAAAAAATAGTCCCCAAACAGCACGTGATGCAAAGAAAAAAAAGAGGTGCACTGTGGTTGCTGGATGGCTAAGCTAAGCGACCCAAGTGGCCGACACAAACACCTGGCCCATCTAGGAGTGGCACTGCAGTGTCAGGCAGGATGGCACTTCCAAAAATAGTCCCCAAACAGCACATGATGCAAAGAAAAATGAAAGAAAAAAGAGGTGCAGGCACCGCAACCGACACAATTGGACTCTCCTTGGGGATTTGTGATTTAAAAGAACGCACAGTTCTTTGCTGTGCTTTTGCCATCTTAACTCTTTTACGTTTTCTAGCAGGAGGATGAGTGCTTCCATCCTCATGTGAAGCTGAACCACTAGCCTTGAACATAGGCCAGGCCCTCAGCCGTTCCTTGCCACTCCATGTCGTAAATGGCACATTGGCAAGTTTACGCTTCTCCTCAGACGATTTTGATTTAGATTTTTGGGTCATTTTACTGAGCTTTATTTTTTGGGATTTTACATGCTCTCTACTATGACATTGGGCATCGGCCTTGGCAGACGACGTTGATGGCATTTCATCGTCTCGGCCATGACTAGTGGTAGCAGCTTCAGCACGAGATGGAAGTGGATCTTGATCTTTCCCTATTTTACCCTCCACATTTTTGTTCTCCATTTTTTAATGTGTGGAATTATATACCAGTAATACATCAATAGCAATGGCCTACTACTTTATATACTGCGCACAACTGAAATGCACCACAGGTATGGATGGATAGTATACTTGACGACACAGAGGTAGGTAGAGCAGTGGCCTACTGTACCGTACTGCTATATAGTATATGCTGGTTGTCAGCAAACTGTGCAAAACTGAAATGCACCACAGGTATGGATGGATAGTATACTTGATGACACAGAGGTAGGTAGAGCAGTGGCCTACTGTACCGTACTGCTATATAGTATATACTGGTGGTCAGCAAACTGTGCAAAACTGAAATGCACCACAGGTATGGATGGATAGTATACTTGACGACACAGAGGTAGGTAGAGCAGTGGCCTACTGTACCGTACTGCTATATATTATATACTGGTGGACATCAAACTGTGCAAAACTGAAATGCACCACAGGTATGGATGGATAGTATACTTGACAACACAGAGGTAGGAAGAGCAGTGGCCTACTGTACCATACTGCTATATAGTATATACTGGTGGTCAGCAAGCTGTGCAAAACTGAAATGCACCACAGGTATGGATGGATAGTATAATTGATGACACAGAGGTAAGTAGAGCAGTGGCCTACTGTACCGTACAGCTATATAGTATATACTGGTGGTCAGCAAACTGTGCAAAACTGAAATGCACCACAGGTATGGATGGACAGTATACTTGACGACACAGAGGTAGGTAGAGCAGTGGCCTTCTGTACCGTACTGCTATATAGTATATACTGGTGGTCAGCAAACTGTGCAAAACTAAAATGCACCACAGGTATGGATGGATAGTCTACTTGACGACACAGAGGTAGGTAGAGCAGTGGACTACTGTACCGTACTGCTATATATATAGTTATACTGGTGGTCAGCAACATTCTGCACTGTCCTCCTACTATATTCTACAATGCAGCACGGATATGGAGCGTTTTTCAGGCAGAGAACGTATAATACTGGTGGTCACTGGTCAGTAAAACTCTGCACTGTCCTCCTACTATATAATACTGCTGGTCCCCAGTCCCCACAATAAAGCAATTAGCACACGGAGTACAGATATTTGCAGCACACTGAGCACAGTCAGATATGGAGTGTTTTTCAGGCAGAGAACGTAGATATTTGCACTTGCAGCACACTGAGCACAGATATTTGCAGCACACTGAGCACAGATATTTGCAGCACAATTTGCAGCCCACTGAACATATAAACTGAGAGGACGTCAGCCACGTCCTCTCACGATCATCTCCAATGCACGAGTGAAAAATGGCGGCGACGCGCTAGTGATGAGCGGGTTCGGTTCCTCGGAATCCGAACCCCCCCGAACTTCAGCCTTTTTACACGGATCCGAGGCAGACTCTGATCTTCCCGCCTTGCTCGGCTAACCCGAGCGCGCCCGAACGTCATCATCCCGCTGTCGGATTCTCGCGAGGCTCGGATTCTATCGCGAGACTCGGATTCTATATAAGGAGCCGCGCGTCGCCGCCATTTTCACACGTGCATTGAGATTCATAGGGAGAGGACGTGGCTGGCGTCATCTCCATTTAGATTAGAAGAGAGAGAGTGAGAGTGAGACACTTGATTTACTGGAGCTTAGGAGTTCTCAGAGAGTGCAGAGTTTACTAGTGACTGACCAGTGACCACCAGTGCAGTTTTTTTATTATATTATTATTTAATATAATCCGTTCTCTGCCTGAAAAAAAACGATACACAGTGACACAGTAACAGTATACCATATCTGTGCTCAGCCTCAGTGTGCTGCATCATCTATGTATATCTGACTGTGCTGAGTGCTCAGTGCTCACACAGCTTAATTGTGGGGGAGACTGGGGAGCAGTAGCAGGAGTACATATTATTTAACAGTGCACACTTTTGCTGCCAGAGTGCCACTGCCAGTGTGACTGACCAGTGACCACTGTCTGACCACCAGTATATTGTGATTGTCTGCCTGAAAAAGTTAAACACTCGTCGTGTGGTGTTTTTATTCTATAAATGCATTCTGCTGACAGTGTCCAGCAGGTCCGTCATTAATTATATAATATATACCTGTCCGGCTGCAGTAGTGATATATATATATTTTTTATATCATTATCATCCAGTCTATATTAGCAGCAGACGCAGTACGGTAGTCCACGGCTGTAGCTACCTCTGTGTCGGCAGTCGCTCGTCCATCCATAATTGTATACCACCTACCTGTGGTGTTTTTTTTTTCTATCTTCTTGATACTACTAGTAGCTTACTTTAGGAGTCTGCAGTGCTGCTGACAGTGTCCAGCAGGTCCGTCATTATATAATATATACCTGTCCGGCTGCAGTAGTGATATATATATATATATATATATTTTTTTTTTATATCATTATCATCCAGTCTATATTAGCAGCAGACGCAGTACGGTAGTCCACGGCTGTAGCTACCTCTGTGTCGGCAGTCGCTCGTCCATCCATAATTGTATACCACCTACCTGTGGTGTTTTTTTTTTTCTATCTTCTTGATACTACTAATAGCTTACTTTAGGAGTCTGCAGTGCTGCTGACAGTGTCCAGCAGGTCCGTCATTATATAATATATACCTGTCCGGCTGCAGTAGTGATATATATATTTTTTATATCATTATTATCCAGTCTATATTAGCAGCAGACGCAGTACGGTAGTCCACGGCTGTAGCTACCTCTGTGTCGGCAGTCGCTCGTCCATCCATAATTGTATACCACCTACCTGTGGTGTTTTTTTTTTTCTATCTTCTTGATACTACTAGTAGCTTACTTTAGGAGTCTGCAGTGCTGCTGACAGTGTCCAGCAGGTCCGTCATTATATAATATATACCTGACCGGCTGCAGCAGTGATATATATATATATATATATATATATATATATATATATATTTTTATATCATTATCATCCAGTCTATATTAGCAGCAGACGCAGTACGGTAGTCCACGGCTGTAGCTACCTCTGTGTCGGCAGTCGCTCGTTCATCCATAAGTATACTAGTATCCATCTCCGTTGTTTACCTGAGGTGCCTTTTAGTTGTGCCTATTAAAATATGGAGAACAAAAATGTTGAGGTTCCAAAAATAGGGAAAGATCAAGATCGACTTCCACCTCGTGCTGAAGCTGCTGCCACTAGTCATGGCCGAGACGATGAAATGCCAGCAACGTCGTCTGCCAAGGCCGATGCCCAATGTCATAGTACAGAGCATGTAAAATCCAAAACACCAAATATCAGTAAAAAAAGGACTCAAAAATCTAAAATAAAATTGTCAGAGGAGAAGCGTAAACTTGCCAATATGCCATTTACCACACGGAGTGGCAAGGAACGGCTGAGGCCCTGGCCTATGTTCATGGCTAGTGGTTCAGCTTCACATGAGGATGGAAGCACTCAGCCTCTCGCTAGAAAAATGAAAAGACTCAAGCTGGCAAAAGCACAGCAAAGAACTGTGCGTTCTTCGAAATCACAAATCCACAAGGAGAGTCCAATTGTGTCGTTTGCGATGCCTGACCTTCCCAACACTGGACGTGAAGAGCATGCGCCTTCCACCATTTGCACGCCCCCTGCAAGTGCTGGAAGGAGCACCCGCAGTCCAGTTCCTGATAGTCAGATTGAAGATGTCAGTGTTGAAGTACACCAGGATGAGGAGGATATGGGTGTTGCTGGCGCTGGGGAGGAAATTGACCAGGAGGATTCTGATGGTGAGGTGGTTTGTTTAAGTCAGGCACCCGGGGAGACACCTGTTGTCCGTGGGAGGAATAGGGCCATTGACATGCCTGGTGAAAATACCAAAAAAATCAGCTCTTCGGTGCGGAAGTATTTCAACAGAAATGCGGACAACATTTGTCAAGCCGTGTGTTGCCTTTGTCAAGCTGTAATAAGTAGGGGTAAGGACGTTAACCACCTCGGAACATCCTCCCTTATACGTCACCTGCAGCGCATTCATCATAAGTCAGTGACAAGTTCAAAAACTTTGGGCGACAGCGGAAGCAGTCCACTGACCAGTAAATCCCTTCCTCTTGTAACCAAGCTCACGCAAACCACCCCACTAACTCCCTCAGTGTCAATTTCCTCCTTCCCCAGGAATGCCAATAGTCCTGCAGGCCATGTCACTGGCAATTCTGACGAGTCCTCTCCTGCCTGGGATTCCTCCGATGCATCCTTGCGTGTAACGCCTACTACTGCTGGCGCTGCTGTTGTTGCTGCTGGGAGTCGATGGTCATCCCAGAGGGGAAGTCGTACTCGTAAGACCACTTTTACTACTTCCACCAAGCAATTTACTGTCCAACGGTCCTTTGCGAGGAAGATGAAATATCACAGCAGTCATCCTGCTGCAAAGCGGATAACTGAGGCCTTGGCATCCTGGGCGGTGAGAAACGTGGTTCCGGTATCCATCATTACTGCAGAGGCAACTAGAGACTTGTTGGAGGTACTGTGTCCCCGGTACCAAATACCATCTAGGTTCCATTTCTCTAGGCAGGCGATACCGAAAATGTACACAGACCTCAGAAAAAGACTCACCAGTGTCCTAAAAAATGCAGTTGTACCCAATGTCCACTTAACCACGGACATGTGGACAAGTGGAGCAGGGCAGGCTCAGGACTATATGACTGTGACAGCCCACTGGGTAGATGTATGGACTCCCGCCGCAAGAACAGCAGCGGCGGCACCAGTAGCAGCATCTCGCAAACGCCAACTCTTTCCTAGGCAGGCTACGCTTTGTATCACCGCTTTCCAGAATATGCACACAGCTAAAAACCTCTTACGGCAACTGAGGAAGATCATCGCAGAATGGCTTACCCCAATTGGACTCTCCTGTGGATTTGTGGCATCGGACAACGCCAGCAATATTGTGTGTGCATTAAATATGGGCAAATTCCAGCACGTCCCATGTTTTGCACATACCTTGAATTTGGTGGTGCAGAATTATTTAAAAAACGAGAGGGGCGTGCAAGAGATGCTGTCAGTGGCCAGAAGAATTGCGGGACACTTTCGGCGTACAGGCACCACGTACAGAAGACTGGAGCACCACCAAAAACGCCTGAACCTGCCCTGCCATCATCTAAAGCAAGAAGTGGTAACGAGGCGGAATTCAACCCTCTATATGCTTCAGAGGTTGGAGGAGCAGCAAAAGGCCATTCAAGCCTATACAACTGAGCACGATATAGGAGGTGGAATGCACCTGTCTCAAGCGCAGTGGAGAATGATTTCAACGTTGTGCAAGGTTCTGCAACCTTTTGAACTTGCCACACGTGAAGTCAGTTCAGACACTGCCAGCCTGAGTCAGGTCATTCCCCTCATCAGGCTTTTGCAGAAGAAGCTGGAGACATTGAAGGAGGAGCTAACACAGAGCGATTCCGCTAGGCATGTGGGACTTGTGGATGGAGCCCTTAATTTGCTTAACAAGGATTCACGGGTGGTCAATCTGTTGAAATCAGAGCACTACATTTTGGCCACCGTGCTCGATCCTAGATTTAAAACCTACCTTGGATCTCTCTTTCCGGCAGACACAAGTCTGCTGGGGTTCAAAGAACTGCTGGTGACAAAATTGTCAAGTCAAGCGGAACGCGACCTGTCAACATCTCCTCCTTCACATTCTCCCGCAACTGTGGGTGCGAGGAAAAGGCTCAGAATTCCGAGCCCACCCGCTGGCGGTGATGCAGGGCAGTCTGGAGCGACTGCTGATGCTGACATCTGGTCCGGACTGAAGGACCTGACAACGATTACGGACATGTCGTCTATTGTCACTGCATATGATTCTCTCCCCATTGAAAGAATGGTGGAGGATTATATGAGTGACCGCATCCAAGTAGGCACGTCAGACAGTCCGTACTTATACTGGCAGGAAAAAGAGGCAATTTGGAGGCCCTTGCACAAACTGGCTTTATTCTACCTAAGTTGCCCTCCCACAAGTGTGTACTCCGAAAGAGTGTTTAGTGCCGCCGCTCACCTTGTCAGCAATCGGCGTACGAGGTTACATCAAGAAAATGTGGAGAAGATGATGTTCATTAAAATGAATTATAATCAATTCCTCCGCGGAGACATTGACCAGCAGCAATTGCCTCCACAAAGTACACAGGGAGCTGAGATGGTGGATTCCAGTGGGGACGAATTGATAATCTGTGAGGAGGGGGATGTACACGGTGATATATCGGAGGATGATGATGAGGTGGACATCTTGCCTCTGTAGAGCCAGTTTGTGCAAGGAGAGATTAATTGCTTCTTTTTTGGTGGGGGTCCAAACCAACCCGTCATTTCAGTCACAGTCGTGTGGCAGACCCTGTCACTGAAATGATGGGTTGGTTAAAGTGTGCATGTCCTGTTTATACAACATAAGGGTGGGTGGGAGGGCCCAAGGACAATTCCATCTTGCACCTCTTTTTTCTTTCATTTTTCTTTGCGTCATGTGCTGTTTGGGGGGTGTTTTTTGGAAGGGCCATCCTGCGTGACACTGCAGTGCCACTCCTAGATGGGCCAGGTGTTTGTGTCGGCCACTAGGGTCGCTTAGCTTACTCACACAGCTACCTCATTGCGCCTCTTTTTTTCTTTGCGTCATGTGCTGTTTCGGGAGTGTTTTTTGGAAGGGCCATCCTGCGTGACACTGCAGTGCCACTCCTAGATGGGCCAGGTGTTTGTGTCGGCCACTAGGGTCGCTTAGCTTACTCACACAGCTACCTCATTGCGCCTCTTTTTTTTCTTCTTTGCGTCATGTGCTGCTGTTTGGGGAGTGTTTTTTGGAAGGGCCATCCTGCGTGACACTGCAGTGCCACTCCTAGATGGGCCAGGTGTTTGTGTCGGCCACTAGGGTCGCTTAGCTTACTCACACAGCTACCTCATTGCGCCTCTTTTCTTCTTTGCGTCATGTGCTGTTTGGGGAGTGTTTTTTGGAAGGGCCATCCTGCGTGACACTGCAGTGCCACTCCTAGATGGGCCAGGTGTTTGTGTCGGCCACTTGGGTCGCTTAGCTTAGCCAACCAGCGACCTCGGTGCAAATTTTAGGACTAAAAATAATATTGTGAGGTGTTCAGAATAGACTGAAAATGAGTGGAAATTATGGTTATTGAGATTAATAATACTTTGGGATCAAAATGAACCCCAAATTCTATGATTTAAGCTGTTTTTTAGGGTTTTTTGAAAAAAACACCCGAATCCAAAACACACCCGAATCCGACAAAAAAAATTCGGTGAGGTTTTGCCAAAACGCGTTCGAACCCAAAACACGGCCGCGGAACCGAACCCAAAACACAAAACCCGAAAAATTTCCGGTGCTCATCACTACGACGCGCGGCTCCTTATATAGAATACGAATCTCACGAGAATCCGCCCGCGGGATTATGACGTTCGGGCGCGCTCGGGTTAACCGAGCAAGGCGGGAGGATCCGAGTTGCTCGGACCCGTGAAAAAAAAGGTGAACTTCGGGCGGGTTCGGATCGTGGGGATCCGAACCCGCTCATCACTACTGCTGATTAGTATAAAACCACCCCAAACCAGCCGGACCTCGTGGGTTTGGCTAGAGCAGAGGTGAGAGGAAGTTGTGTTAGTTTGTGGAGAGTTGGATTGCGTTTCTGGAGTGAGAAATTGATTGGTGAGTACTGTATTGTGTGTGTGTGAAAAGCCCTGTGATTATTGTTGTATAGTATTTTAAAAGTTTGTCTAATTTTTGGTGTTTGTTATTTTTTTTAAAAGCCTCTTGTTCTTGTGTGTGTGTGTGTGTGTGTGTGTGTGTGTGTTGTGTGTTGTGTAGTGGTAGAGGAGGAGTGTGTTTTGTGTTTTTTTTTTCCCTCCGTGTTAATTGTTGTTAGTGTCTATTATGTCCCAGTCAGAGGTGAGTGAGGTGGAGGAGGTGAGTGAGGTGGAGGAGGTGAGTGAGGTGGAGGAGGTGAGTGAGAGGGAGGAGGTTAGTGAGGCGGAGGAGGAGGCTGAGGTTGCTGCTGCGGCCTCCAGTGAGAGTGATGGTGATGCCGCTCCACAGCCACGCACCACTACGAAGATAGGCAGAAATGTAAAATTTAGTCACGCAGAAAATGTGGCATTGGTGAATGAGTTAATGCGGCATCATCGGCACCTGTTTGGCCCTCAGGCCTCCAAGGTGACATCTCGCAGAAAGGCTGTGCTGTGGGGTCAAGTAGTTTCGGCAGTGAACTGCGAGGGTGTGGTGAGGCGGACTGAGGACACTTGTCGAAAGAAATTTTATGACATAAAGCGCAGGGTAAAGGCAAAGATGGCCAAGGAGGCAAAGTCAGCCCGACAAACTGGGGGTGGCCATCCTTTCATTGCCACATATGCTGAGTGGAAGGAGCCCGTGCGTCGCATTATTCCACACGAAGTTGTCCGTGTCACTCATGTCAGAGATTCTGATCGGCTCAGGCAGGATGGTGAGTATTGTTTTGTTTGTTCTTATCAGTTTAATTGGTTAAAAAATGTGTTTTAATGTGGACAAAACTGTTTTTAGTGTTTGGCATATTTGCTGCTTTGAGGATGTGTTGTTTTAATGTGTTTGTGTGTGAGGGATATGTATTACATATGAAATGTTTGTGTGTATTTTTTTTTTATTTTATTTTGTTTTTGTTTTTTCGGCATAATTTTCCTTCTGTAAAAGGAAACATTATGTATGCCATATGGGGATCAGACCATACTGTAATTATTGCAATTTCTATGTTCCCAGTTTTATAGTTTTATGTTTAAACCTATTAATATTGGCTTACGTTGTCTGGTACAAATTGTTGAAGTAGTGATGTGTGTAAAACGTTGTGTTCCTAGTTGTATCCATTACCTTTATCCATTTATGTTGAATGTGCTTAGCATGGATTGGTATTTCAGTATCAGATGGTATATTTGCTGCAGCTGATTTTTGTAAGTTCTACTGTATGTATAAGTTGTAAGCATATGTGGTATTTGAATATAGCATTTTTGTTATGTAGTGTTTTACTGCACATTCCTTGTTTGTGGCAAACATCTGTTGTAGTAAGCATAGGTGTTTTTGGTAAAGTAAGCAGGTGTGGTCATGTTGTTGTATTTTTAGATGTATATTATATCTGTACTTGCTGACGACAATATATGGCGGCCTATTTTTAATATCAATTGTCAAAACACAGGTATGGTTTTGCTTTTCCTAATGGCTACATGGCTAATGTTGATTATCATGTTGTAATTGTTTTGTCAAAAATACATACCATAATGCAAAATATTTTTAAGTGTCACAAAGAAGAGTAGGCCGTAGTAGCAGGACAAATGTTGCACAGGAGGATGCTGCTGCTGCTACAGGTAAAGTATCCTTTATGGTCTTTTTTAGCCAAAATATATTTATGAAAATACACTAATGTATTACGTTTTTCCATAGTCCCATCCAGGCCACACCTTAGTCCGCAAATGCGCACAGGACAACCAACATCCAGCCGCAAACAAATGGCGTTGAAAAGACCACGGCCAGATCTCCCGAGGCCCACATCTGCATCTCCCCCTCACAGACGCATCTCTACTGTGTCCTCAAGGCCACCATCAGATTTACTAGCACCTTCCCCAACACGCGAACCAGAATCCCCTCATCTGGCTGGTGAGTCCATAAAATAACACATCTGAACACTTACAAACACAGTGTACTTCTGATAATTATGTCAACGAAACAAACACACAGTAATGCAGCGTCAGTATAATTAGTTTTTCTAATAAAACAAACATTAATGTAAAGGGCTGAACCCCTCCTCACTAAAGCAACCAAACTACATGAGTGCACACTTGAGGTATACAGTAATATAATGCTTACTAAAGTGCACACCATAATCTGCTGGGCAAGCTTCAGCACATGAATATCATTGCTTATTGGGGTTTAATCTTATTATTAATATTTTCCTTGATTTATATGGCGGCACAAGGGATCCGCAGCGCCCATAACACAGTACTTAATAAAATCAGCAAACCTTGAAAAGCACAGTTATACTACAGGACAAAATAGGACAGGTTTAGAAAAGCCGGTGTTAGGTGCCATCAAAGGGAGTATGGAATGTAAGAGTGTAAATAATTAAAGAAAAGGAACATGAGGAAAGAAGTCCCTGCTCCTGCGACCTTACAAAAAAAAAAAAAACCTCTGTTGGTCTACTATTCCATTCATGTTGTGTTTTCTGCCTCATCTTACTTCAACATGGTTTGTACATGATTGTTTTTTTTGTCTATTCCTGATTGTCTAATGTTTTTAAATCAATCAAAACCACGAACCTAAAACAAAATAGGGTCTTCCGTTAAGCTAAATATTTGTTGTGGCTTTTGTTACAAACATATGTGTGTTATTTTTTGACAAACAGAATAATAAATGCAATGCTATATGATAGAAGTATAAAATACATGTTGCATGCATATTACTACAATGTTGTATCATTATACCACACACAGATGATGACAGCATGCCCACGGACCAGCAGACATTGCAAACTGATGCCACGTTTGTTCTGGATCTCCGCCCATTACAGACAACGCCACCTAGCACGGTACCTGTGGCCCGCCTCCACAACAAAAAAGTCTGCAACCAATAATGAGCCCAAGTACACCACTGGCTCAAACTGAAGAGCAGACATTTTGGGCCAACTGGGCAAACCAACAGAGGCTCACTTCAGAGACTCTCCAAAGACAAAATCAGCTGCTGGCAAGTCTGCCACATTACATGCCACGCATAAGTCGAAATCTCAGCAGAGAACATTTGGAAACCAGTCGTGTGGCGACTTGTCTGGAGTAAATGCCCGCAGAAAACAGCACCATGATGACCACTTTACAGCGAATTCTGGATGAACAAATGAGGCTACACCAAAACTACCTGCATCTCCTTGAAAGGAACAATAGCCTTACAGAAAGTCTGGGTAGAATTATAGACAATAACACGGCCTCCAATAATCAATTAAGTGCTACACTCAGTAACCTAAGCCACAACATAAGTGTTTTACACTCCCAACAAGTGAGCACTAGCTCAGGAACTACAACCACAATAAATACCCCAGTGACCTCCCCAATAAGGAGGTCAAGCAGATCAAGAGCTCATGTACCTGGCCCCGCCTCTGAATCCTCCAAGGCTACACGTAAAAAATAAAACCAGCCTCTGCAGATGGCAGATGCGTAAGTGGGGTTAACACTGTCTGTTGACGTTTGCAATGTACACAATTTCTCACTTTAATAAACATATTGGTGGTGTAATGGTTAGCATTACTGCCTCACAGCACTGAGGTCATGGGTTCGATTACCACCATGGCCCTAACTGTGTGGAGTTTGTATATTCTCCCCGTACTTGCGTGGGTAACCTCCGGGTACTCCGGTTTCCTCCCACAATCCAAAAATATACTGGTAGGTTAATTGGCTCCCAACAAAAATTAACCCTAGTGTGAATGGTGTGTGTGTATATGTGATAGGGAATATAGATTGTAAGCTCCACTGGGGCAGGGACTGATGTGAATGGCCAAATATTCTCTGTAAAGCGCTGCGGAATATGTGTGCGCTATATAAATAACTGGTAATAAATAAATAATAATAAATAAACATAAAAATGTTGTGGATAATCGTTATTTCTTCCATTTCTGAGGGTGAGATGTTAATCATGTACTTATTGACCTTTTAAAGTATCACAATTACATGTGTAATTTTTGGTGAGGGTGCAACACATGTAAACACGCTTTTCAAAAGCAGGTCTATTTTTTCCTCGTATTATTTTACGATTCTATCTTTAACACGAACGTAATGGACCTTTCACGGTGAAAAATACAAATACGAATTCTTGGTAAATTACCGAGTTGTATAAAATAACAGGCGTATTTGACTGATGGTGTATTCATTTGTAATTTTTTCTTTGACTTCCAAAAAAATACGAATGCCCTCATCACTGCCGAGATTTCAGTTTAGTAAATTCCCGAGATGACACCTTGAAGAAAAAACACCAAAAGTCCAAAACGGTCAAAATCGGGAGCTTAGTAAATATATCCCATGATGTGGCCATTCACTGGTACCTGGTGACAGAACGTATACTGGATTCCCCCACAATGTAACTTTATATCTGTCATCTATATACATGATGTGGTCATTCACTGGTAGCTGGTGACAGAACGTATACTGGATTCCCCCACAATGTAACTTTATATCTGTCACCTATATACATGATGTGGTCATTCACTGGTACCTGGTGGCAGAACGTATACTGGATTGCTCCACAATGTAACTTTATATCTGTCATCTATATAATAATTATAGTAGTACAGTACAGTAGGCCATTGCTGTATCTTGCAGCTCTGTGTCACTGCAAGTATCCATTCCATATCTGTGCGGCATTTTTGTGAGCAGTATATATAGTATTACAGTGCAGTATTTTGGTGACTAACAGTATATAGTTGTACAGTAGGCCATTGCTGTATCTTGCAGCTCTGTGTCACTGCAAGTATCCATTCCATATCTGTGCGGCATTTTTGTGAGCAGTATATATGGTATTACAGTGTAGAATTTTGGTGATTAACAGTATATAGTTGTACAGTAGGCCATTGCTGTATCTTGCAGCTCTGTGTCACTGCAAGTATCCATCCATTCCATTTTCTTCCAGTGATTTGGACCAATAATTCCATTGATTAGAACGAATAATTCCAGTGATTTTGTCATTTTCTTCCAGTGATTTGGACCAATAATACCATTGATTAGAACAAATAATTCCAGTGATTTTGTAATTTTCTTCCAGTGATTTGGACCAATAATACCATTGATTAGAACGAATAATTCCAGTGATTTTGTAATTTTCCAGTGATTTGGACCAATAATACCATTGATTAGAACAAATAATTCCTGTGATATTGAGGTGTTTGTGTCACTTAGCTTAGCCATCCAGCAACCACAGTGCACCTCTTTTTCTCTTTTCTTTGCATCATGTGCTGTTTGGGGCCAATTTTTTTAAGTGCCATCCTGTCTGACACTGCAGTGCCACTACTAGATGGGCCAGGTGTTTGTGCCGCCCTCTTGGGTCGCTTTGCTTAGTCATCCAGCGACCTCGGTGCAAATTTTAGGACTAAAAATAGTATTGTGAGGTGTTCAGAATAGACTGGAAATGAGTGGAAATTGTGGTTATTGAGGTTAATAATACTATAGGATCAAAATTACCCCCAAATTTGTAAGACCTGCGGTCACACTTGGTTCCCACTATAAACCATCCAGGTGCTGGTATACATGCAGGTGCTCTTCAGGGCTTGGAGCCCGGAGGCACCGTTTCCATTGCCTCTGGGAGTTCCATACCTGCATATCAGTTAACAGAGTACTACAGACTGTAGAAAATATTTTAAACCCTCAAAAATCAGCAAATTGCTATTTGCAATAGAACAGATTATGAATATACAATTAAAATCGCTTTAAGAGATGGATGTTCTCCAGCAATGTTCTTACATTGGGTCTAGTGTACTACCACATTTCTCATGTAGTTGGACTGTACTGCAGTTTAACAGAGACATTGATTCTTTAGCAATGACCTGTATCTAAAGCTGCATATTTATTCCTGCAGTGGTGGAAGAACACATACTGTACCTGTTTTAACTTTTAAGTAAACCTTGCATGATTGAAAAGATAGTGAAAGGAAATTTTCATGTTCATGGTTGCACAAAGTGTTTGCTTTGGAGTATGCTAACATCAACTAGTGGGATAAAATGGTGTTATCAAATTTTAAGCAGTAAGACTAATATATCTTTTCCTCCTGCAAACTGTGGTGATGGGATCAGTAGGATTTACAGACTATCGGGCTTCCTGCCATCAGTATACCGA
Source organism: Pseudophryne corroboree (assembly GCF_028390025.1). Taxonomy (NCBI): domain Eukaryota; kingdom Metazoa; phylum Chordata; class Amphibia; order Anura; family Myobatrachidae; genus Pseudophryne; species Pseudophryne corroboree. The sequence continues at coordinate 619,155,804 of NC_086445.1, forward strand.
CAATGGCATCCCGATCGATGCATGCCAGCAGCGGTGTGGCGCAAAGAGTCCCCTTGCGGGCACCCACGAGTGGGAATAGCCCCTGTTAGCCAGGATTCTGGCTGTTGGCATTGTCAGCGGTCGGGATCCCAGGGTCGGTATCCTGACCGCCGGGATCCTGATTGCCGGCAACTTAACTTCATACCATGGTGATGACTGCCTATGGAATAATCTTCTTTATTGCTAAAACATAGTTTATGTTCTTAAACTATTCTTAACTATTAAAAAAGAGGTTGTCTACAACAAGCTGCTGGTTATACACAGTTGAAATGTGGAATACCTAAAAAGAGAGACTGTGAAGTATGCAAAAAAGCTGAACTGGCCGCTCTACACAACATGACTTTGAAAGACATCCAGAATTATGTGTACAATACAATACAATACAATACAATACAGTACAATATAGACAAACAAACAGAAAAAAAATGTATTATTTGAGGTAGAGATAGCTACAGAGAGAAGTTGAGAGGGGGAGAGAGACAGAGAAGAATGTAGAGAGAGGCGGAGGGACACTGATTCAAGGACTGTTTGGTATGTTGTTTTTATTACCATTATTAATTTGCTAAAAAAAAATGGTTGCTGATTTTTTTTTAAGGTTTTGTTCAGCATATCAGGATTACATGGACACTTCCTGTATAATAAGATGTTTAGCTACACATACTGTAGCTAGTAATAGTTTAGCAGTAAAGCAGAAAGTACCTAAAACAGGTTTGGCCATTAACACGCTTATTTTGCGTAATGTCAAGGCAGTGCCCCCCTACAGGGCAGAGACTAGGGGCGTGCAAGTAGTGAATCTACCGAGGGTGCAAAACTGAGGGGGCTGCACTATCATTTTCCCATGACTCCTCTATTTGGCCTTCGAGGTGCCTGGAATAGCACCCTGCAGGCAGGGGTGTATCTAGAGGTCTGAGCGCCACCGGCAAAGTAAGGGGCTGGCGCCCCCACCCCACACATATTTGGAATAAGGTGTGAGTATTGGAAATGGGGAATGGTCTTGTGGGGGAAGGGCGTGGACACAATAGTACTTCCAATTAAAATTATGCCACACAGTAGTATCCCTTATTCACATTACACCGCACAGTAGTGTCTCGTATTCACGATACACCATCCCTCCCCCCTAACCCACCTTTCCCACAGCCAGACCTTAACCCACCTCCCCTCCAAAAGCCTCTTCAGTGGTGCCTAACCCTAACCCACCCTTCCTAATCTCCCTCCCTGCAGCCTAGCCCTAGCCCTCCGGCTCTCGCAGCCTAACCCTAACCCTCCCACGTGGCTTGCTAGTGGAGACTTTGGCCCCAACTCAATCCGGATTTTGGCATTCTGCATCGCTATCTATGTTGGGATGCCAGCATCAGCATTCCGAGCAGTTTCGGGATGCTGGCGTCAGCTTTCCGACCGCCGGGATGCCAAACGCCGGCATCTTGACTGCATCCCGAATGAAATGCTAATGAGCTGCAGTGAGATGAGCCTCATATGGACCCAGCCATTAACCAAACACCATTAGTTGGATGGTAGAAGTGCTTCCTGTTAGAAAAAAACATCAGGGTGCCATCACTTCCAAGATAAAATGATCAATTATACAATTAACTGACATACATTTCCTTGAACCTGGCCTTGAAATAGGTAAGATATGTATTTTCTTTATTACACTCAAATAGTTAAGGTTTTCGCTTACTACTTACTTACATCTAACATGCATGAAAATCGTGTAGTTTTCCAGGTACTACAGTCCCTTCTCCCAAACACTGGCACTTTTATATTCTCTTCAACAACAAATAGATCTACACCACTGTGCTATATAACAATTGCTGTGTACCTGATGAGTCTGTTACTGCCGTGGCGGCGCCAGTGTCCGTCAGCACCGCACTTTTAATCAGACTCACAATAAACTACAGTTCCCAGCAGCCCTTGCTGCCGGGAGCTCCCAGCAACAAGGGCTGCTGGGAGCTGTAGTTTTTTTTTGAGTCTGATTAAAAGTGCGGTGCTGACGGACACTGGCGCCGCTCCAGCAGTAACAGACTCTCACCCAGGTACAGTCTGACAGTACTGCTTTTCTATCTTTTGGCCGCAGGTGGCACAGCCAGGCAGCGCCCCCTCCTTGCCTGGCGCCCCTGGCGAGTGCCATCCTGGCCAATAGGTAGATACACCCCTGCCTGCAGGTCCACTGGAGACATCACATATGAGGTGGGCAAGCACAGCTGGGTGCATTATTGCCCTGCTGCTCCTCTGCCTCCTGATGCAAAATATTTGTTTTGTTTGTATATAGACTGAAAAAGAGATGAGCGCCTGAAATTTTTCGGGTTTTGTGTTTTGGTTTTGGGTTCGGTTCCGCGGCCGTGTTTTGGGTTCGAACGCGTTTTGGCAAAACCTCACCGAATTATTTTTGTCGGATTCGGGTGTGTTTTGGATTCGGGTGTTTTTTTCCAAAAACACTAAAAAACAGCTTAAATCATAGAATTTGGGGGTCATTTTGATCCCAAAGTATTATTAACCTCAAAAACCATAATTTACACTCATTTTCAGTCTATTCTGAATACCTCACACCTCACAATATTATTTTTAGTCCTAAAATTTGCACCGAGGTCGCTGTGTGAGTAAGATAAGCGACCCTAGTGGCCGACACAAACACCGGGCCCATCTAGGAGTGGCACTGCAGTGTCACGCAGGATGTCCCTTCCAAAAAACCCTCCCCAAACAGCACATGACGCAAAGAAAAAAAGAGGCGCAATGAGGTAGCTGTGTGAGTAAGATTAGCGACCCTAGTGGCCGACACAAACACCGGGCCCATCTAGGAGAGGCACTGCAGTGTCACGCAGGATGTCCCTTCCAAAAAACCCTCCCCAAACAGCACATGACGCAAAGAAAAAAAGAGGCTTTTTACTGATATTTGGTGTTTTGGATTTGACATGCTCTGTACTATGACATTGGGCATCGGCCTTGGCAGACGACGTTGCTGGCATTTCATCGTCTCGGCCATGACTAGTGGCAGCAGCTTCAGCACGAGGTGGAAGTGGATCTTGATCTTTCCCTAATTTTGGAACCTCAACTTTTTTGTTCTCCATATTTTATAGGCAGAACTAAAAGGCACCTCAGGTAAACAATGGAGATGGATGGATTGGATACTAGTATACAATTATGGACGGACTGCCACGGTTAGGTGGTATAAAAAAACCACGGTTAGGTGGTATATATTGTAATACAATTATGGATGGACGGACTGCCTGCCGAGTGCCGACACAGAGGTAGCCACAGCCGTGAACTACCGCACTGTACACTGGTTGATAAAGAGATAGTAGTATACTCGTAACAACTAGTATGACTGACTATGACGGTATAAAGAATGAAAAAAAAACCACGGTTAGGTGGTATATATTGTAATACAATTATGGATGGACGGACTGCCTGCCGAGTTCCGACACAGAGGTAGCCACAGCCGTGAACTACCGCACTGTACACTGGTTGATAAAGAGATAGTAGTATACTCGTAACAACTAGTATGACTGACTATGACGGTATAAAGAATGAAAAAAAAACCACGGTTAGGTGGTATATATTATAATACAATTATGGATGGACGGACTGCCTGCCGACTGCCGACACAGAGGTAGCCACAGCCGTGAACTACCGCACTGTACACTGGTTGATAAAGAGATAGTAGTATACTCGTAACAACTAGTATGACACTATGACGGTATAAAGAATGAAAAAAAAACCACGGTTAGGTGGTATATATTATAATACAATTATGGATGGACGGACTGCCTGCCGACACAGAGGTAGCCACAGCCGTGAACTACCGCACTGTACACTGGTTGATAAAGAGATAGTAGTATACTCGTAACAACTAGTATGACACTATGACGGTATAAAGAATGAAAAAAAAAACCACGGTTAGGTGGTATATATTATAATACAATTATGGATGGACGGACTGCCTGCCGAGTGCCGACACAGAGGTAGCCACAGCCGTGAACTACCGCACTGTACACTGGTTGATAAAGAGATAGTAGTATACTCGTAACAACTAGTATGACTGACTATGACGGTATAAAGAATGAAAAAAAAACCACGGTTAGGTGGTATATATTATAATACAATTATGGATGGACGGACTGCCTGCCGACTGCCGACACAGAGGTAGCCACAGCCGTGAACTACCGCACTGTACACTGGTTGATAAAGAGATAGTAGTATACTCGTAACAACTAGTATGACACTATGACGGTATAAAGAATGAAAAAAAAACCACGGTTAGGTGGTATATATTATAATACAATTATGGATGGACGGACTGCCTGCCGACTGCCGACACAGAGGTAGCCACAGCCGTGAACTACCGCACTGTACACTGGTTGATAAAGAGATAGTAGTATACTCGTAACAACTAGTATGACACTATGACGGTATAAAGAATGAAAAAAAAACCACGGTTAGGTGGTATATATTATAATAATACAATTATGGATGGACGGACTGCCTGCCGACTGCCGACACAGAGGTAGCCACAGCCGTGAACTACCGCACTGTACACTGGTTGATAAAGAGATAGTAGTATACTCGTAACAACTAGTATGACTATGACGACGGTATAAAGAAAGAAAAAAAAATACCACGGTTAGGTGGTATATAATTATACAATTATGGATGGACGGACTGCCTGCCGAGTGCCGACTGCCGACACAGAGGTAGCCACAGCCGTGAACTACCGCACTGTACTGTGTCTGCTGCTAATATAGACTGGTTGATAAAGAGATAGTATACAACAATATACTACTATACTGGTGGTCAGGCACTGGTTACCACTAGTCACACTGGCAGTGGCACTCCTGCAGCAAAAGTGTGCACTGTTTAATTTTAAATTAATATAATATTATGTACTCCTGGCTCCTGCTATAACAACCTGCAGTGCTCCCCAGTCTCCCCCACAATTATTATAAGCTTTTATACATTGATGTGCAGCACACTGGGCTGAGCTGAGTGCACACAGACTGAGTCACACTGTGTGACTGCTGTGTATCGTTTTTTTCAGGCAGAGAACGGATATAGCAGAGAACGGATATATTAAATAAAAGTTAACTTAACAACAACTGCACTGGTCACTGTGGTAAACTCTGTCTGCACAATCTCTCTCTCTCTCTCTCTCTTCTAATCTATTCTAATGGAGAGGACGCCAGCCACGTCCTCTCCCTATCAATCTCAATGCACGTGTGAAAATGGCGGCGACGCGCGGCTCCTTATATAGAATCCGAGTCTCGCGAGAATCCGACAGCGTCATGATGACGTTCGGGCGCGCTCGGGTTAACCGAGCAAGGCGGGAAGATCCGAGTCGCTCGGACCCGTGAAAAAAAAAGTGAAGTTCGTGCGGGTTTGGATTCAAAGAAACCGAACCCGCTCATCTCTATGAAAAAGTATTCCTTACATGGTCGCCTTATTGTGTACTCCCCCATTTAAGTAGGCCTGTATCAGTGTGGGTATTGGAGAAGATGTAGGTATTTGCCTTTGATCACTGATTTGACAGGTTTATTTTGCAAATCAAACTTCAATTCTGTTAGCCTTAAAGTTGTACACTGTAGTGAAATGAGTTTTTTAATATTATAGAAAAAATCAAAAGCATAACTTTCATGGTTATATTACATACATGATAGTATATGTTTGTGAGGGTGATGTGTCTGGTTTTTAGTGAAAGTTTTCCAATGTAAAAGAAAAATAAATCTAAATTTAACATTGTATGGGTAAAAGTGTCCATGTGATTATTTTCCTGCATTATTATCAGTTATATTGCATGAACTTCAAGTATCTTTACATATTGGTCTAATGTACTTAGGAAAGAAATATATTCATATTAAAAACATTATACATTTGCTTTTCTAATCTTTGGTTTATTTCATGAACTGCCACAATTTAATGTCAATGTTCTCTTAGTGTTTCTCTCTGAGCCACAAAAAATATAAATATAAAAAACATGAATAATTGAATATTAATTTACCTTTTGAATTTAGTCAATTTATCAACATTATAATAAGCAGCAAATCTATATATACAATAAATCTACAAGGGTTGTGTTTGTACATAGCAATTTTGTTGGGGAAACATACTTCTAGGGACTGCTTATGGACTATGGAAACGAAAAATTTAATTTTTGTCTTCTTGTTCATTCCGGCATCATGAAAAAACTAATGGATGAATTTGGATTGTGTTCTAACTATTGTATAGCATTGTATCGCTTAGTGACCCAGAAAGAAACTGAGGTATGCAGTGGCGGCCCCCTTCCTCCCCGGTAAAATCTGCCACCCAGCTAGCTCACTGTCAGTGAAGCCAGATGCACTCCAAAACACTACACTGGCTTCACTTTGACTGGCAGTGATTTCTTTTTGGAAGTCCTTACCTGTCAGTCACAGACAAACAGGGCAGTCCCATTAGAGGTTGCAGTTGTAGATCTCCGGACCAGCTGATTCTCCCATGGGCAGCTTCATGTGGCTCGATCACGAGTTAGTAGTCACAAGCATCTTTTTGTGTTAAACTCTGATGGAAAAACTGCAAAATATTGTTTACAAAGAAATTTTGCGATCAATGTATACAATCTAAAATATATATTACAATATTAGATGGCACTGCTATCTTTGGAAATTTAAGGTGCTCACACATGGTAAGAATTTTAAAAATGGTCTGTGTGTGGGCATGTAAAGGATGCTATGCGTGCACCTGCTGGTCATTCGTCACCTCCTAAGATCTCTTGAACATCCAGAAAGGTGTGATGGAGGTGGCGAACCATGCCATGGCTATGCTCTATCCCCCCCACTCCTTCGCTTAAGTGTGTGTGCACTTGCTGATATCGGCAGAGGCGTAACTAGGATTTTTGGAGCCCAGGGCAAGATTAGGAATGCCCTTGCCACCCATGAAAAAAAGCATGTAAAGTAACTGTGCAAGAGCCGCAGATGCGCTCCTAAAAAAAAATGGGCATAGTCACATACCATAAGGGGCGTGGCCACTGAAAATGGGGCGTGACAAGATGACACGCCACCTGTTTCATGTCACACGGAGAAAACTATTTTCAATTCAACATGCACCTTACCTGTATGATGGTTTCTCACAATATGGAACCTCTGAAGAACTGTATCCTCTAAGGCAAATGGCATATTCAGTTGTTATTAACTATTCATGTAGGAGATCACATTGTCCAGAAGATGCCTGTTTGTGTAGGAATATTAACAAGGTCAGAATCATACAACAGTGGTTCAACAAGGTTCACATCCTACCCCATGCGTCTCTCATCTCCCCCTCGTGTCATCTCACAGTCACATCATCACCTCCCCCTGCATCATCTCTCAACCACACCATCACCTCCTCCTGTGACGTCTCTCAGCACACCATCACCTTCCCCCACGCATTGTCTCTCAGCACATCATCTCCCACCCTGCGTTGTCACTCAGCACACCATCATCCCCTTCATCATTACTCAGCACACCATTACCTCCCCCTGCGTCGTCATTCAGCATGCTATCACTCTCTGTGTGTCCCCCCACACACACTTCTAACTCCTTCTTCTATGTCACCTCCCCCTTGTAATCCTATCACTGTGGCACTTCTCCCATTCCTCACCCCCTTACCATCTGGGAGGTAGGAGCTAGGAGCCGTGAGCAGTTGGGCACTGCGTGCGAGGTCCCGCGCTCACAGGAATGCGTAGCCCAGGGGGGTAAAGACTAGAGATGAGCGGGTTCGATTCGTCGAGATCCGAACCCCACCGAACTTCACGTGGTTTACACAAGTCCGAGGCAGCCTCGGTTCTTCCCGCCTTACTCGCAAAACCCGAACGGGGGAAAATGTCATCATCCCGCTGTTGGATTCTCGCGAGATTCAGATTCCATATAAAGAGACGCGCGCCGCCGCCATTTTCACTCGTGCATTGTAGATTGAGCGGAGAGGACGTGGCTACGTTCTCTGCCTGAATAGCCCAATATCAGCTAAATATCTGTGCTCAGTATCAGTGCTGTATTGTGGTGACCAGTATATAGTAGTACAGTACAGTAGTCCATTGCTGTATCTTGCTGCTCCGTGTCAGTTCAATTATCCTGAACAGTGCTCAATATCTGTGCTCATTATTATCATTGCTGCATTGTGGAACCAGTATATAGTAGTACAGTACAGTAGTCCAGTGCTGTTCTCGCTGCCCAGTGTCCGTTCTATTATCCTGAAAAGCGCTCATTATCTGTGCTCATTATTATCATTGCTGCATTGTAGTGACCAGTATATAGTAGTACAGTACAGTAGTCCATTGCTGTATTTTGCTGCTCCGTGTCAGTTCTATTATCCTGAACAGTGCTCAATATCTGTGCTCATATTATCATTGCTGCATTGTGGTGACCACTGACCAGTATATAGTAGCACAGTACAGTAGTCCAGTGCTGTTCTCGCTGCTCAGTGTCAGTTCTATTATCCTGAACAGTGCTCAATATCTGTGCTCATTATTATCATTGCTGCATTGTGGTGACCAGTATATAGTAGTACAGTACAGTAGTCCATTGCTGTATTTTGCTGCTCAGTGTCAGTTCTATTATCCTGAACAGTGCTCAGTATCTGTGCTCATTATTATCATTGCTGCATTGTGATGACCAGTATATAGTAGTACTGTACAGTAGTCCATTGCTGTATTTTGCTACTTCGTGTCAGTTCTATTATCCAGAACAGTGCTCAGTATCTGTGCTCATTATTATTATTATTATTATTATTATTATTGCTGCATTGTGGTGACCACTGACCAGTATATAGTAGTACAGTACAGTAATCCAGTGCTGTTCTCGCTGCCCAGTGTCTGTTCTATTATCCTGAACAGTGCTTAATTTCTGTGCTCATTATTATCATTGCTGCATTGTGGTGACCAGTATATAGTAGTACAGTACAGTAGTCCATTGCTGTATCTTGCTGCTCCGTGTCACTTCTAGTATCCTGAACAGTGCTCATTATCACTGGTCAGTGTCATGTCAGAACAAAATGTTTTGGAGGTTGTGGAGGTGTCTTCCTCAGAGGAGTCTGTACCAGGTACTCAGGATTGCCTTAAGTGGTTTCATCCCATTAGGATGGAGACATAATGGCTGGATAGCCTAGGAAATAAGACTCCTCAGAGTTCATTAGGGCATACTCTATTAAGTGGCTGGAAAAAAGCTACGAAGAATGCTCTAGATATGGATCAGTCCATTTAATCTAGGACCCCCTCAGCTCCTGATACACAGGTCTTGCAGGCCAACGCGGACATTGATGCCGACACAGGGATCGACACAGAAGTTAGAGGGGGGCACTATGATAGATTGGAATATAAAATTCAGCAATTTATCAATGCCATTAGGGATGTGTTAGAAATACCTATACAAATAGAGGAACATTCTTGTATGCTAACTGCAAAATCATTAGTGACATTCCCGGTTTCGGAAGAGTTGAATACCCTATTTCAGGTCTGGCCAACCTGTGGCTCTCCAGCTGTTGTAAAACTACAAGTCCCATCATGCTTTGCTACAGTTTTGCTATTAGGGAATGCTAGAACAGTGGTAGGGCATGCTGGGATGTATAGTTTCACAACATCTGGAGAGCCACAGGTCGGCCAGGCCTGCCCTATAAGATCCTGGTTAAACCCAGAAGAGGTTTTTCACATCCCCAATAAAGTACTTAAGACATATCCCTTTCCTGAGGAGGATAGAAGGAGATGGGAGATTCCTCCCATAATGGACATTTCGGTGTCCAGGCCATCAGGGGTAATTACATTACCTGTACCAGGCTCGGCCTCGTTAACGGAGCCGACTGACCGCAAGATAGAGACAACTCTAAAATACATTTACATGGCTACTGGAGCCGCCCTTAGGCCCACTATTGCATGCACTTCGGTAGCTATGGCTATGTTAAAATGGTCAGACAATTTAATAGAAGACCTTGATACAATCCATAGGGATGATGTTGTCTTGATTCTAGGTCACATAAAGGATTCGGCTAAATTCATGGTGAAAGCCATGAGGGACATTGGGCTGATAAATTCTAGAGCATCCTCCATGGCAGTAGCGGCTCGCAGAGGTCTCTGGATCCGCCAATGGAACGCAGACGCCGAATACAAGAGGTACCTCCCCTTCGCAGGTGAGACACCGCTTGGGGACACTCTGAATATAAATCCTTCCGCAGCACCACCTGTGAGAAGACGTAACTCTGCTTCTCTGATGCAGTCCCCTTGGGCTGCCAGATCGAGAAAATTCGGGAGGGCCTACTTCTGCACGAGGCTAGGCCATAGAAGAGCAGAAAGAGCTCTACAGGTGCACGGGTTCAGAGGTTGGATTCTACTCCCTTAGCGTCCTCAGTGTGACGCGGAAGGACTCCCATGTGGGGGTCCACTGTGGGGGGGGGGGGGTGATCTCATCTACATCACTACAGGGGAGCCTTAGTGATTGTTATTATATCCCGGGTAATAAAAATGATTACCCAGGGTTAGAAACTGGATTCAGGAGTTTCCATCTGGCTGTTTGTTTAATCAGCCCTGCCAGTTGTTAGGACAGTGGGTTTGTCCCTGTCATATAAAAATTTTTTTTTTTTTTTTAAAGTGCCATCATGTCTGACACTTCCGTATATGTCCAGTGGTACTGCCATTTGATATAATTCCCAACATTACTGCAATTTAATTCCAGTGATTTTGTCATTTTCTTCCAGTGATTTGGACCAATAATACCATTGAATGGAACAAATAATTCCTGTGATACTGGCTTTTAATTCCAGTGATTTTGTCATTTTCTTCCAGTGATTTGGACCAATAAATATTACCATTGATTAGAACGAATAATTCCTGTGATATTGAGGTGTTTGTGTCGCTTAGCTTAGCCATCCAGCGATCGCCATTCAGCGACCTTGGTGCACCTCTTTTTTTCTTTGCATCATGTGCTGTTTGGGGACTATTTTTTTAAGTGCCATCCTGTCTGACACTGCAGTGCCACTCCTAGATGGGACAGGTGTTTGTGCCGCCCACTTGGGTCGCTTAGCTAAGTCATCCGGCGACCTCGGTGCAAATTTTAGGACTAAAAATAATACTGTGAGGTGTGAGGTGTTCAGAATAGACTGGAAATGAGTGGAAATTGTGGTTATTGAGGTTAATAATACTATAGGATTAAAATTACCCCCAAATTCTATGGCTTAAGCTGTTTTTGAGGGTTTTTTTTAAAAAAAACACCCGAATCCAAAACGCATTCGAATCCGACAAAAAAATTTAAGGGCGGTTTTGCCAAAACGCGTCCGAATCCAAAACACGGCCGCGGAACCGAATCCAAAACCAAAACACAAAACCCGAAAAATGTCCGGTGCACATCTCTAGTACAGACACCACACCTCTCTCCCATCCTGGCACTGAAAGGGTCAGTGGTCTCTCCCACAGCATGTCCCACCACCGGCCCTCTCCTCCCCGGACTCCGCCGTCTTCTCTTCCTCTTTTCTCCTATGCGCTGGGAGCCCATGCTGCTGCTGCTGTCAGGGAGACTGCACCGCACCTGAGCTCCCTGTGCTGGCATGTGTGGCTCCCAGACACCCGGGACACGGACTGCAGCCTCGGCACAGCAATCCGACAACACCTGGGGGGTAATTCAGACCTGATGGCTAGGGTGCATTTTTTGCATCCCTGCGATCAGGTAGTCGCCGTCTAAAGGGGGAATGTATTTACTGTGTGATGGTGTGCGATCACATTTGTTGGAGAGCTGCACAAACATCAGTTTACTCTGGACTTATACAAAGACAAAGGTTGCAGGTGCATAATTCAAACACTACCAATTTATTAATAATAATCATTGCAATAAAATGTTGCACTTGAGTGAGGTTTTTCGCATAGTTATGGCCATAAGTAACAGCTTGCCCACCGTGTCCAGGTAACCTCATAAGTCCTATTTTCACTTTTTTCACTATATAATTTTTCACTTTAGTGTTGCCCTGGGGTCACTCCGCTACTTCATTTTGGGGTGTCCTGCGCCCTAGATTTGTACCCCCCCTAAATGTTAGGGATGTTAAGGACTTGCCCGACTAATGAGGTTATCTGGACACGGTGGGCAAGCCGTTACTTATGGCCATAACTATGCGAAAAACCTCACTCAAAATGCAAAATTTTATTGCAATGATTATTATTAATAAATTGGTAGTGTATGAATTGTGCACCTGCAACCTTTGTCTTTGTATGCAATTCTACTGAAAGGTCTCCGCAGGGCTGCACCTCTCATTACCGGTGTGCACCCCAAGACCCCTCCCCTGTTTAATCTAGACTTATTCTGCTGCTGCAATTATCGGGGCCGGAGCTGACGTCAGAAACCCTCCCTCCAAACGTCTGGTCCCTCCTGCGTTTTCCCGGACACTCCTACAAAATGGTCAGTTGCCACCCCTAAACAGCCTCTTTCTGTCAATCACCTTGCGATTGCCCATGCGATCACTTTTTTCACATCATCCCGTCGATATGCACCAATGCGCCGGCGCATTGCGGTGCATACGTATGTGCATTACAGACCTGATTGCCCGCTGTGCAAAAATGCACAGCAGCGATCAGGTCTGAATTACTCCCCTGGTTCAGCACTCCATTCATTAGAAAGGGAGCATACTCCCAGCAGCAAGCAGACATGGTGGAGGGCTGGCAGGCGGGAGGACAGACGGCTCGGAGGCACCACTATTGTTGAGGGCGGGAAGGACGGCCGGAGTTCTGGTGGCAGTGGTCACAGTGATGCGAGCAGGCCGTGCAGGTGCCGGTGGCTCCCCCCTCTGCTGGTCTGCCATGATGCCCACAGCACGTGCCCTGCTCGCACCCACTAGTTACGCCACTGGTGGGTGGCCTCAATATTTATTGATGAGGTCCCCCACAAATTTGTTGCCCTGGGCCCCCCACAAGCTTTAATCCGGCCCTGCCCCTCATTCTGTGTCTGTTTCCCCTTCCCTCCTTCAGAGAGAAAGTGAGAGTGTGTTTGTTTTTGTGTGTGTCTTTGCGTGTATTTTACCTTCAGCTGGGAGCCGGAAGCTAGGTAGCCGGGGAGCCTGTAGTCCGGAGCAGGGGTGGCCAAGCAGTTGGGAGCACAGGGAGTGTGACGCTGGCACCACAGTCACGCTCCCTCACAGTAGCAGGAGACTAGATGCTGCTCAATCGCCGCAGAGCACCATGTCCATGGGTCTAGCTCAGCGGTGCAGTGGAGAGGGCGGGTGGCAGCAGCACAATGATGGAGGCGGGCGGGCAAGCGGAGCAGGTACGATGCCCTGCCCGGCATCACCCCCTTCTGCTGGGCCTGCCATGATGCCCAGGGCATGTACCCTGCTCGACCCCCCTTATACCCCTTTTCCACTAGCTAAATTTACACATGTTTTTTCACGGGGGCGTGCATCAAAACGGGTTTTTAGTAAGTGGAAACGGCTCAACACGGGTTGAGTGACCCTGGAATCCTACCCGGGTAGCTACCTGGGTTGAACACGGTAACACGGTAATGACCTGGGTAATTGTGCCGTGGAAACGGTCATTACCCGTGTTTCAGAACCGAGTAACGAGTGACATCAATAGCTTTTACAGAACTTACCCGGGTTAAGTGGAAACAGATCTGACCCGGGAATAACCCGTGTCGAAGTGCAGTGGAAACGGCGGGGCCGACATGGGTTGTAGCCGGGTTAAACATCCCGGATCGGACCCGGTACTAGTTACGCCTCTGTATACCGGCACTCCACCGGGTCGTGTCGCTGGAGGACACATCGCTCCGTGTGTGGGTGCCTTTAGTCTTGCTGAGTGATAACAGATATCCAACAGCTAGCCAAGGGCAAAAGCTATAGCTAGCAACTGACACATATGCAGCGCGGTTAACATCATTTTATTAAAAGCTATATAAACTATATCTATCCTAAATCGAGAAATTAGGATATTCCCTGGAAAAAAAGCAGTGGGCTCTTTACTATATAAAACATATCACCTATTAAAGCAGAAGTTTGATTTTGGTGTCTTTGACGACAACAGAAATGTCATACATCAGCAAGTCTCATCTTCTCCTTTGCTTTGATGCTCTACTCTAGAGAATCATTGGTTCTCTCTGTCCCACAGGTGTGTTTTGCCAGTAATAACATTTTAATTATAAAATTGAGAGCAAAAACACTGAAAATTGTCAATTTTGAAAAATTGCAATATCATAAACAAAACCCACAAAATACTAACATATACTGCATCAGAAAAGTTTTGAGGTAGTTAACGCTAATATAGATTATACAGTATATCCATTTTTGTAAATAAGAGTAATCAGGGAAATGGACAGATTTAAATAAATAAAATGTAAGCTTACAATGGCAGTATACTGTACATCTGAAACATTATTTGTCAAAATTAAATAAAAGATGCCATAGGTTAAATATTTTATTTCAAAATATTTCTAGTAACATTCATTTTATTGCATTCTAAGGGGGAATTCAAATGTTTGAAAAATCGGTTGGGTGTCTGTTTTTTTCCTGTCTATTAGGAAAAAACAGACACCCAACCTACTTTTCAAACAATTGAATCTTCCCCTAAATGTTCAGTGAATTGACATGTATTCTTATACTGTATTATAACATGTAATATGATGCTTCAATATTTGAGGTTTCCTATAAACAGCAAATACATGGACAGATTGCAGAAGAAAAACTTCTCTCTGAAAGCCACTAGGTGCCAGTATGACCTTTCCACTAAACTCATTCTCATTCCAAACCTTTTTCAATTATTCTCCTTTTCTTCCAAACCTAATAAATAGAAATGGCACTGCAGCCAGATATGATCCTTGCTCTGCTATCAGTGAGAGACTGAACTTCAGCACCACATTTCCTTCTACATCTGTCATCAATTTTGATTAGAGGAATTGTGCTGTAACAACAGAATAATAAATACACAGCACAAATGATAATACTAATAGCATAAAATATAATAAAATACTTTCATGCATTATGTAGTTTGCAGTACACTACACTATGCTAAAAATCGCTAGACACTGCCGTTTGTTGACATTCTTATGTCGACATTTCATCAGTGTAAATACGGTGAATGTCAACGTGGTCAATGTCAACATGCTAAACATGGCAACATTATCACCATGTTGACATTATCATGTTGTCATAATAAATGTTAACAAAACAAACCAAACCTGTACAGTGTTTGTATGCCAATGTATTAGAAGACTATAAGCCTCCAAATAAAAATGAAACCATAACGTTTAATCCAATGTTTTAGTTTCTGTAGAGGCCTTTTTCAAGGACATCTGCAGTAAGACCCTGGCTTTTACTGTGGTTTGTACAGGAGATACAGTATGTGCATCTTGAGTTAAATCTCCCTGTATTTAAAAAAAACATTTCTCAGCATGACATACACAGGACTCAAACTCCCAAACTCATGTACCACAGTAAAACAACAGATTAAGCAGTTTGCTTCTGCATAGGAAGCCCACTAATTCTAACTATGTGAAATTAGTTGTAATTGTCAGTTTAAGGTCATTACAGCCAGGCACGGACTGGGGCTGCTTTTCGGCTTTCTATGTAATATGATTTCTGTGTGGCTTGTTAATAATAACTTTCAGTTAAATTCTTCTATATTTATACACAATGCTCAACATGCTATGCAGGGGACTTGCTCATCCAATCTCATACACTACAGACAGTTAACATGAGCTATTTGCTCTGGTTTTGCAATCTCAGAGGTCTATTTATTAACATTATTTTTACTAAAATAATGTGAAAAAGGGTGTTTTCACACCCTTTTCACATTATTTTAGTATCACCTGAATGTATTAAAGGGCATTTGGAGCAGTTTTCATGAAAAACTGCTCCAAACCCTTTAATTCACTTTTGTTTTAGTAACCCACATCGCATTCCCCATACTCCATACTTATAATGGGAAATGTGATGTGGCCAAATTTAGTAAAAAAAAAAAAATGTGAAAAAAATACAGCAGTGTGCCCTGTGATAATCACAGGGCAGCACTGCGATAGGGAGGCATTTGCCCTGCTTTCTCTGCCCCTGGCAGAGACAGCTGTGCGGGACCTGGCTCCAGTGATCAGCTATGTGTGTCCAATTGACACACAAGCTTATCACAGCGTGAAAAGTAAAAAAAATCAAAAAACAAAAACCTTACTCACCTGTCTAGAGAGCCGGTGTCCGCTGCTCCGCTGAGCGCTACCTGACGCCGGGTCCCCCATATGGTGCAATGTGACCCTGGTGCAGTAAAGTGACGCTGCAAAGCGGCAGCACACTTTACAGCACTGGGGGTCACCTCAGCACTCAGGATCCGGTGCCCGGGAGCCCAGCAGAAGCAGCGCAGACTGGCTCCCTGGACTGGTAAGTATATTGATCTGCTGGGAGGGGGGTCCGCGGTGCCCTCAGGTAGTCGCGACGGGGGGTTGACCGGGCGTCGGCTGTAGCGGCGATGTCGGCAGGGGCGGCGCATGTGCAGCAGGACATCGGGGTATTTTTTTTGAAAAATACCCCGATGATGCTGCCAAGAGGCATCGCAGGAATGGGTCTGGGACTCCAGGTCGACAACAAAAAGGTCGACACACCTTAGGTCGACACCAATTGGTCGACACACCTTAGGTCGACATGGACAAAAGGTCGACATGAATTTTTTATGTTTTTTTGGTGTCGTTTTCTTCGTAGAGTGACCGGGAACCCCAATTAGTGCACCGCGTCCCCTCGCATGGCTCGCTTTGCTCGCCATGCTTCGGGCATGGTGCCTTCGCTCCGCTCCGCTTCGCTCGGCACAGATTACCATTCCAATCGTAGTCCACGTGGATCGTTAAGTATGAAAAGGTTCCAAAAAAGTAAAAAAATTGTGAAAAACTCATGTCGACCTTTTTCCATGTCGACCTTGTTCCTGTCGACCTTTTGTCCACGTCGACCATTTGTCCATGTCGACCTAAGGTGTGTCGACCTTTTTGTTGTCGACCTGGAGTCCGGATACCGCAGGAACAGAGCTTGGCCGCAAGCTCTGTCCCTGCATGCGATAATTGATACATCTCTGCGATGTAATCAATTATCGCAGTGCGAGTTTGGGCGATTTTATCACCTGTCATCCGCATCCCGGATGCGGATGGTGATAAATAGGCCCCTTAGTTAGTCTAATGGTCTAATACAGTAAGGATTGCAGATTCTGGTTTTTGGTAGACTCTGCAAACCTTGCAATCGCATGCTGGGGGCCGCCCATCATAGGGCAAAGCCGCCCAGCATGCTACTCACAGACCAATGACTGCGACCATGCTGTAATTGCAGTTGATGCAGTGTGGTTGCAAAAACTGTGGATGCCTCTTGGTGGCGCAGCCTGGCTGTGACAGCAGAAGTCCCCTCCCACCATTTTTTTTTATCAGAGCAGCTGCGTGTGATGACATGCAGCCTCCCTGAAAATGCAAACGACATGCCCCCGTTTCCCCGGCGCCTCCCCGAAAATGCTTGGTCTCTGCCCCGCGAAGGCCTCTGCCTGTCAATCAGGCAGAGGCGTTCGCACTTAATACAGGCCGAGCCCACATGCACGCGGGGGTCCCATCGCCTTAATTGCATTCGCTTGCGTTCACAATACGGATCTATGTGCTGTCGCAATGGGTGGTCTTGCTTTCACTTGGAGCTGCACAATGGTGTCTTAATAGAAGAGGAGGTCAACGTGCAGTCTCCTTCTGGGCCGTCTTCTCTATTGCCGGCAGACTTCTTGACTCTTAGCCCTTGGGTGACTAGAGGACCCTTGTGTTGTCCCAGAGTGTAGAGCGCATGCGCAGATCTTCAGGAAAATTGGCTCAGCAGCCATTTTCCTACTGCGGATGCGTGAAATGCCGGGAAAATTTCAGCCACACCCTCTTCCCATTGATTTCCCATATGACATGGGACTCTGGAAGTAAAGTATTGAAAAATATGGGTGCAGAGTGTGCGGTGTGGCCCTCCCTGGACCCCGGGTTCACTGCACACACTGCACCCATTATAAATATGCCAGTGGAGCTGCAGTATCACAACATTGCACATTTTCCTGGGCACTCTTTAGGGTGCAAGGAATAAACTGTGATGTTTGCAAGGTGCCAGCAAAATGGTCACAATTGAGCTTTTTGTTTCATATACTATGGGGGAGATGTACTAAGCAGTGATAAAAGTGGAGTAGTGAGCCAGTGGAGAAGTGGCCCATGGCAACCAATCAGCATTTGCGTAACATTTAGAATTTGCATACTATAAATGTATGAATATGGAAAAAAGAAAAAAGGAGACTCTTGTTGGGAAGCACTCATATACAGATAATGTTGTACGACTAAATGTCAAAAATAGCTAACTAAAATACAATATTTTATTACTTCTCATTAAAATTAATTATTGAGGAGTTCAATGTGCGCCGATATTTGTTATATAATGACATTGCGAAAATGTAAAGAGTAATATATAAATTGCAAGGTGCAAATACCTAATTCAGGCCGAGATGGGTATATCTATGATTTTGTTAATAATTATACTCCAACTGTAGGACAACCTGTGATAAAAAGTTGCTCATTTGTTGTAAATATGTTTGTACACCAGGTTTGGATAATACATATTACTTATGCACCAGTGCATTTCCACTGCACGGACAGGTATCTATAAAATCCTACCCAAATGGTACACAGACTATCATACTATATGATTAAGTGACAGTCAATTATCACCAGCAAAGGAATAAGTGTAATCATACTGGGGTCTACATCTCTATCAAAAAAAGCGGATGTGGACACATCTGCTAACTTTGGACCCTATTCAACACACATAAACGCCTCTCTCTTCCCCCTTTTTTTACACTACAGAAATCCATATTTATCTCAGTATCAACTCATGATATACATATATCATATGGAATATATTCTGTGTCAACTTATTATTTTCCTACTATTTGAAAATAATCTTTGTTTGGTTTTTTAGAGCTGAAGGTTTCATTGCTCATGTTATTTGATTCTCACAACTCATAGTGTAATCTCATATGTTCATTATGGTTTTGGAGACCAAATTTGGAGGTTTCCTTCTTCTGCACAGTTATAATAATATTATGAATTAATGATTGATTTACATACATGTGATAACTGTGCAGCATATAGGTTTTTTCCTACTTGTACTGCGACTACTTAAGCCTTGAAAATTTAGATGGGTATTTAATCCTTTGTTATATTTTATCATCCATGATAAAAAATCTTTTGATTTCCACATCAAATCAGCTGTGTCGATACCTGTGGCTCACATAACAACGCTAATTGGCTCCTACCTGTGCCCAATTTTGGACACAGTGTGACAAGGGTGAGCATAAGGTCTGCGGTCATACCCCGCTGGAGATGCCCAATCTCATCTGATCTTGGAAGCCAAGCAGTGGAGGGCCGGGTTAAGTACTTGGATAGGAGACTACCAAGGAACACCCTGGTACTGCAAATATTTGCCACCCATCTGTCACCAATATAGAGCATTGTCTTACATCTCGGTCATGACCTATGATTCAACCATCTGCTAGGATCAGAATTCCCATTTGGGATATATAGCAGTTTACAAATGACGGTCATATTTACAACAAATGAGCAACTTTTTATCACAGGTTGTCCTACAGTTGGAGTATAATTATTAACAAAATCATAGATATACCCATCTCGGCCTGAATTAGGTATTTGCACCTTGCAATTTATATATTACTCTTTATATTTTCGCAATGTCATTATATAACAAATATCGGCGCACATTGAACTCCTCAATAATTAATTTTAATGAGAATTAATAAAATATTGTATTTTAGTTAGCTATTTTTGACATTTAGTCGTACAACATTATCTGTATATGAGTGCTTCCCAACAAGAGTCTCCTTTTTTCTTTTTTCCATGTTCATACTGCGAATAACTGACTCGGGGGAGCACCACTGATGGGTAGTTTTTTGATACAAAAAAATAAGGAATGTGTTACCTTACGTATCTGCTCCCCAAAATAAGGATTTGAACCTTAAATTCAATTATCAGGTTATACAGATAACTATCATTATACACATACACCAACTATACCAGTGCGGTTTCCAATTTCTTTGTTTTTCAATATACTATAAATGTATGCAGAGCAGCTGATTGGTTGCCATGGGCAACTTCTCCACCTGGTTCACTTCTCCACTTTTATCACTGCTTAGTACTGTACATGTCCCCCTATTCCTTGATTGATTCTTGAAGAAAATATCTATGGTAGAGAATAATAAATAAAAGAATACTACTGTTTTGTCAAGGACACATGTACAGTATATTATTCTTCCATGGCCAAGCGAATAGTCATATTGATATATTTGATACATTTATAGCTTTTATTTGGTAGCATATTTTTTAATTTGGAATAAAATGGAAAAAAAAAAAATCATGGACAAATGAATACATCCACTAACCCACATGTCTGCTCTATGTTTATCACATACAGTAATCTTACCTTCCAAATTTGAATACTGCACAAAGCATAGTCGGACATTTCAATAGGTTAATAACTACTGCCAAATTCACTTATAACACTGTAACAACTAACAAGCAATGTGTATGTTTATTAAACAATTAGTTAATTTATTGAACTACTTTAGTTGTACTTAGACCAAATAAACATTTGATGGCAGGTCTCCTGTTTCGAATGACATTGTTAAATGACATATTTCCCATTTATTAAAATAGTCTTAAATTGACCTGCTTTCACACTTCTTTATCTGATTTGCCTGGTGCTCAGAGTTTATGCATTGATATCTTGGTTATGCATGTTTTTTCCGCTTTCTGGGGGTAATTCAGAGTTGATCGCAGCAGCAAATTTGTTAGCAGTTGGGCAAAACCATGTGCACTGCAGGGGGGCAGATATAATATTTGCAGAGAGAGTTAGATTTGGGTGGATTATATTGTTTCTGTGCAGGGTAAAAACTGGCTGCTTTATTTTTACAATGCAATATAGATTTCAGTTTGAACACACCCCACCCAAATCCAACTCTCTCTGCACATGTTATATCTGCCCCACCTGCAGTGCACATGGTATTGCCCAACTGCTAACAAATTTGTTGCTGCGATCAACTCTGAATTAGGCCATCTGTTGCCATTAGTTGAAGATACCTCTTTCTGGAGAGAAAAGGTGACATAAATTTATACAACTTGGCTCTCTGCAAATTCATGTAATGACAAGCTGGGCATCACTGATCTGTAACGGAGAGATAATGTACAGTAGTGCTTGGACAGAAACACTGGAGTAGTCAGGGACGTAGCATGAGTGACAACCCCTTCTGAGAATTGGTGCATACAGTATGCAGCATCTGTTGCCTAGACAACTGAACATTTGTCCGGCAGTGGAAGGGGGAGCACAATACAGGCTGCGGATTGGGGCCGGGGTACAATAACTTTAAGACAGGGTGTGGGGTTGTGGAGGAGACTATGGAGGATATAGATGGAAGGAGGATTAATAATAAAGAGCACATTAGAGAACATAAGGAGTGGGCATTAATAGATAATAACATTTTAAAGGACATACAGATGGGGCACAGTAAGACATGTACTGATAGGGGATGAAGAGCACAGTAAAGAACATACAAAATTGGGGGGGGGGGGGGGGCAGAGCACAGGGAAATACATACATGTGGATAACCACAATGCAGAACGTATGGGGGAGCACAAATCATAACATGTAGGGGGGAACATACAGTCATAGGCACAGATAACATGGAGGGCCTCATACATACAGACATAGGGGGGGCATATATTAGCATGGGGGCACATAAAGACAAAAATGGGTACATTGCACAAATAATGTTAGTGTAGTTCTAAATACTGTATATAATGTGCTCCAGACTTAATAAATAGCAATAATCAAAAATGCATTCCAGTTCCCTGTTTACTATTGTGACTACTGTTGGCTCATTGGCTGTGCTGCATATGCCTTAAAAAAGGTCCTGGCGTGGACCGAAACATTGGTGTATACTTGGATATCGCTTTGGAACTGTGAGATCTATCCTTTTTTTAATTAAACGTATTTTTGATTATTGCTATTTATTAAGTCTGGAGAGTGCCATCATTCCCACTACTGTGGGAAATACTGCACTATATATATATATATATATATATATATATACACACACACACACACACACACACACACACATACACACACACACACACACACACACACTATATACAGTATTTAGTACTAGTACATAGTATTTAGTACTATGGGATGAGAGTGCGGGATTCCATATCTGTGTATATATATATATATATATATATATATATATATATATATATATATTAGTGATGAGCGGGTTCGGATCCTCGGGATCCGAACCCCCCCCCCCCCCCCCCCCCGAACTTCACCCATTTTACACGGGTCCGAGGCAGACTCGGATCCTCCCGCCTTGCTCGGTTAACCAGAGCGCGCCCGAACGTCATCATCCCGCGGTCGGATTCTCAGGAGATTCGTATTCTATATAAGGAGCCGCGCGTCGCCGCCATTTTTCACTCGTGCATTGGAGATGATCGTGAGAGGACGTGGCTGGTGTCCTCTCAGTTTCTATGTTCAGTGGGCTGCAAATTGTGCTGCAAATATCTGTGCTCAGTGTGCTGCAAGTGCAAATATCTACGTTCTCTGCCTGAAAAACGCTTCATATCTGACTGTGCTCAGTGTGCTGCAAATATCTGTACTCAGTGTGCTAATTGCTTTATTGTGGGGACTGGGGACCAGCAGTATTATATAGTAGGAGGACAGTGCAGAGTTTTGCTGACCAGTGACCAGTGACCAGTGACCACCAGTATTATATGTTCTCTGCCTGAAAAACGCTCCATATCTGTGCTGCATTGTAGTATATAGTAGGAGGACAGTGCAGAATTTTGCTGACCACCAGTATAACTATATATATATATATATATATATATATAGCAGTACGGTACAGTAGTCCACTGCTCTACCAACCTCTGTGTCGTCAAGTATACTATCCATCCATACCTGTGGTGCATTTCAGTTTTGCACAGTTTGCTGACCACCAGTATATACTATATAGCAGTACGGTACAGAAGGCCACTGCTCTACGTACCTCTGTGGCGTCAACAGGGCCGGCAACAGAAATTTTGGGGCCCGGTACACTGATAGCTCTGGGGCCCCCTCAACCCCCTACTTTTAAAGCCGAGGGTGGTTAATATATATATATATATATGTCACCTAGACCCCGGCACTCCTGCTGCCTCATGCGGCTGTCTTGCTCTGGTGCTCCTGTAGAAATCCGGAAGAACGAGGCAGCACTCAGAGGCTTGGAAACGTGAAAAGAGTGTTTCCAAGCCTCTGACTGCCGCCTCGTTCTTCCGGATATATATATGTAAAATCCATATGAACCGGCACTCAAACATATCCTCCAACAGATGTTACTTGCCCTGGTGACCTCTTCATTAGGGCATGTGCCCCAGGTATACACTCTGCAGATGAGAGGCGGCACTACTGTACACTGTATTCTGTTATCCTGATGACTGACGGGAGCTTGACCCTGAAACTTTGAATAAACATGTCACTTTATGTCACTGATTTGAACGTCTCCAATTGCCGCCTTTTATCTGCAGAGTGTATATATATGTGTGTGTGTGTGTGTGTGTGTGTATATATATATATACATACATACACACTATATACTGTATTATACCAATATACAATCCTGTGTGACAGGCACCGGGGGGAGAGGGGGGAATGAGGCTTTTATAAGGGATATTAATAGGGAAGAACAGGGCATAAGGTGACGCCGGCAGCTTCCCCAGACAGCGGGCAGCGGCTTCCCTGCACTGCCGGCAGCGGCTTCCCCACACCTCCGGCACCAGGTCCCCCGCACCTCCGGCAGCAGGTTCCCTGCACCTCCGGCAGCGGCTTCTCTATACCGAGGGCAGTGGCATACCTGTGAAGCTACAAAGTCCGGGGACCAGGAGAATGACGTCCGTGGGCGCGGCTCCAGTCCAGAGTCCAGCGTCACGACGGCAACGCAAGGGACTGGACCAAGTGACTGGGTAATGGGGGGGGGAGGTTGCGCGCTTGTAATTATAAATAGTTTTTGTTCTTAATTTGCAGGTGGCAGGAGTGCATGATTTTAAAAACATAATTAGGTACTACTGCTCTGTTTTTTGTGGTCATGATCCTTGGGGCCCCCCTGAGCTTCGGGGCCCGTCACAGGTGTCCCCTTTGTACCCCCCTGTCGCCGGGCCTGGGCGTCAAGTATACTATCCATCCATACCTGTGGTGCATTTCAGTTTTGCACAGTTTGCTGACCACCAGTATAACTATATATATAGCAGTACGGTACAGTAGTCCACTGCTCTACCTACCTCTGTGTCGTCAAGTATACTATCCATCCATACCTGTGGTGCATTTCAGTTTTGCACAGTTTGCTGACCACCAGTATATAATATATAGCAGTACGGTACAGTAGGCCACTGCTCTACCTATCTCTGTGTCGTCAAGTATACTATCCATCCATACCTGTGGTGCATTTCAGTTTTGCACAGTTTGCTGACCACCAGTATATAATATATAGCAGTACGGTACAGTAGGCCACTGCTCTACCTACCTCTGTGTCGTCAAGTATATTATCCATCCATACCTGTGCTGCATTTCAGTTTTGCACAGTTTGCTGACCACCAGTATATACTATATAGCAGTACGGTACAGTAGGCCACTGCTCTACCTACCTCTGTGTCGTCAAGTATACTATCCATCCATACCTGTGGTGCATTTCAGTTTTGCACAGTTTGCTGACCACCAGTATATAATATATAGCAGTATGGTACAGTAGGCCACTGCTCTACCTACCTCTGTGTCGTCAAGTATACTATCCATCCATACCTGTGGTGCATTTCAGTTTTGCACAGTTTGCTGACCACCAGTATATACTATATAGCAGTACGTTACAGTAGGCCACTGCTCAACCTACCTCTGTGTCGTCAAGTATACTATCCATCCATACCTGTGGTGCATTTCAGTTTTGCACAGTTTGCTGACCACCAGTATATACTATATAGCAGCACGGTACAGTAGGCCACTGCTCTACCTACCTCTGTGTCGTCAAGTATACTATCCATCCATACCTGTGGTGCATTTCAGTTTTGCACAGTTTGCTGACCACCAGTATATACTATATAGCAGTACGGTACAGTAGGCCACTGCTCTACCTACCTCTGTGTCGTCAAGTATACTATCCATCCATACCTGTGGTGCAGTTCAGTTTTGCACAGTTTTCTGACCACCAGTATATACTATATAGCAGCACAGTACAGTAGGCCACTGCTCTACCTACCTCTGTGTCGTCAAGTATACTATCCATCCATACCTGTGGTGCATTTCAGTTTTGCACAGTTTGCTGACCACCAGTATATACTATATAGCAGTACGGTACAGTAGGCCACTGCTCTACCTACCTCTGTGTCGTCAAGAATACTATCCATCCATACCTGTGGTGCATTTCAGTTTTGCACAGTTTGCTGACCACCAGTATATACTGTATAGCAGTATGGTACAGTAGGCCACTGCTCTACCTGCCTCTGTGGCGTCAAGTATACTATCCATCCATACCTGTGGTGCATTTCAGTTTTGCACAGTTTGCTGACCAACAGTATATACTATATAGCAGTACGGTACAGAAGGCCACTGCTCTACCTACCTCTGTGTAGTCAAGTATACTATCCATCCATACCTGTGGTGCATTTCAGTTGTGCGCAGTATATATAGTAGTAGGCCATTGCTATTGATATATTACTGGCATATAATTCCACACATTAAAAAATGGAGAACAAAAATGTGTAGGGTAAAATAGGGAAAGATCAAGATCCACTTCCACCTCGTGCTGAAGCTGCTGCCACTAGTCATGGCCGAGACGATGAAATGCCATCAACGTCATCTGCCAAGGCCGATGCCCAATGTCATAGTAGAGAGCATGTAAAATTAAAAAAAATAATGCTCAGTAAAATGACCCAAAAATCTAAATCAAAATCGTCTGAGGAGAAGCGTAAACTTGCCAATGTGCCATTTACGACATGGAGTGGCAAGGAACGGCTGAGGGCCTGGCCTATGTTCAAGGCTAGTGGTTCAGCTTCACATGAGGATGGAAGCACTCATCCTCCTGCTAGAAAACTTAAAAGAGTTAAGATGGCAAAAGCACAGCAAAGAACTGTGCGTTCTTCTAAATCACAAATCCCCAAGGAGAGTCCAATTGTGTCGGTTGCGATGCCTGCACCTCTTTTTTCTTTCATTTTTCTTTGCATCATGTGCTGTTTGGGGACTATTTTTGGAAGTGCTATCCTGTCTGACACTGCAGTGCCACTCCTAGATGGGCCAGGTGTTTGTGTCGGACACTTGGGTCGCTTAGCTTAGCCATACAGCGACCTTGGTGCACCTCTTTTTTTCTTTGCATCATGTGCTGTTTGGGGACTATTTTTTAAATCTGCCATCCTGTCTGACACTGCAGTGCCACTTCTAGATTGGCCAGGTGTTTGTGTCGGCCACTTGGGTCGCTTAGCTTAGTAACACAGCTACCTCGTTGCGCCTCTTTTTTTCTTTGCATCATGTGCTGTTTGGGGACTATTTTTTTGAAGTGCCATCCTGTCTGACACTGCAGTGCCACTCCTAGATGGGCCAGGTGTTTGTGTCGGCCACTTGGGTCGCTTAGCTTAGTAACACAGCTACCTCGTTGCGCCTCTTTTTTTCTTTGCATCATGTGCTGTTTGGGGACTATTTTTTTGAAGTGCCATCCTGTCTGACACTGCAGTGCCACTCCTTGATGGGCCAGGTGTTTGTGTCGGCCACTTGTGTCGCTTAGCTTAGTCACACAGTTACCTCATTGCGCTTCTTTTTTTCTTTGCATCATGTGCTGTTTGGGGACTATTTTTTAATCTGCCATCCTGTCTGACACTGCAGTGCCACTGCTAGATGGGCAAAGTGTTTGTGTCGGCCACTTGGGTCGCTTAGCTTAGCCATCCAGCGACCTTGGTGCACCTCTTTTTTTCTTTGCATCATGTGCTGTTTGGGGACTATTTTTTAAATCTGCCATCCTGTCTGACACTGCAGTGCCACTCCTAGATGGGCCAGGTGTTTGTGTCGGCTACTTGGGTTGCTTAGCTTAGCCATCCAGCAACCTTGGTGCACCTCTTTTTTTCCTTGCATCATGTGCTGTTTGGGGACTATTTTTTAAATCTGCCATCCTGTCTGACACTGCAGTGCCACTCCTAGATGGGCCAGGTGTTTGTGTCTGCCACTTGGGTCGCTTAGCTTAGTCACACAGCTACCTCATTGCGCCTCTTTTTTTCTTTGCATCATGTGCTGTTTGGGGACTATTTTTTTGAAGTGCCATCCTGTCTGACACTGCAGTGCCACTCCTAGATGGGCCAGGTATTTGTGTCGGCCACTTGGGTCGCTTAGCTTAGTCATCCAGCGACCTCGGTGCAAATTTTAGGACTAAAAATAATATTGTGAGGTGTGAGGTGTTCAGAATAGACTGAAAATGAGTGGACATTATGGTTATTGAGGTCAATAATACTATGGGATCAAAATGACCACCAAATTCTATGATTTAAGCTGTTTTTGAGGGTTTTTTGTAAAAAAACACCCGAATCCAAAACACACCCGAATCCGACAAAATATTTTCAGGGAGGTTTTGCCAAAACGCTACCGAATCCAAAACACGTCCGCGGAACCGAATCCAAAACCAAAACACAAAACTCGAAAAATGTCCGGTGCACATCGCTAATAAATATATATATATATATATATATATATAAAAATAAAAATTGATATATATAAATAGTTTAGTATATTAGAGAATCATAAAATATACTACATTCATGCGGGTTTGCATACATATATATACCACTCCACCTCAACCCCACACTCTGCTTCTCTGCATCTTTCAGTGTTATAACTCATTCAGTCCCTCCCAACCCCCCCCCCCCCCCCCACATACTTACCCTGTTCCTGGAAGCTGATCATATATATATATATATATATATACACACACTCACAAAAGCCCAATAGTTTAACTTGCCTTGAGGTTGCATCAAGAAGATAGCATATAAATATACTCGGAGGATGGCACTCACTGGACGTTCAATAACTGGTAGAGACACAGTCCTTGATATCGCAGTTTTGGGTTTAGTTCAACCCGTCATCAGGATACACATAATATTATGTGTATCCTGATGACGGGTTGAAATAAACTATCACAGGTCCCTGTGTACTTTCTGGAGGCAATTGCTGGTAAACGTCTTCCCGGAGGAATTTATAGTTCATTTTGATGAACATCATCTTCTCCACATTTAGTGGAAGTAACCTCCTACGCCGATCGCTGACAAGGTCACCGACTGCACTAAACACTCTTTCGGAGTACACACTGGAGGGGGGGAAACTTAGGTAAAATAAAGCCAGTTTGTGCAAGGGCCTCCAAATTGCCTTTTTTTTTCCTGCCAGTATATGTACGGACTGTCAGACATGCCTACTTGGATGCTGTCACTCATTTAATCCTCTACCATTCTTTCAATTGTGACAGAATCATATGCAGTGACAGTAGACATGTCAGTAATCATTGGCAGCTCCTTCAGTCCGGACCAGATGTCAGCTTTTGCTCCTGACTGCCCTTAATCACCGCCAGCGGGTGGGCTAGGAAATCTTATCCTTTTCCTTGCAGCCCCAGAGGCGGGAGAAATTGAAGGAGGAGCTATTGACGGGTCACATTCCGCTGGAATTTACTAACCAGCAGGTCTTTGCACCTCTGCACACTTGTGTCTGCTGGAAAGAGAGATACAACGTAGGCTTTAAACCTAGGATCGAGCACGGTGGCCAAAATGTAGTGCTCTGATTTCAACAGATTGACCACCCTTGAATCCTGGCAAAGCAAATGAAAAGCTCCATCCACAAGTCCCACATACTTTGCGGAATTGCTCCGTCTTAGCTCGTCCTTCAATTTATCCAGCTGCTTCTGCAAAAGCCTGATGAGGGGAATGACCTGACTCAAGCTGGCATGGTCTGAACTGACTTCACGTGTGGCAAGTTCGAAGGGTTGGAGAACCTTGCACAAAACGGAAATCATTCTCCACTGCGCTTGAGTCAGGTGCATTACCCCTCCTTTGCCTATATCGTAGGTGGATGTATAGGCTTGAATGCCCTTTTGCTGCTCCTCCATCCTCTGAAGCATATAGAGTGTTGAATTCCACCTCGTTACCACCTCTTGCTTCAGTTGATGGCGGGGCAAGTTCAGGAGTGTTTGCTGGCGCTTCAGTCTTCGGCACGCAGTGGCAGAATGCCGAAAGTGGCCTGCAATTTTTCGGGCCACCTACAGCATCTCCTGCACACCCGTCATTTTTCAAATATTCTGCACCACCAAATTAATTGTATGTGCAAAAAATGGGACATGCTGGATTTTGCCCAGATGTAATGCACACACAATATTGGTGGCATTGTCTGATATCACAAATCCCCAGGAGAGTCCAACTGGGGTATGCCATTCTGCGATGATGTTCCTCAGTTTCCGTAAGAGGTTGTCAGCTGTGTGCCTCTTAAGGAAAGCGGTGATACATAGCGTAGCCTGCCTAGGAACGAGTTGGCGTTTGCGAGATGCTGCTACTGGTGCCACTACTGTTGTTGTTGCAACGGGAGGCCATACATCTACCCAGTGGGCTGTTACAGTCATATAGTCCTTAGTTTGCCCTGTTCCACTTGTCCACATGTCCGTGGTTAAGTGGACACTGGATACAACCACATTTTGTAGGACACTGGTGACTCTTTTTCTGACGTCTGTGTACATTCTCGGTATCGCCTGCCTAGAGAAGTGGAACCTAAATGGGATTTGATACCGGGGACACAGTGCCTCAAACATTTCCCACTGAACGAATGGTGGATCCCGGACGCACGTCTAACACCAACATAGCTGTCAAGGCCTCAGTTATCCGCTTTGCAAAAGGATGACTGCTGACATATTTTATCTTCCTCACAAAGGACTGTTGGACAGTCAATTGCTTACTGTAAGTAGTACAAGTGGTCTTCCGACTTCCCCTCTGGGATGACCATTGACTCCCAGCAGCAACAACAGCAGGCGTATCACTCAAGGATCCTATGGAGGAATCCCGGTTAGGAGAGGACTCCTCAGTCTTGACAGTGACATGGCCTGCAGGACTACTGATGTTCCTGACTGAGGAGGAAGTTTACGTTGAGGGAGTTGGTGGTGTGGCTTGCAGGAGCTTGGTTACAGGAGGAAGAAGGGATTTAGGTGTCAGTGGACTGCTTACGCTCTTACCCAAAGTTTCGCAACTTGACACTGACTTCTGATGAATGAGCAGCAGGTGATGTATAAGGGAGGATGTTCCTAGGTGGTTAACATCCTTACTCCAATTTATTACAGATTGACAGAGGCAACAGATGGCTTGACACCTGTTATCCGGATTTGTGGAGAAATAATTCCACACCAAAGAGGTGGCTTTTTTGGTAGTTTGCCCAGGCATCACAATGGGCTTCTTCATACCATGGGCAACAGGTGTCTCCCCCGGTGCCTGACTTAAACAAACCACATCACCATCAGAATCCTCATTGTCAACTTCCTCCTCAGCGCCAGCAACACCCATATCCCCATCCTGGTGTACTTCAACAGTGACATCTTCAATTTGAATATCAGGAACTGGACTGTGGGTGCTCCTTCCAGCACTTGCAGGGGGCGTGCAAATGGTGGAAGGAGCCACCTCTTCCCGTCCAGTGTTGGGAAGGTAAGGCATCGCAACCGCCGACACACTTGGACTCTCCTTGGGGATTTGTGATACCATCTCAGAATGCACAGTTCTTTTCTGTGCTCTTTCCAGCTTAACTCTTTTTTAATTTTTCTAGCGGAAGGATGAGGGCTTCCATTGTCATGTGAAGCTGAACCACTAGCCATGAACATAGGCCAGGGCCTCAGCCGTTCCTTGCCACTCCGTGTTGTAAATGGCATATTGGCAAGTTTGCGTTTCTCCTCAGACCATTTAAATTTTTTTTTTTTTGGTACTTTTTACTGAACTTTGGCTTTTTGGATTTTACATGTCCTCTACTATCACATTGGGCATCAGCCTTGGCAGACGACATTGATGGCATTTCATCGTCTATGTCATGGCTAGTACCAGCAGCTTCAGCACTAGGTGTAAGTGGTTCTTCTTGATCTTTCTCTATTTTATCCTCAATTTTTGTTCTCCATTATTTTTTGGGAGTTATATGAGACAATATGCGGCACAGGAATGACTGGAATGACTGATGAGACAGGACACGACCACTGGTCTGATGCAGCACAACACAACAAGACTGTAAGGGACTTGTGGTTGTTGTTATTATTATTATACGGCAGCAGTGGACATATAGCAGCAGCGTATATTGTCACTGGAATGACTGATGAGACAGGACACTACCACTGGTCTGATGCAACACAACAATACTGTAAGAGACTTGTGGTTGTTGTTATTATTATTATATGGCAGCAGTGGACATATAGCAGCAGCGTATATCGTCACTGGAATGACTGATGAGACAGGACACTACCACTGGTCTGATGCAGCACAACACAACAACACTTTATACAGTTACACTGGATATATGGCAGCAGAGAACACCAACACTGTGACTGGCTGGACTGCTGCAGCACAATACACTGACTACACTGGACTGAACAGCACAACACAGCACCACTTTATACAGCTACACTGGCAGGAGAGGACACCAACACTGTGACTGCCTGGACTGATGCAGCACAATACACTGTGACTACACTGGACTGAACTGAGCAGCACAACACAGCACAAGACTTGCCACCCCACTTTCCCGCCTCCACACAGACACTGGAGGACGGAGACATGTCCTCTCACTACACTCTTCGAGACTGGAGTGAAAATGTCCGCGGCGCGCGGCTCCTTATATGGAATCCAAATCCTGCGAGAATCCAACAGCGGAATGATGACGGATTGCCGCGTTCGGGTTTCCGAGTCAGGAGGGAAAACCCGAGCCTGACTCGGATCCGGGCTCGGAAGGCAAAGTTTGGTAGTGTTCGGTTCTCTGAGAACTGAACCCACTCATCCCTAATATATATATATATATATATATATATATACACACTGTATATGTATAATACAGAGAGCCCAGTATTCATTCACCTCAATACATCAGAACATAAATAAATAATAGGGTTTTAGTTCATAGACTGTACGATGCATTTAAGCTTGCAGCCCAACTTAATGGGACCCCATCTCTCTGCAGATCCTACTGTATCACCTTGACTTTTAAAACCTGGCCATTGCTATCACATTAGAGACAAATTAAAATTGTGCTTCCAGGTTTAAAGCTCACCTGCCAACTAACTTATGGCTTTTAAAGGTGAGTCAGTCACCCACACAGCTTACAAACTACCACTAGGGAAGCAGCTGACACAGGTTAAGAGTAAATGAGCTTTGAAGGGGTGCATGAGAAAGATATAATCACAGAATAGGTTAATGAAAAATTAACCACATATATACATATACAGGGAACTACCGCACTCGCCATACCCAGAAATGGGGTGCACACCTGCACTCACCACCCCCAGGCCGATAAATAAAGAATCCAGGGGGGTACTCACCAGTTTTCAAAAAATAGGATTTTAATCACCTACCGGTAAATCCTTTTTACGTAGTCCATAGAGAATACTAAGGGTCCATTTAGTACCATGGGGTATAGACAGGTCCACTAGGAGCCATGGGCACTTTAAGAATTTGATAGTGTGGGATGGCTCCTCCCCCTATGCCCCTCCTACCAGACTCAGTCTAGAAAACTGTGCCCGAGGAGATGGATATACTTCGAGAGAAGGATAGATAAGGATAGTGATGAGATACCGAACCAGCACACACAACAAGAGGAAAGCCAAGCTAACCAAACTTGAAACAGGAACAGCAATGGCTGAACCAACATTACTTAACCAAGTAACAGTGCAGGAAGAACGAAGCACTGAGAGGGCACCCCGTATCCTCAACGGACTACGAGAAAAAGATTTACCGGTAGGTAATTAAAATCCTATTTCTCTTACGTCCTAGAGGATACTGAGGTCCATTTAGTACCATGGGTATGTACCAAAGCTCCCAAACCGGGTGGGAGAGTGCTGAGGTTCCTGCAGAACTGGTTGACCAAACTGAAGGTGCTCAGAGGTCAAAGTATCAAACTTGTAAAACTTTGCGAACGTATTCGAACCTAACCAAGTAGCTGCTCGGCAGAGCTGTAAAGCCGAGACACCCCAGGGAGCTGCCCAAGAAGATCCCACCGACCTAGTAGAGTGGGCCTGTACAGATTTTGGACATGGCAAACTTGCCGTGGAATAAGCATGCTGGATAGTAAGTCTGATCCAGCGTGCAATTGTCTGCTTTGAAGCAGGACACCAAACCTTATTGGGATCATAAAGAAAAAACAGTGAGTCCGTCTTTCTGTGACGAACTGTTCTATTCACATACACCTTCAAAGCCCTCATGACATCCAAATGCTTTGAAGTAGCAGAGGTGTCGGTGACAACCGGAACCACAATAGGTTGGTTGATGTGAAATGCAGACACCACCTTAGGAAGAAATTGCTGACGAGTTATGAGTTCAGCTCTATCCTCATGGAGAATTAAATAGGGACTTTTGTGAGACAAAGCCCCCAGCTCCGACGCATGTCTTGCTGAAGCCAAAGCCAACAGTGTGACGGTCTTCCATGTAAGATATTTTACGTCCACCTCCTGTAATGGTTCAAACCAGTCTGATTGGAGGAAATGCAGCACCACATCAAGATCCCAAGGTGCCGTGGGAGGCAAAAAGGGAGGTTGGATGTACAGAACATCTTTCAAGAACATCTGGACCTCAGGGAGAGAAGCAAATTGTTTCTAAAAGAAAATGGACATGGCTGAAATCTGGACTTTTATGGAGCCCACACGTAGGCCCACATCCTCTCCTGCTTGTAGAAAAAGCAGGAAACATACCAGATGGAATTCCACCGCAGAAAATGTTCTGCTCTCACACCAAGAGACGTATTTCTTCCAAATACGATGGTAATGCTTAGACATTACCCCCTTCTTGGCTTGGATCATAGTTGGGATAACCATGTTAGGGATCCCTCTACTGGCTAGAATCAGCCGTTCAACTTCCATGCGTCAAACTTAGCCGCGGTAAGTCATGATAGATGAACGGGCCCTGTTGCAGAAGATCCTCGCGAAGAGGAAGAGGCCACGGATCTTGGAGGAGCATCTCCAGGAGGTCTGCGTACCAGGCCCTTCTTGGCCAGTCCAGAGCAATTAGAATTGCTTGAACCTTTTCCCTTTTTACTCTCTTAAGAATTCTTGGGATCAGAGGAAGTGGAGGAAACACGTACACCCTCTGATAGACCCATGGAGTTGTCAGGACATCTACCACCACTGCCTGTGGGTCTCTCAACCTGGAACAATACCGCTTGAGCTTCTTGTTGAGATGAGAGGCCATCATGTCGATCTGTGGATATTCCCATCGACTTGTCAAGCACCTGAACACTTCCGGGTGAAGGCCCCACTCCCCCGGTCATGTCTGATGAGGAAGTCTGCTTCCCAGTTGTCTACTCCTGGAATGAAGACCGCTGACAATGCCACAGCATGTCTCTCTGCCCAGAGGAGAATTCTTGACACCTCTGACTTTGCTGCTCTGCTTTTTGTTCCGCCCTGTCGGTTTATGTACGTTACTGCCGTCACATTGTCCGACTGAACCTGAATGGCCTGATCTTGAAGAAGATGTGAGGCCTGCAGAACGGCATTGTATATGGCCCTCAGTTCCAGAATGTTGATTGGAAGGACGACTTCCTGACTGGACCATCTTCCTTGAAACTGCTCCTTCTGATTGACTGCTCCACAACCTCTGAGGCTTGCATCTGTGGTTAACAGAATCCAGTTCTGAATTCTGAACCTCCGACCCTCGACGAGGTGAGAAGTCTGTAGCCACCACAAAAGGGAGATCCTGGCTTTTGGAGACAGACGGATCCTCTGGTGCATGTGAAGATGCGATCCGGACAATTTGTCCAACAGATCGAGCTGAAAGGGTCTTGCATGAAACCTTCCGTATTGAAGAGCCTCGTAAGAGGCCACCATTTTCCCCAGAAGGCGAATGCACCGATGCACCGATATCCGGGTTGGCTTCAGGACATCAACATCGACTGGATCACTAATGCCTTTTCCAATGGAAGGAACACCTTCTGCGACTCCGTATCCAGTATCATTCCCAGAAATGGGAGCCTCCGTGTTGGCTCTAGGTGAGATTTCAGAAGGTTCAGAATTCACCCATGATCCTGGAGAAGTTTGGTTGAGAGAGCAATGCTGTCCAGCAACCTTTCCCTGGACGGTGCGTTTATCAGGAGGTTGTCCAGGTACAGAATTATGTTCACGCCCTGTTTGCGGAGTAGAAACATCATCTCTGCCATCACCTTTGTGAACACCCTCGGTGCTGTGGAGAGACCAAATGGCAGGGCCTGGAACTGGTAGTGACAGTCCTGCAGTGCAAACTGTAGGAAAGCCTGGTGAGGCGGCCAGATCGGAATGTGAAGGTACGCATCCTTGATATCCAGAGACACTAGGAATTCCTCCTCCTCCAGACCTGAGATCACCACTCTCAGAGACTCCATCTTGAATTTCAACACTCGTAAGTACAGGTTCAACAATTTGAGGTTCAAAATCGGTCTTACCGAACCGTCCGGTTTCGGTACTACAAACAAGTTGGAATAGTACCCTTGTTTAGCTGATGAGGTGGAACTGGTACAATGACGTGAGTCTGTACTAGTTTTTGGATGGCATGTTGTAAAATTATACTTGCCTCTTGTGAAACTGGCAAGCCTGATTTGAAGAATCTGTGAGGTGGGAGCTCTTGAAACTCCAGTCTGTATCCCTGGGAAATAAGATTTATGACCCAGGGATCCTGGCATGCATTTGACCAGGTTTGATTGAAGAATTGTAGGCGAGCTCCCACCTGACAGCCTTCCAGGCATTGCGGTCCACCATCATGCTGAAGTCTTTGAGGAAGCAGAGCCTGAGCTCTGTTCCTGAGCACCTGCTGTTGCTGGTTTGCATGGTTTACGTCTTACGCCGCTGGAGGATGTAGAAGCACCTCTGGATTTGCCCTTGAATTTGGCCATCCGAAAGGACTGTAACTTAGAAGCTGAATAAGTCTTCTTGGTTGGGGGGGCTGCGGAAGGAAGATACGTAGACTTATCTGCAGTAGCTGTGGAGATCCATTTGTCTATTTCATCTCTGAACAAGGCCTCTCCTGTGATTGGTAGGCCTTCCACGCCTTTCAAGGAATCCGCATCAGCAGTCCACTGGTGTAGCGACAAGCGTCTGCATGCCGACAATGCCATAGCGGTGGTGCGTGTGTTAAGTATGCCTATTTCCTTTATGGCTTCCACCATAAAGTTCGCAGAGTCCTGTATATGCTGCAGGAGTAAGACAACATCCCCCTAGATAAGGAATCTAACCCCTCAATAAGGTTACCTGACCATTTTGAAATGGCTTTAGTGATCCATGCACATGCAATAGTGGGTCTTTGGGCCACCCCAGCAGCTGTGTACAATGATTGGAGTGTAGTCAATTTTACGAACAGCCTTGTCTTTCAGGAAACTGCACCAGGAACAGGTAATACAATTTTACGTGACAGCCTAGAGACTGATGCATCCACTATCGGTGGATTTTCCCTTTTTTTCCTATGCTCCAGAGGAAAAGAAACAGATGAGAGTAACCTTTTAGGGATCTGAAACTTCTTATCAGGATTAACCCAAGGTTCTTCAAAAAGGGTATTCAATTCCTTTGATGCAGGAAAAGTGACTGAGGACTTATTTTTTACATTAAAATAAGATTCCTCACACTCCTCTGACACCTTATCAGGAATATGCAAAACATCTCTGATAGCCTCTATGGCCCTCATTCCGAGTTGATTGCTTGCTAGCTGCTTTTAGCAGCAGTGCAAACGCTAGGCCGCCGCCCTCTGGGAGTGTATCTTAGTTTAGCAGAAGTGTGACCGAAAGATTAGCAGAATTGCTCAAAAATCTTTTCCTGCAGATTCTGGGTAGCTCCAGACCTACTCCTTGGCCTATATTTACTAATAATCCGAGTTTGACCGATTTGTGTGTTTTTTTCTAAGTCCCAACACGGAAATTCACTAAGCACAAATCTCGGCAGTGTTTGGGCTATTCGTAATGGTTTTAACGCAAAGTTCAAAAATACGAATGAATAGACCATCGGTCAAACGCGGCTGTTATTTCATATAACACGGGTATTCACTATTCATTCGTATTTGGGTGTTAGTCTCTGAGTGCTCAATTGCGGTCGTAATTTTTTGCGATTCATTAAAAAAAGCAGCAAAAACATAGACCTGCTTTTTTCAGGCGTGTTTACATGTGTTGCAACGAACAAATCACTCACACCTGAATTAGGATGCCTATAAAAGGATCTTAGGCCTATTTCAATCCACCTACACTCAGAAATGGTAGCAGGACTGTGGGCCAGTGATATTTTGTGTGCTGTGGGATTCCTCAGACTCAGACATCAGCCTGTAAGTAACCAGGGCCAAGAAACTGAACATGGTCAGCAGGTTGTACAGGTTCCGCGGAGGCTGCGCAGGCCTCGTTTTTTTAGGGGGCGTTTAAACTTGAAGGCATTGTCCGATGATACGGTCATACAGATGTTCCGTCTAAATCGTAACAACATTTTCCATCTGTATGACCTTGTCAAACTGGGCCTAGACCCTGAGACAGCACGCTCTCGCTCTGTCTCAGGCCTGCAAAAACTCCTGGCTGTGTTGCACTTTATGGCTACTGGCAGCTTTCAGGCTGTGTCTGGGGATGTCATAGGAATCTCACGGCCCTCATTTTCCAGAATATTAACACAGGTGATGTATACCTAACTACCTCCTCTGTTTTTGGTTGGCTTTAATTACTCGGTGGCCAGTTCTGTCCTAAAATCTCATGTTTAATTTTCTTTGAAATATACACACAGGTGTTGGCTGTTTTGCAGCCCCACATTGATGCCTCAATCTGCTTCCCTACCCAGGAGTCTCAGTGGCATGCCGTCAGGGTAGATTTCTATGAGCTATCTGGCATGCCCAATGTGCTGGGAGCCATAGATTGCACACACATTCAGCTGAGACCACCTAGGGGCAGGCAGCACATCTATACTAATCGTCATCTAGAGCACTCCACAAATGTGCAGGTGGTTTGTGATGCAAATCTCAAAATAATAATGAGTGTTGTTGCTGGTTACCCTGGGGGCTGCCATGACTCCTTCATCCTCAGTCAGTCATCCCTCTTTGATAAGTTTGAGGATGGACAAATGCCAGATGGATGGCTGCTGGGTATGTAATTGTATATGTGTAGGCCTGTGTCTACTTTGTCCAAATACAGGGGCAGATGTATTAACCTGGAGAAGGCATAAGGAAGTGATAAACCAGTGATATGTGCAAGGTGATAAAGGCACCAGCCAATCAGCTCCAATGTATACATTTTCATTTAGGAACAGATTGTCCGCTGCCTTTATTACCTTGCACATATCACTGGTTTATCACTTCCTTATGCCTTCTCCAGGTTGATACATCTGCCCCACAGTGTGTTACTTATGTGTTGCTGTATCTTAACATACAGGCACGTGGAGGCCACACACACTACTGAGCATTATTTTGACTTGTTCTAAGGACCTTACATCAAAGTTGGATCAGCCTGTAGTGTGTTTTTCCACTTTAATTTTGAGGGTGACTCCAAATCCAGACCTCCATGGGTTAATAAATTTTATTTCCATTGTTAATTTTTGTGTGATTTTGTTGTCAGCACATTCAACTATGTAAAGAACAAAGTATTTAATAAGAATATTTCATTCATTCAGATCTAGGATGTGTTATTTTAGTGTTCCCTTTATTTTTTTGAGCAGTGTATATATATATATATATATATATATATACACACACACACAGACACACTAGTTTTACGGACCCAGCATATATTGGGTCACCTCAGTCCGCACCCCCGTGATTGGCTCCGCCCAGTTCTGGAAACCCCCCCATGCAAATCCTGCGTTTGCCACTGAGGTGGTAAGTGTAATAGATATTGTGACAAACCTACACTTACTAAATGTATTTATTTACTTCTCTATACAGAGATCGGTGTATCTATTTTTTATTTTTTGGTGTATCTATTTTTTATTTTTTGGTGGTTGGCTGCTTGGACTGGCCTTTGCCTTTACCACTGTCGTGTTGGCGTGCTCTGGTGGAGCGCCTTGGTGGTGAGGACACTGGCGAGATAATCGGAGTAGTCGTACCAGAACTGCTGCTTGGTTGCTGATGGTGCTGGGATCTGAGTGTTTCATTGAGGTTAGTGAGGGTGGCATTAAGTTCACGTGTTGCAGCATTTTGATTCTCTAAAATTCTGGTGATAGATTCATTGATCATTTGATTGTTTTCTAAGATGTTGATGTAGCTTTGCTGTTGTCTGTGCTGTTCTTCCATTATGCGTTGTAAGTTGCCCATGACGTGTAATGTCTGCACGCATGATTTCCATGGTATTGGCAATTCTGGTGGTTGGTTCATTTTGGCGACTGATATTTCTGCTGATTCTTCTGAGGTGAGCTGGTAGGTTTGCAAAAATTTGGGTCTGCCTACGCAGGCAATCTTGATTAGTGGCCTGCTGTGTAGCCCAACTGTCCCAAAACACTTGATCAGAGCCTTGTGCTACTGGTGTTGTTGGGCTGTGTTGTGGTGGTGGAGTGCTTTGCTGTGGTGGTGTACTCACAGGTGCTGGGTGGCTGATTCCTTGGATTAATGGCTGCATTTGTAACATGATTGTCTCATCCATGTCACTGTGTTGCTGCTGTTGCGTCTGGATGCTGGTACCAGTACTAGAATCTGTAATTAGAACCATTTTGGCGTAAGTTTGACATATGTTTGAAAAATTTAAGCAAACCAATAAACATGGAACACATGTATTTAAATGGTGCATTCAGATATCCAGCATAGCAACATCATCACTCAGAACTACAAAACAGACATATTCCTGTTTGTGGCAAATGTGTTTGGTTACTTCATTATTAAAACAAGCACATGAGTTGTATGGTAGATCAGACATACTCCACCATAAAAACACACTTAAAATCTTAATTTTTGTCCTTATAGTGTTTAAATCTTAAACTTAGTAATGTTTTGGCATGTTGGTGCCAATGTTACGACAAACACATAAGTTAAATTGCGGAAAAATATTACTATTTTGCAAGCTTACACATGTGTTTATTTTGCAGCATCTTCAACACAATCTGCTGCTGTATGGCTGAAGTGGACATACATATCTTTACTGGATGTGGACAAGGCCATTTTGGTCAGAATCCATTTGATGTTTTTTTTTTCGGTAAGTATAGCACATTTTGTGGAATTTAGAGTTAATTAGTCTCATTAAATGGATTATTATGAGAAGATTCATTTATTTCATCATTACAGTTTCTTACTCACAATCAAGATGAGGGGAGTGTGGTTGGCGTCTTGGAGGTGTGACCAAAATTTGGAGTGGTGGTACCGAAGAAACTGTAGACAATCTTTGTGGCGGAGTAGACTGCTGTGGTTGTGATTGGACATCAGACCTTACTTTCTTTGTTGGCACATGTACTTTTGTTTGGTGTGCTACAGGAGTCCTCCTTCTGCTGGTCAAAACTTCTTGGGATGGACCTGGGATTTAAAGTGTACTTTTGTTATGGCCATTCCTTTACAAACATAACCTATACTACAATGGACACTTTACCTGCTTCCACAGCGTCATCATCATCAGATGTAATGGGAGTGACTGTAGGCCGACCAGTACTGCTTTTTTTCAACACTGTAAATAATGAAACAAATAAAAGAACTAATTTCTTCATGCTATTGTTGATACATCCACCCATTATGTTTACAAACATTAAATCTTTCTCAAATGGATACTTATCTATGTGTGCATATTTTCTGTACAAAACCATAAATGTTTTAAATAAATACACACATTGGCCAATAGCCATATACACTATGGAAAGTGCAACACGGGAAATAATGTACAGGACACAGACATAGGACACAGGGGCAGATTTAATAATCCTGGTGAAATGATAAAGTGGTTGTTAAAGCACCAGCCAATCAGCTCATGAGTGACATTTTGCAAACCCAGCCTGTAACATGGAAGTTATGAGCTAATTGTTTGGTAATTTATCAACTTCAACTTTATCACTTCACCAGGATTAATAAATCTGCCCCACAATTACTAATACATACACTAACTACCCAAAACACAGACATCTTCATTGAAAAATGTTATGTCATTAATGAAAGATGCAATATAGAAAATGCTTCGTGATGTGGCACTACAAACACACATTAGCACAATATGAGCCAAAAAACAAAATACATTTAAAAAAAACCATCATAATAGTACGGTAACTAAGTCTGCAGTGTTGTGTCAGGGTACAAATACAGACTCTAAATGTACCAAAAAATAGTGGTTTTGTCTTAAACAAGATTACATACAGTACTAATGAAATGACACATGTAACTGGCTTCAAAGCCACTTTACACTACTCCAGCCTCTAACATGTCAACCACTGATTTTCAAACATTGCACAGGGATAACTGAAAACCAAAACATAGGCCAACTTGCAAACTGGCAAATGTGCCAAAGGAAAACATTATTACTGTACAATTCAATGACACACCAAGTCCAAACTACTCATGGAAAATGTACATTAAAAAAAGCACATGACATACTATAAAGTACTATGTTATATTTGCTTTGGTAAAAAAACAAACCAAAAACAATGTATTTGCTGACGCACACATGAAGATGGGAGTAATATGCAACGTCACATGACACACATTACCAAAAAACATAAAGACAGAAGTAATGTAATGGGAAGATAAGACAAATACACATGCTCACCATCCTTCCTGGGCAGATCGGAATCACGGACATGGGTTGCAGACACTACTTCAGGAGGTATTAAACTCCGCATGGGCTCCTCATAGTCCAGATATCTGGCAATATAGGACTGTCCACCACCGGTTTTGCGAGCCGACTTCGCCTCCTTGGCCATTTTGGACTTGACACGTCGCTTTATGTCATAGTACCGTTTGCGGCACGTGTACTCCGTCCGCTTGACCACTCCCTCACTATTTACAGCAGCAACAACTTTCGCCCACAACACCGTCTTCTTCCGTGTTGGCACCTTGGCGGACTCAGGCCCAAATAGCTGCCGCTGATACTTCATCAGCTCCCGCACCAATGCCACATTTTCAGTATAACTAAACTTTACATTCCGCCCTTAGAGCTGTCTGACTGTCACTATCACTGTCACTTGATGCTGCTGCAGCAACCTCACCCACCTCCTCCACCTCACTAACCTCACTCTCACTCACCTCCTCCACCTTACCAACCTCCTCCCCCTCACTCACACCCACCACCTCACTCACCTCTGAGTCAGACATAATTGTCTGGTTAAACAATTAACACAGAAAAAATAAAAACAAACAACACACTCCTCCACTACCACTGCACAACTCACACACACACACACACACACACACACACACACACACACACACACACACGACGAGGGACTCTAAATCAAATAAACTAGGACAAAAAATGAGACAAAACCAAAAAAAACAAGACTACAAGAATGACAAGACTACTTTCAAACACAATACTACACTCAGAAATCGGCCAAAAAACTCCTCACCAAACCAACTACTCACCAACCTCCACAGCACAACCT
This sequence comes from Pseudophryne corroboree, assembly GCF_028390025.1. Lineage (NCBI taxonomy): Eukaryota > Metazoa > Chordata > Amphibia > Anura > Myobatrachidae > Pseudophryne > Pseudophryne corroboree. The sequence goes on from NC_086445.1 coordinate 619,198,591, forward strand.
CCCTCCTCACCACTAACTAAACCCACGAGGTGCGGACGGTTTGGGGCATATTTATATGGTTGCTCACAGACACTCCTACATCTGAAACACAACCAATCACGAACGGGGATGAAAAACGAAACTAAAAGTGAAAATGCGGCCGTGGTTGAAAAAAAACCCTGCCGTGTTTAACATAGAAAATAAACCTGTAAAAACAACAAAAACACGTACGCAAACGACAATGACGGCCGTAAATGTGCCAAAAAAAAACCCGACTGGCATCGACATCGGAAAACATGAAAACCATAAACTCGACTGCTTAGTAACTTGGCGTATATAGTTTCAAAAAGTTGCATGAAAATGCACCCGATACAAAACGAGTTTAAACACTACATAAACCGACTCAAACATGAATATTAGTAAATATAGGCCCTAGTTTGCGATCACTGCAGACTGTTTGGTTCCTGATTTGAAATCACAAACACGCCCTGCGTTCGGCCAGCTACTCCCCCGTTTCCCCAGCCACTCCTGCGTTTTAGTCTGACACGCCTGCGTTTTTTAGCACACTCCCGGAAAACGGTCAGTTTCCGCCCAGAAACACCCACTTCCTGTCAATCACACACCGATCAGCAGAGCGACTGAAAAGCGCTGCTCGCCCCTGTGTAAAATTGCTTAGTTTTGTGTGAAAGTACTTGGCGCTTGCGCCCAGCGGCCCATACGCATGCGCAGAACAGCCGGTTTTTAGCCTGATCGCTATGCTGCGAAAAATGGCAGCAAGCGATCAACTCGGAATGAGGGCCTATAAGAGCCTCTATTCCCTGTGACAGAGCTGCATCCCCCCACCTGTGAGTCCACCTCCCCCTTCTCCATGTCTGACCTGTCAGCGTCAGAGTCACACTGCAGGATATGGGCCAGAGATTGCTTTTGCGGACAAATGGGAGGGGACTGAGACGATGTTTTGGGGACTGAGTCTCTGTTCATAAACTCATCCACAGTCTGTTTTAAGTATTGCATCTCTTTCTCATTGCGGGACAGTTTTGTAGAAAGAGCTGAGATCATTCCCTTAAGAGAATTAGCCCATTCCGGTTCAGCCCCGCTTGTCTGTGAACCCTTAGTACCCAGTAGTGAGCCCCCTGGTGAAGAGGAACACTCTGCGGTAAAAGACACACACTCTGACAATGTAATGTGACAGCACACACACACAGAGGAAAGGTTAAGAACAATTAACCCACAAAGAGCCCTTCAGGGAGAGACAGAGTTATTTGGAGCCAGCCCCCTCCGCGCCCTTATCGCTAATGCCAAGCTTAGCCGGGTCGCAGACTAAGTACCCTAATAGGGGACTTAGTACACTAGCAATGGCTCCCTCCTGCTATGACCCCCTGGTACCGCTGAGGTAATTTGGAGTCACACTGGAGGAGCTGCGCATCCCTGTCCTGTCAGCGTCTGTGTCCACTGCAGAGGGAAAATGGTGCTGGTGAGCTGCTGGATCCTCTCATAGTGAAGCATCGTCCCTTCAATGGCGTGCGGTCTTCCCGCTTTTTTTATAATGGCTGAGGAATCTGGTGCTTAAAATGGAGAAAACCATTTTAAGGCTTTTGTGCCAGTATGGGTACTGTGTACAGTGTACGTGGACACAGTTGTGTACTGTGTCCGGAAACGCATTCCGCCCCGTTTAGAAGCCATGCATCTCTGTACCCTCATGCCGCCATAATGGCCAGCACCCCGCTAGCTGGGATGCCGGCTCAGTACTCACCACTCTTCATTCTTCTGGCTCTGTTAGGGGTGGCGGCGTGCTGCGGGACTGTACACTCGCCGTGATGGGCTTGCGAATAGGTCCCTCAGGAGCTCAGTGTCCTGTTTGCAGGGAACAGGACCATTAACCCTTCAAGAGGTTGGGCTGTCCCCCCCCTCCCCCCGCCTTCCCGCTAAGTCCCACGAAGCAGGCAGGCAACCTGCCTGAAAATAACAAACATATAAAATAAATGCAGAAAACTCTTCAGGAGCTTCCTTCAGCGTGACTGGCTCCTCAGGCACATTTTCTAAACTGAGTCTGGTAGGAGGGGCATAGAGGGAAGAGCCAGCGCACACTATCAAATTCTTAATGTGCCTATGGCTCCTAGTGGACCAGTCTATACCCCATTGTACTAAATAGACCCCCGTATCCTCTAGGATGTAAGAAAAAGAGTAATTGATTCCATGGTCAGGGAGACAATTTTTACAATCAACATTTCGGTCCTAGGTGTGCACCTTTGTCAAGATACAAATATGAATGAGCCTGAACTATATCAATACCATATGTGAGCAAACAATCCAACCCACTAATTAATTATACATATTGCTCTTAAATGACAAATAAAAAGTGTACCATACAGTCCACAAGAAGCCACTTAATAGGCAGACACTAACTATTGTTGTTAAATATCATAAGTAGCAAGATAACATCATACTCAAAGTTTACTTTGAAGGTATAGGTCCCGACCGGCAGCGTGCATTCCACTGCACCTTCACTTCCTCCTGGTGGAACACACAGCCCGCCCAGCCAGAAACCGGTGCTTTCTGTTTACGGATCACACAAGCCACGACAACCAACTAACAGTGGCGTAAGTTCCAAATCACAATTAGAAACCTGAAGTGCATTCCACCTCCAATTCCCATTAATGCCAATTAACACTATAGTAACCATAATAGGTGCTGCTACATATAGGATCACAGTAAACAGCATCACAATTATAATTACATATGAGACAGATGGCCTCTAGGGCCAGATGTAATAAGCCTTAAAAAGTGATAAGGTGGAGAATGAAAAAGTGGCAGCCAATCTACTCCTAACTGCCATGTCACAGGCCTTGTTTGAAAAATAACCATTAGGAGCTGGTTGGTAGTTTATCACTCTCCACTTTATTACTTTTCAAGGCTTAATATATGGCCCATAGAGTGTCAAAACCAATACATTTAAACTGGCATGGAAATATCATCTTAGACAAAAATAAACAAAAAAAATCTTGTAAAGCCGAAAAATAGAAAAAAGAAGAAAACTTGTACTCACGGTGCACTGTGCACACACTAATTTCTTATAAAATACTTTAATCCAAGAAAATTACGTAATATTTACTGTCAATTAATACCATGTGGTCAAACTGTTTTCAGTCTGGGGATCCACCTGTCTTCCCTGCGCAACAATATTTTGCCCGATTGACACCTCTCCTTGGGGGAGCAACCCAGTCAATGATCATACACTTCCATCCTGGGTCGCAGCAGCTGCGTGTGAAGTCACGCAGCCACCGCAGCCTGCAACCCCAATGGTCTTGACATGCCTGTGTTGTCCAGACCGCGCCCTGCCAACAGTGATCTAACGCCATTGGCATACCCCCTCCCGCCCCGCGACAGCCTCTTCCTGCCAATCAGGCAGAGGCAATCATAGCCCAGAGATACTGCTAGCATCTCCCTGGGCTCCCGTGGTGCACACTCCACATAGGGATTCAGACTGTGATCACTGCCGCTCCAGCAATCCAGTCTGAATTAGGCCCTTAATACGGCTGGAGAGGACTGCACTAAAGGGATTTATAAAATAATTATCATCACTATTAGATCCACTGATAAGGCTTGAGCTGTGACGGTATTGAATACTCATGATTCCGATACTGAGGTCAAAAGACAATTAGCATATACAAACACATACTGTCTATTATGTGGTGATCCATTTGTGACCTTTTGTCTCGATCCTCTGTTGGAGTGTGCACTATCCAATAGATGTATTGATACTGATGTTTATGGATTTCTTGAATCCTGGCAAAGCAAATGAAGGGCTCCATCCACAAGTCCCACATACTTTGTGGAATCGCTCTGTCTTAGCTCCTCCTTCAATTTCTCCAGCTGCTTCTGCAAAAGCCTGATGAGGGGAAGGACCTGACTCAAGCTGGCATGGTATGAACTGACTTCACGTGTGGCATGTTCAAAGGGATGAAGAACCTTGCACAAATGCCATCAACGTCATCTGCCAAGGCTGATGCCCAATGTGATAGTAGAGGGCATGAAAAATCCAAAAAGCCAAAGTTCAGTAAAAAGAACCAAAAAAAGAAATAAAAAAAAAAAATCTGAGGAGAAGCGTAAACTTGCCAATATGCCATTTACGACATGGAGTGGCAAGGAACAGCTAAGGCCCTGGCCTATGTTCATGACTAGTGGTTCAGCTTCACATGACGATGGAAGCCCTCATCCTCCAGTTAGAAAAATTAAAAGAGTTAAGATGGAAAAAGCACAGAAAAGATCTGTGCATTCTAAGGTGGTATCACAATTCCCCAAGGAGAGTCCAAGTGTGTCGGCGGTTGTGATGCCTGACCTTCCCAACACTGGACGGGAAGAGGTAGCTCCTTCCACCATTTGCCCGCCCCCTGCAAGTGCTCTGTCAAAGTCGAAAAATATTGCAGTACACACATCATGTACAAACTACACACAGATGGCCTCCGTGCGCGTACTTATTCTGCCATGTATGCGCATATTCGCAATTTGCGTATGGTCGCTCCCGCGGTCCTGCGCATTAGAGCGTGGTATGAGTATTAACGGTAGTGTTTGTAGTCACATGGGAAAGCCATAAAAACACATTACATATTAAATCCAAATAGTGCACAATGTACACATAGTCTCCCTGCATCACACCAGCAAGTTACAACAGTTTAAATGGTATCAGAACAAAGGGATTCACCTTTACAGGATAGGAGGGACAGAACAAGGTATCCAGCTGTAGGGTATTTTAAGGGCAATATTCCGGTGTTGGTTTGCAGAAGATCGCATGCTCCTGCGAATAGTTATGCGCAGGAGCAGAATATAAATATAAACTGTATTTACTGTACATTTGTTATGCGGCGGGAACCCAGAGGAGACCACCTGCAAGTACACCTGGAACAGACATCGCCCACCTATTCAAACCAACCTATGACCTCTCCTGTACTGTAAATGACCATCCCTGTGTCCAATGGACAAAGAGATTACAGCATCCATTGTGTTAGGTTTTGGAATATTGTATAAAAGAGCCAGCTGCATGCCAGGTCAAACACAGACTCTGAAGGTCATCTACCCTGATGACTGAGGACCAGACTGGGAAGCGCAGGCGAAACTAAAACACGTATGTACCATTGACTGTAGCCAATATTCTATTGTATTGTATTGTATTGTATTGTTATTGTAACCCCCTTCAGTAATTATATGTTGGTGTGTCGGAACCCGGCATTTTAAATACAATCTGGTGTCGTGTTTCCATTCCCTGCTAAGGTTATAAGTGTATTACAATCCCATATGTAGCTGCTAAGGGCTCACAGAGAATCTTTGGGTGTGTACGCACTGAGTGTACTTTGTACAGCCAGCGCAGCGTTTGTACGCAAAGTACGTACACGGTACGGGGCTCTGTACGCTAATGGTGTAATAAGTACGTAGGTTAAGGATTGAGTATAGCGGCCACAGCGACTCCATTTAAAGTGTATTAAATGTCTTTTTAGTGTTGCTTTTAGTCCTGTAAGTAAACTAGCGTTTACAATTGGGGGCCTCGTCCGGTTTTCACATGCTCACAGCCTAACAGGTCATAGCAGACTTAATCTATCAGCAAAGGGCGGAAAGTTATCCTACGTAACCTTTTCCTAGTTGATGGATGTGCTGAAAACCCTATTTGTGTGCTGTTAGGTTGTGTCTGCTCTGTCTGGTCTGCCGAGGTGCTGATAGAACCCGTAAAACAGGAAAAAAGCTATTTAAAAATCGGTGAAATTTTTTTTGGCGCCAAAAGCGTACACAAAGGGCACCGATACTTTGCATACCCTCTCACATTGTTGCAGCAAGATTCAGATTGTTAGATTCATTTAGATCTGTGTGAAATCAGATACATTTGTTGCTATATAGTTAAAATTTGAAATAAAAGTGTTTAAGGAAGTAAATATAAAGCACAACACGCAGGTTTGGCCCTGTCATTAAAGGTTACACAGAACAAGCGGTTGTGTTTGTGAGCGATTATAGTTAGCATTGTTTACATTTATAGAGTTGTGTGATTTGTTTTATTGTGGACGCATGGTTTTGTACACGTGTCTAGGGCAAAGTACAGCACTGCGCACGCAGCGTTAAAGACACGCACGGTCGCATGTTTACGCAAAGTGCGTAAGAGTGCGGACGATAAGTACAAATTACACGATAGCTTTGTTCAGTTAAGAGGTGGGACAGTAGCCATGCTACAATAGCACATAACTATCCGGTTTCAAACGCAGATTAGTATAAAACTTTTGTTTAAACTGTATTGCCTCTGGGGTAAAGCTGCCAATCAGAACGAGTGAAAATTTTCTGTACAGAAAAACAAAGCATATTTGAGTGAGTGAAAGCCGGAGTGAGTAGGTTGAACCCCGTGGAATTCGGGATCTCGTCGTTTGGTACACCAAGTAAGTGGAGGCTTGGCGGCGTGAGGCGGCTGACTCACGTTAGTATAGATTGAAATACGCAAATCATGAGGAGATTTGCAAAGGAGCATAATAGGGAATTGTGCATTGTGTAGTGTTGAAGTAAAAAGCTTTTTTGTTACGCTCCGGCTGAGGGTCGCAGTTTGTACATCGACTCATGGTTGTACGGCAGCTAGGTAACAAGTACCTATATGTCGTGCGATTGGACCGCATGTTTGTGGGTGCGATACATAGCGCAACTTGATGCCCCTTTTACGATCTTTTGCGTAAAATCTAGGTATTATTAGTGCCGTGTGGAGCATACGCAAGCGTGATTTGTGTAAAAGTGCATAAGGATTTTTCGCTGGTCTCTCTCAGGAAAATCTCCAGGATATTTGCTGGAAAGGGTAAGTCACTCCTAACACTTCCAGTAAATATAAACTAATTAGGTCGACCTCACTGGGTATGCGGTGGTCACTATTGGAGTGAGTCGTGGTACTCAGCGGAGAAGGAGTGGGTGAAAGCGCTCTAAGAACTTTCACCGTCTATTCGTGTCGTGCAATTGGGGATTGCGTAAAAGGAAAAAGTCAGCGATGGGATCCAATTGCACAAGCGGTGGACATATGGTAGCCAGGGTTCAGGTTGAAGAGTCGCGGCCCAAGGGGTCAGCGAGGTTTGTTATGGGTGGAAAATATGGTCCACACGCTGAAGACTTTTTTTCTGAATGGGTACGTATGACTGCGGAAGATAGGGCATCATTCCCTAGGGTGGGTAGCTTTGAACCAGAGCTATTGCAGAACTTAAGGATAAGGATATGTCTGATAAAATCCAGAAAACTAAGGATTAGACATACGGATTGTTTAAATCTTTTGGCAGCAAGAGGGGGATGTGCAAAGGGAATTAGCTCGTGCAGCAGGTTCCAAATCTAGCAGGAAAACAATGGCGACCGCACCACCACCATATATTGATGGGGAGAAAGTGGCTACAAGCAATGCTGCATTGGTACAGGATAAGAATGTAATTGATAAATGTACTAACGCTAACCCCTGCCAGTTGTATCCCGTTTTAAATTTTCCCTAGAACCATGAACAGGAAGATGAGCCCAGCACGATATCGGCACGCTCTCTAGCAGCCATCATACAGGACACCCAGGTGGGCACGGCCCAACCACCAAGAGTTGTAGCAAGGCCCCCTAGTGGAGGGATAAGTGAGGTCGTGTCCACAGGTAAGTACGGTACCATACACTATGCAGAAACAATAGCTCCTCACATTATAGAGTCAAACCAGAATGATGTAATTGAATTAAATCCTGTTAGGGTGATTGCAGTCCCCAATGGGAAGACTGACGCTCAGGGAGTAACTCCCATCAGGAACATTGCCATGCATTCTCCTTGGTCCCGAGCAGAGTTAAGGTCAATTATGTCCGAATTTCCCGATCCCAGAAAAGATCTAATCGGATGCCAGAAGTTTGTAAAAAAAGATTTAGGTAACGCCCATGAGCCCACAAATAAAGATTGGCGAACAGTGCTACGGATGTGTTTACCCTCAAATATTGACACCACAAAATTCATAACCGATTGTAAATTAGTCGCAGAGGTACCTTTCACTGATGAATACAATCAGGAGAATGTACAGCAAATCAATCTGCAACTAGGAGTGTATTTCCCTACTGATGTCAAGTGGAATAAAATCTTCTCCATAAGACAAAAGGAAGGTGAAATGGCATCTGAATATTTCCATTGAGCACTGCAGGAAATAGCTAGATACACTGGGATCGAGGACATTAAAGATAATGCACATCATAGGGAGGTAGCAGTTTCTGTATTAATGGACGGGTTAAAGGAGGCACTGAGAACAAGAGTACAAACCTCTCTACCTAACTGGAGAGGTATCTCGGTGGCTGCATTGAGAGAGTCCGCTATCGAGCATGACCGGAACATCAGTAAGCACAGGGAGTCTCAGCGGGATAAGCTGATGACGGTGAGTATACATGCTCTTGCAACAAAACCACATCAGCCAATACCCCAGACCCCTGATGGTAAGTCACGTGTAGTAAGTAATATGTTATAATTGTCAGAAGGTAGGACATTACTCAAGGGAATGTAAGAATAAAGGGACACATAATGTATACCGACCCCTAGACCAGGATATGAACCACACTACAATTCAATTCACATAATTGGGATCAGGGACCACATAGGAGAAATTACGAGCCACATGCAGGGGAAACAAGGAGTTACCCACCAAAGAGAGACTGGCAGACCTCAGAAAATTCTCAGCTACCCCCCTCACATATCGTAGCTGCCAATGCACTGTGGGAGGGTCCAAATACACAATAGGGGTTGGGCCACACCTGTAGTCTGCAGCCAGTGAAGTTGATTGCTAGCCTTGGTAGTGAACCTGAGGTCACGGGTGTACCATTACCATTTCTTGTAGATACAGGGGTGGCCAGGTCATTGTTGAATTCCACATCAGGTGTAAAGACCACGGGAAAAATGATTTCGGCAATGGGAGTAACAGGAATGGTGCAACAATACCCTTTGAGTAGACCTGCAGAGATTACGATAGGGCCCTTGCAAACCAAACATTCTTTTCTGCTGGCTGCATCGGCTCCGACTAATCTACTCGGCAGAGACTTATTGTGTAAAATGCAGTGTGTCATATATTGTACTCCTGAGGGTGTCTTCTTGGATATACCTGAGAACCATGCTCAAGAAGTACAAGATATACTAGACACCCCTCAAAGGCTAATGTCGCATTCTACTGTTATAGACGAGTGTCCATCAAAGGTAGAGGAAATGATCTCGCAAATACCGGGTTCCCTTTGGACCAAAGATGAACAGGACACTGGATTGATGGCGAATGTAGCTCCAGTAGCGGTACAAGTAAAAGATGGTAGGATAGCTCCAAAAATCCCTCAGTATCCTCTGAAGCCAGAGGTAGAGTTAGGAGTGTACCCTGTCATAGAGCGGCTGCTACAGCAGGGCATCCTAGTCAGAACGTCCAGCACCGCCAATAGTCCCATCTTCCCTGGGAAAAAGAGCAGGGGGAGGGGTTACAGGTTAGCGCAGGATCTAAGGGGGATAGACAAGATAGTTGAGAGCCAATTCCCCGTAGTGCCCAATCCAGCTGTCATCCTCATGCAAATTCCCTCTACTACAAAATTCTTCACTGTCATTGACCTCTGTTCTGCTTTCTTTTCTGTCCCTCTTCACCCTGACAGCCAATACCTTTTTGCCTTTACATACAGGGGAGTACAGTACACCTGGACTTGGCTACCCCAAGGTTTCATTGACAGCCCGAGTATTTTCTCCCAGGCTTTGCATGACTGTTTACAATCCTTTCAACCTGAGAGTGGATCAGTACTAATACAGTATGTTGATGACTTATTGTTGTGTTCTGACTCACTTGAATCGTCCCATACAGGACACAAGGTTTCAAAGGATAAGTTGCAGTTGTGCCGGACCAGGGTCAAATATTTGGGACACTGCTTGACTTAAGGACTTAAACACCTCACCGCTGATAGAATACAGGCGATTAGTGACATGACTGCCACAAACTCAGCAACAGATCCGCACTTTCCTTGGAATGTGTGGGTACTGTCGAAACTGGATTCCAGGGTTCTCTATACTGGCTTTACCTTTGCAAGAAATGGTCTCTTCGAACAAACCGGAATGGATCTCTCACACAGATGAGTCCGAACTGGCGTTTGAGAGACTCAAACAGTGTCTATCACAGGCACCTGCATTAGGTATGCCAGATTATGAGAAGCCCTTTGAATTGTACGGTACTGAAAGTGCTGGGTGCGCGGCAGGTGTCTTAACTCAGAGACATGGTGATGCCAGCAGAACGGTAGCTTACTACAGTGCACAGCTGGACACTGTAGCGCTGTCTCTCCCCACTTGCTTGCGAAGTGTTGCAGCGATAGCTTTTCTGGTAAGTAAAAGCGAGGACGTAGTGTTAGGACACGACCTGACCATTCATACACCTCATGCAGTATCAGCCTTACTAAACTCCGCCCAAACCAGACATGTCTCATCTGCTCGGTTTACAAAGTGGGAATTATCAATGATGGCCCCGGTAAACATCACCATTAAGAGATGCAGCTCACTAAATCCTGCAACCTACTTGCCAAGTGTTGAAGGAAAAAACACTAAACTGCTTTCACAGCGCCTCAAAGACAAATGACTGGTAATCAAATTCCCCTGACAGGTGCGCAGCTGAAAAACACTAAGTGGGTGTTTGAATAGAAACAATAAGAACAAAAGAATCAGCTGCGCAAAATATCAGGGAAAGGGAACAATAGTGAATTAAGAGAGCCGATGTATATGGAGTTGATTTATTAACCATAGATATAAAATAACTTCGTTGTGACAATACAATATTAAAAATGATTTAAGAAAGCACACCTTAGCTCAGTATATCCGATTCAATAGACACCAACTGTGTCAGTTCTCTAAATGAAGGTTCACATAAAATAAAGAGTCCAGCTGATATTTGGAATAATGAGTGGTAATAGCCGCAAAGCTGAATACTAAGGACACAGTGGATAATCAGTTGAATGAATGTCCCATACCATCAAATTGCAGATTAACCCGGTATTGGGCACGGATTAAATACCTCTCCTTGTGTGGGCTGGTCCAGAGCCGAGCGTCCTCGGCGATGTATCCTGCAATGCCCAATGATGCGAATGCCGCAAAGGAGAGGGAACTGTGAGTTCACTGTGGAGTGAGAGCCGTATGTGATGTGGACGGCTAGCAGAAAGCCGTGTAGACGGCTAGCGGAAAAACCAAGTCCGTGGCTGTTCTAAGATCTCTGTAAAGGTGAGGCGGCTGGCGGGGAGAACAAACCCGCGGTTGCTTTCAAATTTTCGGATGCCTTGGCAAGGTGTACTGGAGGAGGCGTGGCCTAACGCGTTTCGTCACGTGACCTGTGACTTTATCAAAGGAGTATACCAGCCTCAGTGCAGATCCATATTTAAAGCAAACTAGCTAATCATGCAAAGGTGTAGACATTCATTAAATCACTCTTAATTAAATACATCGGCTCTCAAGAAAAATACAAAGCAGATACAAATCTCTAACTAGGATTCAAAATATATTCACAACACTTTAAAATACTAAAATATATCTACAATAATTGATTCAATACAATAAGAATACAATAAAAATACAATAAAAAACGCTCAAGTAGTAAATAAAAATATCATAATAATAAATAATAAAACAGTATGGGGGAATGTGACCAAAGGGCTCCAAGTGAGAATAATGTTTAGCCAAAGAATCCATAATTATATCAGTAGAGCTGTTATGTAATTATGTACTATACAAATATGCATTATACAAAATTGTGCAGAAAAATAAATAAATAGAAAAAATAATAAATAAAAAGAAACAATAGCGCTCACAGAAATATAATTTAAACATTACTCAGGATATTAGAGTTCAAACATAGGATCGAACCCGGGTAGCTTAAATTCAAAACAACGGTGGGTTATCCCAGTGTGCCACTGAGGCATAGATAAAAAGATATCACTATTAAGAGGATACCAAGGGAATGTATTATGTTGAGAGGATCATATAGTAACATAGTCCTCCCAGGATTAAACAACAAAACTAACACAGATTTAATGATGATTAGTGTCAAAATGTGAGATTATATATAAAAATATAGTGCTTAAATCTCATAAATGTGGAGCATAGCACATACTAAAGAAAAGGGAAGGCAAGAAGGTAGGGGAGAGGGGGGGGAAGATATAAGAAATATAAGAAAGATAGGTTATTGGAATAGGCGCCCTTATTAGTAAAACTTCTTAAGGGTCGAATTCAATGGACTCATTTAACCCATCGGGAACAAGGGTTCTAAGTTTATGAATCCAATAATTTTCCCTGAGACAAAGTTTTCTATATCTATCTCCCCCCCGCGCAGTAGGCAAGATAGTTTCTATGCCAATTAAATGAATGTCATCAGGATTCTTTTGGTGAAATTCAGAGAAATGTCGGGATACACTGTGAAAAAGGAAGCCCTTTTGTATGTTTCGTCGATGTTCTAAGAATCTGATCCTCAACTTACGAGTTGTTCTTCCCACATAGTGAAGATTACATTTACAGACTAGAATGTATATTACATATGAACTGTTACAGTTGATAAAGGACTTAATTTCAAACAGTGTCTGATCCAAAGAAGTGAAATTTTTGGAGTTGTTCTGGATGAAAGAACATGTGATGCATTTATTAGCACCACATTTGAAGCACCCTTTAGTTCTTAACAGCCACTGGGGGGTTTCTATCGGGGTGGCAGATGCAACCAGATCTCTTTTGTCTATGAAATGGCTGGGAGCTAAATAATGTTGTCAATTATTTGATTTCTTAAAAATAACAAGGGGTGTCTCTTTTAATTCTGTTCTCAGCGTTTGATCTGTAAGTAATATAGGATAATTGGTTCGTATAATATTTCTAATTTTTGAAGAAGCAGTATTAAACTGTGAAATGAAAGCTGGTTGATTATATTCAAATTTGTGACGTCTTGTTTTATGAGCAAGAAGGTCACTCCTATCCAATAGATCGGCCTTCTGTCTAGCTGATTGAATGAGGGCCACGGGATAGCCTCTATTCATAAAATATAGGATAAGTTCATCTGCTTGTCGATGGTAATCCTGAAGATTACTACAGTTGCGTTTAATACGCCTGAACTGGCCAAAAGGAATATTATCCAACCAAGGTTTATGATGCGAACTGCTGTAGTGTAAATAATTGAGAGTATCAACCTCTTTCCGAAAGGTTTAGGTGGAAATTTTATCATCAAATATAGACAAGGCAATATCGAGGAAAGTAATAGAAGATCTATGTGAAGTGCTCGTGAAGTTTAAATTAAATTCATTAGTGTTCAACAAAGAAACAATATTGGAAGAAAGTGAAATATCACTGTCAAAAATAAAGAACATATCATCTATATACCGGCCATAGAAGACGAGGCGCGCGCCAAAGTCACGCCCCCACACATGGGAGTCTTCAAAGGCCCCCATGTAGAGGTTGGCGAAACTCGGCGCAAACCTCGTCCCCATGGCCGTCCCAAGTATCTGTAAATAATAATTCTAATTAAATGTGAAATAGTTATGAGATAATATAAAGGAAATGGAATCCAGTATAAATTGCTGTAACTCGGGTTGAAGAGAATTTGACTTCATAAGAGAATCTGCTATAGATAATAGGCCCTTCTGATGCGGGATATTAGAATATAGAGCCTGTACATCACAGGTCATAAAGAAAAAAGAGCTTTTCCAATCAACTTTAGAAATAGCATTAAGAAAAAGAGTAGTGTCTTGTATATGTGATGGAAGAGAAGAGGCAAGTGGCTGTAAAAAATAATCAACTAAATGTGATAAATTAGAGGTGAGGGACCCTACACCAGAGATAATAGGTCTCCAAGAAGGTGCTGTGAGTGATTTGTGGATCTTAGGAAGGTGATAATATGTAGGGGTAATAGGGTGAGCAGGTATCAAATATCTAGATTCTTCCCTCGTTATAGTGCCTTTAGCAGCTGCTGCTTGCACTAATAAGGTCAAAGATTTATGAAAATCCAAGGAAGGGTTTGAAGACAGTTTGATATAGATACTGGTGTCATCCAGCTGTCTGGATGCCTCAGTTAAATAATCCTTAGTATCCTGAATGACAATGGCCCCCCCCTTGTCAGCAGGCTTGATGACAAGGGAGGGGTCATTAGTCAACCTCTGGAGGGCCAGTCTCTCCTGGGCAGATAGGTTCTGTCTGAATCTAAATTTCCTGCGTGCTTTCAGGCACAACTTATTCATATCATCAAGTGTCTTTTTATAGAAGATCTCAATAGGGGGGCTCCTGTGATGTTGAGGAAAAAATTGGGACTTATTTCTGAACATTATCCCACGTTCATGATTGTAAATCTGTACAGTTTGATTAGATGAATCACTTTCCAAAAGTAGAGATTCCAACATCTCCAAACCCATTCTATCATGTTCATCCAGAATAATGGGTGTACCCTCAATTTTTCGTTGTGCCAATTTTTTGGTAGCAAAATATCTTTTGCGCGCCAAAGTGCGAACATAAGTGTTCAATTCTACAAATAATTTAAAGAAAGCAGGAGGTTGGCGAATTTTAGACCTTTAGTCAATAATAAAGATTCAGGTTTCCCAATTTTTGCAGAGGACAGATTAAATACTTGAGTCTGTTTAAAGTTCTCAGATCTCGTTTTTTTTCTTTGTAATTTGCGCCCTCCTCTACATCCTCTAGATTTTCTTCTCTCGCTCTCTTTGGGGAGTCTATCCTGAGTTGTTCGTACCGATTTTGTGTGTGATAAGGGGGTCTTGGTTTGTAAAACCTCTGATCCTTCTCTAAAAAATGCGTAGTGTTAGGAATATTAACGATTTGTAATGTATCAACCGTATGGGTGTTCTTCTGTGTGGGAATTTTAGGTCGTACTGAAGGTTCAACTGGAGGAATATTCTGTAAAGAATGAGAATCACTGTGATTGATGTAAGTATGAGCAGACTGTATATTCTTTTTTGGCTGATATTTAGTATCAGTCCTATCAAATCTCTTAGACTGGGAAGATGTTCTAGTATATCTCCAATTGGATGTACTTCGGGATCTACCTCTATTAGAGGAATTAGAACCTTTGTTAAAGCTACGAACTCTATTCTGATTATAATCATCAGTGTCTCTGCTGAATTTCTTATTTTTTCCCTCAATAACTTCTTTCTCATACTGTTCCAATTTACGATTTAATTTATGATCATTAAACTGAAATTGTGGATGATTAGAGAAGGGATTCAATAGTTTCCTAGTGGACTCAATTTCTTGTGCTAATAACATAGTTTTTTCTTTACGGTAATTCACAAGTAATTCCATAAGTGAAAAAGAACAATTGTCTAATAAAGAGTCCCATTTAATGAGGGATCATCAACAAAGGACAGCGTCTTGAAGATTCTGAGACCCCTAGGGATTTTTTTAGTTTTGATATATTTCTGTAGGGTGACCATGTCCCACCAATGGCGGGTTTCTGCTTTCATAAGATCCTCTAGTTTATAAAACAGAGTATTGAATTCTCTCTCATGGTCATTCTGAATAGGGGGTAGTAAATTGGTCTCAGAATCCTCATTGAAGCTGGCCTCATAATGTAGACGCCTCTTGGCACATTCCGATAAACAAGTCAAATCAACCATATTAACAAAAAATTATTAATTAAGTAATGAGCGATAAAGAGGCAGCTAAGCAGATATACACAAAAAAGAATTGAAGGAAAAAACACTAAACTGCTTTCACAGCGCCTCAAAGACAGATGACTGGTAATCAAATTCCCCTGACAGGTGCGCAGCTGAAAAACACTAAGTGGGTGTTTGAATAGAGACAATAAGAACAAAAGAATCAGCTGCGCAAAATATCAGGGAAAGGGAACAATAGTGAATTAAGAGAGCCGATGTATATGGAGTTGATTTATTAACCATAGATATAAAATAACTTCGTTGTGACAATACAATATTAAAAATGATTTAAGAAAGCACACCTTAGCTCAGTATATCCGATTCAATAGACACCAACTGTGTCAGTTCTCTAAATGAAGGTTCACATAAAATAAAGAGTCCAGCTGATATTTGGAATAATGAGTGGTAATAGCCGCAAAGCTGAATACTAAGCACACAGTGGATAATCAGTTGAATGAATGTCCCATACCATCAAATTGCGGATTAACCCGGTATTGGGCACGGATTAAATACCTCTCCTTGTGTGGGCTGGTCCAGAGCCGAGCGTCCTTGGCGATGTATCCTGCAATGCCCAATGATGCGAATGCCGCAAAGGAGAGGGAACCGTGAGTTCACTGTGGAGTGAGAGCCGTATGTGATGTGGACGGCTAGCAGAAAGCCGTGTAGACGGCTAGCGGAAAAACCAAGTCCGTGGCTGTTCTAAGATCTCTGTAAAGGTGAGGCGGCTGGCGGGGAGAACAAACCCGCGGTTGCTTTCAAATTCAGATGCCTTGGCAAGGTGTACTGGAGGAGGCGTGGCCTAACGCGTTTCGTCACGTGACCCGTGACTTTATCAAAGGAGTATACCAGCCTCAGTGCAGATCCATATTTAAAGCAAACTAGCTAATCATGCAAAGGTGTAGACATTCATTAAATCACTCTTAATTAAATACATCAGCTCTCAAGAAAAATACAAAGCAGATACAAATCTCTAACTAGGATTCAAAATATATTCACAACACTTTAAAATACTAAAATGTATCTACAATAATTGATTCAATACAATAAGAATACAATAAAAATACAATAAAAAACGCTCAAGTAGTAAATAAAAATATCATAATAATAATAAATAATAAAACAGTATGGGGGAATGTGACCAAAGGGCTCCAAGTGAGAATAATGTTTAGCCAAAGAGTCCATAATTATATCAGTAGAGCTGTTATGTAATTATTTACTATACAAATATGCATTATACAAAATTGTGCAGAAAAATAAATAAATAGAAAAAATAATAAATAAAAAGAAACAATAGCGCTCACAGAAATATAATTTAAACATTACTCAGGATATTAGAGTTCAAACATAGGATCGAACCCGGGTAGCTTAAATTCAAAACAACGGTGGGTTATCCCAGTGTGCCACTGAGGCATAGATAAAAAGATATCACCATTAAGAGGATACCAAGAGAATGTATTATGTTGAGAGGATCATATAGTAACATAGTCCTCCCAGGATTAAACAACAAAACTAACACAGATTTAATGATGATTAGTGTCAGAATGTGAGATTATATATAAAAATATAGTGCTTAAACCTCATAAATGTGGAGCATAGCACATACTAAAGAAAAGGGAGGGCAAGAAGGTAGGGGAGAGGGGGGGGGATAGGGGGAAGATATAAGAAATATAAGAAGGATAGGTTATTGGAATAGGCGCCCTTATTAGTAAAACTTCTTAAGGGTCGAATTCAATGGACTCATTTAACCCATCGGGAACAAGGGTTCTAAGTTTATGAATCCAATAATTTTCCCTGAGACAAAGTTTTCTATATCTATCTCCCCCCCGCGCAGTAGGCAAGATGGTTTCTATGCCAATTAAATGAATGTCATCAGGATTCTTTTGGTGAAATTCAGAGAAATGTCGGGATACACTGTGAAAAAGGAAGCCCTTTTGTATGTTTCGTCGATGTTCTAAGAATCTGATCCTCAACTTACGAGTTGTTCTTCCCACATAGTGAAGATTACATTTACAGATCAGAATGTATATTACATATGAACTGTTACAGTTGATAAAGGACTTAATTTCAAACAGTGTCTGATCCGAAGAAGTGAAATTTTTGGAGTTGTTCAGGATGAAAGAACAGGTGATGCATTTATTAGCACCACATTTGAAGCACCCTTTAGTTCTTGTCAGCCACTGGGGGGTTTCTATCGGGGTGGCAGATGTAACCAGATCTCTTTTGTCTATGAAATGGCTGGGAGCTAAATAATGTTGTAAATTATTTGATTTCTTAAAGATAACAAGGGGTGTCTCTTTTAATTCTGTTCTCAGCGTTTGATCTGTAAGTAATATAGGATAATTGGTTCGTATAATATTTCTAATTTTTGAAGAAGCAGTATTAAACTGTGAAATGAAAGCTGGATGATATGTTCTTTATTTTTGACGGTGATATTTCACTTTCTTCCAATATTGTTTCTTTGTTGAACACTAATGAATTTAATTTAAACTTCACGAGCACTTCACATAGATCTTCTATTACTTTCCTCGATATTGCCTTGTCTATAATTGATGATAAAATTTCCACTAAAACCTTTCGGAAAGAGGTTGATACTCTCAATTATTTACACTACAGCAGTTCGCATCATAAACCTTGGTTGGATAATATTCCTTTTGGCCAGTTCAGGCGTATTAAACGCAACTGTAGTAATCTTCAGGATTACCATCGACAAGCAGATGAACTTACCCTATCTTTTATGAATAGAGGCTATCCCGTGGCCCTCATTCAATCAGCTAGACAGAAGGCCGATCTATTGGATAGGAGTGACCTTCTTGCTCATAAAACAAGACGTCACAAATTTGAAGATAATCAACCAGCTTTCATTTCACAGTTTAATACTGCTTCTTCAAAAATTAGAAATATTATGCGAACCAATTATCCTATATTACTTACAGATCAAACGCTGAGAACAGAATTAAAAGAGACACCCCTTGTTATCTTTAAGAAATCAAATAATTTACAACATTATTTAGCTCCCAGCCATTTCATAGACAAAAGAGATCTGGTTGCATCTGCCACCCCGATAGAAACCCCCCAGTGGTTGACAAGAACTAAAGGGTGCTTCAAATGTGGTGCTAATAAATGCATCACCTGTTCTTTCATCCAGAACAACTCCAAAAATGTCACTTCTTCGGATCAGACACTGTTTGAAATTAAGTCCTTTATCAACTGTAACAGTTCATATGTAATATACATTCTGATCTGTAAATGTAATCTTCACTATGTGGGAAGAACAACTCGTAAGTTGAGGATCAGATTCTTAGAACATCGACGAAACATACAAAAGGGCTTCCTTTTTCACTGTGTATCCCGACATTTCTCTGAATTTCACCAAAAGAATCCTGATGACATTCATTTAATTGGCATAGAAACTATCTTGCCTACTGCGCGGGGAGGAGATAGATATAGAAAACTTTGTCTCAGGGAAAATTATTGGATTCATAAACTTAGAACCCTTGTTCCCGATGGGTTAGATGAGTCCATTGAATTCGACCCTTAAGAAGTTTTACTAATAAGGGCGCCTATTCCAATAACCTATCTTTCTTATATTTCTTATATCTTCCCCCCCTCCACTACCTTCTTGCCCTCCCTTCTCTTTAGTATGTGCTATGCTCCACATTTATGAGGTTTAAGCACTATATTTTTATATATAATCTCACATTCTGACACTAATCATCATTAAATCTGTGTTAGTTTTGTTGTTTAATCCTGGGAGGACTATGTTACTATATGATCCTCTCAACATAATACATTCCCTTGGTATCCTCTTAATGGTGATATCTTTTTATCTCTGCCTCAGTGGCACACTGGGATAACCCACCGTTGTTTTGAATTTAAGCTACCCGGGTTCGATCCTATGTTTGAACTCTAATATCCTGAGTAATGTTTAAATTATATTTCTGTGAGCGCTATTGTTTCTTTTTATTTATTATTTTTCTATTTATTTATTTTTCTGCACAATTTTGTATAATGCATATTTGTATAGTACATAATTACATAACAGCTCTACTGATATAATTATGGACTCTTTGGCTAAACATTATTCTCACTTGGAGCCCTTTGGTCACATTCCCCCATACTGTTTTATTATTTATTATTATTATGATATTTTTATTTACTACTTGAGCGTTTTTTATTGTATTTTTATTGTATTCTTATTGTATTGAATCAATTATTGTAGATACATTTTAGTATTTTAAAGTGTTGTGAATATATTTTGAATCCTAGTTAGAGATTTGTATCTGCTTTGTATTTTTGTTGAGAGCCGATGTATTTAATTAAGAGTGATTTAATGAATGTCTACACCTTTGCATAATTAGCTAGTTTGCTTTAAATATGGATCTGCACTGAGGCTGGTATACTCCTTTGATAAAGTCACGGGTCACGTGACGAAACGCATTAGGCCACGCCTCCTCCAGTACACCTTGCCAAGGCATCCGAATTTGAAAGCAACCGCGGGTTTGTTCTCCCCGCCAGCCGCCTCACCTTTACAGAGATCTTAGAACAGCCACGGACTTGGTTTTTCCGCTAGCCGTCTACACGGCTTTCTGCTAGCCGTCCACATCACATACGGCTCTCACTCCACAGTGAACTCACGGTTCCCTCTCCTTTGCGGCATTCGCATCATTGGGCATTGCAGGATACATCGCCGAGGACGCTCGGCTCTGGACCAGCCCACACAAGGAGAGGTATTTAATCCGTGTCCAATACCGGGTTAATCCGCAATTTGATGGTATGGGACATTCATTCAACTGATTATCCACTGTGTCCTTAGTATTCAGCTTTGCGGCTATTACCACTCATTATTCCAAATATCAGCTGTACTCTTTATTTTATGTAAACCTTCATTTAGAGAACTGACACAGTTGGTGTCTATTGAATCGGATATACTGAGCTAAGGTGTGCTTTCTTAAATAATTTTTAATATTGTATTGTCACAACAAAGTTATTTTATATCTATGGTTAATAAATCAACTCCATATACATCGGCTCTCTTAATTCACTATTGTTCCCTTTCCCTGATATTTTGCGCAGCTGATTCTTTTGTTCTTATTCTACTTGCCAAGTGTGCCTGGACAGGCACAAAGGGTGGAGGATGAGAATGATGGTGAAGGAGGATTTAGTGCAGATACTGATATGCATGATTGTATGGAATACCTGAATCAGACTTTCACAGCGAGACCTGACATCAGTGACAACCCACTGGAAGGAGTAGACTTTACCTTCTACACTGACGGTAGTTGCCACAGACAGACAGAATCAGGAGACTTGTGCACTGGATATGCAGTTGTAGATGATGAAGGTATCATAGAAGCTAAACCTCTGGGCCCACCGCACTCAGCACAAGTTGCTGAGTTGGTCACCCTAACCAGAGCGTGTGAATTGGCCAAGGGTAAATCATCTAATATACATACAGATTCTAGGTACGCCTTTGGAGTTGTGCATGATTTTGGGGCCATATGGCACCTCAGAAATTTCATGACAGTAGTTGGCACACCTGTAGTGCATGCGTCCCACATCAAAAGGCTTTTGACAGCAATACAGGAACCAGACAGAGTGGCTGTTATCAAGTGCAAAGCACATACTTACAACAAAGACCCAATTTCACTTGGTAACAGCCAGGCAGACAAAGCTGCTAAATCAGCAGCAAGCACCCCCATACAGACGAACATCACACCACTGATGACATTTAACATGATCAACGCACAACAGTTAATTGAAATGCAAAATTTGTGTTCCCTACAGGAAAAGGCAGTCTGGAGGGCAAAGGGATATGGTTAGGAATCCTCAGGACTTTGGACAGGTGGACACGGTAAGCGGGTAGCCCCCAGGGCCTATCTTCCAAGTCTAGCTGAGGCGGCACACGGTCTGGCTCGTCTGGGCAAATAGGGTATGTGCAAGTTGGTCAGAGCCTACTGGTGTGCGCCAGGATTCTCTTCTCATGCAGGTAAGAGAGCAATGACATGTTTTACTTGCTTGAGGAAGAATATTGGTAAGACAATACCAACAGAGCCATCCCATATCCCTCCGACAGACGGACCTTTTCTGGTAATACAAATCGACTTCATACAGTTACCACCCTGTAGGAATTTGAAATATGTGTTAGTTTGTATTGATGTATTTTCCAACTGGGTAGAAGCGTTCCCTGCTGCCACAAATACTGCTACGTTCACTGCAAAGAAAATTGTGCAGGAATTTGTGTGTGTAGATATGGTATCCCTAGAATAATTGAAAGTGATAGGGGTACCCACTTTACAGGTGAAGTCTTTCAGGTCATGTGCAAACTGATGGGAATTAATAGCAAGCTGCATACTCCGTACCGCCCAGGCGAGTGCAAAGGTGGAGAGAGTGAACAGCACTATTAAGAACAAGCTGAGCAAAGTGATGGCTGAGACTGGATTGTTGTGGCCAGAAGCTTTGCCACTAGTGTTGTACAGCATCAGAACCACTCCCAGGTCTCCACTTAAGTTATCACCCATTGAAATTCTTTTTGGTCGACAACCTCATGTAATGATAGACCCCCAGGATTATTTGAAATGTAATAATGAAGTGACTGTGAAATATTTGGTTGGGATGAGCCAGCAGCTGAGAAATCAACAAAGAAATCTAAAGCTGGTGATTCCTGACCTACTGAACAGTAATTGTCATGACATTGAGCCTGGGGATTATGTGATGATTCGAAATTTATTACGCTCAGGTTGCCTCATAGACATGTGGGAAGGACCATATCAAGTCTTGTTAACCAGCACGACAGCACTAAAGGTCGCCGAAAGAGAGACTTGGGTCCACTCGTCCCACTGCAAGAAGGTCGCTGACCCGGAGAAGACTCATGACAAAGAGCAGAGTGTAGAGAACCTTGTATCACTGGAGTGTTTGTTCCGGGAAAGTTGAGAGGCAGGACTGTTGAAAGGCACCTGAGCACGGAGAGCAACAAGATCTAGGATGGTTGTCGCACCATTTTCTTTTTTCACCTCCCCCTACATTTTACTTTCTTTTCTCCTTCTTATTTCCCTTCTTTCCCCTAATGAAATGGATCTATCACAAGAGACTGCGTTTCGGGTTCTACTAGTAATTCTGTCTTTGATCAGGACAATTTGTTTTGGTGAGGGTCCCAGAGAGATCGAGCGGGGATCTGGAATGGGTTCTGATGGCGAGTACGAATTTGTAGGATCTCAGGAGCAGCACATCACTCGAGTAAAGGCTGGTATCAGTAAGCGCTCTGGTAGTCATGGAGCTCGGAGGCACTGTGAAGGGTTATTGTCTGATGAATATTGTATTTGTAGGAATTGTGAGTATATAGTCGAGGATGGGTGCATCCAGAGATGTCAGTCCAACCTTAATATTGACATGGACCGCCATCCGTTGAGTGATTACCACTCACTAGTGGGTAAGGTCCTAAACCAGACAGAATGCTGGGTGTGCTTACAGGTACCTCAAGGTCAGAGTAAGTCAGGATTAGTACCATACCCTTTAGCAATAGATGAGGTACTCGAATTACAGGGTGGGAGACCGGTGGACAAGAAATTCAATATCTCTAGGCCCCCTAGTTTGAAGCGCCACCAGTATCATGTAGACAGGTCCTTATTGTGTTTTAATATTTCCAATTACCAAAAACCAGGAAATTGGGAAGTGATGTGGAATAACCAGACAATGACCTTTTCACACAGAGCTGATAAGATACTTATAGACTCTGAACTTGTACGCCAAATATCAAACAGTGGGAGGTATTTTTGGTATAGGTATTCCCGTTGAAGCAAGACCGTGTGGGTTGGAAAAGTATCATCAGGGTATTGTGCTCATATCATCCAGCCCGATACTTGTACTGAGCAGATGGGAGAACTAGGGATTGGTTTCTTTACTTGGAAAGTTTGCAATATGGTGATGTTACATTTTGTCCCCTATGTTCTCCCAGATGATGCCTATTTCATATGTGGGAGGAAAGCGTACAAGTGGCTTGCCCCGAGCTCAGAGGGATTGTGTTATATTGGGAGAGTACTACCAGAGGTCATGACCATAACCCATGATAAAATGAAAGACGTTCACCGCAGTGCTCAGGCTCCTTATACTCATATTCACTATGAACACATCATCAAGTGACACCTCATAGATAGGGCAGAGCATGCAGCCTCTGATTTGATCCACAAATCCACCAGGATTCAGTTCCTTCTCGCATTAGACATCACCCGTACTGCCAGAGGAACTATAAATTATAGGTATATCCATGCGCTAGCGAACTTGATAGATAGTATCACTGAGATCTATGGTGACACCTTCAGGTATACGGGAAGGGAGTTACAAGCCTACAAGAAGGAACTGATACAGCACAGGATGGTCCTTAATTATGTCACAGCCGTGACAGGTGGGTACTGTGTTACTCTGGCAACTCAATATGCTGTGAAGTGCTGTACATATATTACGAACAGCACTGATGACCCAACGGAGAAAATCAATCAGAAGATGGATGAGATCTTGCAGTTGAAGTGGGAGTTCAGGAGGAAGCACAACCTTACCTTAGCGACTGTGAGTAATGAACTGACCGGCTGGGTCTCATGGTTGAACTCACGCAAATGGTTCTCAGGTTTAGGAGAATGGGCTCAAAATGTCATTATGAGTGTGGGGAAGTTTCTCCTTTGTATCCTGGGAGTCATCATAATTATTGGTTTGATATTTAGGTGTGTTCGAATTCTAACACGGCGCAAGCACGGCACAAATTTGATGAGTCTAAGGAGCGAGGGCGCTGTTACAGCAGCAGATTTAATTTATGATCCATCCATAGAGACAGCGTTATGATAAGGATTGCAAATGAATTTCATGGCCTGTTTCTTTCATCCATTTTTCTTTGTATCCCCCTCTGCCCAGATACATCCAACTGGATAAGACGTCAGCCCTACCCAAAAATGTTTATGTGAATGTATTTTTATATATGTTTCTTATATTCATCTCTTCAACCTCCAGTTAATGGCACACATAGTCGACAGGTGATATCCACATATACTAGCACTCACATATGTTCCCCCTCCATGTATCATCAACTAAATGTGCTCCCCATTTGTTGGAACAAGAAGCCGAAAAGAGCTCGATAGTGTTTGTTGGCCCATTTACAGACTCTTAATACGGGATGAGAAGGATTTAATGTATACTTCGCAATACCTCGAAGCTTATTTTGAACATATACGGCACGATAATACATGCCCCTCAGATACGGATTCACACATACATGCTTTTTACTATCCCACTAGGTCATATATTTCCCACCTACAACTATCCCCCGACCATCCAAGCTTCTGTATATATTGTATAGATATTTTTCTGTTTATTGATTAGGTAGTGGCAGTTATTGGTGACTGCCAAATGGTGGACTGTCAAAGTAAAAAAATATTGCAGTACACACATCAAGTCCAAACAACACACAGATGGCCTCCGTGCGCGTACTTATTCTGCCGTGTATGCTCATATACGCAATTTGCATATGGTCGCTCCCGCGGTCCTGTGCATTAGAGCGTGGTATGAGTATTTACAGTAGTGTTTGTAGTCACATGGTAAAGCCATAAAAACACATTACATATTAAATCCAAATAGTGCACAATGTACACATAGTCTCCCTGCATCACACCAGCAAGTTCCAACAGTTTAAATGGTATCAGAACAAAAGGATTCACCTTTACAGGATAGGAGGGGACAGAACAAGGTTATAAGGTGGTGTTTGGTATCCTGCTGTAGGGTATTTTAAGGGCAATATTCCGGTGTTGATTTGCAGAAGATCACACGCTCCTGCGAATAGTTATGTGCAGGAGCAGAATATAAATATAAACTGTATTTACTGTACATTTGTTATGCGGAGGGAACCCAGAGGAGACCACCTGCAAGTGCACATGGAACAGACATCGCCCACCTATTCAAACCAACCTATGACCTCTCCTGTACTGTAAATGACCATCCCTGTGTCCAATGGACAAAGAGATTACAGCATCCATTGTGTTAGGTTTTGGAATATTGTATAAAAGAGCCAGCTGCATGCCAGGTCAAACACAGACTCTGAAGGTCATCTACCCTGATGACTGAGGACCAGACTGGGAAGCGCAGGCGAAACTAAAACACGTATGTACCATTGACTGTAGCCATTATTCTATTGTATTGTATTGTTATTGTAACCCCCTTTCAGTAATTATATGTTGGTGTGTCGGAACCCGGCAGTTTAAATACAATCTGGTGTCATGTTTCCTTTCCCTGATAAGGTTATAAGTGTATTACAATCACATGTGTAGCTGCTAAGGGCTCACGGAGTATCTTTGGGCGTGTACGCACTGAGTGTACTTTGTACAGCCAGTGCGGCATTTGTACACAAAGTACGTACATGGTATGGGGCTCTGTACGCTAATGGTGTAATAAGTACGTATGTTAAGGATTGAGTATAGCGGCCGCAGCGGCTCCATTTAAAGTGTTTTAAATGTCTTTTTAGTGTTGCTTTTAGTCCTGTAAGTAAACCAGCGTTTACAGCTGGAAGGAGCACCCACAGTCCAGTTTCTGATATATAAATTGAAGATGTCACTGTTGAAGTACACTAGGAATAGGATATGGGTGTTGCTGGTGCTGAGGAGGAAGTTGACGATGAGGATTCTGATGGTGATGTACAGATGGGTCCATGATTATCTTGACTAGTTTTCTGTGCCTAGGCACAACATGGTTTATTAACATAAACCCTTCATCTATTTTTCTCATCTGCAATACAATACAGTGAACAATACAGCATGGGATTACGTCATTACAGCAGGGGATTAAGTCTGACTGGCCAGTCTCAGTTAATCCTATTAATGGTCAAAGTAAACGTGGACATATCTGCAGTTTTTTTTAAATCAGGCACTGGGAAAAACACCTGTTGTCCATGGGATGAAGAAGCCCATTGTGATGCCTGGGCAAACTATCAAAAAAGCCACCTCTTCGGTGTGGAATTATTTCTACACAAATCCGGACAACAGGTGTCAAGCCATGTGTTGCCTCTGTCAATCTGTAATAAGTAGGGGTAAGGATGTTAACCACCTAGAAACATCCTCCCTTATACGTCACCTGCAGTGCATTCATCAGAAGTTAGTGTTAAGTTGTGAAACTTTGGGTAAGAGCATAAGCAGTCCACTGACTCCTAAATCTCTTCTTCCTTTTGTACCCAAGCTCCTGCAAGCCACACCACCAACTCCCTCAACGTCAACTTCCTCCTCAGTCAGGAACGTCAGTAGTCCTGCAGGCCATGTCATTGTCAAGACTGAGGAGTTCTCTCCTAACCGGGATTCCTCTGGAGGATTCTTGAGTGGTACGGCTGCTGTTGCTGCCGCTGCTGTTGTTGCTGCTGGGAGTCGATCGTCATCCCAGAGGGGAAGTGGGAAGACTTGTACTACTTCCAGTAAGCAATTGACTGTCCAACAATCCTTTGTGAGGAAGATGAAATATGACAGCAGTCATCCTTTTGCAAAGCAGATAACTTAGGCCTTGACAGCTATGTTGGTATTAGACGTGCATCCGGTATGTACCGAGAATGTACAGAGACATCAGAAAAAGTTCCTCAGTGTCCTACAAAATGCAGTTGTACCCACTGTCCACTTAACCACGGACATGTGGACAAGTGAAACAGGGCAGACTAAGGACTATATGACTGTGACAGCCCACTGGGTAGATGTATGGCCTCCCACAGCAACAACAGTAGTGGCACCAGTAGCAGCATCTCACAAACGCCAAATTATTCCAAGGCAGGCTACGCTATATATCACCGCTTTCCGTAAGAGGCACACCACTGACAACCTCTTATGGAAACTGAGGGACATCATCGCACAATGGCTTATCCCATTGACTCTCCTGGGGATTTGTGATATCGGACAATGCAACCAATATTGTGCGTGCATTACATCTGGGCAAATTCCAGCACGTCCCATGTTTTGCACATACAATTAATTTGGTGGTACAGACTATTTAGAATTATGACAAGGGCATGCAGGAGATGCTGTCGGTGGCCCAAAAAATTGCAAGCCACTTTCGGCATTCAGCCGCCGTGTGCTGGAGACTGGAGCGTCATCAAACACACCTGAACCTGCCCTGCCATCACCTGAAGCAAGAGGTGGTAATGAGGTGGAATTTAACACTCTATATGCTTCAGAGAATGGAGGAGCAGCAAAAGGCCATTCAAGCCTATACATCCACCTACGAAGGGGGAGTTATGCACCTGACTCAAGCGCAGTGGAGAAAGATTTCCGTCTTGTGCAAGGTTCTCCATCCCTTTGAACACGCCACACGTGAAGTCAGTTCAGACCATGCCAGCTTGAGTCAGGTCATTCCCCTCATCAGGCTTTTGCAGAAGCAGCTGGATAAATTGAAGGAGGAGCTAAGACAGAGCGAAGTATGTGGGACTTGTGGATGGAGCCCTTCATTTGCTTTGCCAGGATTCAAGGGTGGTCAATCTGTTGAAATCAGATCACTACATTTTGGCAACCGTGCTCGATCCTAGGCATAAAGCCTACAATGTATCTCTCTTTCTGGCTAACTCAAGTGTGCAGAGGTGCAAAGACCTGCTGGTGAGAAAATTGTCAACTCAAGCGGAACGTGACCCGTCAACAGCTCCTCCTTCACTTTCTCCTGCAACTGGGGCTGTGAGCAAAAGGATAAGATTTCCTAGCCCACCCGCTGGCGGGGATGCAGGGCAGTCAGGAGCGAGTGCTGACATGTGGTCCAGACTGAAGGACCTTTCGAATGATTACTGACATGTTTACTGTCACTGCATATGATTCTGTCACCACTGAAAGAATGGTGGAGGATTATATGAGTGACAGCATCCAAGTAGGCATGTCAGACAGTCCGTATGTATACTGGCAGGAAAAAGAGGCAATTTGGAGGCCCGTGCACAAACTGGCTTTATTTTACCTAAATTGCCCCCCCTTCAGTGTGTAATCTGAAAGAGTGTTTAGTGCAGCCGGTAACCTTGTCAGCGATCAGCGTAGGAGGTTATTTCCACAAAATGTGGAGAAGATGATGTTCATCAAAATTAATTATAAATTCCTTCGGGAAGACCTTTACCAGCAATTGCCTCCAGAAAGTACACAGGAACCTGTGATGGAGCCAAAACATAATGGGGGTAATTCCAAGTTGATCGCAGCAGGAACTTTTTTAGCAGTTGGGCAAAACCATGTGCACTGCAGGGGAGGCAGATATAACATGTGCAGAGAGAGATAGATTTGGGTGTGGTGAGTTCAATCTGCAATCTAAATTGCAGTGTAAAAATAAAGCAGCCAGTATTTACCCTGCACAGAAACAAAATAACCCACCCAAATCTAACTCTCTCTGCAAATGTTATATCTGCCCCCCCTGCAGTGCACATGGTTTTGCCCAACTGCTAAAATTTTTCCTGCTGCGATCAACTTGCAATTACCCCCATTGTACAAAACAGGGTTTTTTTGTTTTTTTTTGCTGTTACAAATATACATACATAGTCATGTATAAATAGGTAGAAATGTCTCCAGGACAGTAGCGCTAGGGTTTCAGTTCATAAATCACTTATCTATTATCACTATATCTATTTAACCAGAAAGTAGCATAGAAAATAAATAGAAAATATATAGTCTTTACCAGATGTACTCTAAATTGTTTATTCTAATATTATTCACTTTCGTAATCATCTTTAAAAATATCTCCTTAAACTATAGTCATAATATTAAAGATATTTTACTTGTTATTGAATTCCAATATACATTAAGTCATATATTTATTTATCATGATTTCAGTCTTATCAATAGAACTGCTTAATTCATTTAGCTCTGCTTGCTTCACCTTTCATAGTATCTCTTGGAAATCATAGAACGGGAGTTTAAATAAAACATTTCTGGGTAGCCAATGTATTTTTAAAATGGTGGTAAACATTTTCTGTGGGCATTCAACTGCAATCAGCCATTTTACATGCTTTATTTTATTTCCCTTGTGTTTCCAATGCAGCTTTTGGGAGAGTCCCCAGCTAAAACTCACATTTGCATTTAAATTGAGATTTTTGTTTTAATGAGTGAGACTCGTGGGGGACCAAGACTATTATATATCCTTATGAGAGAGCCAAGTATTGTATCACCTTTTAGCATTTGATTCAGACCTTAAAAAGTAACAGAAAAAACATATTTAATCCCTTTGGTTCCTGTACGCCTGCTATGCTTTGCAGAACAAACTGCACCACAGGACTCACTATCAATGGAGTGGTTAAGAAGCAAATAATAAACTAATAATTGTGGTTGCCGTAGCAGCAGAACTAATATTAATTCACGTGAGCTTTGATAAAGGTTTGTAACTGCAGCCACATGTGTGTTTGTGCATAACTGTTCAGAATGCTTAATTTGTCTTCACAAACATTGGCGCTGAAGTGTAAAAAGCAGGATGATATCAAACATATTGCGGCTTGACTTTCCCTGTATTTGTGGATGCACTCTGGGAATTTAAGACTAACACAAAGTATGCATTGAACAATATAATTCCAGTCTCTTTTGGGTAATAAGTCTAAAATAGACCTTATTCAGACTGATATAACTGTACTTCTATCCATTATTGTTCTGTGTTTATAGTTTCTATTCTTTCTTTGCAATTAAGAAAAGAGATCAAGTTAGTGGTAATCTGCTGTATATACTAAGACAGTGGTTCCCAAACTTTTTTGAATCACGGTGCCCTAGAGTAAAATAAAAAATTTTCACGACATTCCTAGGCCAAATGTATCATATTGAGAAAATTAGAAAAAATATATATAAAATGAAATAAATTATGTTTATATGTCATCCTTAGGTTCAATTATGTGGTGAGAAAAAAGATTTGCTTCTATTTGTCCACATATTTTATGATTGGAAACTACAAGCACTAGTTTTGACTATTACACTGACAACAAATAGTTTGAATTGGTCCTGGACCACAAACTTGGGGCACCCCTGCAAGTGTCTCGAGGCACCCCAGGATGCCACGGCACCCAGTTTGAGAACCACTGTACTAATACAAGAAAATTCTATAATAATGAGAATGCTTAGTTCTTATCTGTTTTTGTGCAACAAGGTTATGTAAGCATGTTAGTTAACAAGATGTCTTCTGTAGCACATTATGGTAATGACAAGAGACACGGGATAGACTTTCAGAGAAATATGTCAGTTTCAATTAGAGATGAGTGGGTTCGGGTTTTACTCGGTTTTTCTCTGATTTACTCGGATCTCTGAACGGCATCTTATTGGCTATCTAAAACACGAGACATCCTTGAGCCAATAGGATGCCGTTTTGAGAACAGAGTAAATCCGAGTAAAATGGAGTAAAACCGAACCCGCTCATCTTTAGTTACAGTGACAAATGTTTGTAATTTCCGACTAAATGGAATCAAAAAACAAAAACAGAACTTTTTAAACATTTCATGTAACGTGCAATTCAAATGCAAGTTTATTAAATATATTATATATTACTTTATAAACAATATTTTTTGTACTGTTACTGTAATTTTTATTACTTCAACATGTTACAATAACAGTAGCTATTATTTTTGACAGTTTGAGGAATCCTAAAAGAAAATCTCATTTCAAAAACAATGAAATAATTCACATCCATCTGAGGGCGGAGATAAGTACCTTGAAAGACATTAGTCCCCGTGGTAACACACCCTCAAGGCTGCATATACTGTACAGCTTCTGCATTGCGCCTGCAGCCTATAGAGAGGCCTGTGTTTTCACACTGTATGCTGCTGGCCGGGTGGTGATTTGAGAAAAGCTGTTACTGACATGCAGCTTTTCGGAGGTCCCAAGAAACAGCCGCAGTGAGCCGATGTAGATCTTGGCTGCTCTGATCATGTCTAAGTATATCTCAATTTCCGAATTCTACTAGATATTAAGTTTTGTGATGTAACAGCTATCTCTGTTTGACCTTATACTGTAATAAAAATCTATTGTCTCTTTAATTGTTGGTTAGGGTATTATTATTTGCTGAAGAGAGAAATTAATGTAATAGTTGTTGGGATATGAAGATATAGATAAATGCAATTATTTAAGGGCTCATAAAAACTAACATTGAAAACTAATGCTACTGCAATGCATAAACAAGTGATGTATATTGTCACTGATAAAGCTTCCCTTGCAGCTTATATATTTAATAAGCAGCCCCATAGAACTTAATATGTTTTACTAAGCATCAATGCTTCTGAATGCATTGCAAAGTTAACATTTAAGAAAGTTAAGCTTGTGAAAGTGAAGTGTGTGTGCACAGGGTCAATTGTTCCCATGGGAGCAAAATTTAATGCAAATCAGCCACAATTAAATGCATGGAACTATGGGGTAAATTTACTAAAGTTTCTAAACCAGAGAATTGGTGTGATGTTGCCCATAGCAACCAGATTCTGTCTCATTTTCTAAAAGGCAATAGAGAAATTATAGACAGCATCTGATTGGTTGCTATGAGCAACATCACCAATTCTCTGTTTTAGAAGCTTTAGTAAATTTACCACTAAATGTGTATATATATATTTTGGACACATGCTGAGTGCAACAGATATGTATGAAAACAGATGTAATTACACATACACATAACTCTTCATAGACCATAATTTCATTGCCTGAACCTAACCTACCATCCAGCTATACAGCTATACTTGTATACCCCTTCAGCAAGTGGAGATGCAACTAAGTTGCATACAGCTCCATATTACCCATTGTGTTCAACTGGCTATGCTGCATGTGTAGTGTAAAACATGCAAGAAATGTCCACAGAACTTGCATTTAACTCCGCAATGGCCCCATTATATTTTTGGACATTTATCTTAAACCACATTTAATATGCTTTGAAAATTAATGTTAAACTCTTAAAATGAACTGCCTGAAAATTAACACTTATTCACAACCAAGTGGTAGATTATGTTCTATGTAACGTTTAGTACAGTATATGCACATTGCCATTTATTCTGTGGATCTACAGTACCTCACAAGGTGAACATGGTTTAAAATGATGTAATAAGTAAAGAGGTAAATCATCTATATGCTAAATTCAGTCAGCACACACCTATTCGAATCAATTTGATTTACCAGCGGGCGGATGCCGGCTGTCCATATCCCAACAGCGGCATCCCACCAGCCAGAATGCTGGCAGCGGAGCAAATGCAAAGAGTCCCCTTGCGGGCTCGGTGGTTTGCTGCCCTCGCCAAAGAATCTATTCCCTCTCTATGGGTGTCGTGGACACCCACAAGCGGGAATAGTCCTGTTTTGCCGGGATTCCAGCTGATTGTGCCTAATTCAGATCTGATCACAGCAGCAAATTTGTTAGCTAATGGGAAAACCATGTGCACTGCAGGTGGGGCAGATCTAACATGTGCAGAGAGAATTAGATTTGGGTGGGGTGTGTTCAAACTGAAATCTAAATTGCAGTGTAGAAATAAAGCAGCCAGTATTTACCCTGCACAGAAACAAAATAACCCACCCAAATCTAACTCTCTGCAAATTTTATATCTGCTCCCCCCCCCTGCAGTGCACATGGTTTTGCCCATTAGCTAACAAATTTGCTGCTACGATCAGATCTGAATTACTCTGATCTGAATTACTCCCATTGTCGGCTGTCGGGATTCCGGCATCAGTATCCTGACCTCTGGGATCCCGACAGCCAGCAAATTGAACGGATCCCCTCTAATCCACTATGAATTTCTGCATTGCTCTGTGTCTATCAAGTGCTTGACACTACCCCTTTTAATAGTGCTCTGCTCGGCCAACCGGCATAGATAGATGGGGATGTACTGTGAGGCCTGGCCCCTGTGACTTGCCGTACGCTCCCATGAGCAGTGACCATGTCTTCTTTTCGTGCCCTTTAACTCCATAAACATATGCTCCACTGTAAAAATCTAGGTACATGTAAACAAAACAAGTAGTATAGCAAGCGCTGTCCAAGGTGTGCAGGGAGGAGCTACACAGGACGAATTAACATATATGTGAACATGTATGTAACATATGTCTTGGCTTCCTTCCCCTGTAATCAGCAGCCACCACAGCATGCCACATGCTGCTCAGAGTGTCAATCGTCATTTAGTCTGCCCCGGACTCCTGTGAAAACAGACAATGGGAGTTAGGGGGTGGGCTAAATGATGATTGACAGACTGAGCAGTGTGTTCCATGGTGCGGCGACTGCTGATTCCCGGGGAAGGAAGCCAGGAAATGTGTTACATACCTGTACAACTTCACATATATGTTCATATGTCCTGGCCAGATCCCCCCTGCATCCTTTGGACGGTGATGCAGCCCAGGGGAACAGCTGCCACTGGTCATTATGAATCATTAGTGGTCATCAGTTTTGTCAGTTACTCAAAGAACCTGGTGAGCCTTATGTCAACTTCTTACCTAAGTTTTCCATTTTTTCAGAGAAATGGATCATACCATTCTGCAAATCAGTGATGTCATGTAATCGCTTAAGGGAAATCATGAGGTCCTTGAGGATTGATTTGAGGTCAACACATTTGGAGCAATTGAAAAATATCAAGTTTACTCTCATGTCAGAGGTATGAGACAGGTTCATAACAAACTGTCATAGCATGTAAACTTTTGGTCCATACATTTTTGTAGATGAACAGCTGTTCCCATTAAAGTCTAGGTGATGATTCACTCAGTTCAGGTCAAAAAAGGCTGACAAATATGGGAAGAAATACTGGATGGTCATCAATAAAGATTCAAAATACATGCTGAATGCCTTCTCTTACCTTGGCAAAGATGAAACTCACCCTGGTGCTGAACGTCTTAGTGATTTTGTTGTGAAGTAGCTTGCAGGCTTATACCTAACCAAAATCGGAAACATTACTTGTGACAACTTCCTCACCTCACTTGCACTAGCACAACATTCGAAAGCAAACCAAACCACCTTGCTTGGTACAATAAACAAGCTCAGAAGGAAGTACCAGAGTGCATGAAGAAAGCTCAAGAACAACTCGATAAGACTGTCGCTTTCAAAAACAATGATATGACAATCACAGTGTACCAGGGAAAGTCAAATAAGAATGTCATAATTTTGAGCTCCTTGCATAAAGATGTACAAGTTGGAACTGAAACAAAGTCAAAGACTGATACTGAGACATGTTACATGACATGTTACTATGATACAAAGTACAGGGTTGATGTTGACCTGATAGGCGCAATACTCAGTGAAAGCTGGTGGAGGAAGGTGACATGTCGAGAGCTTTTACAATGTTTTAGACTTGGCAGGTATCAGTGCATGGGTTATCTACAGAGAAGTTACAAATTATGAAATAACAAGTCAAAATTTCCTTCTGAGACCTGCAGATGAACTTACCAAATAGTATGCAGAAACCAGCTTCAATGCACCAACTGCTCACGTGGTACCATCGGAAGTAGGTGGTTCCCATCATCTGTAACTTTCTAAGAAGCCTGTACATGATGTTTTGGCTGAAGAAGTCATAAAAGCACCAGATACAGGTGATTGTCCTTAACTCTGCAAGACCACAAGGGGCTGATACCATAAGCCCTTTCTTCTAACTGGAAGCTTACAGCGACTGTGTGCACTGCAGGACACTGTACATAATGGAGCTTACTACCAAATAACTGAGATTAGTTTATGAGTATAGTATTCTGTTAAGTTAAACCACAGTATCAGAGGCAAGTTATTGTTTATCAGTAATAGCAGTAAGCAACCACACTATAGATGTATAGGAATATCGATATATATGCATGATGCAGATTTCTTAACTGTAGAGGGAATAAATTGGATCTCTTTTACTCATTTTATAACAAACCAAAAACCTGATTATTGCTAGGTCGATCAGGGTCGGCCGTCAGTGTACACGGCTCCCCAAAAAATAACCCAGGTTGATTACCCAGCAATCCTACCCATGTCTCAACCAAGGTTGACCATGGGTAGAACCCGTGTTGAGTGGCAATGTAAATGTGGAACCCAGGTCATCTAATCTGTGACCCATTAACAGCAAGAGGAGAGCCCATACCTCCCAACTGCAGTGTCCTGTGGGTGGTCAGGTGGTTGGGGGACAGGGCACACGCAGTATCCACTGCTGTCTGCCCTGCTAAGCAGACCGCTTTGGTGCTGGTGTGAAGGTGAATGGTTGCCATGCACATGAGTGCGGCATCCATTCACTGCACAGGGCAGATGCTGGGGTGCTGGGCTTGGCCCCAGCATGACACAGGCACCCCAGGGGTCCCAATCTGTGTATTTCCTGGTGCTTGGAGATGATGTCATGTCAATGTAATGTCATAAAATATTTAGTACTATTGCCATTAAAAGGTGAAAAGTTGCCATTTACCTCATTGAACAAATTCATTAAAAAAAAAGTTTAATAATGAGTTTTTTTAATCATTCATGGCATGTAGAGTAGTCGTAACTTTTAAAAAATGTGTGAGAAACATTATTTCTCTGATTTACTAAGTAGAATTGAGTTTATTCTTATACTATAAAGAGAACATTTTTCCTGTATTATATTACATAATGTTAGTTATGTGTGTAACGTTAGTTACAAGAACATCTATTTAATATTAAACACCATTGAAACTCATGGTATTTAATTTAAATAAATATACCTTTACCAACATGATCATATTTAGTTCTGTACTAAACCAAAAAAATCCATTTAGATAAACTACATAGAGAAGCAGAAAATTAAATTGTAACAAAGGCTGTTACTTTTAATCACTCATGACATGTAACATTAGTTAAAGCAAGTTGGACTAGAATTTGTAATAAAATGTCAGCCTAAGTTTTTCAGCAAAAAAGTAAATTACACTTCTAAAAGCACATTGAGTTCCTCTTATCTTGTAATAGTATATTTTATACATATTCCATCTATTTGGAAGTTATGCCGTATTGTTCACGTAACAAACGGCAGACATGTAATGTTAGTTTCTGTGAAATGGCCCCATTTTCATGTGCAGTATAAGATAACATATGTATAGATCAAGTGCACAGTCTGGAACCTGATCCTTAGAGGAGGAGGTGGACCCCCAGGCAGTAGGGATCCACTGGGGATTTCCCATGTACCTCTCTGACCCAGTCCAACTCTTGGGATGATTGTCTTGTTTCAGTTTGCAGATTCAAACACCTAGCATGGGGGAGAGTTATCCCTTGTGAGTTCAATGTGTCTAGAATTCTCTTGCTTGCAAAGTTGCTGTTTGTTGCTGACTTGTGGTGGCGCTGCACATCACGTTTGGCTCGAATGCATAGCTTGTACTTATGGAAGGTTGATTCCTATTTTGGAGAATTGATAGACATATTGAGAGTACATTAATTGTTCTTTTTATATCAGAGTCTTCTACAGTCTCCAAGACTCTGATTCAGCTATGGCAGCTGCTGATTCCTTCTCTCTAGCAAGCTTTTCCCTAATTACTTCTACTCGTTTTTTCTCCATATCTTCTTCTGCCTCCAGACGTGATTTTTCTATTTCAAAACATGATTTCCCTGCTTTTTTTTTATTTTTTTAATTGCGTCATTTTTATTGTAGATGTAAAACGTTACACCCAGACATTAAACAGGCATATGAATTGTAAGGCAAACATGAGGAATAATACAGGAGGGCATAAACAGTGTAAAAATGACAAAATAAAGATCAGCCACCAAGACATGAGAAATGGAAAAATAGCAGGATATATTAAAAACAATGACATACAGAATACCCCACATCAAACACTGATAACTCAACCACCACCCGAAGGTGCCATTCGGGTGTACATGTGAGAGAACCAGAATTATAATCGGGCATAGGTGACATACCATAAATTAAAATATAAAAAACTGACATCCATCAGAATATCAAAACA
Organism: Pseudophryne corroboree; assembly: GCF_028390025.1. Lineage (NCBI taxonomy): Eukaryota > Metazoa > Chordata > Amphibia > Anura > Myobatrachidae > Pseudophryne > Pseudophryne corroboree. Next base: position 619,236,039 of record NC_086445.1, read on the forward strand.
AAAAGCCTCACATTCCCTTCCACCCCATATACTCTAACCCACAGACCAAACAAATGCACAAAATAAAATACACCCAAAGCAAACCTCCCATGAAACCCCCACCCTGTATAATCTAAGCCCAACCTAGGCATACCTGGATCCCCATAAGAACCCCATCCCTAACTACACTACACCTAAATGCCTAACATCCCCCCACCCCCCAACCCCATAACACAGAATAAGTATACCGTATAATTGACAGGGGCAGTTCAAATAAATGGCCATAAGCTAAGTGGAGCAGGTTACACCCGCAGAATAGTAAAGTAGTATGCAAATATTGAGATAGCTGAGCTTAATGAAAGAATATAAATATAAATGGCTGTGGAACTAAAACAAGCGGCCACAGACTGAATATGGTAAGCTTCTCCTGCAAAATGGTAAAAAGTACACACGTTCGTGGATACAAGGAGGCGGAAAACAGACATAATACTGATGTAACACTAAATAAAGGCCCATGCACCAATTAGAACAGGATTCTCTTGGAAAGTAAGTAAGTCAGTTATAATGAGCACAAGGATAGCAGAACAACAAAACTGTAGCTACAGGATAAGCACACGATATACTGTAAATGACAGGGGCAATTAAATAAAAGGCCATAAACTAAATAGAGCAGGTTAAACCCATAGAATAGTAAAGTATTATTCAAATACCAAGATAACTGAGTGTAAAGAACAGACATAATATAAATAGAAGTGGCTGCGGCATTAAAATAACTTATTACAAACTAAATATGGCAAGTTGCTCCTGTAAAATAGTGAAAAATGCACATAGGTTTAGATACACTGAGTCAGAAAACAGACTAATATCTATATAAGTGAAAATAACACTAAATAAATGGCCTTAAACTGGAGTGGAAGGGAGGGTGGGTGTAGGGAGCAGCGGGAGGGTGGGTGTGTAGGGAGCATGTAAGAAGCAGGGAGGGAAGGTGGGTGTAGTGAGCAGGGAGGATGTCAGAAGCAGAGAGGGAGGGAGGATGTCTGGGGCAGTGAGGGAGTGTGGGTGTAGGTAGCGATAACACAAATTAGGCGGGCCGTGGGCAGAAGCCATGGACACACATATACACTGACAGCGCTGGCCCCAGCCAGTCAGAACTGGCAGTCCTGCAGCCAATCAGGAGCCGCGGCTGCTGCCGCTTCCCTGATTGGCTGCCGGTCTGCCAGCTCTGATTGGCTGGTGGCCGGCGCTACATTTAAAATGCCACCAGTGTGGTCAGTGTGTGTGTCTAACTACCTGTGGCTGCTGTAACTACCTCGCTGACAGCCGGGCAGTGCTGTGCTATAGTGCTCAGCGCTGTCCAGCAAAACTGCGCATGCGCACTCTAATCCCGTGAATCCCGGGATTGGAGGCGCCAATCCCGGGATTCAAATCCCGGCATTTTTGGGCCCAAATCCCGGGATCCCACCGATCCCGATCCCGGGATTGGCCTCCCTAAGTATAACAAAACTGGATCTTTGAAATAATGTACAAACAAAATGAAATTACGCAGTAGCTAACAAAAATCGGTATACATAACAGAGCACAGTAAGGGTCTCAGCAGCCAGTGAAATGGTTCCCAGTCCCAAGGTGAGCAAAATCAGTCCAGAGGATGAGTCCACCCTGGAACACAGTAATCTAGCCAAATGACAGTCCCTCAAGAGTTGGCAGAAGGATAAACTGGGCCATCAGCCATCACACACAGCTGTGTCAAAATAAATGTATAGGAACAAGTAGCAGCTGAAGAAAACCGAATTAGGGACAAAAACCTCCATTCACGGGTTACACTGAACCACTGTTCCAAATAAATATAAGAGCGAAAAGCCATTCCCTCTCGTGGACTGCCAGCAAACTGGAGGATGTTATGTCACCATTTCCCCTCTTCATCGGATAAATGACTCTGTGTGACTGCAGATTACATCTTCATGGGGTCCGTGGAATCACCACTAAAGAAACAGAGGCTGCCGGAGGATCCACACGTGCCATCAGCAGCTGTAGTTCACGGTGAATATGTGTAAGATCATCCCTCAGCTCCTCCAGTCTATTAGTAATTCATTGCCCAAAAGAACTCACTGCCGTAAGCACCCACTGTAGTGTAATAGCAAGTGGTGCAGATAAAGTCTCACTAAAGGGCCCTGAGGGTTGCTGCACTGAATCAGGATAAAAGGACATAGAAGCAAAGTCATCCTGCTCACCAGCTACAGAGTTGTGGTAGAATTCGCACATTATGACAAAGCTGGAGACAGGGCACAGAAATCCACAGGATGCTGCCACCAAAACATCTGCAGAGCACACTGGCCCCAGCAGCTGAGTGAGGGCAGAGCGGCAGCAGGAGCAACAGCCACACTGAGAGCAGATTCTGCCTCAGGATCCAGTCACAGACTTCAGCAGCTGGTAAGTTAGGAATCTAGGCACCGAGGATCCCCAAATTCACACTAGAGGATCAGAGGGGGGTACTGCACTCTTGCAGAAATTTTCAGCCATGCACAGACCACCAGGGAAAAAGGAGATAGAAGAGGATATTAGCAGGAGCTCTGGCAGGAAGCTGACTACACCATGCTGTCGATTTCCCTGCTTCTAAACATGACTTTTCTATTTCTTTCTCTGCATCCAAATGTGATTTCTCTCTTCTGAATTGCATTTCCTGCTCAGCAAAGTTGTCTGCACTTTTGCGAATTCAGCTTTTGTGCACAATGATGGCTGTATTACTGACAGATGAGGATTTGAAGAACCACAGATTTGGGACCTTGTTTCTGATACATAGTGTTGGGGTGTAGATGCTTATAGAGACTGCTGTATTGTTGTTTGCAAGTAACTGTGCTGACAGTGTAGCAGGTCTTAGAGGAGTCAGGGTCTTAAAACTGTTATGAAGCTTCTTGATTGTACAGAGAGTTCTGTATTGATATATGTAGGTGGCTGCACTGACAGTGTGAGGTCAAATGGTGATACTCCTATTGATGAGTTGCCCCAGTCAGTGGACTGTTTAGAAGCTGCTTTGCTGTCATATGTAAATAGCTGTGTCTGGCAATGTAACAAATCTGTAAATCAGCGTATATGTATCCCACTTGCTGACAGACAATATTTGCTGACAAAGTCAGAATGCAGTATATGCATCACACTCACTGACAGCCCAATGTTTTACTGATGAAGTCTGGTTATGTGTCTCACTTGCTGACAATCCGCTGTTTTACTGTTCTGCCTTCACTATGTTTCTTTAACCAAATTCAGACAGACAGCATAACCACTTCTAATTTTCAATAATCCCAATCTGATGTGATGATCTGAAGAATGGTGTTTATTATGTAATAAAGAAAACTGGTAAAACTGTGAAAAATATAAATGGTGAAATGCAATTACAATAAACATATGGATGATTCAATGCAAACATATAAACATAACATGGAGTGTGCAAACATTAAAGCATGCAATCTATATAAACATGAGCAAGATATGTATGCAAACAACATGCTGAAAACAAACAAGACTAGCAGCAGTGCAAAGTGATACAGCTGGTATACATAACTGACTGTCAGAAATAGGAAAGTAGATTTAAGGGTTAGAGGGCCTGGTTCAACAGAAGACGCTTGTGTGCGCTTTGCAAATCCATCCACTGTAAGTGCAAATGCAGAAGGAGGTGTCAGACACCTCCTTGCTATACTTGTGATCCCAGCACTGTGACCAAGGGCGCATCCTTGGATCAACATCACAACTGATGGTCGCAATGATTCCAGCAGAGGGCCAGCTGATTAAGCTTCATATACTGGAAGTTGGTATCCCTACAGTCAGAAGACTGACAGTGGGGTCCCAACCGCCAGCATCCAGACATATCCTGTAGGTAAGGACAGGGTTACAGTAGCAGTATACCGCACAGGTAAGTTAAAAAGATGAGTTACAAATATCAAGATAAGATGATAAGATTGGAGAAAATCACATTTTCTAGTTTGGTGTTAGTTTTAGGCACTAGGGTGATGCTTAGGGTTAGGCTTTAGAGGAGGGATGGGGAACCTTTGGCACTCCTGCTGTTGTTGAACTACACATCCCAGCATGCTCTGCAACAGTTTTAGCATGGCCAAATAGCAAAACTGTAGCAAGGCATGCTGGTATGTGTAGTTCAACAATAGCTGGAGGGCCGATGGTTCCCCATCCCTGCTTTAGAGGTAGGGGTTAGGGTTAGGCTGCAGAGGGAGGCGGATGGTTAGGTTTCAGATGTGGGATGGGGAGGCTAGGGTTAGTGTTAGAATTAGGGTAGGGTAAAAATACTTACTGGGATGTGTCAGGATTCTGGACATCAAGATCCTGCTGTCAGTATTCTGACTGTTGGGATCCCAACTGCCGATATTTCATACCCAACCAGTCTGTTTATTAAACTGTGTTTTCACAAAGTGCTTAAAAACTTGCAAGAAATTAAACAAAGATGAGCCTCTGGTGGGTATGATGGACTACAGGTAACCCAGAAAAAGTTAAATGAAACTATCCATTCCTCCTCCCCTCTCCACCCACTAGCCATTTTAACAAGTTGAAACAAAAAAGACAGAAAACACTAATAAACTACCGTATTTTTCGGACCATAAGACGCACTTTTTCTCCCCAAAAATGTGGGGGGAAAAGTATGTGCGTCTTATGGAGCGGCGGCGGCCGGGCGGGTAGCGGCGGGTCCTGGATGCTGCTGCTGCTGCGCCGTCATCAGCAGAGCGCAGAGCAGCCACATCTCAGCAACAGAGCCGGCGTCATTTAACTCCCCCGCTCCCCCCCACCTCCTCCCTCCTCAGGAGACGCAGAGAACCACTGGTACTGTCGGGTAGCGGCGGCCGGCGGGTAGCGGCGGGTCCTGGATGCTGCTGCTGCGCCGTCATCAGCAGAGCGCAGAGTGGCCACATCTCAGCAGCAGAGCCGGCGTCATGTGACTCCCCCGCTCCCCCCCACCTCCTCAGGAGACGCAGGGAACCACTGGTACTGTCAGTGTGTGTGTGTGTGTGTGTGTGTGTGTGTGTGTGTGTGTATATATGCTGGCTCTGATGTGTGTGTGTGTGTGTGTGTGTGTGTGTGTGTGTGTGTGTGTGTGTGTGTGTGTCTGTGTATGCTGGCTCTGACAGAAGGCTGCACTGTATTCTTGAGTCTGAGAAATCACAGAAATATCTCTGAGGTCAGAATATTTTTATTTCCAGTTTTCCTACTCTAAAAACTAGGTGCGTCTTATGGTCAGGTGCGTCTTATTGTCCGAAAAATACGGTAAATGATAATACCAACACTTACACAACATTCTCACAAACAGAGAAGAAATCATTACAAAAGGCAAATTTATACATGTTTTACATTTCTGCTGATCTCTATCATTTTGAATTTTAATCCTCAATCTCTACATACTATAAAATAAAGTCCCCAGTAGGTGTCTGTCTGTCTGTTTGTTTGTGTCTAATCTAGAGAACCACTGAACAGATTTTGATGCAGTGTTCCTCATTCTATAGAACATTTGTTGAGGAAGGTTTGGGTTTATGAAACATGAATCTATGACAAAAGGGAGCCATAGTTAAAACTTAAAATCTTTTTCCTGTATTTTTTTTTCAGATTGTATTTCCTTATGATCATGTGATCAACTGAAACTGAGGCTTGGAATGCATAGAGCTTTCCATTCACTCTAGAGATAATGGGGGACGTTCCCAGTTGATCGTAGCTGTGCTAAATTTAGCACAGATACTATCAGGGACACAGACATGCGGTGGGACGCCCAGCACAGGGCTAGTCTGCCCCGCATGTATGTCTGCCCCCCCCCCCCCGCACAAGTACAAAAGCATACTTTTGTACTTGTTGAGTAGCTCCCGGCCAGCGCGGCTCCTGGGGCTGGCGGGGAGTTGCTCGTCGCTGCTCCTGGTCGCAGCGGCTGCGTGTGACGTCATGCAGCCGCTGCGGCCCGGCCCCCACATGGTCCGGCCACGCCACTGTTCCGTCCCCCCACGCCCAGCAACCGCCTCTGCCTGTCAATCAGACAGAGGAGATCGTAGCGCTCAGACGGCCTTCGGCGCATGCGCAGTTCTGACCCGATCGCACCGCTGCGATAAACTGCAGCGTGCAATCGGTCAGAATGGCCCCCCATGTGATAGTTATGTGCTATCATTGAGGAACATAATGCCTGGGTTACTTTTGGTATCCATTTGTTGCTTAGCAATGTGACTGAAACTTATCAAATAATGGTTCTAGTGATTGGTAATGAAGTACCCAGAGGGTGTAATTTCACCAGAACCTAACTTTTCTGTAGGTGATTTGCAGTACATATCTCCTTATAGTGTAATTAATGAAGCAAATCAAAGAAATAACGTCCATCTAAGAGCAGGGACAACCAAAGGCGCATACGCTGATGGCTGGTGTAAGAGTATACACGGCACTTGCCCATAATAAATGCATCTGTTATTACATCAACACATCTGTTTGAGAAACTCTTTAATTAAAATGTTAATATTGTATTACCATTATGCCATGTCAGAAAGCAAATATAGGTCCTATTACATCAGACACCAAAATAATTAGTTTATTCTGCAATAATGAAACTGACTAAGAAAGAGAATCTTGATTGTCAAATGACAGAGAAAAAAATGGCTTGACAAAGACAGTCATCTACTGAGTGCAATAATCGTCACTCTACAGATCGAAACAGACAAATGGCAAGTAAAGGGGGGTACACACGGAGAGATCCGTGCTTAAAATCTAAGCAATCTTGCTAGATTGCTTAGATTTTAAGCACGGATCTGCCGTGTGTATGCCCCTTAGCGATAGCGATGCGCGGCCCCGCGCATCGCTATCGCCGGTGCTAGATTGAGCCTGCATGCAGGCTCAATCTAGCGGGTCGCTCACTTCACCGTTGTGTGAAGTGAGTGGCCCCCCGTCGGCTTTCCCCCTCGCTCAGCACATCACACTGTGCTGAGCGGGGAGAGAGATGTGTGCTGAGCGGTCTGTGTTAAGATCGCTCAGCACACATCTCTCCCGTGAGTACCCCCCTTAAGAGAGAGAAAGAGAGTCCTCTGTTGAGCGAAACAATAGGCTATCTGTTGACTGGACCACATGTTAATCTGAGAGAGAGGAGATGAGTAACTCAAACTAAAAGAAGAAATGTTTGTATGCTGATAAAGTGTATTCTGCTATGAATTATAATTCATAGATCACTACATGGCATAAACACCCTGGTAGGGGTCTGCCTGTTTGTTTAGGCTAATCTTGAGAACCACTGGAAAATTTTGATGTGGTTTGTACAATTCTATAGAGTATTTCTCAAGGAAGGTTTAAGTGTATGAAATATTTATCTACAACAAAAGGGAGCTCAGTAGTGATGATTTTACTGAAGCACGTCAGAGAAAAAAATGTTCTACTAGTGGCAGTGGAATGGCACATACCAGAGGTGCATGCGTGGCTGGACAGTATGACAGTATACACGGTGCTCCCCCATAGGATAATATATATCTGACAACTATAGTCTCTTACTCCTAACCCTTATGTGCAGTACTCATTTCAAATGGCCCTTGAACAGTAGAAATACAGAACTCCAGGCCTGCATGGCCAGCAAAGGACAGCACCCTGGTGAGCATGCTGAACTTGCAGGCAGACTAGAGCCCCTACTCTGCCACACACACTTAGTAAACTGGAGGCACCTCTCATGGAAGTTAGCACTGTTCGGACAGGGGCACCATGGCAATGAAGCTGAACGGGAAGCCCCAGGTAATAAAGGGTGCATTGTGCAAAGAGAAAATTTCCCATCAACATTGTTTGGCTGCTGGGGAAGGATGCTGTACAAATATGCACAGGTGCTCCAGTCCCGGGGAGATGCTGCTGCTTAGTACTTATGATAGCTGCAATACAAATGTATCATCCAACATCCTCCTGCCCTTGCCAGCACATCCCAGTGTCCAAGTCCCAGCCAGCACGGAGGGCTGTGGTGACTGTTAGGATGCAGGGGGCAGGAGTGAGAAGCAGGGGATGTGGTGAATGCAGAGATCCGTGGTGAGATGCAGGAGGCTGTGGTAAGAAGCAGGGTGCAAGAGTGAGAAGCAGGGTCCAGTGGAGATATGAAAGGAGCAGTGGTGAAATATAGGATGCTGTGATAAACTTTATAGGGCAGGAGTGAGAAGCAGGAGACTGTTGTGAGATGCAGGGGGCAAGAGTAAGAAGCATACAAAACGGATGTGTAAATCCGCTCTACTTTATCAGGATACAAGAAAGTTGTATCCTGACAGTGCGGATTTACACATCCCTTTTCTAAAAACTATATACAGTGTCACGATTCATCACATGATCGGATCCCAGACTACAGTATGATATTTCTCCTATTGTGTGTGTGATATAAGATGTAGCGATTTCTTGGAGTGGGTCGTTCAACTCATCTGTGTCATCCTCACGGCCGGATTCTAGATTTGTGTGTAAGTCTAGGCTTCGGAATTCTTAACCCTTTTTATTTTTGTTTGAGATTGTACTGTACTCTGTGTGTATTTTTTAAATATTCTTAATAATCTTTGTAACACTTTTTGTAAGTAAAGTTCTGAAATATTCTTGGAATCAAAATTACAAATTCTTGTCTTGATTCTGTGATTCTTAGAACCTAAGACCTCGTGTGGCCCACGTTACTGATTTTACTAAGTGTTAATAACTGTGTGTGACAGGTAGAAGCAAAGGCTACCTTGCATTTAGATGCTAAAATCCCTCTTGCTGGTGGTGGTGTGTTTGTATAACCCCGCCTGTCCAAAGTGACCCCCACATCACAGGTGGTGCTTCTCAGATTGGCGCAGCTGGAGAAGCGACCGGCAGATCCGTGGTATACAGTATCATCTGAGGAAAATAACTCCCAGAGTTTTTCTTGTTGCTCCAATTCCAGCGAGAAGTAATAAGCATGAGGGAGAAGCAGGGGGTTGTGATGAGTTGCAGTGGCCTGTGGTGAGCTACAAGGTGCTGTGGTGAAATGCAGGAGGCAGGAGTGAGAAGTTGGAGACTGTTGCTAGATAGAGGAGACTTTGGTGACATGCAGGGGACTGTGGTAAGAAGCAGGGGGCAGGATTGAGAAGCATGGGCCTGAGGTGAGATACAAGGGGCTTTGATGAAATATAGGATGCCGTGGTGAAATACAGGGGACAGGAGTGAGAAGCAGGAGGGAGAAGCAGGGTGTTGTAGTAAGATGCAGTATACTGTGGTGACATGCAGGTGACTGTAGGAAGAAACAGGAGTCTGTTGTTAGATGCAGGGTACTGTGGTGCCATGCAGGGGACTGTGGTGAGATGCCGTAAGTTATTATGTGAGGTAAGGGCTGTGGTGAGAGGAAATTGCTCCAGTACGAGGCAGGGGCGGGTCGCTAGTACTGCTATATAATAAATGTAGTGGTTTGGAGGGAAACCTCATCCGTGATGTAAAGCAATGTGTGGTGGCTTCAAACCCACCAAAAACATTGCTTCTTGATTAAGTTCCACCTTTGTATCTTTGAAAGCACAACAGATAGCTTAGTGATTCTTGGCTTATGGTGTCCATATGAATTTTTACCATGCCCTGCAAAGATGTAATAACCCTTCCTAAATCAGATTTAACCTTACAGAAAAAGGTTTAATTAAAATAATAGACCCTGATTGAAAGACCGAAGATTTGCAAGAATGGTTATGTGTCTGATGTGGTACTGTTTATCCTAAAAACAGACAGAAGATTATCCCAAACATACTTTACAATTTAAATGTATTTTATCATGTTTGGTCACACAGCATGGGAATATCTTTTGAAAAACCATTCAGCCATATCTTACATCTAAAAACTCTATATATAATAACCCTATATATCAGCTGTAAAAATTAAAAAGCATTATACATTTTTATTCCTTGTATTAAGGGTCTACTGGTAAAATGAGCAGAACAATATTCACACATACTATTATTACAACCACAAAGGATATAGGAAGAATAATGAAAGGGGCCGGAGAAGCATAGCTTTTAATGCTCACTGCTTAACAGTGGGAATAACGGAGAAGCAGTGAAAAGATCCCTGTGGTAAAAACTATTAGAGGCGGTGAATTATAAAACTATTAACCCAAATGTACTGTAACTGACAATTAAAAGATGATTTAAAAGTTGAATCAGATGTATGAATTTTGATTAAATAGACTACTATTAAGAGCCCTGGGACACTAACTTATTCTGTCCCTTCTAAAAGTTAAAAGGCAGTTTAGCATAACAAAATATATAAATTAAGGTTAATATCTGTACAATATGCCTGTTAGCTGTAGAAAGAATTATAAATCTTCCCCAAGAACTTGGGTATAGAATCCTAGACTGTAAAGCATAGACAACCAAATCACAAAATGCTTATATTTCTAATATTTCTAATTCTCATTTACATTTTCAGGATCCATGCAAACTTGAGCACCAATGTATGATTGGGACAATATACTGCAGATAAAAAAATGCTTCCTGTGGAATCAGACCAATCAGAGCAATCCAAACAAAAGGGAGCCAATCACAAAGACACAGTCACTATCACATGACCATGACCTTATAAAAGAAGCCTGTAGGATGAATTTTATGAGTAACATATTTCTATAATACCAAATTAAAGATGTTGGTCTGTAGAATTGCAGAAAAATATTGGCATTGTTATTTGTGCTTCACTTCAAAGTCTACATTTTAAAAGGTACATAGTCTCATGCTATCTATATTCCATAAATGTACCAAGCTCCACAAGAACAATAATATCCCACCAGAAAGAGTGATAGACACTAAAACTGCCTCATCTCCCCATTTAAGCTCTGGCACCTTCAGTTTAAAGAAAGAAGGGCCCACTTTCACATTTTTGTGCAACCTGAAGAGTTATTGCCTTGTAATCATGTGTAATCACAAAGAAATAACACCATATACTACAGTAAGTGATAAGAAGTCCAAGGGTAGATTAGGAGGGCATGGATATCTATTTTGAATAAAATAAACTCCATGGTAAACTGATTTTAAGAGAGTAGTTCCCTTTTCATAATATTGTGACCCCTTACTAGTTATTGTCACATGTGATCACCAGACAAGAACAGCTTTGAGATGGAGGTAAATGTGTTGTGATGCCCATATGTTACTAGTTATTGTCACGTGATCACGAGACAATAATAGCTCATAATAGAGATAGGTGTGTTGTAATGCCCAGATCTTTCCTATACTGACACCAAGAAAACAGAGCGACCATTCATTTGAAAAAGAATAGTCTCCTCTGTCAAATGATCCGTCCTCATTATTTTCTGGTGATCACCAGACAATAACACACTGCATATATTTCAATTACTATTTTGCTCTCTATCTACGAGTTCAACACAGGAAGATCATAATCTCTGATCCACAATATTTGTATGCATGAATTATCTATCTGGCATGAGTCAATATGTACCACAATACAATACCACAATACAATGCATCATTTTATTCTCTGATTTTTCATTGCCTCATACAATTTCAAAATGTATCTACTTACAGTATATGCCTTTATTGTATGAGACAAATGTAATAACACATATTTTGTAGGCCATTAGTAAACTTGCTCCCATCAATAATCGTTTATAAGCTTTAAAATACTGTATTTGTAATAAAGGAATCAGGTTTGACTAAATTATTGAAAAATGTTCACATACTTTAAAACTTAGGATCTTTATGACTCCATAGATGATAGGATGTCTTGTGGGTAAGTGGACACTTGTTTGGTATGGATTTGTGCATTATTCGGAGGTGGTACAAGACTAAAATCCTATGTATCTGTTAGGATCTCCTGCTCTGTGCTGCCACGTCGCCATGGCAACCGGGAGGCAAGTGTTAGCGAAGTAACCTGAGCGCAGCTGATACTCCGGTCCGGGTTTTTACTGTGTAGTGGTTACAGGCTCTGTGCACGGCAGGGAATCCAGCGCTGGTTTTGTGCTCACAGTCTGTGAGGTCTGAGTGGGGCGTGGACAGCACCTGCTATATAAACCATCCTCTCAGGCTAGGCAAATGCTGCTGAATCTTTGTTTGTTAGTCAGTTCCAGAGAGTTAGCTAGTACTGTGTGACTTTGTATTTACTTGTTGCTTACTGCGAATAGGCCTTGGGATTCGGTACTTCATTCTGCCAATTTGGACCTAGCAGTAAGACTGGAGTCAGTTGTTTGACCTGCTGGGGTTCTTTTGCTATTCTGTGAACCCAGCAGGTTTGCGGCTGTACTCTCAGACCTGCTTGCTTAATCCTCCCTCACTGTGCAGGGCGTCCAGGTGTCAGTTTAGTGGCAGTCAGCTGAACCTGTGCCCTGCAAGTGGGGGTTAGGATTGTGGATACTCTCCTTGTGTCTATATTTCTATCTCTGACCAAGGAGTTTATTCCCACACCCGTTGGTAACCCTTTGGGGTTTTTTCTGTTGCTCTTAGCAACATCATTTCAGGTGCTCCACATGTTAAATCACTACACATCGCTTCATTGTCCGCTCTATTCCATCTGAGCATTCCTGACACTAGGGAGACACCCAATTCCTGAGCCTTTGGGCTTCTCCGTTCACTTTGTGTTTATTAGTTATTCCTTCACCTCCTGTGTATGTTATGTTATACTGTCTGTGAGTTCGTTTGCTTCGCTTCCCTCTCTGTTCATACACCGGTATACTCCTGTTAGCACTGGTGTGCGTAACATATTCAGCAGCCCTACTCCTGTTGAAATTTTGTGGGAATATGGAGCATACCCCTCAAAATACTTTGCAACAGGTGGTCGATCAGGTGCAGGTCCTGACTCGACAATTTAATGAGATGTCCATTAAAATGAACACCCCGCAGGCCGCTAGCGGAGCTCCCGCAGCAGCAGCGGCAAGTTCAGGGGTTAAGGAGCCGAAAGTAAATCTCCCGGATCGTTTTTCTGGAGATCGCTCGCAGTTCTTTTGTTTCAAGGAGAGCTGTAAGCTATATTTCAGGCTTAGGCCCCAGTCTTCTGGGTCGGAGATTCAGCGGGTGGGCATGGTGATTTCATTGCTACAAGGAGACCCACAGGTCTGGGCATATGGGTTACAGCCTGACTGTCCGTCGCTTAAAAGTGTTGATGCTTTTTTTACGGCACTGGGCATTTTGTATGATGACCCTGACAAGATGGCTTCAGCCGAGGCTCAGATTATGGTTCTTAAGCAAGGGCGACGGCCAGCTGAGGTTTATAGTACGGAGTTTCGGAGGTTGGCTCATGATACCCAGTGGAATGACCCAGCCCTGAGAAACCAGTACCGAAGGGGCCATTCTGACCAGATAAAGGACCAACTGGTACAATATCCCTCGCCTGATAGCTTAGATCAGCTCATGCAGTTATCCATCCGGGTGGATAGACGGCTGAGAGAGCGTAGGCTTGAAAGGGAGACTGCAGTTTCCTTTTTTCCCAAGGGAACCTCAGACTCTGAGGAATATTCCGAGGAGCCTATGCAGATTGGGGCTACCCGCCTCTCCTCGCGTGAGAAGACGCGGAGGAGACAGCAGGGTTTGTGTTTGTACTGTGGGAATAAAGGTCATGTTGTAGTATCATGCCCAGAAAAACCGGAAAACTTCAGGGCCTGAGGGTGATGGGAAATATCCTGTCAGGCAAGAAGTCAGAATTTCCTTAAAAGACTTTTCTCATTCCGGTGACTTTGGAGATCCTCGGTCAAACTGTCAAGACTAAGGCCTTTGTTGACAGTGGGGCCGATGGGGTTTTCATGGACTGTCAATTCGCCCTGGAACACTCTGTTCCCTCAGTACCTTTGGCATCAGAGATTGAGATCTGTGGGTTAAACAGGGAACCATTGTCCCAGGGTAAAATTACCTCCTGCACCAGCCAAATTCCTTTGTTTATTGGAGGCACATACTCTGAAAAATTGTCTTTTTATGTGACTGTCTGTTCTTTTGCCCCATTGGTTTTGGGGTTACCCTGGTTAAGGGCCCATAACCCTCAATTTGACTGGGTCTCTGGGGAGATTCTTAGTTGGGGTAGTGATTGTTTCAGGAGTTGCTTGAGCCTTCCAGTCAGGCTCTCACAGCTAAGTTTGCCAGGATTGCAAGGATGTTATGCAGATTTTGCGGATGTGTTCTCCAAAAAAGTTGCGGAGGTACTACCTCCCCATCGCCCCTATGACTGTGCCATTGATTTGTTGCCGGATGCTAAGCTTCCCAAGAGCAGGTTGTACTCTCTGTCACGTCCTGAGACTCAGGCTATGGCAGAGTACATTCAGGAGAACTTGGCTAAGGGATTTATCAGACCCTCACAGTCCCCAGTTGGGTCGGGGTTCTTTTTCGTGGGTAAAAAGGACGGTTCGTTGCGACCCTGCATCGACTTCAGGGAATTGAACCGTATCACGATTAAAAACTCGTACCCACTGCCTCTCATTTCGGTTTTGTTTGACCAGCTTCGCACTGCCACCATTTTTTCTAAGATTGACCTACGCGGTGCTTACAATCTAATCCGAATAAGAGAGGGGGATGAATGGAAGACTGCCTTTAATACCCACTCAGGGCATTATGAGTATTTGGTGATGCCTTTTGGGCTCTCTAATGCCCCGGCAGTCTTCCAGGAATTCATGAACGATGTGCTCAGGGAATATTTGGATAGATTCTTAGTTGTTTATCTAGATGACATCCTAATCTTCTCTCATTCCCTGGAGGAACATCGGAAGCATGTACGCTTAGTCCTCCAGAAACTCAGAGACCACCAGCTTGGGGCGAAGCTGGAGAAGTGCGAGTTTGAAGTCCAGCAAATCGCATTTCTAGGGTATATTATCTCCTCAGAAGGTTTCCAAATGGAGGGTTCTAAGGTACAGGAAGTCCTGGATTGGGTGCAGCCCACTAGTTTGAAGGCGCTTCAGCGTTTTCTGGGCTTTGCAAATTTTTATAGACGGTTTATCGCTGGATTTTCGTCTATAGTGGCCCCCTTGGTGGCACTCACTAAGAAAGGAGCGGATGTTGCTCACTGGTCTTGTGAGGCCAAAGCGGCCTTTGCCCGTCTCACATGGGCATTTGTCTCGGCCAAGGTACTGCGACACCCAGATCCAGAGCGTCCTTTTGTGGTAGAAGTGGATGCCTCTGAGATAGGTATTGGGGCAGTGCTCTCTCAGATGGGGGTGTCTGATAATCGCCTTCATCCCTGTGCTTACTTTTCCCGTAAATTTTCGTCTGCCGAGATGAATTATGATGTGGGTAACCGGGAATTGTTGGCTATAAAGGATGCACTCGGGGAGTGGAGACACTGGCTTGAGGGGGCTAAGTTTGTGGTCTCAATTCTCACCGCCCATAAGAATCTGGCATATTTAGAGTCAGCGAAGCGGCTCAATGCCAGGCAGGCACGATGGGCTTTGTTTTTTGCTCGCTTTAATTTTTTGATAACATATCGCCCTGGGTCAAAAAACATCAAGGCTGATGCGCTCTCGCAGAGTTTTGCTCCAGTTCAAGAGACCACCGAGGAGCCATTGCCCATTGTGTCCCCATCATGTATTAACGTGGGCATTACCCAGGACCTCTTGTCATTAGTCCTTAGAGCACAGGAGCAGGCTCCTCCAGACCTTCCGGTAGGTCTCTTGTTTATGCCTCCTAGGTTAAGACAGCGAGTGTTCCTGGAATTCCATGCCAAGAGGTCGGCAGGGCATCCGGGTATTGCCAGAACTCTGGAGTTTCTGTCTAGGGCGGTGTGGTGACCCTCGGTGGCTAGGGATGTGGATCAGTGGGTTCGGGCATGTGACGTTTGTGCCCGAAATAAAACTCCTAGAGGGGTTCCTGTCGGCCCATTACATCCACTCTCTATTCCGTCTAAGCCATGGACCCACATTTCCATGGATTTTGTGGTGGACTTGCCCAAATCCTCTGGGATGACAGCCATTTGGGTTGTCGTTGACAGGTTTTCGAAGATGGCGCATTTCGTTCCACTGGTTGGGTTGCCATCGGCCAGACGCCTGTCTGAGTTATTTATGCAGCATGTTGTGCGCCTCCACGGGTTGCCACTTGATGTGGTCTCTGACCGTGGATCCCAGTTTGTGGCCAAATTCTGGAGGGCATTTTGTTCTGATCTCCAGATTTCTGTAAGCTTGTCGTCAGGCTACCATCCACAGTCTAATGGGCAGACTGAGAGGGTGAACCAGTCCTTGGAGCAGTTCCTCAGGTGTTATGTCTCCAAGTGTCATACTGACTGGGTTGCTCATCTGTCCATGGCGGAGTTTGCCTATATCAACGCGGCTCACTCTGCTACAGGGATCTCTCCCTTCCTTTGTGTGTATGGGCATCATCCTAAGGCCAATTCTTTTGACCCCCTGGATTCCACGTCTGGTGGTTCCTCTGTTGTTTTGGTCCTTAGGGGTATTTGGAGGAAAGTGAAGAAAGCCCTTGTGTCTGTGTCATTAGTGACCAAAAGGGTTTTTGATAAGCGGAGAAGAGCCTGCAGCTTCAAATTAGGAGACTTCGTCTGGTTGTCCACCAAGAATTTGAAGTTGAGACAGCCATCTCATAAGTTTGGCCCCCAAGTCAACCCACCAGGGTTATCAATCCGGTGGCATTTCAGTTAGATCTGCCCCGTTCATTGGGTATCAATAAAACATTTCATTGTTCCCTTTTAAAACTGGCGGTTAGTAATCCTTCTTCCAGTGGAAGACCTTCTCCTCTTCTGATACGGGGTCAGAGGGAGTTTGTGGTTGAAAGGGTTCTTGACTCCAAGATGGTTCGGGGTCGGCTGTCATTTTTGGTGCACTGGAAGGGGTATGGCCCGGAGGAGCGGTTGTGGGTGCGCAGTTGTGATCTTCATGCCCCCAGACTGATACGCTCTTTCTTCTCGCAGTTCCCCGATAAACCCGGTGGTAGGGGTTCTCTGACCCCTCGTCGGAGGGGGGGTACTGTTAGGATCTCCTGCTCTGTGCTGCCATGTCGCCATGGCAACCGGGAGGCAAGTGTTAGCGAAGTAACCTGAGCGCAGCTGATACTCCGGTCCGGGTTTTTACTGTGTAGTGGTTACAGGCTCTGTGCACGGCAGGGAATCCGGCGCTGGTTTTGTGCTCACAGTCTGTGAGGTCTTAGTGGGGCGTGGACAGCACCTGCTATATAAACCATCCTCTCAGGCTAGACAAATGCTGCTGAATCTTTGTTTGTTAGTCAGTTCCAGAGAGTTAGCTAGTACTGTGTGACTTTGTATTTACTTGTTTCTTACTGCGAATAGGCCTTGGGATTCGGTACTTCATTCTGCCAATCCGGACCTAGCAGTAAGACTGGAGTCAGTTGTTTGACCTGCTGGGGTTCTTTTGCTATTCTGTGAACCAAGCAGGTTTGCGGCTGTACTCTCAGACCTGCTTGCTTAATCCTCCCTCACTGTGCAGGGCGTCCAGGTGTCAGTTTAGTGGCAGTAAGCTGAACCTGTGCCCTGCAAGTGGGGGTTAGGATTGTGGATACTCTCCTTGTGTCTATATTTCTATCTCTGACCAAGGAGTTTATTCCCACACCCGTTGGTAACCCTTTGGGGTTTTTTCTGTTGCTCTTAGCAACATAATTTCAGGTGCTCCACATGTTAAATCACTACACATCGCTTCATTGTCCCTCTATTCCATCTGAGCATTCCTGACACTAGGGAGACACCCAATTCCTGAGCCTTTGGGCTTCTCCGTTCACTTTGTGTTTATTAGTTATTCCATCACCTCCTGTGTATGTTATGTTATACTGTCTGTGAGTTCGTTTGCTTCGCTTCCCTCTCTGTTCATACACCGGTATACTCCTGTTAGCACTGGTGTGCGTAACAGTATCCAAGACATCTTTACTAGGATCTTAAGCTTCAAACCAATGTTTATATTGTAATTAGATATATGCCCAAATTTTTAAGTGCATTCAACTTTTAGCTTTTAAATTACATTAGGTCTATTTAAATATTTTTAAAACTATCTTACCACCTGTATCAAATGGCTTTATTATAATAAATGTGCAGCCAATTAAATAGTGTAAGGCTAATTTGTTATTTCTACTTAGATCACTTTAATGTTTTTCTTTTTTACATAATTCCAAAATATTTTTCAGCTAGTTCTGAGAGAAATTTCAAATTGTGCCATTGAATTCTATGTAATATGAAATGGATTTCAGATGAGTCCCACATTTCCTTTGAATTTCCAATTTACACAATGGCTGCTGATTGTTTGTGTAAAGGTTTTTTTAGGGAAAGATTTCTCATGAACCTATTCAAGTTTATAAGTAATTTAGAACTATTCGGGCCACATATGGATGCAAAAGAAAGTCTCCCATGTTAGAAGATTTGCCTATATGCCATGTTATCCAAGATAACATCCCATTGCTAAATAATTGCTTAAATGAGGAAGTAATCTGGGAGAGACTAACTAAAATTAAGATAATAAATCTCCAGTTCCGGATGGACTTCACCAAAGGGTGCTTATGGAGCTTAACTCAGAAAAAGCAAGGCCTATTACATTTTCTATGATTCAACTACTTCAGGCATGATACCGAAGGACTGGCGAATAGCAGAGGTAGTCCCAATATTAAAAAGGAAACGAAATCTCATCCTGGTAACTATTGACCAGTGAGCTTGACATCTGTACTGGGGCAATTACTGGAAGGTATAATAAGGGATAGCATTCAGGAAAACTTGGAAACCTCCAAGTTTATTAATAGGAACCAGCATGGTTTTGTGAGGGACATATCATGGCAAACTAGCTTAAATAGCTTCTATGAGAAAGTGAGCAAAAATATTGATCAGCAAAAGGCTGTGGATGCGGTCCATAAAGACTTTGCAAAAGCCTTCGACACAGTGCCACACATGAGAATTAAGAGAGCTTGGTTTAGGAAACAGTATTTGTTCTTGGGTAAGTAATTGGCTGGATAACAGGGAACAGTGTGTGGTGATTAATGGTATGTTTTCTGACAGGGCCCCAGTACTCAGTGGAATACCGCAATGGTCCGTACTTGGGCCACTACTGTTTAACATATTTATTAATGACCTAGGAGAAGGTCTGGAAAGCACTGTGTCAATTTTGCAGATAATACTAAACTGTGTAGAATAATTCAGATGGGGATGTTGAGTTTCTGCAGAATGACCTATTTAAATTAGAAGTTTGGGTAGATAATTGGAGAATGAGGTTCAATCTAGAAAATTGTAAATTTATGCACTTTAGCACTAAAAACAATCGTGCAACCTATAATCTAAATGGGAAAAATTTAGGAGAAACAGTAGTTGAAAAAGATTTAGGGGTGCTCATTGATAATAGACTTAGTAGCAGTACCCAATGTCATAGTGCAGCATCAAAAGCAAATACTGTAAGGTATTAGCATGCATGAAGCAGGGAATTGAGTCAAGGGATGAGAGTTTAATCCTGCCATTGCACAAATCATTGGTACGGCCGCACCTGGAATATTGTGTTCAGTTCTCTTCACTGCTCCACAAACAAGACATCTTGGACCTTGAAAGGGTGCAGAGGCAAGCCACCAAATTGATTAAGCGGTTAGAGGCATTGGATTATGAGGAAAGGCTTACTAGGTTAGATATGTTCACAGTAGAAAAAAGGCGGCTAAGAGGAGACATTATTAATATTTACAAATATATAAAGGGACATTACAAGGATCTATCAGGAGATTTGTTTATAGAAAAATCTCTACACAGGACACATGGACACCATCTGAGGTTAGAGGAGAGAAAATTTCATACCCAACGAAGGAAAGGGTTCTTCACAGTAAGGGCAGAAATTATTTGGAATTCACTGCCTGAGAAGTTAGTAATGGTGGACTAGATAAATTTCTAATTGAAAGAAATATCCAAGGACAGAGTATTTTAAGTGAGTGCATTTTAGAAAAAGCATGATTTCTAGTGTTAGTTAGACTTATTAACTTAACCTCATCTGGGTCAGTATAGTTAAAATACTGTTAAATGCAGATTAGTGTAAGATTTATAAAAAAAAAGGTTGAACTAGACATTTTGTTTTTTTTCCACCTCAATAACTATGTTACTATGTTACTATAGCATTTGCACATTCCAGCTACTTTTAAGTAAGAGAAAGTGTGAGCATCAGACAGATACCATCAATTGTGACACCTGTATGTCTTTACCTGGTTAAAAGATACCTTTATGGGCTTATACACAAACTGATTGATATAAGCACTAATGTGAGCATCCTTTTAAACCTTATAAAGTGCATTTGGTGATTGCTGATCTACGCCATTTAGGTTATATACTTGGTTTTAAGTCTATAAATCTACTTTTCCATTCTCCATCCATATTTATGAGCAGAGGCGGATTGGCCATAGGCCTTACAGGGAAGATTCCCGGTAGGCCGACGCACCCGTGGGGCCTGTTTTGTTTGATGACATGTGGTCCTATTTATAGACATAATGAATAAGATGCAAAATAATTTGCATATATGAAAATTACTTTGCCACTTAGCCTGTGATTGCAGATGATCTAGTGTATGCTCTGTCTGCCTGCTTGAGTGAATAGTGATTGGGATAAGGTTGGTGTAATAAGCAAGAAAATATATATTTCGAAAGAATTATATAGTTTCCTAAATTCTAAAAGGTGTATCAAATAATGTGCTCATAATATTTAATTTTATTTCTTTTTAACTCCACCCTTGGTGCTGGACATACCTACTATCTGGAAAGTCTTGGGGGGAGGGTGCTGCTGCCATGGCCCATGGCTAGACCTTACACCTCTGGTGCTGCCCATGTGGGGCCACTAGTACAAATTTTTCCAGGGCCGCTTTTTGTTCCCAATCCACCCATTTATGAGAGACCTATTCTAATCAACAATTTATGATGGTTTTTACATATCTGATTGGGTCTGCTGAGATGGAGTAGAATAATCTGAAGCAACTCTGTTCAGAATATATGGACTGTCTGATTGAAACAAATATTGGCACAATAACTGATTATCAACACCTCTTGTAATGATTTTTGTACAAGATTGGATCCTTTGTTTATGATAATTGTATTGCTGCCTTGTATTGCGCCCGGTTTGGTCATGTATTTTCATTGTATCCACATTTGTATTTTTTATCCAGTGTCCCAGCCAGGCAGCAACATGTTTCAGCACAGAATAAAGAGATCCACTCTAATAGAAAATATTTCTAAAGTTAATAACATAATGATTCCATTTGTGTAGAGGACGAGACATTAGAGAGAATAATGAACAACTTAGAAACTACATTTAAAAAAAATAGAATGTGGTGAGAGATTGTCTCCTTAGAACAATATTTAACAGCACAAATAGCACCTAAGGGGCTAAAAATGTATTAAAAAAAGCATTATTTGAGTCTTCATCTGATTTAAAATGAGTCTTCATGAGTTTTAAAATGAAGTCAAATCACATCATTAACACCTGTTCCTTAACACTTATGTAATTAATTGTACAAGAAAGACATAAAGAAATGAAGTCTTTGGAAGATCAAATATCCCATTTAGAAGAACTATTGGTCAGCCCCTTTGTTGACATAGAGGATTATAAGAGGCTTGAGGAAAGGACCATACAAAGAATCAAAAAGTATGATAAAGAAATAACTTTGAAAAAAAAAAATTCAGAGACAGAAACATCTTAGTAGAGGTCTCTGAATCTGAACAAGAGAGAGTAATTGATGATATCAGTGGTAAAATTATTAAAACACATCAGACCATTCCAAAATATAAGAATTAGAAACCACCCCTATAGAGGCAATTTAAAGAAAGTGAGTGGGTTCCACAACATCTTAAAAAAACATTCAAAAGGAACCAAACTCAGACAGATGTTTCAGTGGCTAATTACACTCCCTGTCACAATAGGAATTTTCAACAATGGAATTCAGAGAATGAACCCCATTGGAGAACATTCAGATCCTATAAGAACAACAAATGGAGGAGAGAAAATCATTCTAGATTAAACCACTGGAAAAATTATGATCCCATAGAAAGTTGGAAAACACCCACATATAATCGGTATAATCCTTTGAAAGAGTTTAGTGGAGATAATTTTCTAGAGAGAGCAAGGTTTAGAAGGAGACTGGTATAACACCCAATCCCAAAAAAAAATAAAAACCAAAAAAGGCAAAAGCTGGTAAATGCAGAAAGAAACAAAACATTTCCTGATATAAAAGGAATAAAGTTGAAAATAGGACACTTGTTGTTGACAAAATTGATATTATCCCTAAAACTGATAAAGGAGAAGCAATATTGGAAGATGACACAAAGGTTAAAAATTTTAACCTTAGTAATTATGAATTAAGTGATCTAAAAAAGTCAGTATTATCGAGAGGATTAAAATTTTCCCCTTCAAATAACATAATTTTTTTTGAACTGTTCATTGATGTGCAAACATTTTTTGTACAGGATAATCTAGGGGAAATAAATCCTGGAGAGATAGAAAATAAATTCTAAAAAATATCCACTTTTAAGCCCTCCTTTGCTAAAGGCTGTTTTGTAGAGGCATTCTATAAAAGTGTCATTAGTGACACTGAAAATATAAAAAAAGACAACAATAATTTTTTTTCCAACCATTTAAATACAGAAGAAACAACAGCTTTAAAATGTTACAAGAGAATCATGATCTAATTATTAAACAAGCAGATAAGGGATGTGTCATGGTAGTCCTCAATAAAGTTGACTACTGTATATCAAGGAAGGAATTAGAAAACTTACAGAGGGAAATAATACATTAAATAAAAAAAATAACCCATCTGCATCCATATTATCTGCTTTGAAAATTATGATTCAAGGGGGGATCTGGACTGCGCATCCTATTACTAAAGATATCAAGAAGTGCTATCATGCTGAGGCTTCTAATACTGTGCTGGAGGAAGAGAAATGCAGATGCACACTTTAAGCACTAAGAACACTGATAGTAAAAATAATTTAAATAAACTCTCACAATTAACATGGAGTATAATTGAAGTTCTTAGCACACATTTGCGCAAATATGCGGGCCCATGTACCGCGGCCAGGTGACTTCATCACATGGGTCCCTAACATTCCTAATACTACCACATTCTATAAATGTATTCAGGACTTACTTCTAAATAGGGCCTTATCAATGTGTGATCTGAAATGCAGGAACCCAGCTAATTAAAACACCCTAGGGTGAATGCCAGAGGAAGGAAGCCTTGCCTTCCAGTGTACAATATATACACAAATATAGTGGAAAAAAGGGGGGAACCTGGATGTCACATCCTATTACTAAAGATATCAAGAGGTGCTATCATGCTGAGGCTTCTAATACTGTGCTGGAGGAAGAGAAATGCAGATGCACACTCTAAGCAAACAAAGATTTGCGCAATAACTGATCATCAACACCTTTTGTAATTGATCAATTAGCTATACAAGCTAATGATGGAATTGGAATAGACTTCCCCTTTCTGGCATCATTTTGTTTCTTTCTATCTTGCTCTGTGAAGATATTAACAAATTTAATAAACATTGCTTGGCAATGTGCCCGCATAGAATCCCATTCACAAGAGGCAAACTGTATGCCCATTTTTCATTTGTAATGTGTATCCAGCTGTGTATGTGTAGTGATCAAATGATCAATTGGTTTTTAGCAAGTTTAAAAGAGCTTGTAATTTTTTACACACACTTTAAAATCATACACTGCGTATTGGCTAATTCTCCATCAACACTTAAAGCAATTTTTTTGTTTTAGGTTTCATCACCATTGCCAACAATATTCGATTATCATCACTGTCTCTATTTTGTTTACTACGAACGCATATACTATTTGAAGATGTACTCACTGGATGTGGTGTTGCAAAGGGTTGTAGTTTATAGTGTTATCACTTTCATGCCCTTGGTGTATTCAGTTTAACATCTTCATGAAAATTTAAATTTAAGGTTCTTTGAATTGATATTTGTTGTCTTTTTCTAGTGCACACAGCTGAAATATTGTGGTTCATTGCACTTTGCAAAAGGGATGAAATGGGTGCTACTTAATTTACCACCTTGAGTAGCCAAATTGCTAGCCTGACCTGTTTTCAGATAAAACTCCTATGTATGCATTTTTATTCATGTTTCCTATTATAGTATACTAGCTGGAGTACCCGGCATTGCTCGGGATTTTCAGAATGTCTGTTTACAAAAATAAATGTAAGTATTAAACACACGGTATAAATAACATTGTAGATAGCTGAATAGCCATGCTTCGCTACGGGATGAGGATGGTAAAATAAGAATGTTAGTTGTTCGTTAATTTACGTTGGTTGGAGATCTAGTATATATTCATATCTTGCTTACCTGACGCACTTTGTGTAGTGGCCTGACCCCTTTTTGTTCCCCCAAGGGACCTGATCTTCCCACCATACAACTCTCAGTCTGTGTCTTCCTGCTGCCTCCATTCCCCTCCTCATATCATGTCAGTTCCCCTGTGAAATTATTGAATTATTTACAGTTTCTTATATGGCATAGCACATTACGTATCTCCTGATATACTCTGTGCTGCTGGGGGACCGTGCTACTTCCACTATATAACTGTCAGTTTGTGGGTTCGTGCTACCTCCATTCCCCTCCTCATATCATGTCACTGGCCCTGTCACATGCAGCCCTGTCATCACTGAGATATCATGCATGTCCTGATATAGTCCGTGCTGCTGGCCCACCCCTAGAGGTGCTAGTGGTGTGTTACCTCCCCCACCCCAGTGTTTGTTCCCAGGAGTGTAAGTCATATGTGAAGCAAGTTTGGTGCAAATTGCTCCAGGCATTCCAGAGTTATGGGGTCTGCTGAAAAACTCTGTGCTGCTGCCTCACAGTGTTTGTTCCCAGCTTGTAAGTCATATGTTTAGCAAATTTGTTGTAAATTGGTCCAGGCATGCGGGAGTTATGCTGTCTTCTAAAATACTCTGTGCTTCTGTCCCACCCTTAGTGGTGCTAGGGGTGTCTAACACCCACAGAGTCTGTTTCCAGATTGTAAGTCAGATGTGTACCAAGTTTGGTGTAAATTGCTCCAGGCCTTCCACAGTTATGCTGTCTGCTGACATACTCTGTGCTGCTGCCCCATCCCTAGGGGTGCTAGGGATGTCTGACCCCCACAGTGTTTGTTTCCAGAGTGTAAGTCATATGTGTACCAAGTTTGCTTTAAATTGCTGCAGACATTACAGAGTTATGCTGTCTGCTGAAATACTCAGTGCTGCTGACTCACCCCTAGGGGTGCTAGGGGTGTCTTCCCCCCACAGTGTTTGTTCCCAGATTGTAAGTCATATGTGTAGTTGTGTACCAATTTTTGAGTACATTGCTCCAGCAAATCCTGAGTTATGCTGTCTCCTGATATACTCTGTGCTGCTTTCTCCCCCCTAGGGGTGCTAGAGATTTCTAATTGTTTTAGTTGCCTCGGCCTTGTTTTAATACACTTGTATGTAAAATTTCACGATCATAGCTTGTAAACTGTGGATTTTTATAGAAAGATAGAAGGACTGAAAGACAAATTTTCGCTTTTATATGGTAGATCTCTGTCAACAGTAGCAAAACTTGTATTGTGCTTTTACAATGAAAGAAAGAGATGTAAGGATGTATCATATGCCTCTTTTCCACGTAAATAGCAAGAGTAACTAATTAGCAAAGGACAGTACTATGGGCCTAATTCAGACCTGATCACAAAAGCTAAATCTTTCTCTAATGGGCTAACCAGGGCCCTCATTCCGAGTTGATCGGTCGCAAGGCAAATTTAGCAGAGTTACACACGCTTAGTCTACGCCTACTGGGAGTGTATCTTAGCATCTTAAAAGTGCGAACGAAGTTTACGCAATATTGCGAACAAAAAAAACTTAGCAGTTTTAGAGTAGCTCCAGACTTACTCTGCCTGTGCGATCAGTTCAGTGCTTGTCGTTCCTGGTTTGACGTCACAAACACTCCCAGTGTTCGCCCAGACACTCCCCCGTTTCTCCGGCCACTCCTGCGTTTTTTCCGGAAACGGTAGCGTTTTCAGCCACACGCCCATAAAACGCCGTGTTTCCGCCCAGTAACACCCATTTCCTGTCAATCACACTACGTTCGCCGGTGCGAACAAAAAGCCGTGAGTAAAAATCCTTTCTTCATAGCAGAATTACTTAGCGCAGTCGCAGTGCGAACATTGCGCATGCGCTCTAAGCTGATTTTCACTGCGACGCAAAAAAAAAGAACGAGCGAACGACTCGGAATGAGGGCCCATGTGCACTGCAGGGAGGGCAGATATAACATGTGCAGAGAGAGTTAGATTTGGGTGGGTTATATTGTTTCTGTGCAGGGTAAATACTGTCTGCTTTATTTTTATGCTGCAATTTAGATTTCAGTTTGAACACACCACACCCGAATAACTCTCTCTGCACTGCACATGGTTTTGCCCATTAGAGAAAACGTTTGCTGCTGCGATCAGGTCTGAATTAGGCCCAATATGTGTTGTTCAGATTATAAAAATATTGAGACATTCTTCATATATACAGTACATAACTCTTTTTAACTGCAATAAATATTGCAGTTGTTGTGGTTGGAATGCTTTAAATATAATCAATGTTACTTGTAAACTAGGGGCCTTAAGCTTCACCTTTTAATTATGAACAGAGAAGTGCCTACAGGCTTGTGTATTTAGATTTGTATATGAGTTGCACATAACTTTATGTACAGTATGCAGTGCCGTAACTAGACATTTTAGCGCTGTGTGCAAGAAACAGCATCGACGCCCTCCCCCCCAGTTTTAAAATAGGGCCAGTGTGTGCCGTAGGCACATGCCAATAATATAGGGGTGTGGCCCAAAATAATACCAATTCATAATACGCTGTACAGTAGTCTCCATTATTAAAATTACGCCGCACAATACACTACACCAGGTAGAGCCCCTTTTACACGTTACACCTGGTAGAGTCCCCCTTTTACACAGTACGGCAGGCAGAGTCCTCTTTTACACAGTACGGAAGGCAGAGTCCCCCTTTTACGCAGTACGGAAGGCAGAGTTCCCCTTTTACAAAGTACGGCAGGCAGAGTTCCCTTTTACACAATACGGCAGGCAGAGTCCCCCTTTTTACACAGGCCAGGGGTGTAAGTACATACCAGATGTCCGGACATATATAGACACAATCTATATACACACACACACACACACACACACACACACATCTGACACATTTATACTCTCTGTCTATCCCCACCCTGGCTCTTTCCCTTGTCAGTCCCCTCTCATCTCACCTCTCCTCATGCAGCCACCGGTGCTGGTCCTGCCTCTCCGTGCGGGAGTAGGACAGTGGGTGCAGGAGCCGGGCGCCAGGGGTCAGGAGGCAGCAGCAGAACTGTGGCTGCGGGAGACGGGCAGCGGGTCAGGAGGCTGGAGCCGGCACCCTGCTGCCGCTGCTGGTCCTGCCTCTACGTACGTTAGCAGGAGAGTGAATGCGGATGCCGGGCAGCAGGGATCATGAGGCGGGAGCCGGCAGCATAAGTGTGGAGGCGGGAGTCAGGCAGCGGGGGTCAGGAGGCTGGAGCCGGCACGCCACTGCCGCTGCTGGTCCTGCCTCTCCGTGCGGATCTGAGCACCAGGGGTCAGGAGGCGGCAGTAGAAGTGTGGGGGCGGAAGCCGGGCAGCGGGGATCAGAGGCGGCTTGTAATGAGTCAGTCTGACTCATTACAATGCCGCAGATTTTGGGCACCCTGAACAGGGAAGCGGACAGTTGCGCCTTCAGGGCAACTGCGCTGTGTGCCAGGCCGCTCTGGCACACACGTAGTTACGGCCCTGACAGTATGTACAGACTAAATAGAATGTTTAAATACATCCATAGCAACAGTACGGCAGTCATCTCTCTTACTCGCACCTGGGTTATGGGCGCATACATATAAGCCTTCTAAAAGGTAACCTTAACTTAATTTAATTTATTAGCTTCCAGAAGCAAGCTAGGATACTACCTTACAATAGTATAATACAATACATCTTTCTACAAATGTTGGAGATACCTAGATTTTAAAATCAGTATATGTACAATGAATATAGGAAGTAACTTTTTACTTTCGTACACAATGTAAAGTGCAAAAAAATATTATTTTAAGCAGATCTGTTACCTACTACTTAACCTTAAATATTAGAAAATATTGTCTATTACAACCACATAGTTTCTTCTCTATTCTTGTGGGAAGGGGTCTTCACACTGTAAGAAATATTACAGCATACACTAATAATGTATGCTTGTCTTCTGCTCAGCTCTTAAGAATGCCCTTTCCAAACAGTAACACTTTAAGCAACTTTAAAATTAGTAGATTACCCATAGTTTTCATGGTTCCAAGATGTCCCAACATGTCTGGGAAGCAACAAGGGGAAGATGTATTAAACCTTGGAGAGAGATAAACTAGAGAGCGTTATGAGCCCTACACATTAGGCGATATGCTGCTGAGGTGCCCGGCGGCTGATACGGTCGATGGGCGACCCGGCGGTGGTGGGGAGTGACGTGGTAGTGAAGTTATTTCACTATCCCTGTCACCCGGCCCCATAGCAAAGCATGCAAATATGGACGAGATTGGCCTGCATGTATAAGCGACCCGACACCAACGATGAACGAGCGATGAACACACTGAAAGATATGAACGATATCTCATTCATTAATGAACGAGATCTTTCATATCTTTCAGTGAAATCACCTAATGTATAGGGCCTATCAGCCAATCAGCTCTTGTCAGTTTTACAACATACTGTACAGTAACCTGCAAATAGCAGTAAAAAGCTGATTGGTTGGTACTTTGTCTCTCTCCACTTTATTTCTCCCACAGTTGTCATACATCTTCCCCAAGGACAGGTAACATGCCTGTGGAAAAAGAGGAAAAGTTATCCAAGTATTTCTATTTCTTTAATATCTCTATTTTTAGCTTAAACTCTGACTTATATTGTTGGGAAAGTATGTTATTTTAGTGACACAATTAAGTATACTATTTAGTGACACAATGGTATTTTTAGTGACACATTTAATTCACTTA
This sequence comes from Pseudophryne corroboree, assembly GCF_028390025.1. Classification (NCBI taxonomy): domain Eukaryota; kingdom Metazoa; phylum Chordata; class Amphibia; order Anura; family Myobatrachidae; genus Pseudophryne; species Pseudophryne corroboree. The sequence goes on from NC_086445.1 coordinate 619,264,898, forward strand.
TTAGGGAGGGAATGTTAACAAGTAAATGAGTCTAAATTCCTTCATTACCTTAAATCCTTATCTTTGTCTTAAAGCTGTGCTTTATTTTACATAAGGCATGCACGTGTTGTACTGGATAATATTGGGCTTTAAGAAGATTATGAATGTTTCTTACACAGTCCGAGTGTCTGTGCTAAAATATTCTGCAATATGCAGAATAAGATCTCTTAAAATTAAAGATCTCAAAGTTACTAATGAATTTGAGTGCAATAAAAACATTTATAACACTAATTTACACTGATCAGCTTTTCGGAATATTATATGCAGCTTTCTTACGGTAACCTGGATTGTTACCTTAGAAATCAAAATACATTTTTATAATAACATGTGTTATTATGATTTTTAACTTTAAAAAAAAGACTCTGTGCCTGAATAATTATTTCTACAGTAGATGTGCCAACGAAGATAGGACCAATATAATTTAGAGATGTGCAGCGGGCACTTTTCATGTTTTTTGTTTTGGTTCTGGTTCCATGCTCATGTTTTGGATCTGGATTGGTTTTGCCAAAACCACCCTTTCATATTTTGGTTTTGTATCTGGATGATTTTTGAAAAAAACATAAAAACAGCTAAAAATCACATAATTTGGGGGTAATTTTTATCCTACGGTATTATTAACCTCAATAACATTAATTTCCACTTATTTCCAGTCTATTCTGAACACCTCACACCTCACAACATTGTTTTTAGGCCAAAAAGTTGCACTGAGGTAGCTGGATGACTAACCTAAGCGACACAAATAGGCGGCATAAACACCTGGCCAATCTAGGAGTGTCACTAAAAAGCTTGCCAATTTCTTGGAATCACAGCTAGCTATAAACATATCACCTCCATATTTGATGACTTTTCACATTATGAGAAGAGGCAAGAGGAAGAGAACAGTGTCAAGAAGGTGATTAAAAATTAGAGAGTCATGCACAATAAGCAAACAACACACAAACTTTCACCTCTACTCCTATATTGGTGTGGAACAGAAAGGACTTCAACCTAAGCAAATATGTAATTACCACATTACTGGACAAACTGAAAAACTAGGGGCCAAAGCCTCCAAATTTGTACCCCCTTCTCCATTTTCAGGGATTAAGATAATCTTGGATTTAATGCTGGGATGCAAATAAACGGATACTAATATATACCACAGGATCAAGATTGGTTATTTTCCCCTCCATGGAGTATGGAGGCTTAGTTTGTGAAAATGTGGGTTTCTTTTTTTCCATTATTTAATCGCATTTTTATTTACATATTTTGTGGCAGATGCCTTATTTTCATTTTTCACAGCTCCCAGTTACACACATGTGAGCATACTTGTGTGTCTTGTTTATTTTTATCATATTTATTTTTTATTAAAAGCTGGCCCTTAGATGTTTTAGCAGCCCCTCCTGAGCCCCCACAGCAGCCCTGGAGGGGGCAAGTTGAGTTCGGGTGGGTTCGGTACAGTACTAAGCATGATTGTGCAGTGATTTATTTGTTATTGAGCCCCTGCCCTAGTTGAGCTTACCACTCTACAGTTGAAAATCATTTCATACTATAGGTAGGACTGTGGGAGGAAGCAATGCTTACCTCTGTATCCACAGCATGCCTCAGCCTGGCAAGCCAGACATCTTCCTGGCTGTAAGCCACCATGAGACTCCATACTGGGCCTTATTCAGTAACTGTGCCTCACAGGAGCTCCTGGCCCATCTAGTGCTGCAGTGCAATAGAAAGCTGATGCAATGCAAGATCACTGAAACTGTTCTAACACCGTGAGGTCTTTCGATAACCCTACACAGCCCTTAGGAATGAACCCTGTACAACAAATACACATCTTCTAAATAAATAATTACAAAATTAAGGTTGACTAATTGGAGCCATTCATTTGAATGAGTCCCTAACATGAAATAATTGAGAAGAACCTCTCTCTAATGCTCCTTCAGAAAATCTCACTTTTACCTCTCTGGCAGTTGCGCTGGACTATGATTCAGTCTCTTCTGAATCACACTGACTTTGGCCACAAATGTTGTCTCTCCCCACTTTATTAAAAAACACTTAGTCAAAATAGCAATTTCCATTTCCACCTTTGCGGATATGTTTTCACAAATCTGTTTGTGATGTTGAAGCTTGTTTAATATCTGCTCTATGCTTTCATTTAAACCTAGGATCAAGTACAACAGCACCCTTGGAATTATATGGCAGCACCCCTGGACTTACACAGCATATGCAGCACCCCTGGAGAATTACACAGCACAGCAAACAGGCAACAGCACCCCTGTACATAAACAGCAGTGGGGCAGCACCCCTGGACTGATAGGGCAAAGAAATTATGTGCAAGATGGAATTGTCATAGGTTCCTCCCACCCACCCTTATGTTGTATAAACAGAACATGCACACTTTAACAAACCAATCATTTCAGTGACAGGGTCTGCCACATGACTGTGGCTGAAATGATTGGTTTGTTTGGGCCCCCACCAAAAAAAAAGCAATTAATCTCTCCTTGCACAAACTGGCTCTACAGTGGCCAGATGTCATCCTCATCCCCAGTGTGTACATCCTCATCCTCACAGAGAAATAATATTCAAACAAACCACATCATTTAGGTGTCAGTGAACTGCTTACGCTATTACCCAAAGTTTCTGAACTTAACAATGACTTATGATGAATGCACTGCAGGTGACGTATAAGGGAAGATGTTCCTAGGTGGTTAACGTCCTTACCCCTACGTATTATGGATTTACAAAGGCAACAGATGGCTTGACACCTGTTGTCTGGATTTGTGGAGAAATAATTCCAGACTTAAGAGGTGGCTTTTTTGGTATTTTGCCCAGGCATGACAATGAGCTTTATCATCCCATGGCCAACTACTGTCTCCACTTTTGCCTTATTCACATAAACCACATCACCATCAGAATCCTCATCGTCAACATCCTCCTCAATGCCAGCTACACCAATATCGTCTTTATCCTTGTGTACTTCTACAGTGACACCCTCAATCTCAATATCAGCAACTTGACTGGTGGTGCTCCTCCCAGCACTTGCAGAGGGCGTGCAAAAGGTGGTAGGAGCCTTTTCTTTCCATAAAGTGTTGTGAAGGTCAGGCCTAGACATTGCAACCACTGACAGTGCCAGCACCCCAGTATTTTCACAACACCCCTGTAATTTTACAGCATACAAGACAGGTCCAGCGTACTTTTATTTTCACTGCACTCCTGTATTTTACAGCATACAGGACCAGTGTACATTTATTTTAACAGCAGCACCCCTGTATTTTTACAGCATACAGGACCAGTGTACTTTTATTTTAACAGCGGCACCCCTGTATTTTTACAGCATACAGGACCAGTGTACTTTTAACAGCAGCACCCCTGTATTTTTAAAGCATATAGGGCCAGTGTACTTTTATTTTAACAGCAGCACCCCTGTATTTTTACAGCATACAGGGCCAGTGTACTTTTATTTTAACAGCATCACCCCTGTATTTTTGCAGCATACAGGACCAGTGTACTTTTATTTTAACAGGAACACCCCTGTATTTTTTCAGCATACAGGACCAGTGTACATTTATCTTGACTGCAACCCAGATTTTTTACAGCATACAAGACAGGGTCGGTGTACATTTATTTTAACAGCAGCACCCCTGAATTTTTACAGCATAATAGACAGGACCAGTGTACATTTATCTTCACTGCACCCCAGATTTTTTACAGCATACAAGACAGGGCAAGTGTACATTTATCTTCACTGTACCCCCGAATTTTTACAGCATAGAAGTAAAGGGCCAGTGTATATTTATCTTCACTGCACCCCAGATTTTTTCAGCATACAAGACAGGGCCAGTGTACATTTATTTTCACTGCACCCCAGATTTTTTACAGCATACAAGACAGGGCCAGTGTAAATTTTTCTTCACTGCCAGGGCCGGTGACAGGGGGGTACAAAGGGGACAACTGTACCAGGCCCTAAGCATCAGAGGGGCCCCAAGTATATGCTTATAAGTATCTGGCAGGGAAGTGAGCCATCTTGTCCAAATCGGGCAGCTAGCTGTTGGAGGTGTGACCACAGATATCGGAGGTTAGCCCCCAGACTCTGACGGAATAAACACTATGGACCATGGGGGTCATTCCGAGTTGTTCGCTCGCAAGCTGCTTTTAGCAGCTTTGCACACGCTAAGCTGCCGCCTACTGGGAGTGATTCTTAGCTTATCAAAATTGCAAACAAAAGATTAGCAGAATTGCGAATAGACACTTCTTAGCAGTTTCTGAGTAGCTCCAGACTTACTCGGCATCTGCGATCAGTTCAGTCAGTTTCGTTCCTGGTTTGACGTCACAAACACACCCAGCGTTCGCCCAGACATACCTCCATTTCTCCAGCCTCTCCCGCGTTTTTCCCAGAAACGGTAGCGTTTTTTCGCACACACCCATAAAACGGCCAGTTTCCGCCCAGAAACACCCAATTCCTGTCAATCACATTACGATCACCAGAACGAAGAAAAAACCTCGTAATGCCGTGAGTAAAATACCTAACTGCATAGCAAATTTACTTGGCGCAGTCGCACTGCGGACATTGCGCATGCGCATTAGCGACTAATCGCTTCGTTGCGAGAAAAAAATAACGAGCGAACAACTCGGAATGACCCCCTTATGTAATAGCCTGCGACTTGCAGGAACTGTCATTAATCTGACAATTTAGATTGTAGATTTAAAGCAGCAATAATTTAAAACTCAGAATCAGCCTGTTTTTGCTTAGTTACGGTTTGACTGCTAGTTGTATTATTTACACTGCTGCTGGTTCCCTGCATGTGCTCAGTCATTGTTATGATTCCAGCACTCTGGTCTGAGGAGATCTTATTGCAAGGACCGGAGCACTGGAACGTAATGCTGGGAAAGGGGAATGGAAAGGGAATAGCCCCTGGCGCCCTATCTCCGTTGTCTCGCCCGTGCTGTCAGTACACTCTTGCGAGACTATGGTTGCTTGAGCCCATGGCAGCCGCGTTTGAAGGGCGGATTACATCTGCCCAACTTCGATGCCCCCTCAGGTCTTAATGAGAGACAAAGAGTGTACCGAAACAGGGTGATAACAAGGGGCCCTCTTACTGAAACAACCAAAGCCAGGGGCTACTAACTAGCCTAAAACTAAATGTATGTGCAGCTTGCCGCCAAAGGAAAAGAACAACAAAGGAAATGCTGACCACACGCCCACACAATACTTTTGTGTACCGGCGGTGACAGCATAAGCAGAACCCTCTGCAAAACACCAGTGACAGAAATAATAATGGAATACAGCGGCCTAGGCCGACGGACGCGGCAGAGCCGCTACTCACGGAACCGGTACGAATACTGGCAAACGGACAGGAACTCCCAATGCTGCTGACACAGACTCTTAGAACTGGAGGACAGGCAGAATCCCAAACGAAAAGACCGGTGGACACCAAGAAGCCAGAAACTTGACCAGGCACAGGCAAAGGCACTGGACCTCAGGACAGGAACGCCTCACGGCAGGACACGGGATCAGACATAGGAATCGACACAGGAAGCTCAGGAACTAGCAGGAACAAAGCTCAGAACTCAAGCAGACCGGATACCCAGAAATATCACCAGCTTCTGTGAATTGCAGTCAGCCAGCATATAACAGAGAGGCCTAATTAATAATCTCATGCAGCTGCCCTGTTGCATGACTCCAAACTGACAAGATGCAATTAGCAGCCAGGTGAGGCTGAACACATGGGAACAAGCTGCAATTACACAGACTCACCAGCGGCAGCAGTCAAGAGTATTCTAAAACAGAGCAACAGGAAATCTTGGCATGCAAGACAACTTTATAAACATAAAATAGGAATGAACCACTACCTGTGGTTCATAACAGTATCCCCTCCTTAAGGGTAAGCTCCGAGCACCCCATGACACCCACGGGGAACATGAACAGAAGTATAACATAAAATACATAACCAAAATGCAAAAATGGAAATGAGCCAAAGCCGTGGCTCATAACAGTCATGTCTATTTGTACCTTTATGATTTCCTATGTACAGATGTGTCCTCTTACATCTAGCCTTAACACACTATGAATCATGAGATGCCTGCATTGGAGTGAGCAGACTTTGCTTGCGCTGAGTGTCTTCATCACCCCAAAATTTGTCATTATCAAGGTATCCAATTAGGGGCTGTTTTGATCAGCCAAATTTGGACCCACAGTTACACGAAAACACATGAGATCGGGCACAAGTCCCTGATCCCATGTGTTTTCACGGCTCTGACGGCCCCTTAATGTGCACTCGAAGTATAACCCCCGATAAGTGCTGGCATCGGGGAAAAACGATGCCGACATCGGGGCTAATAGGATAGCTCCTGGCTATCCTATTAGCAGTCAGAAAGTACTGCTGCTAATTGGATACCACCCTAAGCAAGCAGAGTCTCCCATGACCTGGTGCACTGAGCGGCTGTTTGATGTGACTACAGCAACAATGTATGAGGACACATCTGTAATACAGCAAGTTCTTGCATAAAGTGTGTCATTTCATAATGTTTGCATACTTGTTCAAGTTTATACATCTAGCTTCTCTTCTTGTGGAGCAGACATGTATAGTGATTATAGCAACAGAGCTGACATAATGTTGAAAATACAAAAAAGAAATAAGTAATTATACCATCACAATGACAATCATAAACACAGGCACTTTAGCTATGGTCTAACATGCTCAACACTACATCATAGCTACAACCTCTGTTGGCAGCAAACACAGGTCAAAGCGTAGCAATTTATTATACGTCTATAGACAAAGAATTTGCCTAGGAAAATAGCTAAGGCATAACATCCCACACAAAAAAAGAACATAACAAAAAGCTAAACATGGGAGCAGACATTTCTTTAAATGTTTTACTAACTTAGAAACTGACTCCTCTTATGTCAGGACATAGCTCTAGATCCTTTCATTATATTCCATTAGACAATGTTATCAGCCAACTCAAATAATCAAGAAATGTAAAAGTATTTTTTCCCGTAGATGTGTCCTCTTACTTTTGTTAATAGTGAGTTGACTATAGGGGTAATTCAGACCTGATCACTAGGGTGCGTTTTTGCATCCCTGCAATCAGGTAGTCGCTACCTACCATGGGAGGGTATGGTGTGTGTGCAGGTGTGCGAGTGCATGTGTTGCAGAACTGCACAAACATAAGTTTGTGCAATTTCTGCTCAACCCAGGACTTACTTAGCCGCCGCGATGATCGGGGCCGGAGCTGACGTCAGAATCCCTCCCTCCAAACGCCTGGTCCCTCCTGCGTTTTTCCAGACACTCCTTAAATATGGCAGTTGCCACCCACAAATGCCCTCTTCCTGTCAATCTCCTTGCGATCGCCGGTACGTTCGGATTTTTTGCACTATCCCGACGCTGATCTGCGCTCCCCATTGCTGCAGTCCGTTGCACCTGTGCATTGCGGTGCATACGCATGTGCAGTTCAGACCCGATCGCAGCCTGTGAGAAAACGCACAGCAGCGATCATTTCTGAATTACCCCCTATGTGTGCACGTCTTATGATATGGGAATACATTATCAACAGTGATGGCACTTAAGTCCACTTTTTATTTGTTACAGTGCTTTGGTTATAAGCTACAGATAAAGTGAACTTTTTTTTTGAATGCCAACATAGCTTATCAATAAGTTAAGCAAATATGGTTCAAACTCAATTTTTTTTGTACCGCCCAACAAATGAGCCCTTTAATGGCAGTATGTTCAAAGCATAAAACCCATACATCAGGCTCATTACAGTTAGGTCTGATTTACTTCTATTTATTTAATATGCAATTCAATAATTATTATTCTGAATACTATTAATAATAATGATAATAAAAATAATATTTATAACAATTTCTTATTAAAGTTGGATGTACCATGTGATCCTTAATTATAACCATACCGATTGGTAAACACGTCAAAACCCTTGCTTTATAAAATGTAGACTTGAAGTGCCTTCGCTGTCATAGATGTAGCTGTGCGCTCATCTTTGACATTAAGTTTCTGCTCATTAAATATGACTGTTTCAGTGTGATGGCATACTGTATGCCATGGTTTTGGGATGTCCCACTTGCCCATATGATATTTCAAACTTTCTATTTTGTTTTTCAAGCGGTATCACAGCAACCCTTGTAGAATAAGTCTGCATTAGTATGATTCTTTTCTGATCTCTGAATATCCAGATTGGTAGAGTTTTGATACAGTCTGGTTTAATGCAAGTACTGTAATTGTGGTTCATCTTGATAGCAGATTTATTTAAAGGTTTTGTTTATGGATTTCCATAAATATTGATACACTAAAGAGACAGGAACATATATAAAATAAAGCATAAAAGTCAGATACTAACTACACCTAGAAATCCCCAATAAGGCTAATCCAAAAACAGATTATGGATCTTCATTTAACTAATAATTGAAACAACAAATATAAGGAAAAAAAACTTTGAACACTCAGAACTTATATTATATCATTATCTGAACAGGACTATCTTTACAAACGTTGTGTGTAATATAATTAATTGTACATACATTACAGTGTAAAATATTGACACTTTATAAAAAAAAAAGCATAATAAAAATAAGAATACATCTAGAAATTTGTCTTTAAGATCTAATAATTTTAAGTCTACATTTGTCAGAATGCTGGGTGAATGTTTTTCATTCCAGGATGTAGAACTAAGATATGGATCCCAACACTAAACTAGATCTATAACATTGTGCCACAATACCAAATAATGGCGCCACCACTTTTGTTTTTTGGAAACTTGAGTTTCTAGCTACTGTAGTAGATCACAGCATGATTTCATTAGTAACACACTCTTCACAGTTCATCACAGTGCACTGCTGGATACTCATCTCTAGAAATCACTTTCTTTTTACCAATGATGTTTAGTAAACAATTCCTTTTGCAATGTGCAGTCAACAGTGCTGAGCCTCAAAGTTTGATCATCATCTTAACAACTTGTTAGTAAGAGAACCCAGGGATAACAATAATAACTGAAACTTTTAAATGTTAGCCAGAGTATAAATTAAGTATACTAAAGTTTCACAAAGTATATAATAACTAGGTGATTCATTGCGCCCTACGGGCGCTCTTCACACCGTTGGAAGGGGCTATGCCCCGTTAACCCCTGCAGGCCTTTGAACATACGCAGGCCGGTAGATAACAGAATCAGAAACGCAGGGCAGTATAGAGGGCATACAGTAATGGTGTCCGGGTTATAAAAGATAGAGAGGCGTGGGTGGGGGGTGGAGAAAGGGAATGTACAGAAATGCTGTGCGATCGGTAAAGGATAGGGAGAGTCAGGGTGGTAGGGAGAGGATAAAGAGAGGCAAGGTGTTAGAGAGAATATACTGTTGCAAGAGGCTACGACCCGTTAACCCCTGCACAGGCATCAGCTGTGCTATAATTGTTATTATATGGAGTATTACCTGAATTTTTTTTATGCCAGTGGGTAAATATTGCAAGGGGGAAGGTCGTGTGATTGTCAAGGGGGCGTAGCCCTTTGTGAGGGCGTGCAGAGTGGCCGCAGGGCACAATGAATAACATAGTGTAGTATATACTGCTAGTGTCTGCATCATGAAGTACCAGATGACTAACAGCAATGCACTGTAGATAAGACACCAAAGTGCTGTGGCACCAGGTAGCAGAGGCAATTATACACACAATGGCCACAGGTAGCAGAGCCGCTTATACACACAATACCCACAGGTAGCAGAGGCGCTTATACACACAGTGGCCACAGGTAGCAGAGGTGCTTATACACACAGTGCCCACAGGTAGCAGAGGCGCTTATACACACAGTGCCCACAGGTAGCAGTGGCGCTTATACACAAAATGGGCACAGGTAGCAGAGCTGCGTATACACACAATACCCACATGTAGCAGAGCCGCATATACACACAGTGCCCACAGGTAGCAGAGTTGGTTGTACACACAATGGCCACAGGTAGCAGAGCCGCTTATACACACAGTGCCCACAGGTAGCAGCACCACTTATACACAATGGCCACAGGTAGCAGTGTCGCTTAGACACATAATGGCTACAGTATTAGTGTTTCTTATTAATCCAATGTCCATTGGTAGCAACTATACTCACAGAAGTTCAGTGTGTGTGTGGGGAGTTTGGAAAGGGGGTGGGTTCAGTGAGGTGCCTATCCGTGCCGCTGATCACCCTGATTCAGGGAATCACTTGTAGCAGCTGCGGATGGTGTCCAAGGTGCTACGTGTGGTGGAGGGGTGGGTGTGGAAGGGGGTCAAGAGGTTTGAGGGGGGCGGAGTAGTGGGTGTAGGGGCATTGATGGCAGAAAGGGTGCAGAGGTGCTGTGGGTGGGGGAGGGGTAGGTGTAGAGGGGGTGCAGATGGGGGAGGGGTTCTAGAGGTGCTGCGGGTGGGGGAGGAGCGGGTGTAGATGGGGAGTGTAGATGGTGTTGGTGTGGGAGGGGTGGGTGCGGGGGACTGTGGATGAAGGAGGGGGTATGGAGGTGATGTGTGTGTGGGAGGGGCAATGTAGGGGTGTGTGTTTAAAGGTGCAGGGGGTGTGCTTAGGTGATTAGTTTCAGAAGTGCTGTGGGTGGGGGAGGTATGGGTGTGGGATGGCACAGATGGGGGATGTAGATGCTGTGGATGGGGGAGGGGTGTCTGCGGGGGAGCTGTGGATGGGGGAGGGAGTCCAGAGGTGCTTTGAGTGGTGGTGCAGAGGTGTTGCAGGTGGGTGAGGGGCAGGTGTGGGAGGTCCGCAGATGGGGAGGGTGTCTGTAGATAATGCGGGTGGGTAGGTGCTGTGGTTGGGGGAGTGGCGGGTGCGGGGGGGTGGCGGGTGGGGTAGGTGATCTGGATGGGGTAGGTGATCTGAATGTGCAATAACCAGGGGAGAGGCGGGTGCGGGGATGACATGGATGGGGGATGGGGTCCGTGGGCGCTGTGGATGAGTGAGGGGTGGGTGCGGGGTTACGGCAGTTGTGGCGGGCTGGGTGTGCTGCTGCAGTGGGTGGGGGAGGGTGCCAGTGCGGGGATACCGCAGTTGGGGTAGGGCCGAGAGTGTTGCTGCGGTGGGTGGGGGAGGAGCAGGGGCGGGTGCGGCGGTTGGGGAGGGATGGGTGTGGGGATACTGCGGGTGGGGTGCCAGGGGTGGGGGGCGGGGGCATGAGGGGCTGAGGATGGGGTCTGTAGATGCTGCTGGTGGTGGAGGGGCAGGTTCGGGAGGCTGTGGATGAAGGAGGGGGTCTGGAGGTGCTGTGCGTGGGGTAGGGGGGATATTGTGGGGGTGCATAGGGAGAGGTGGGGTTGCAGGGAGGGGAGGTTGGGTGATGGGTTGTAGAAGTGCTGCAGGTGGGGGAGGTGTGGGTTCGGGATGGGGTATGTAGATGCTGCGGGTGGTTGCAGGGGAGCCGTGGATGGGGGAGGGGGTTCTGAGGTGCTGTGGGTGGTGGTCCAGAGGTGCTGGGGTGGTGGAGGGGAAGGTGTGGTAGGTCTGTGAATGGGGGAATGTGTCTATAGATGATGGGGTGGGGGAGGGGCCGGAGGTGCTGTGGGTGGGGAAGTGGCGGCTGCAGGGGTGTGGTGGGGGTCCGGATGTGCCATGGGCAGGGAAGGGGTGGGTGCTGGGGATGGTGCGGATGGGGGAGGGGATCCGAGGGCGCTGTGGGTGGGTGAGGGGCGGGTGTGGGGTTACTGCAGTTGGGTGGTCAGCTGTGGTGGTGTTGTGGGTGGTGGAGGGGCAGGTACGTGAGTGTTGGGGGGAGGGGCGGGTGCAGGGGTCCTGCGGGGGGGAGAGGTGGCCGTTTGCCGGGGTGGTGCGGTTGGGTGGGAGGAGGGTGCGAGGGTGCCACGGTTGTGGGGGCGGGTGGTGCTGTGCTGCAGGTAGGGGAGGGGTGGGGGTGCAGGAGCAGGGGTGCTGTGCATAGGGGAGGGGCGGGGGTGCCATGGGTGGGGGGTTGGGAGCAGGGGTATTGTGGGTGTGGGAGGGGTGGGGGGCTGTGGTAGAAGCTAGTGTGGGAGTGCCATGGGTGGGGGAGGGGGAAGGTGCTGCGGGTGGGGGCGTGGTGCCATGGGTGGAGGGACAGGTGTGGGGGGTCAGGGGCGGGTGCAATGGTGCTGCAGTTGGGGGATGGGAGGTGGCTGTGGGGGTTCCGAGGGTTGGGGGGGTGGCGTGGGTGGGGGTGTCGCATTTGGGGTGGCGGGAGCAGGGGTGCTGCGGATGCGGGAGGGGCAGGTGCAGGAGGAGCAGATGCGGTGGTGGTGCGGGTGGGGTGGAGAGTGCAGGGGTGTAGCGGGTGGAGAGGTGGGTATGGGGGTGGGGGATGGTGGGGGGGTGCTGCAGGTGTGGGAGCTATGGGTGGGGGCAGGAGTTCCGTGGATGGGGGAGGGGCAGGGTGCTGCAGGTGTGGGAGCTACAGGTGGGGGAAGGAGTGCCATGGGTGGGGGGCGGATGTGGTGGATGCATTGGGTGCCACGGGTGGGGGAGGGCGGGGGAAGCCACGGGTGCTTGTGCTACTGGTGGGGGAGGGGGCGGGAGTGCTGCGGGTGGGGGGCGGATGCGATGGGTGCCGCGGATGTGGGGCTGCGGATGTCGATGCTACGGGTCGGGGGGGGGCGGGAGTGCCGCGGGTGGGGGGTGGATGCGGTGGGTGCCGCAAGTGGGGTGAGCGGGTGTCGGTGCTACGGGTGGGGGGCAGATGCTGTGGGTGCCGTGGGTGGGAGGGGGGCGAGTGCGGCTGTCAGTGGTCGTCTGTGGCACAGTAGCATTTCCCCAGAACTCTGCGGCAGCCGCAAGACTGAGGCGGTTAGTGCAAGTCCCGCTTACAGTCAGCGGCTGCAGTGTCACCAGGATGCAGGGAGTGTACGGGGAGGAGGGAGACAGGGGACTGGGCAGAGATGGTGAGGGAACTGGCCGGGGATGGGCAGACAGAGGGAGGGGACTGCTCCTGGCCTGCATCCAGCCACCCAGATCTGTGCCTGTGACTCCGCCCAGCGTTACGGCCAGGCACAGAGTCACAGTAATACCACCATTACTATTATATAGGTGATAATAATAATAATAATAATAATAATACTGTTTACATGATATCGTCATGCAGTTGCTGCACATTGTTGGCTGCACATTCAGGCTGCAAATCTCACATTCCACCACATCCTATAGGTACTCTATTGGCTATGAGATGTGGGGCAGGATGCATCAAAGCAAAAATGCTTATTTTGGAGGTTTGGCTGCATTTTTCATGTGCATCTAGCTCAGGAATGCGACACAGTAGGCAACTCCATCTGTAGAAGGTGTTGTATAATAGAATCCTATGGCCATTTATCGTAAAGTTCACTGAGAACCTAAACCCAGAAGCAGTATTAATTTTGTTGATGACATTTTTCACTGAAAGTATTCATCGTCTACACGTTTTTTAGGACTAAATTGTAACAATAACGAAAATATGAAAAAACCTTAATAACAAATATTATTGTGTTCATGATGCCAAGATGGATAATGAACAAGAAGAAATAGCTGGATCTATTGTAATTGACATAGTACAAAGAGGGGGAGCCTATAAGCACATATCAACATACTGTACATGCAGAGATGTATGTAACATATATCCTGGCAGCAGTTCCCCGAGGATCGGAAGTGCTGCATCTATCACAGGCACTGTGCAGCATCCTCGACTCAGCATTCGGCATAACTCTCCGTCTATGCTCACCCCCAGACTCCTATTTGCTAGGTTTCACTGGAGTCTGGGGACAGGATTTGAAGGAGACTGAAGCCAAATGCTCCGCCCTGGGGGCAGTGGCGGCTGTGATAGACACAGTGCTGCTGATCCCCTTGGAACTTCAGCCAGCACATATGTTACATACATCTCTGCATGTTTGTTGATATGTACTAACAGGCTACCCCCCTGTACTATGTAGTCAGTACTGCAGCCCAGTCCTTCCTTAAGTTCCTTTCCAAGCGTCTGCTGTCCAGTGAGATGAGTGCATGCGGGACCTCACAAGAGTGTGATAGTGTAGTGCCTGGGAAACGGGTATACCCAGGAAGCAGTGTGGGACCTGCCATTGTGACACACAGGATGACGGGAATCAGAAAAAGGGTCATAGTGTCTGGTGTCTGTACTTGTGGAGAGTCAGTGGAGAAGAGAAAGACTGGACAGGAGAGTCCAGATAAACAACTGATCACAGTGAACATCGCGCACTGCTGAAACCACAAGAGCTCTTGGCTCAGTGGGCTGGAGGGTGCCAGCGGGGAGGCAATGAACGGGACACTCTTATACCACCATTACTAAGGATAAGGATGAGACACTGTCCTTCTGTTTGTTGGCAATGGCATGCAACTTGGCTTTTATGACCAGAAGACAGGATCAGAGATAATCTCCCTAACACCATTATTATTGCATAGTATGGTGTACAATGTGAATTGGGGTGGGGTCATGCATAGTGTGGCATTTAATATGAATTGGCAGCATGCACAGTGTGTGTGGCATATAATGTGAATTGGCAGCATGCACAGTGTGTGTGGCATATAATGTGAATTGGCAGCATGCACAGTGTGTGTGGCATATAATGTGAATTGGCAGCATGCATAGTGTGGCATATAATGTGAATTGGGGTGTCTGGATACTTCATGTGCAAATTGTGCATTTAGATTCGGGGGTGGCAGCAAGGCACCTTCATTTTAAACACAGTTGAGCCTGTGAGAATGCTGGAAATGCAGATGCAGCCAAAGACAGTCTCGCTCTAAGCAATAAGAATACTGAAAGAAAGCAATTATAATAAACTCTACTAAATTTAGAATGGAGTAAAATTGAAGTTGTGTTCTCTTAGCACATGTTTGGTCAAAAATGCTGGCCCGCGTGCTCATCAGGTGGGTCCTGGACCATAACATGCACAACAAAAATTATTAATACATTTGTATATTAATAATGTTAATTATGTGATTTATTTTTTTAGAGTGCTGGACTTGGGAATAGCTGATGTGAACAACATGGTCACCTTCAGAGGCAGCTTAAGTTACAAAATAATGCTGAATGATGAAAGTTCCTCAACTTTGCCTGCGGCTGTGACACTGACAGTGGGAAGGAAATGGAGAGATGATTTATGGACTCACCTCAGTTATTATAAAACTGAAAGAAAGACACAGTGTATCATTGCCAATGAGGATGGCCGGAAAAAAACACTACAAGATTGAAGAGACACTCCATCCTTCAGTGTTTGCTAAGGTAAATATGACTTGGGTGTTGATTGATTCAATAACATAGCATTGCCCAAAGAAAACTCATATTGGCAAAGGTGGGTTGTATGTAAAAAAGAGAGGAATGGAAAGAAGACTTTTGTTTGGGGGCACTCTTAAATTCATATAAAATTTAACTTTTATTAAATCGTTTCATAAAAAGCATAATTCATGACAAATATACATAAAAACGCAATTAATAAGTATTGAGACCTGTGGGATAATTCCCAGTGACGGAAGTGAGTCCTAATGATGTTATAGAATTTCTAAGTACAAGTATGGAGCTCTTATGTACGATATATCAGAAAAAGATTTGTAAAATGTGCTATACACTTGTATCTTAGCATCATATTACTACCCAGTAGTCAATTAGAAATCTCAAAAATATGTCAATCCAAAGCGGCAGTGATTGAACACAGACTGACAGGGGTTGGTGGGAGATTCACAGAAAAATACGTTATTCTATACCCCTTTAAACTGTCAACGTCAAAAAGATGGAATCAAAGACAATAAGAATAAGCTCACAACAGTGTGCAAAAATGTAAGAAAAATTATTGTACACTCCTATGATTGTCAGCATCCGAAATCATGAAGTCATAAACAGTTGAGCACAGACTGTGACATAAAAACAGCAGTTTCTATAAATATTGTGTAATGGATTGTCTAGATACTTTAGAAAGAAAACACTGCCAAAGGGATAGTAATAGTGCAGAAAAGCACATGCATTTGGGTCGGAATAGGGATCTGCTTTTTACCGTGTGCTCGTCAGCAGAGAATGGTCAATGAGAGTCCCTTTAAATCGATGCACGTAATTTAAAAAGTATCTCCTGCATCTGCTGTCAGCACCAAGAGGTAGGGCTGATGAGAGTACAGAAAGCTAGGATAGATAGGAGCGTAATACTGTGTGGAACTCTAATATACCACAAAATATTTTGTATGACCCTAGTTTAGGGTGATAATTTAATGATAATATATTAGCATGTGAACAAGTGTATATACACACACTTTTTAACAGCTGCTTTTGCCCCTTTATGTGATAGTATAACAATTACATTATAAATATATTAATTATTCTGCAGCTTTTCTAACCTCTGTAGATAGAAGGTGAAAATGAAATGGTCTCTGTTCCTAGACATAAGTTGCACTTTATGGGCATGTGCCAAATGGTAGTGAATGCATATATGATTGCAAATATGGTATACTAGGAGACACTAGCTATATACCCCTAAATGGAAGTAGGGTACAAGATACCAAATGAGGAGAACATCACTACCCCCTTGGGGATATAGTGAAAAAGGAGAAGAAAACTGTTACCTTTATACTGTATATGTAAGCTGCAAATGGGACTGCTACCAAATATGAGGTAGGAACCCGGTGTACGCATAGCTGGAGTCTGACTTCCTACATGTGTTTCACCCTGTGGGTTTGGTCATGGTCTTGGTGGGCTGTATGTACTATGATCCAGTTGAACAGCAATGTTGGACAGGGGTCAGGAGGAGGAGGATGTGGAAGTGAAGAAAGAGAAAATATGTGAGGTTATGTGTGGAGTTGTGTGGACTGTGTACGTGATGTAATTAGATAGCTTGTAAAGGTTATGTGGGTGGTTCCAGAATTTGATAAGCTTGCCTGAACTTGAAGAGGTGAGTTTTCAGGGAATTCTTAAACTTGGGGATTTGGAGACTAGTAGGAGAGTCTTATTGTGCGTGTGGATTAGAGTTTCTGCAGCGGGGTACACTGGTATTCAACAGGGAATAACATCGGGGTGTAGAGTTGGATCTTGATCCGAGGCACCAACAGGCCAAAGCTTTGACTGTTCCCAGGATGCACTGCACGCCCTCCTCTATATACCCGTCTCCAGGCACTGGAGCTCAGTTTGTAAGTTGATGACTGCAGTGCAGGTAGCTAACAGGGAGGGCTGCGATAGGCAGCCCTGAAAAGAACTTTTCTGACAAGAAAGAAGACTTCAAGGGCCTCACCTCCCCCAGCGGTGCTGTATACCCCCGCGCCCTGGTTGCCGGGTACTTACAAGCGGAGGCGCTCCGGTCTCATCAGGCACACATACCGCTGCTGCTCTCCTGGATCACGTGGCTGCACGATAGGGAGAAGGTAAGAGGGTACCCCAGGCAGCACCCACCAAAATCACGATCTGGTCGCGGTCTCCGGACTTGGACCGTGCCGCTGCCGTGAACACTGTGGCCGTGCAGGGACCTCACTATATCCACCAGGGCAAGGAGCACAGGTCGGATTTACTAGAATCCATTTAGTACAGGCTCCATAGTACCCGGTGGTGAAGTCCAGCAGAGGGGGTAAGGTGCTGACCTGTAGCCCCTCCCCCAGCCCCAGGCGCCATCTACAGCAGATGTTCCCACCCTGGAGCTGCATCTCTCTCTCCCTCACTCCCTGTCAGTGTTTGGGTACCATTACACAGTGCTGCACTGATTCTAGGACTGCTGGGCACTGTCTCCTCTGTAAAGCCGCCTGCCTCATCAGCGCTGTGCATTTACAGGACACTTAAGTATTCTACATGTCGTTTAGACAGTGTTAGTTAAGAACAAGTGCATACCTACACGAATATTTAGTACAAGTATTCTGTGATATACATCCAGTATTTACTGTGTATTGTTATATCTGTATACATACATAGCTTTACTTAGTATTGCTAGCCCAGTGCAGTTTTATTGTTTGTAATAATTTCTGCATTGTACATGTGACTGTGTGTGCCAATAGCTACTGTGTGGTTCCAATTCCGTGTATCTCACACATATTGCTATCCCTATATTCTGTACCCTGACGGGAGGCAAAGTGCATCAGGGTCCTATATATATATATATATAGTGTTTCACAGGATATACTGTTTGCTATTTTTCTCTGTGTAATTTAGTCACCTTATACCACTTAAATTCTCTGTTTGTGATCTGCATTGCAATCACACTCCACAGGTTTTTTTTGTCAGGTACTTTGTCTGGCTATATTGTACTGTTACGCCCTAGATCTGCTTTCCCCCATAATGTCTGCATCACAGGGTGGGAGATCTGTGGCTGATCCTGCGTCATGCAGTGCTGACACCGTGGATTTAGCTGCTGAAAATATTCTGGCTGAGGGTCCAGGTATTGGAGGTTCTGTACCCCTCAGTCAGCCTGCAGCACCGGTGGCACACCAAGAACCACCTTGGGCTGCTTTTTGTAATTTACTGACTACGCTAGTAACGAAACTTGCACCCCCTGTGGGACCTCCTGTGTCTGTACAATCACATTTGTCCCTGTTGTAAATCCAGCATGGGTGGATTCTCTGTCGACTCAGTTACAGCAGTTAAATCAGTCCTTGGTTGAACAAAAGCTTGACCCTCGCCCCCCTAGGACCAAATGGTCATCTAAGCAGGCAATTTCTTACTCACAATCCACGCATGTTTCGGATTCTTCATCCCAGGAAGATGGCGTATATACTGACCCATCAGACACTGATGCAGATGCTTCTGATGGGGAATCTACAGCACAGATTGATGTTCCTGACCTCTTGGAGGCTATCAAACTGATTCTTCAGTTTGATGATGAAACTGAACCACTAGATACGTCTAAGAAACCTGATAAGTTAAAACGTCAGAAGGATACTAAATTAGTTTTGCCACATTCTGACCATTTAGTTGACATATGTCAGGAATCCCGGGAGTCTCCAGGAAATAAATTCTCCCTGTCTAAAAAGATACTAGCTTGTTATCCCCTCTCTGCAGAGTTAATTAAGAATTGGGAAACACCGCCGCCGATGAACTCACATGTCGCACGTCTGGTGGTGTCTTCTACACTACAGGCACCTCTCTGAAGGAACTGACGGATAAGCGCGTGGAGGGTTGCTTGAAGTCTATTTACACTCTTGCGGGTGCTGTGCATAGACCTATTATAGCGGCTTCTTGGGCTGCAAAAGCTATTGAAGCCTGGGTTCAAGAAGTTGAAGCGGAGCTACCTCCTAACTTTTCTGATAATGCCAGACAGTGTCTATCATATATTACCACAGCCTCTCATTACATTCAGAAGGTGGCCTCTGATGCCGATGTGCTGGCAGCCAAAGCGTCTACTACATCCATTCTGGCTTGCTGGATTCTGTTGTTGCGGTCCTGGTTTGTGAATCTGGACTCTTAAAAGACCTTTTTGGGGAAGATCTGAACAAGATTGTTGCTGACTTAGCGTCTGCTAAAACTGCGTGTCTGCCGCGTACTAATCCTTTGGCTCCGAAGGCTAAAAGTAACACCTTTCTTTCCTTTCGACCTCCAAGTAAAGCAAAGGGTCGCACTTCCAATGCCTCTAAGCCCAAACCTAAACGTTCCTGGGCCGCCCGTCAGCCTGGTTCCAAACCAGACAAGCCTGCTGCATGACGGGGCGGACCTCCCCCTGGGGGACCCCAGGGTGGAAGGCCGACTTCTGCGGTTCACCCAGGTATGGTTACCACTTCAGACGCCTGGGTGAGGGAAGTCATCACTCACGGATACGCCATCTCTTTCAAGAAACGTCCCCCTCGACAGTTTTGCTTGACAAATATCCCTTCGGATCGGTTGAAAGCATTAACTCTACAATTGGTGGTACAATCCCTCCTGGACACAGGAGTGATAGTGCCGGTGCCTCTGGCTCAAAGACCGCTGTTCCTAGTTCCGAAACCGAATGGATTCTCAAGGCCCATTCTCAACCTCAAGTCTTTGAACATATTTGTAAAGGTATCCAAATTCCGTATGGAAACTCTTCGCTCTATTGTTCTGGCCTTGGAGCCCAAGGACTATATGGTATCCCTGGACATACAGGATGCTTACCTACATATACCTACTGCCATGTCACATCAGCAATATCTGCGATTTGCTATTGGCAACCTACATTATCAATTCCAGGCCTTATCTTTTGGACTGACCACGGCTCCGCGAATCTTCAACAAGGTCATGGCGGTCATGATGTCCTTTCTCATCCGTCAGGGTATCAGGATCCTGCCATATCTGAACGACTTGTTGATCCTGGTTAACTCCCCAGAGGTTCTTTTCCATCATCTGGAACTGACGGTCCAATTTCTGCAAGCCCATTGGTGGCTCATCAACTGGAAAAATCCTCGCTGGTTCCTGCTCAGAGCATGGTACACCTGGGGGCGTTATTGGACACAAACAACCAACGGTTGTTCTTATCTCAATAGAAGGTCCTGAAACTTCAGGACAGGATACGATGCTTCCTCTCTTGCCCTCGTGTGTCGATACACACAGTTTATACTTTCCAAGTGGGATAGCCTGCCTCACCGGATCAGGTCTCACATGATTTCTTTGACTGCGGAAGTTCGTATGTCTAGCTCCAGGACCAACAATTGAGCAGGGGTCGTCCCTTCTGGATTTCCAACTGGGTCCTCCTAATGATGGATGCCAGTCTGTGGGGTTGGGGTGAGGTGTTGGAGCAACACTGTCTTCAGGGTCGGTGGACCAGGGAGGAATCTCTCCTTCCGATAAACAGTCTGGAGTTGCGGGCAGTGTTTAATGCTCTAAAACTGCCCATGCCTCTGGTACAGAACAGGCCTGTTCAAGTACAGTCAGACAAAGCCACCACTGTGGCATACATAAATCATCAAGGCGGCACTCGAAGCCACATGGCAATGATGGAAGTGTCAAAGATTCTTCTATGGGTGGAATTCCATCTGCCGGCTATATCGGCAGTGTTCATTCCGGGGGTCCTCAACTGGGAAGCGGACTTCCTCAGTCATCAGGACGTACACGCCAGAGAGTGGAGCCTTCTTCCATTAGTCTTTCAACTCCTAGTGGACAAGTAGGGCCTACCAGATGTAGCCCTGATGGAATCTGAACACAAACACAAGGTTCCGGCCTTCGGAGCAAGAAAAAGGGATCCTCAAACAGCATTCACGGACGCCCTGGCTATTCCATGGAACTTTGGGCTGCCATATGTGTTCCCTCCGGTGTCACTCCTGCCCAGGGTAATGAAGAAGTTCAAGCAAGAAGGGAAAATACTACTTCTAATCGCTCCAGCGAGGCCCAGATGGCATTGGTTCTCAGACCTGCAGGGTCTCTTGATAGAGCATCCTCTTCTACTTCTGCAATGCCCAGACCTCCTCGTTCAGGGCCCTTGTGTCTACCAGGATCTGGCCCAACTGACGTTGACGGCATGGCTCTTGAAGCTTCAGTTCTAAAGGCCAAGGGATTTTCTGAGGTGGTCATTCAAACTATGTTGAAAGCCCGTAAACCTGCTTTGGCTCGGATTTATTATAGGGTCTGGAATTCTTACTTCACCTGGTGTGCGGCTAAGAATTATAATGCGTACAAGTTCACTACTGCCAAACTTTTCGCTTTTCTGCAACAGGGCCTGGACTTAGGCCATCGTCTGGCCTCCCTCAAGGTTCATATTTCAGCCTTGTTGGTATGGTTTCAGAGAAAAATTGCGACTCTGCCTGACGTTCATACTTTCACTTAGGGCATTTTACGGATTCAACCTCACTATGTCCCTCCTGTGGCTCCTCGGGATTTGTCGGTTATTCTGGATGCCCTACAAGAGTCTCCATTTGAACCTCTTCAGTCTGTGGACCTTAAATTGCTTACACTTAAGGTCTTATTTTTGCTGGCTATTGCCTCTGCTGGAAGGGTTTCAGACTTGGGTGCCTTAATCCTGTCGGTCACCCTTTCTGATTTTTCACCGTGACCGTGAGTTTCTTCGAACTCGCCCTGGTTATCTGCCTAAGGTGGTGTCATCTTTCCACCTTAACCAAAAGATTGTGGTTCCGGCCTTCATCTCTCCTGGTTTGTCCTCCAAAGAATGGTCTTTGGATGTGGTACGGGCTCTCCGTATGTATGTGAAGAGAACCACCTCTCTTAGGAGATCTGATTCTCTCTTTGTCCTTTTTGGTTTTCACAAATATGGCTGGCCTGCGAATAAGCAGACCTTGGCCAGATGGATTAGAATAGTGATTGCTCAAGCTTATGTACAGGCTGGTCTTCCAGCTCCTGCTACTATCAAGGCCCATTCTACTCGGTCTGTTGGACCTTTTTGGGTCGCCCGCCATGGCTCGGTCCTGGAACAATTGTGCAAGGCGGCTACATGGTCCTCAGTGAACACGTTCATCAGGTTCTATGCCTTTGATACTTCTACCTCCCAGGATGCTTCCTTTGGACGGCGGGTTCTTGTGCCCACTACAGTGCGTCCCGTCCCTTGAGGAACTGCTTTAGGACATCCCCAATGTTATTCCCTGTGGAATACCACTGTATCCCGCCGCAGAAAAGGAGATTTATGGTAAGACTTACCATTGTTAAATCTCTTTCTGTGAGGTACACTGGATTCCACAGGGCGTCCACCCTGACGCACTTAGCTTCTTTGGGTTTGTATGGCATTAGCTGCTGGTACCTTCTCCTGTCATGAGAATGCGGTTGTCTGTGGCTACTAACTACTGTCGTCTCTTTTACCTGCTACTGCATTGGACTGGTTAATAAAACTGAGCTCCAGTGCATGGAGGCGGGGATATAGAGAAGGCGGTGCAGTGCATTCTGGGAACAGTAAAAGCTTTAGCCTGTTGGTGCCTCGGATCAAGATCCAACTCTACACCCCAATGTTATTCCCTGTGGAATCCAGTGTACCTCGCAGAAAGAGATTTAACAATGGTAAGTCTTACCATAAATTTCCTTTTTTGCAGTATCTTGTAAATATGACCTTATTCTGTATATGTTTTTTTTTTTAGATGTAATCTGTGTAATCATGTGTAACATGATTTTGAAATAGTTTGATCAGTAAGGTGTCTGCCTTTTGTGTAACGGGTCATGGGTTCTAATCTTTTGTATTACTGCTGAGAATTGTGGGATTTAAAATAAATGACAATGAAATTTAACTATATATATATATGAATAAAGAAAGGGTACAGAATGGCGCTAAGTGAGGAATTCTGAACAGCAACTCTAGAAGAACCTCCTGTTAGTTGAGCTCAGAAAACAAATGTGTAACAAATAGATCTGAGGGTGCTAATAGTGAAGTACTGTTCAATATCTTACAACATGTTAATCATTAGGAAATACAAAAATCAGAATTATAGATGATAGAATAAAATCTTAATTATGTTTGGATTAAATATTTAATCATAGAAATACATTATAAAATGGACATCATGAATGGACTCCTCTAAACTAAGGAGCCTCATCATGTTGTGACAGACTGGAATTAATCTGGTATGTATTTCTACCTTTTCCCCTTCACCTATTCACCCGCCTCCACTTTTAAGCTCAAACTAATATATGATTTAAATTATCAAGTTTTTAGATCCATTCCAATTGGTACACTCATTGGTCTATATGTAACTTCAATCTACCCTTACTTTGCTTTAGTTGGGCATTCGGTATGTATAGTTGCAAGGAATCATTTGCACTACCTGGCAATATTAGTACTGTTCGAAATTTTGTCTCTTTATTTTATTATTTAGATTCTGTACCCCTGAGGAAATCCCGTAAGGGACAAAATGCGTTGGCTTTATCAGTCATTTTACATCTCTGTATGCTGTATGTTGAATACATGCCACCAAGGAAACACAGACTTGAATGTAAATTTGGATGAACACTCCAACATGTCTCTGTGAAATTGTACACATGGGCCAATATTTACTAATATTCGTGTTTGTGTCGGATTGTGTAGTGTTTGAACTCGTCTTGTATCGGGTGCATTTTCATGCAACTTTTTGAAACGATATACGCCAAGCTACGAAGCAGTCGACTTTATGCTTTTTGTGTTTTCCGATGTCGATGCCAGTCGGTTTTTTTGGACCATTCTCGGCCGTCATTGTCATTTGCGTACGTCTTTTGGTTGTTTTTACCGGTATTTTTTCTAAGTTAAATGCGGCAGGGTTTTTTTAAGACCCCGGCCGCATTTTCTCTTTTAGTTTCGATTTTCATCCCCGTTCGTGATTTGTTGTGTTTCAGATGGTAGGAGTGTCTGTGCGCAACCATATAAATACGCCCCAAACCGTCCGCACCTCATGGGTTTAGTTAGTGGTGAGGAGGAGGGAGGTTGTGCTGTGGAGGTAGGTGAATTAGTGTTTTGGTGAGGAGTGTTGGTATCGATTTCTGAGTGTGGTATTGTGTTTGTAAGTCGTCTTGTCATTCTTGTAGTCTTGTTTTTTGTGGTTTTGTCTCATTTTTGGTCCAAGTTATTTTTCTTTATAGTCCCTTGTCAGTGTTTGTGTGTGTGTGTGTGTGTGTGTGTGTGTGTGTGTGTGTGTGTGTGTGAGTTGTGTAGTGGTAGCGGAGGAGTGTGTTGTTTTGTTTTTTTCTGTGTTAAGTGTTTAGACACACAATTATGTGTGACTCAGAGGTGGGTGAGGTGGAGGGTGTGAGTGAGGGGGAGGAGGTCGGTCAGGTGGAGGAGGTGAGTGTTAGTGAGGTTAGTGAGGTGAAGGAGGTGGGTGAGGTTGCTGCAGCAGCCTCAAGTGACAGTGATAGTGACAGTCAGACAGCTCCGCGGCCACGCACCACTACTAAGACAGGGCGGAATGTCAAGTTTAGTTTTGCTGAAAATGTGGCATTGTGCGTAAGCTGATGAAGTATCAGCGGCAGCTATTTGGGCCTGAGTCCGCCAAGGTGCCAACACGGAGGAAGACGGTGTTGTGGGCGAAAGTTGTTGCTGCTGTCAATAGTGAGGGGGTGGTCAAGCGGACGGAGGACACGTGCCGCATACGGTACTATGACATAAAGCGACGTGTCAAGTCCAAAATGGCCAAGGAGGTGAAGTCGGCTCGAAAAACCGGTGGTGGGCAGCCCTATATTGCAAGATATCTGGAGTATGAGGAGCCCATGCGGAGTGAAATACCTCCTGAAGTAGTCTCTGCAACCCATGTCCGGGATTCAGATAGGCCCAGGAATAATGGTGAGCATGTGTATTTGCATTAACATTCTATGACCTTAGTTTTTTTTTTTTTCTTAAATGTGTGTCATGTCACGTTGCATATAACTCCCATCTTCAAGTGTGTGTCAGCAAATACATTGTTTTGGGTAATGTTTTATACAAAAGCAAATGTAACATCTTACTTTATTGTATGTCATGTGTTTTTTTCCAGTATATTTTGCTTGTGTAGTTTGGACTTGGTGTGTCATTGAATTGTCCTGCAATAATGTTTTCCTTTTGGACATTTTTGGATGTTTGATTTGGCCTATGTTTTTTATTTAGGTTATCCATGTGCAATGTTTCCAAAACAGTGGCTGGAGTAGTGGAAAGTGGTTTGGAAACCACTTACATGTGTAATGTCATTATTACAGAATCTAATATTTTTTTTTATTAAAAACCACTATTTGTTTGTTCAGTTTGAGTTTGTATTTGTACCGTGACACAACACTGCAGTCTAATTTTTGTATTTGTGGGGTTTTTTTTGGCTCATATAGTGGTAATGTGTGTTTGGAGTGCCACATCACACAGCAATTTTTATATTGCATCTGTAATATTTTTCCTTTCATTACAAAATAAAGATGTGTGTGTTTTTGGTTGTTAATGTATGTATTTTTACTTGTGGCCTATGTCAGTGTCCTGTACATGTTTTCCTGTGTTGAACTTTCCATAGTGCATATGGCTATTGGACAATGTTTATTGATTTATGTAGTGGTTTTTTGGTTTCCGGTCATTATGTTTTTCAGAAAAATAGAGCAAGCATTTCTTAAAGAATAAATGTTTATAAGCATAATGGGTGGATGTATCAACAATAGCATGAATACATTTTTGTAAAAATTTTTTTACAGTGTTTGAAAAAAGCAGTACTACCCGTCCTCCAGTAACTACCATCACACCTGAGGATGATGACGCTGCGGAAGCAGGTAAAGTGTCCATTGTAGTATAGGGTATGTTTGTAAAGGAATGGGCATAACAAAATTTAACTTTCATTAATAGGTCCATCAAAAGAAGTCTGGAGCAGCAGAAGTGGGACTTCTGGAAGACACCACCACAAAAAGCCTGTGGCAGCAAAGAAAGCAAGGGCTGATGTCCAGGGCCAACCACAGCAGGCTACCCCGCCACGAAGATTATCCAAAGTATGTTCGGTCCCCCCACTCCAAATTTTGGACACACCTCCAAGACGTCATCCACACTCCCCTCATCTTGATTGTTAGTATCAAACTGAAATAAATGTACACAATTTCAGATCGTTAACAAACTTTTTCTTAACCGCATTAAGTAAAAACACATCAAAAACTTAAATAATTACCGAAGTAAGTAAAACATGAAATGGAATCCAAACAAAATGGCCTTGTCCACATCCAGTTAAGATATGTATGTCCACTTGAGGCATACAGTAGCACATTGTGTGTAAGATGCTGCAACAGAAACTCATGTTTAATTTTTGCAAATAGTAAGGTTGATTTTCAAATTTCATCATGTGTGTTTGAGCTCACATTGCCAAATACATATAAAAACATTACTATGTTTGTTTGAGAAAAGCTATAAGGTAACAAATTATGGGTTACAATGTGTTTTTATGTTGGAGTATGTCTGATCTACAATAAAACTAAAGTGTTTGCTTTCACAATTAAGTAACCAGAAACATTTGCCACAAACAGGCATATGTATGTATTTAAGTTAAGAGTGATGATGTTGCTAGGCAGAATATCTGAAAGCAACAGTGAATGACATGTGTTCCGTGTGTAGTGATTTGTTTTCATTTATCAAACATATGGATAGCTAACGGCGAATTTTTATACATTTCGGCTTCTAGTCCTGGTAACAGCATCCCTCCGCAACAACTGCAACACAGTGACATGGAGGAGACAATCATCTTAGAAATGCAGCCATTAAGCCAAGGAATCAGCCCCCCAGCACCTGTGAGTACACAACCACAGCAAAGCACACCACCACCACAACACAGCCCAACAACACCAGTAACACAAGGCCCTGATCAGGTGTTTTGGACCATTTGGGCTAGACAGCAGGCCACTAATGAAGATTGCCTGCGTAGGCAGACACAAATGTTTGCAAGCCTACCATGTCACCTCAGAAGAATCACCAGAAATCTGAGTAGACAAAATTAACAAACAACCAGAATTGGCAATACCATGGAACTCATGCGTACAGACATTACACAGGTCATGGGCAACTTACAGCACATAATGGAAGAACAGCACAGACTAATAGAAGAACAGCACAGACAACAGCAAAGTTATATGAACATTTTTCAAAACAATCAAAAGATTAATGAAAGTTTATTCCGAATTGTAGACAATCAAAATGCTGCTACACGTGAACTCAATGCCACCCTCACTAACCTGAATGAAACACTCAGATCCATGCACCAACAGCAAACAAACAGCAGTTCTGGTACGACTACTCAAAATATCACGCCAGTCTCATCACCACCAAGATGCTCCACTAGAGCACGACAACATGACAGTGCTACTGGCAAAGGGCAGGACAAGCAGGCACCCAAAAAAATTAAAACAAAACACATTTCTGAGAAGTAATTCAAAATAGTTAGTAAGTGTATGTTTGGCTAAATATATATAACACTTAGCTCCTTGACAATTTATACAACATCATTAATTATAAGTGCTACAAACAACAGCATCAAATTTGTACGCACATTTATTTCTTTACCATCTTTGTTTATTTTTGGAGGAGGGAAATGTTGGAGCTGCACATACATGTTAGCAGGTAGTAACCATACCACTTGATTTTTTTTATAATCATCACTCTTTCTAGATTCCAATAATTCTCATATCCTGCAGCCAATCCAAATTACAATGTGATTGTTAACTATTTTACCTTTCTTCTCTATACAACATTACAAGAATAACACAATTGAGTTGCGTAAAAAGCTTTTAATATGTTGTCATTGAATTGAGATAATTCATTGCCAAAATGAATGTCATTATTGTTAGGCCATGTTTGTGTGAGTTAAAAATGAGTAATAATGAATGAAATTCTAAACCAAAACACAAATAATGTGGATAATAATGTATATATGTGGCAAATTGTGTATTTCCTTACAAATCAGCAAGTTTACTGCAGCAAACATTACAAAAAAAATTATTTTTGATGAGAGTAATTTTGTGTCCCTTAAATATGATGGAGCATCACACATGTATTCCTCAAGGCTAACATATTATATGTTGAGGACTGTTTATTTAGAACACAGGTTCTCAAACTCAGCCCTCAGGACCCCACACAGTGCATGTTTTGCAGGTCTCCTCACAGACTCACAAGTGACATAATTAGCTCCACCTGTGAACCTTTTAAAATGTGTCTGTGAGTAATTCATACACCTGTGCTTCTACTGGGTTACCTGCAAAACATGCAGTATGTGTGGTCCTGAGGGCCGAGTTTGAGAACCTTTGCATTAGGACGTCCAACACAATCATAAAGTAAAATACTAAATAAATTACTATGTGGATTATGTGTGCTTGTAATAAATTATCAGTGCAAGTTTACGAACACTTATCCAGACTTAATGCATGCCACTCATAATCTGTTGTTTAGATTTTTTTTAAAAACGCAAGACATATGCGACATTTGTTTTGCATAAAGCGAGGGTATGTTTGTATGTCTCAAGGAGACAGACACATTCTGAGTAATGGTTTTTAACACTAAAAATGGGCCAACATCTATTTATGATTACACAACAAATGAAATAAGCAAAACAAACTTACCTTAGAAATAGCGAGTGATGAGCTCTTGCCTAACCTGCCTCCCTACATCTGTACTCCAAGTATCACCAGATGTCTCTAATTCCTCTGCTTGCTGGCTGCTTTCTTCATCCTCCTCCTCCTCAACATGTGGCAGATGTTGTTGCAAACACATGTTATGAAGAAAGCAGCAGCAGAACACAATTTGAGTCACCTTGGAGGGACTATACAACAAAAGGCCACCAGACTTATCCAGACACCGAAACCTAGATTTTAGCACACCAAAACATCTTTCTATCACATTCCGCGTGGACTTATGTGCATTATTGTAATTGTGTTCAGCAGGGGTATCAGGTCGGGACACTGGAGTTAGAAGCCAAGAGAAACAGCCATATCCTCCATCACCTAAAAGACAGATATAGTAACGTGATTCATGTTAAGATACAGCAACACATAAGTAACACACTGTGGGGCAGATGTATTAACCTGTAGAAGGCATAAGGAAGTGATAAACCAGTAATATGTGCAAGGTAATAAAGGCAGCGGACAATCTGTTCCTAAATGTTCATTTACATATTGGAGCTGATTGGCTGGTGCCTTTATCATCTTGCACATATCACTGATTTCTCACTTCCTTATGCCTTCTACAGGTTAATACATCTGCCCCTGTATTTGGACAAAGTATACGCAGGCCTACACATATCAAATTACATACCCAGCAGCCATCCATCTGGCATTTGTCCGTCCTCAAACTTATCAAAGAGGGATGACTAACTGAGGATGAAGGAGTCATGGCAGCCCCCAGGGTAACCAGCAACAACACTCATTATTTTGAGATTTGCATCACAAACCACCTGCACATTTGTGGAGTGTTCGAAATGGCGATTAGTATATATGTGCTGCCTGCCCCTAGGTGGTCTCAGCTGAATGTGTGTGCAATCTATGGCTCCAAGCACATTGGGCATGCCAGCCAGCTCATAGAAATCTACCCTGACGGCATGCCACTGAGACTCCTGGGTAGGGAAGCAGATTGAGGCATCGATGTGGGGCTGCAAAACAGCCAACACCTGTGTGTATATTTGAAAGAACAATAAACATGAGATTTTAGAACAGAACTGGCCCCTGAGAAATTAAAACAAACAAAAAACAGAAGCGGTAGTTAGGTATACATCACCTGTGTTAATATTCTTGAAAATGAGGGCTGTGAGATTCCTATGACATCCCCAGACACAGCCTGAAAGCTGCCAATAGCCATAAAGTGCAACACAGCCAGGAGTTTGTGCAGGCCTGAGACAGAGCGAGAGCGTGCTGTCTCAGGGTCTAGGCCCAGTTTGACAAGGTCATACAGACGGAAAATGTTGTTACAATTTAGGCGGAACATCTGTATGACCATATCATCGGACAATGCGTTCAAGTTTAAACGCCCCCTAAAAAAACGAGGCCTGCGCAGCCTCCGCGGAACCTGTGCAACCTGCTGACCATGTTCAGTTTGTTGGCCCTGGTTACTTACAGGCTGATATCCGAGTCTGAGGAATCCCACAGCACACAAAATATCACTGGTCCACAATCCTGCTGCCATTTCTGAGTGTAGGTGGATTGAATTGGGCCTAACATCCTTTTATAGGCATCCGTATTCAGGTGTGATTGATTTTTGAGATGCAACACATGTAAACACGATTGAAAAAAGCAGGTCTATTTTTTTGCCGCTTTTTTTACCGAATCGCAAAAAAATACGACCGCTATTGAGCACTCAGAAACTAACACCCAAATACGAATGAATAGTGAATTCCCGTATTGTATGAAATAACAGCCGTGTTTGACCGATGGTCTATTCATTCGTATTTCTGAACTTTGCTAATCAAACCATTACGAATAGTCCAAACACTGCCGAGATTGGTGCTTAGTGAATTCCCAAATTTGGACTTAGAAAAAAAAAAACACAAATCGGACAAACTCGAATTCTTAGTAAATTTTGGCTATGCTTTGTACATTTTATTATGTAATTCTGTGATTAAATATTTTATGCAAACAAAATTAAGATTTTATTCTATCATCTATAATTCTGATTTTTGTATTTCCTAATGATTAACATGTTGTATGATTTTGAACAGTACTTCACTATTAGCACCCTCAGATCCATTTGTTACACACATATATATATATATATATATATATATATACATACATACATAATTTTTTTTCAGAACACTATGCGGGTTATTCCAAGTTGTTCGCTCGTTGCCGATTTTCGCTATGCTGCGATTTGTTGCAAATTGCGCATGCGCAAGGCACGCAGGGCACATGCGCTTAGTTATTTAACTAAAAACTTAGCAGTTTTGCTGTGGATCCTGCAACGCTTTTCAGTCGCACTGCTGATCGTGAATGATTGGCAGGAAATGGGCGTTTCTGGGTGGTAACTGAACGTTTTCCGGGAGTGTGCTAAAAAACGCAGGCGTGTCAGGGAAAAATGCGGGAGTGTCTGGAGAAACGGGGGAATGGCTGGCCGAACGCAGGGCGTGTTTGTGACGTCAAACCAGGAATTAAACGGACTGATCTGATCACAATCTGTGAGTAGGTCTGGAGCTACTCAGAAACTACAAAGAATTAATTATTAGCAGTTCTGCTAATCTTTCATTCGCTATTCTGCTAAACTAAGATACACTCCCAGAGGGCGGCGGCCTAGCGTGTGCAATGCTGCTAAAAGCAGCTAGCGAGCGAACAACTCGGAATGAGGGCCTATATATATACATATATATATTATTAAAGATTGATGATACAGGTTGAGAATCCTTGATCCAAAATTCATTATTCCACATTTTTGGGTCCCCTACTGAGATAATGACATATATAATATATTATGTATATATATATATATAGATATATAATATAATATATTTGTATATGTGTCATTATCTCAGTAGGGGACCCAAAAATGTGTGATTTTGAAACTTGGATAAGAGACACTCAACCTGTATACCTTTTGCAAATGGTCACTCAATGTTACAATATAATATAATAATTAGGAAACTAACATCACACTGGATACCTGAAAATGTAATCCTGCTATAAAAACAAGGTACTAATTTTAAAACATGATATAAATAATACATGTCATTTTGCATGGGAGGCATTCGGTATGCTGGCTGTTGGGATCCTGGCACTCACAATACCGATGCCGGAATCCGGACAGCCAGCATACCGACAACTTTTCTCCCTCTTAGGGTGTCCATGACACCCCTGGAGGGAGAGTAAATGGTGTGGAGCAATGGTGTAGAGCACCACCGTGCTTGCAAGGCGCTCTTTTGTGCTCACCCCACTGTCTGCATGCCGGCGGTCGGGATCCTGGCACCGGTATGCTGGGCACCGGGATCCCAAGCACCGGCATAACATACTATACCCATTTTACATACATAGTAAATGTATAACCTGTCCTATTTTAAAAGGGTGCAATGTTAGGCTATCACCTCACCCTTGTGGGTGTGAGCTCTTTAGGTGAAATCTGCTTTTTAAGGTACAGCAAATTATACAGTTGATCTGAGAACAAACCCTAGGTGTTTCATCCCCTCGTGACTTCATCAGGGGTATGGTTAAAAATGATCAGTTAGATAAACTCTCAACGAAGATTTGTTATCTCAGAAAAGGTTGAATCCAGAACTGTACTTTAATAAGCCGGCTTGGTCTTCCTGGGATAATAACCATAAGTAAATGTCATAAAAAGTTCCAACTGGTAAAAACAGACCAACTGAATCACAGTGCTGTGTGTTTCTCCTTCTGTTCAGCTTGAAAAATAGCTTGATCAGGAAGGTGTCTGCCTTCCATGTAACAGGTCATGGGCTCTAATCCTGTGTATTACTGCTGAGAAATGTATGATTTAAAATAAATGACAATGAAATGTAACTATATATATATATATATAATGTTCAGAACACTCATATATATATATATATATATATATATATATATCCAATTCTCCTCCAGCCGGCACTCAGCAGTTACCTCCGCTATGCTGTGCCCGGTGCCTGTTCCGGCTAATGCATTTAGCCACGTACACTCCACTGTCTGGTGGCACTCCCTGGGCTGAAATAAATTCTCCACAACGTGTATTACATCAACGTTTCAAAGTAAAACTTTGAAACGTTGATGTAATACACGTTGTGGAGAATTTATTTCAGCCCAGGGAGTGCCGCCAGACAGTGGAGTATATATGTATATATATATATATATATACATACATATATTACAACTCTTCTGAATATAATTGCTTTGGCATCCAGATGCAAAATAACAACAAATGACAAGAGAGAGCTCTAGCCTTGTGGATAGGTCATACTGGGCATACTGGTCTGCCAGCCTGGACAGTGGAGGACAAAAACTTCATTCACATGATGGAGGTGGTTTACAGGAGACTGACCATCCCTAAGAAAACCAAAATTTGCAATCTCATTGATAGCATTTATAAGCATGAAAGAATTAAATTTAAAGACTAGCTAATGCACAGAAAATAATGATTGATCTAGACATTTGGACAACTAAGGGACTAAGTACTTTCTACCTTGCTCTTGAAGAGATCTCCCATCCAAATACTGCTCATTTCATCATGTTGCTCCCACAGATAATGGGAGCAACATGGTTGCTGCATTCATCCTGGTAGAAGAGGAACAAAGATCTGCAGAATCAGTAGAGGATGAGGAGAGTAAGGGGGAAGATAAAAATGAGGAGGCAAGGTACAAATGTACAGGGTTGCTTCATATTGTAGTTTTCTGTAGAGGACCTGCAATGTGCATTCAGTGTGGCTCCAGTTAGAAAGAATGGGAGGCATGTGCATAGCATGTTTATAGCATAGTGTACACATAGCATATGCTACACTGCGACCTTTTTACTGTGATGCGAACACATCACAGCCACAGTATAAGTAGACACATCTGTAATACTATGAGAGTTATTTAACTTGAAATAAAAATACATTTTCAAAAATACTTTCATTAAAATAAATAATGAAGTCCTTTGTTTGTCCTCTGTTTCTAAGGTATGGAGTCATTATGGAGCAGGCACTAGAGATGAGCGGGTTCGGTTTCTCGGAATCCGAACCCGCCCGAACTTCAGGTTTTTTTACACGGGGCCGAGCGACTCGGATCTTCCCGCCTTGCTCGGTTAACCCTAGCGCGCCCGAACGTCATCATCCCGCTGTCGGATTCTCGCGAGGCTCGTATTCTATCGCGAGACTCGGATTCTATATAAGGAGCCGCGCGTCGCCGCCATTTTCACACGTGCATTGAGATTGATAGGGAGAGGACGTGGCTGGCGTCCTCTCCGTTTGACTAGAGTACTAGAGAGAGACACAAATTTTGGGGAGCATATTATTAGGAGGAGTACTACTTGCTGCTGATAGTGTGACCAGTGACCACCAGTTTAATTAATCCGTTCTCTGCCTGAAAAAAAACGATACACAGTGTGACACAGTCACATACCATATCTGTGCTCAGCCCAGTGTGCTGCATCATATGTAATACTGTATATCATTATCTGACTGTGCTGAGTGCTCACTGCTCACACAGCTTAATTGTGGGGGAGACTGGGGAGCAGTTATAGCAGGAGTACATATTTTAAGTACAGTGCACACTTTTGCTGCCAGAGTGCCACTGCCAGTGTGACTGACCAGTGACCACTGACCACAAGTATTGTGATTGTCTGCTGACCACCAGTATATTGTGATTGTCTGCCTGAAAAAGTTAAACACTCGTCGTGTGGTGTTTTTATAAACGCATTCTGCAGACAGTGTCCAGCAGGTCCGTCATTACATAATATATATATACCTGTCCGGCTGCAGTACTAGTGTGATATATATATATATATATTAATTTTATCTCATTATCATCCAGTCTATATTAGCAGCAGACACAGTACGGTAGTCCACAGCTGTAGCTACCTCTGTGTCGGCAGTCGCTCGTCCATCCATAATTGTATACCACCTACCCGTGGTTTTTTTTTTCTATCTTCTTGATACTAGTAGCTTACTTTAGGAGTCTGCAGTGCTGAGTCTGACAGACAGTGTCCAGCAGGTCCGTCATTACATAATATATACCTGTCCGGCTGCAGTACTAGTGTGATATATAATATATATATATTTTAATTTTATCTCATTATCATCCAGTCTATATTAGCAGCAGACACAGTATGGTAGTCCACGGCTGTAGCTACCTCTGTGTCGGCAGTCGCTCGTCCATCCATAATTGTATACCACCTACCCGTGTTTTTTTTTTCTATCTTCTTGATACTAGTAGCTTACTTTAGGAGTCTGCAGTGCTGAGTCTGACAGACAGTGTCCAGCAGGTCTGTCATTACATAATATATACCTGTCCGGCTGCAGTACTAGTGTGATATATAATATATATATATTTTAATTTTATCTCATTATCATCCAGTCTATATTAGCAGCAGACACAGTACGGTAGTCCACGGCTGTAGCTACCTTTGTGTCGGCAGTCGCTCGTCCATCCATAATTGTGTACCACCTACCCGTGTTTTTTTTTTTTTTCTATCTTCTTGATACTAGTAGCTTACTTTAGGAGTCTGCAGTGCTGACAGACAGTGTCCAGCAGGTCCGTCATTACATAATATATACCTGTCAAGCAGCAGTACTAGTGTGATATATATATATTTTAATTTTATCTCATTATCATCCAGTCTATATTAGCAGCAGACACAGTACGGTAGTCCACGGCTGTAGCTACCTCTGTGTCGGCAGTCGCTCGTCCATCCATAATTGTATACCACCTACCCGTGTTTTTTTTTTTCTATCTTCTTGATACTAGTAGCTTACTTTAGGAGTCTGCAGTGCTGACAGACAGTGTCTAGCAGGTCCGTCATTACATAATATATACCTGTCCGGCTGCAGTACTAGTGTGATATATATATATATTTTAATTTTATCTCATTATCATCCAGTCTATATTAGCAGCAGACACAGTACGGTAGTCCACGGCTGTAGCTACCTCTGTGTCGGCAGTCGCTCGTCCATCCATAATTGTATACCACCTACCCGTGGTTTTTTTTTTTCTATCTTCTTGATACTAGTAGCTTACTTTAGGAGTCTGCAGTGCTGACAGTGTCCAGCAGGTCCGTCATTACATAATATATACCTGTCCGGCTGCAGTACTAGTGTGATATATATATATATATTTTAATTTTTTCTCATTATCATCCAGTCTATATTAGCAGCAGACACAGTACGGTAGTCCACGGCTGTAGCTACCTCTGTGTCGGCAGTCGCTCGTCCATCCATAATTGTATACCACCTACCCGTGTTTTTTTTTTCTTCTATCTTCTTGATACTAGTAGCTTACTTTAGGAGTCTGCAGTGCTGAGTCTGACAGACAGTGTCCAGCAGGTTACATAATATATACCTGTCTGGCTGCAGTACTAGTGTGATATATAATATATATATATATATTTTAATTTTATCTCATTATCATCCAGTCTATATTAGCAGCAGACACAGTACGGTAGTCCACGGCTGTAGCTACCTCTGTGTCGGCAGTCGCTCGTCCATCCATAATTGTATACCACCTACCCGTGTTTTTTTTTTTTTATATCTTCTTGATACTAGTAGCTTACTTTAGGAGTCTGCAGTGCTGACAGACAGTGTCCAGCAGGTCCGTCATTACATAATATATACCTGTCCGGCTGCAGTACTAGTGTGATATATATATATATTTTAATTTTATCTCATTATCATCCAGTCTATATTAGCAGCAGACACAGTACGGTAGTCCACGACTGTAGCTACCTCTGTGTCGGCAGTCGCTCGTCATCCATAAGTATACTAGTATCCATCCATCTCCATTGTTTACCTGAGGTGCCTTTTAGATGTGCCTATTAAAATATGGAGAACAAAAATGTTGAGGTTCCAAAAATAGGGAAAGATCAAGATCGACTTCCACCTCGTGCTGAAGCTGCTGCCACTAGTCATGGCCGAGACGATGAAATGCCAGCAACGTCGTCTGCCAAGGCCGATGCCCAATGTCATAGTACAGAGCATGTAAAATCCAAAACACCAAATATCAGTAAAAAACAGGACTCAAAAATCTAAAATAAAATTGTCGGAGGAGAAGCGTAAACTTGCCAATATGCCATTTACCACACGGAGTGGCAAGGAACGGCTGAGGCCCTGGCCTATGTTCATGGCTAGTGGTTCCGCTTCACATGAGGATGGAAGCACTCAGCCTCTCGCTAGAAAAATGAAAAGACTCAAGCTGGCAAAAGCACAGCAAAGAACTGTGCGTTCTTCGAAATCCCAAATCCACAAGGAGAGACCAATTGTGTCGGTTGCGATGCCTGACCTTCCCAACACTGGACGTGAAGAGCATGCGCCTTCCACCATTTGCACGCCCCCTGCAAGTGCTGGAAGGAGCACCCGCAGTCCAGTTCCTGATAGTCAGATTGAAGATGTCAGTGTTGAAGTACACCAGGATGAGGAGGATATGGGTGTTGCTGGCGCTGGGGAGGAAATTGACCAGGAGGATTCTGATGGTGAGGTGGTTTGTTTAAGTCAGGCACCCGGGGAGACACCTGTTGTCCGTGGGAGGAATATGGCCATTGACATGCCTGGTGAAAATACCAAAAAAATCAGCTCTTCGGTGTGGAAGTATTTCAACAGAAATGCGGACAACAGGTGTCAAGCCGTGTGTTGCCTTTGTCAAGCTGTAATAAGTAGGGGTAAGGACGTTAACCACCTCGGAACATCCTCCCTTATACGTCACCTGCAGCGCATTCATAATAAGTCAGTGACAAGTTCAAAAACTTTGGGCGACAGCGGAAGCAGTCCACTGACCAGTAAATCCCTTCCTCTTGTAATCAAGCTCACGCAAACCACCCCACCAACTCCCTCAGTGTCAATTTCCTCCTTCCCCAGTAATGCCAATAGTCCTACAGGCCATGTCACTGGCAATTCTGACGAGTCCTCTCCTGCCTGGGATTCCTCCGATGCATCCTTGCGTGTAACGCCTACTGCTGCTGGCGCTGCTGTTGTTGCTGCTGGGAGTCGATGGTCATCCCAGAGGGGAAGTCGTAAGCCCACTTGTACTACTTCCAGTAAGCAATTGACTGTCCAACAGTCCTTTGCGAGGAAGATGAAATATCACAGCAGTCATCCTGTTGCAAAGCGGATAACTGAGGCCTTGACAACTATGTTGGTGTTAGACGTGCGTCCGGTATCCGCCGTTAGTTCACAGGGAACTAGACAATTTCTTGAGGTAGTGTGCCCCCGTTACCAAATACCATCTAGGTTCCACTTCTCTAGGCAGGCGATACTGAGAATGTACACGGACGTCAGAAAAAGACTCACCAGTGTCCTAAAAAATGCAGTTGTACCCAATGTCCACTTAACCACGGACATGTGGACAAGTGGAGCAGGGCAGGGTCAGGACTATATGACTGTGACAGCCCACTGGGTAGATGTATGGACTCCCGCCGCAAAAACAGCAGCGGCGGCACCAGTAGCAGCATCTCGCAAACGCCAACTCTTTCCTAGGCAGGCTACGCTTTGTATCACCGGTTTCCAGAATACGCACACAGCTGAAAACCTCTTACGGCAACTGAGGAAGATCATCGCGGAATGGCTTACCCCAATTGGACTCTCCTGTGGATTTGTGGCATCGGACAACGCCAGCAATATTGTGTGTGCATTAAATATGGGCAAATTCCAGCACGTCCCATGTTTTGCACATACCTTGAATTTGGTGGTGCAGAATTATTTAAAAAACGAGAGGGGCGTGCAAGAGATGCTGTCGGTGGCCAGAAGAATTGCGGGACACTTTCGGCGTACAGGCACCACGTACAGAAGACTGGAGCAACACCAAAAACGCCAGAACCTGCCCTGCCATCATCTGAAGCAAGAAGTGGTAACGAGGTGGAATTCAACCCTATATATGCTTCAGAGGTTGGAGGAGCAGCAAAAGGCCATTCAAGCCTATAAAATTGAGCACGATATAGGAGGTGGAATGCACCTGTCTCAAGCGCAGTGGAGAATGATTTCAACGTTGTGCAAGGTTCTGCTGCCCTTTGAACTTGCCACACGTGAAGTCAGTTCAGACACTGCCAGCCTGAGTCAGGTCATTCCCCTCATCAGGCTTTTGCAGAAGAAGCTGGAGACATTGAAGGAGGAGCTAACACCGAGCGATTCCGCTAGGCATGTGGGACTTGTGGATGGAGCCCTTCATTCGCTTAACCAGGATTCACGGGTGGTCAATCTGTTGAAATCAGAGCACTACATTTTGGCCACCGTGCTCGATCCTAGATTTAAAACCTACCTTGGATCTCTCTTTCCGGCACACACAAGTCTTCTGGGGTTCAAAGCCCTGCTGGTGAGAAAATTGTCAAGTCAAGCGGAACGCGACCTGTCAACATCTCCTCCTTCACATTCTCCCGCAACTGGGGGTGCGAGGAAAAGGCTCAGAATTCCGAGCCCACCCGCTGGCGGTGATGCAGGGCAGTCTGGAGCAACTGCTGATGCTGACATCTGGTCCGGACTGAAGGACCTGACAACGATTACGGAGTCGGACATGTCGTCTACTGGCACTGCATATGATTCTCTCCCCATTGAAAGAATGGTGGAGGATTATATGAGTGACCGCATCCAAGTAGGCACGTCAGACAGTCCGTACTTATACTGGCAGGAAAAAGAGGCAATTTGGAGTCCCTTGCACAAACTGGCTTTATTCTACCTAAGTTGCCCTCCCACAAGTGTGTACTCCGAAAGAGTGTTTAGTGCCGCCGCTCACCTTGTCAGCAATCGGCGTACGAGGTTACTTCCAGAAAATGTGGAGAAGATGATGTTCATTAAAATGAATTATAATCAATTCCTCCGTGGAGACATTGACCAGCAGCAATTGCCTCCACAAAGTACACAGGGAGCTGAGATGGTGGATTCCAGTGGGGACGAATTGATAATCTGTGAGGAGGGGGATGTACACGGTGATATATCGGAGGATGATGATGAGGTGGACATCTTGCCTCTGTAGAGCCAGTTTGTGCAAGGAGAGATTAATTGCTTCTTTTTTGGTGGGGGTCCAAACCAACCCGTCATTTCAGTCACAGTCGTGTGGCAGACCCTGTCACTGAAATGATGGGTTGGTTAAAGTGTGCATGTCCTGTTTATACAACATAAGGGTGGGTGGGAGGGCCCAAGGACAATTCCATCTTGCACCTCTTTTTTCTTTCATTTTTCTTTGCGTCATGTGCTGTTTGGGGAGTATTTTTTTGAAGGGCCATCCTGCGTGACACTGCAGTGCCACTCCTAGATGGGCCAGGTGTTTGTGTCGGCCACTAGGGTCGCTTATCTTACTCACACAGCTACCTCATTGCGCCTCTTTTTTTCTTTGCGTCATGTGCTGTTTGGGGAGTGTTTTTTGGAAGGGCCATCCTGCGTGACACTGCAGTGCCACTCCTAGATGGGCCAGGTGTTTGTGTCGGCCACTAGGGTCGCTTAGCTTACTCACACAGCTACCTCATTGCGCCTCTTTTTTTCTTTGCGTCATGTGCTGTTTGGGGAGTGTTTTTTGGAAGGGCCATCCTGCGTGACACTGCAGTGCCACTCCTAGACGGGCCAGGTGTTTGTGTCGGCCACTAGGGTCGCTTAGCTTACTCACACAGCTACCTCATTGCGCCTCTTTTTTTCTTTGCGTCATGTGCTGTTTGGGGAGTGTTTTTTGGAAGGGCCATCCTGCGTGACACTGCAGTGCCACTCCTAGATGGGCCAGGTGTTTGTGTCGGCCACTAGGGTCGCTTATTTTACTCACACAGCTACCTCATTGCGCCTCTCTTTTTCTTTGCGTCATGTGCTGTTTGGGGAGTGTTTTTTGGAAGGGCCATCCTGCGTGACACTGCAGTGCCACTCCTAGATGGGCCAGGTGTTTGTGTCGGCCACTAGGGTCGCTTAGCTTACTCACACAGCTACCTCATTGCGCCTCTTTTTTTCTTTGCGTCATGTGCTGTTTGGGGAGTGTTTTTTGGAAGGGCCATCCTGCGTGACACTGCAGTGCCACTCCTAGATGGGCCAGGTGTTTGTGTCGGCCACTAGGGTCGCTTATCTTACTCACACAGCTACCTCATTGCGCCTCTTTTTTTCTTTGCATCATGTGCTGTTTGGGGAGTGTTTTTTGGAAGGGCCATCCTGCGTGACACTGCAGTGCCACTCCTAGATGGGCCAGGTGTTTGTGTCGGCCACTAGGGTCGCTTAGCTTACTCACACAGCTACCTCATTGCGCCTCTTTTTTTCTTTGCGTCATGTGCTGTTTGGGGAGTGTTTTTTGGAAGGGCCATCCTGCGTGACACTGCAGTGCCACTCCTAGATGGGCCAGGTGTTTGTGTCGGCCACTAGGGTCGCTTAGCTTACTCACACAGCTACCTCATTGCGCCTCTTTTTTTCTTTGCGTCATGTGCTGTTTGGGGAGTGTTTTTTGGAAGGGCCATCCTGCGTGACACTGCAGTGCCACTCCTAGATGGGCCAGGTGTTTGTGTCGGCCACTAGGGTCGCTTAGCTTACTCACACAGCTACCTCATTGCGCCTCTTTTTTTCTTTGCGTCATGTGCTGTTTGGGGAGTGTTTTTTGGAAGGGCCATCCTGCGTGACACTGCAGTGCCACTCCTAGATGGGCCAGGTGTTTGTGTCGGCCACTAGGGTCGCTTAGCTTACTCACACAGTTACCTCATTGCGCCTCTTTTTTTCTTTGCGTCATGTGCTGTTTGGGGAGTGTTTTTTGGAAGGGCCATCCTGCGTGACACTGCAGTGCCACTCCTAGATGGGCCAGGTGTTTGTGTCGGCCACTAGGGTCGCTTATCTTACTCACACAGCTACCTCATTGCGCCTCTTTTTTTCTTTGCGTCATGTGCTGTTTGGGGAGTGTTTTTTGGAAGGGCCATCCTGCGTGACACTGCAGTGCCACTCCTAGATGGGCCAGGTGTTTGTGTCGGCCACTAGGGTCGCTTAGCTTACTCACACAGCTACCTCATTGCGCCTCTTTTTTTCTTTGCATCATGTGCTGTTTGGGGAGTGTTTTTTGGAAGGGCCATCCTGCGTGACACTGCAGTGCCACTCCTAGATGGGCCAGGTGTTTGTGTCGGCCACTAGGGTCGCTTATCTTACTCACACAGCTACCTCATTGCGCCTCTTTTTTTCTTTGCATCATGTGCTGTTTGGGGAGTGTTTTTTGGAAGGGCCATCCTGCGTGACACTGCAGTGCCACTCCTAGATGGGCCAGGTGTTTGTGTCGGCCACTAGGGTCGCTTAGCTTACTCACACAGCTACCTCATTGCGCCTCTTTTTTTCTTTGCGTCATGTGCTGTTTGGGGAGTGTTTTTTGGAAGGGCCATCCTGCGTGACACTGCAGTGCCACTCCTAGATGGGCCAGGTGTTTGTGTCGGCCACTAGGGTCGCTTAGCTTACTCACACAGCTACCTCATTGCGCCTCTTTTTTTCTTTGCGTCATGTGCTGTTTGGGGAGTGTTTTTTGGAAGGGCCATCCTGCGTGACACTGCAGTGCCACTCCTAGATGGGCCAGGTGTTTGTGTCGGCCACTAGGGTCGCTTAGCTTACTCACACAGCTACCTCATTGCGCCTCTTTTTTTCTTTGCGTCATGTGCTGTTTGGGGAGTGTTTTTTGGAAGGGCCATCCTGCGTGACACTGCAGTGCCACTCCTAGATGGGCCAGGTGTTTGTGTCGGCCATTATGGTCGCTTAGCTTACTCACACAGCTACCTCATTGCGCCTCTTTTTTTCTTTGCGTCATGTGCTGTTTGGGGAGTGTTTTTTGGAAGGGCCATCCTGCGTGACACTGCAGTGCCACTCCTAGATGGGCCAGGTGTTTGTGTCGGCCACTAGGGTCGCTTAGCTTACTCACACAGCTACCTCATTGCGCCTCTTTTTTTCTTTGCGTCATGTGCTGTTTGGGGAGTGTTTTTTGGAAGGGCCATCCTGCGTGACACTGCAGTGCCACTCCTAGATGGGCCAGGTGTTTGTGTCGGCCATTATGGTCGCTTAGCTTACTCACACAGCTACCTCATTGCGCCTCTTTTTTTCTTTGCGTCATGTGCTGTTTGGGGAGTGTTTTTTGGAAGGGCCATCCTGCGTGACACTGCAGTGCCACTCCTAGATGGGCCAGGTGTTTGTGTCGGCCACTAGGGTCGCTTATCTTTCTCACACAGCTACCTCATTGCGCCTCTTTTTTTCTTTGCGTCATGTGCTGTTTGGGGAGTGTTTTTTGGAAGGGCCATCCTGCGTGACACTGCAGTGCCACTCCTAGATGGGCCAGGTGTTTGTGTCGGCCACTAGGGTCGCTTAGCTTACTCACACAGCTACCTCATTGCGCCTCTTTTTTTCTTTGCGTCATGTGCTGTTTGGGGAGTGTTTTTTGGAAGGGCCATCCTGCGTGACACTGCAGTGCCACTCCTAGATGGGCCAGGTGTTTGTGTCGGCCACTAGGGTCGCTTATCTTACTCACACAGCTACCTCATTGCGCCTCTTTTTTTCTTTGCGTCATGTGCTGTTTGGGGAGTGTTTTTTGGAAGGGCCATCCTGCGTGACACTGCAGTGCCACTCCTAGATGGGCCAGGTGTTTGTGTCGGCCACTAGGGTCGCTTAGCTTACTCACACAGCTACCTCATTGCGCCTCTTTTTTTCTTTGCGTCATGTGCTGTTTGGGGAGTGTTTTTTGGAAGGGCCATCCTGCGTGACACTGCAGTGCCACTCCTAGATGGGCCAGGTGTTTGTGTCGGCCACTAGGGTCGCTTAGCTTACTCACACAGCTACCTCATTGCGCCTCTTTTTTTCTTTGCGTCATGTGCTGTTTGGGGAGTGTTTTTTGGAAGGGCCATCCTGCGTGACACTGCAGTGCCACTCCTAGATGGGCCAGGTGTTTGTGTCGGCCACTAGGGTCGCTTCTCTTACTCACACAGCTACCTCATTGCGCCACTTTTTTTCTTTGCGTCATGTGCTGTTTGGGGAGTGTTTTTTGGAAGGGCCATCCTGCGTGACACTGCAGTGCCACTCCTAGATGGGCCAGGTGTTTGTGTCGGCCACTATTGTCGCTTAGCTTACTCACACAGCTACCTCATTGCGCCTCTTTTTTTCTTTGCGTCATGTGCTGTTTGGGGAGTGTTTTTTGGAAGGGCCATCCTGCGTGACACTGCAGTGCCACTCCTAGATGGGCCAGGTGTTTGTGTCGGCCACTAGGGTCGCTTATCTTACTCACACAGCTACCTCATTGCGCCTCTTTTTTTCTTTGCATCATGTGCTGTTTGGGGAGTGTTTTTTGGAAGGGCCATCCTGCGTGACACTGCAGTGACACTCCTAGATGGGCCAGGTGTTTGTGTCGGCCACTAGGGTCGCTTAGCTTACTCACACAGCTACCTCATTGCGCCTCTTTTTTTCTTTGCGTCATGTGCTGTTTGGGGAGTGTTTTTTGGAAGGGCCATCCTGCGTGACACTGCAGTGCCACTCCTAGATGGGCCAGGTGTTTGTGTCGGCCACTAGGGTCGCTTAGCTTACTCACACAGCTACCTCATTGCGCCTCTTTTTTTCTTTGCGTCATGTGCTGTTTGGGGAGTGTTTTTTGGAAGGGCCATCCTGCGTGACACTGCAGTGCCACTCCTAGATGGGCCAGGTGTTTGTGTCGGCCACTAGGGTCGCTTAGCTTACTCACACAGCTACCTCATTGCGCCTCTTTTTTTCTTTGCGTCATGTGCTGTTTGGGGAGTGTTTTTTGGAAGGGCCATCCTGCGTGACACTGCAGTGCCACTCCT
The DNA here is from genome assembly GCF_028390025.1 of Pseudophryne corroboree. Lineage (NCBI taxonomy): Eukaryota > Metazoa > Chordata > Amphibia > Anura > Myobatrachidae > Pseudophryne > Pseudophryne corroboree. The sequence continues at coordinate 619,309,521 of NC_086445.1, forward strand.
AGATGGGCCAGGTGTTTGTGTCGGCCATTATGGTCGCTTAGCTTACTCACACAGCTACCTCATTGCGCCTCTTTTTTTCTTTGCGTCATGTGCTGTTTGGGGAGTGTTTTTTGGAAGGGCCATCCTGCGTGACACTGCAGTGCCACTCCTAGATGGGCTAGGTGTTTGTGTCGGCCACTAGGGTCGCTTATCTTACTCACACAGCTACCTCATTGCGCCTCTTTTTTTCTTTGCGTCATGTGCTGTTTGGGGAGTGTTTTTTAGAAGGGCCATCCTGCGTGACACTGCAGTGCCACTCCTAGATGGGCCAGGTGTTTGTGTCGGCCACTAGGGTCGCTTAGCTTACTCACACAGCTACCTCATTGCGCCTCTTTTTTTCTTTGCGTCATGTGCTGTTTGGGGAGTGTTTTTTGGAAGGGCCATCCTGCGTGACACTGCAGTGCCACTCCTAGGTGGGCTAGGTGTTTGGGTCGGCCACTAGGGTCGCTTAGCTTACTCACACAGCTACCTCATTGCGCCTCTTTTTTTCTTTGCGTCATGTGCTGTTTGGGGAGTGTTTTTTGGAAGGGCCATCCTGCGTGACACTGCAGTGCCACTCCTAGATGGGCCAGTTGTTTGTGTCGGCCACTAGGGTCGCTTAGCTTACTCACACAGCTACCTCATTGCGCCTCTTTTTTTCTTTGCGTCATGTGCTGTTTGGGGAGTGTTTTTTGGAAGGGCCATCCTGCGTGACACTGCAGTGCCACTCCTAGATGGGCCAGGTGTTTGTGTCGGCCACTAGGGTCGCTTAGCTTACTCACACAGCTACCTCATTGCGCCTCTTTTTTTCTTTGCGTCATGTGCTGTTTGGGGAGTGTTTTTTGGAAGGGCCATCCTGCGTGACACTGCAGTGCCACTCCTAGATGGGCCAGGTGTTTGTGTCGGCCACTAGGGTCGCTTAGCTTACTCACACAGCTACCTCATTGCGCCTCTTTTTTTCTTTGCGTCATGTGCTGTTTGGGGAGTGTTTTTTGGAAGGGCCATCCTGCGTGACACTGCAGTGCCACTCCTAGATGGGCCAGGTGTTTGTGTCGGCCACTAGGGTCGCTTAGCTTAGTCATCCAGCGACCTCGGTGCAAATTTTAGGACTAAAAATAATATTGTGAGGTGTGAGGTGTTCAGAATAGACTGAAAATGAGTGGAAATTATGGTTTTTAAGGTTAATAATACTTTGGGATCAAAATGACCCCCAAATTCTATGATTTAAGCTGTTTTTTAGGGTTTTTTGAATAAAACACCCGAATCCAAAACACACCCGAATCCGACAAAAAAAATTCGGTGAGGTTTTGCCAAAACGCGGTCGAACCCAAAACACGGCCGCGGAACCGAACCCAAAACCAAAACACAAAACCCAAAAAATTTCAAGTGCACATCTCTAGCAGGCACCCTGTTTTGTTCACACATTACAGTTGGTCGTCAACATGATCCACATAGAAGTCTCTGCTGTACATGTCTTGTGAAAGGTGAAAGCAGTTTTGCAGGTCTTCAGTTGCAATGGAGAAACTTTGCCAGCTCTGTGGACTTACAGTACTTTAATTAAAGATTGTGTGACTTGATAGTCCAGCACATTTCACATGGTTTTGCACCTTCTACAGGTAGAGAATTCTGTGGTCCAAGTTGTAGATGAGATGGGTTGGGATTGTCTCTTGCCAAGTGAGTGGATGAAGTTAACTGCTATCTGAGATCTCTTGCTGCCCTTTGCTGACTCTACAATAACACTTCAAAGTGACACAATGTATCTATCTTTGATTGTGCAAGCCATACTGGACTTGATTACTTACCTCTCCTAGTTCTTTCTTGTATCAGCTCACAGAGTCCTGCATGGACTGGCTGACAAAATGAAAGTTAACCTTCAGCTGCTTCATATTTCTTAATGAGGCAAAGTTCTCTCCACTTGTAGTTGCTGCTTGTTTTCTTGACCCAACAGTTGCTGGAGGTGCACTCATTGAAAACACAGATGATGGAATCCATAAACTTTTGGAAAAAGCAGAAATATTTGTCTTCCTCAGTGCATCCTCATCCATAACACAGGGGGAGGATGAGTTGAATAAAGATAATGGTTATGAGGATGCATCAATGAAGAATAATGTTGTAGAGGTGTCCTCAAGAGTAAAATAACCGCAATTTAGCTTTTTGTCCACCAAGTCTGTATCTTCAATGTCAAAACTAGCCAAAGCTAGTGCTCACAAGAGATGAGGAAATACAAAGAGAAGCTTTCATCTCAGAAGATCTCAGATTTTGATTGTGGGATGGACTTTTGGTTGGAACAGAACTAAGTGACATATGTGAGTTTGAAGACTCTGGTTCTAGATTTACAGTACTTGCAATGCACAGGCTTTTGCTGAGCTGGTGTTTAGTGTTACAGTGACTCTGACAAGGGCATGTCACAACAGGGCAAAAGTAATCTTGGAGAGAAGTGCCTTTCTGAGTTAAACAGAGTTAAGTAAACTTGGTATTATGTCAACTGTAAGTAATAACAATTATACAATTTAGCTATATAGTATGCCTCTTAAGGCTTGTTTGTACTTACTAGTAGTAGCGCTGTAATCAATCAGCCAGTTTGCATTTTTGTAATTTATTATATATTTTTTTTAATACTGTCGTTTTTAGACAGTTTTAGCAAGCCTCTCTGGCCCTAGAGTTACTTGCAACAAGTTGCAATGCCTGCATCACAGGATTTTTCCAATCAGGTGTTACAGGGCACCTGACAAGGGCCCATCGCAACAGGAGGAACAAGGGTCATCTTTCTTGGAGACAGAACAGGGAGGTGCCTTCTTGAAACTACTGAACAGAACTAAGTAAACTGTACAGTATTACGTTATCAACTCATTGTGTAGGTCAGGAAAATCACACAGTTTAGCAAAACTTTATGTACAACTGCATGAAGGCTAGTTTGTGGTTTCAGCAATTTGGCTGTTTGTACATGACTACTTTTTCTATTATGTGAAGTGAACATAAGTAAGGTTTTACATTTTTAAAGAACAATTATGCTAGATATTTGCAGAAAATAAATATGACTTGCTGTGAAGGAAATATGATTGTGTATTGCACTCATTTGTTCTAACAAACTTAAGGCAATCATTTTTATATGGGAGTTATGGTAAGTCAGACTCTGTATGTAATACAATCTCAGCTTACTGAGCCTAAATTACTAAACACATAGTTAAAGGTGTGCAAACATCTCATGGGAATTTTAGACAAACGTTCTTCAGCAAAATACACTACAGTATAATTAAACCGCAAAAGTTATGACTAAAGCATTGACTTAATTAAACTAAAATATAAACTGAGATCAGCTGACTACATTATGACTAAAACAAAGCAAACGGAAAAGACTAAAATGTGACTAAATCTACCCAATTGTAAGTAAGTGACTAAGACTAAAACTAAATTGAAAATTAACACTGCACAAAAGTCCTATCATTGCAAAAGACAGCTCTTATTGATAGAGCTGTTATCTGTGATTTTTTCCCCAATCATAGAGCATTACTAAATGCTGCTATGCTTCCGATGAGTGGCAGGATGCATCACAAGCAAAATGCAATGCTTACTGCATCTCACCCCTTGTCACTATAGAGGCAATTAGTGTACACTGAATGCATACTGTATTCTTGTTATGGACTATAGATGTAACCAGGCTTATCCTGGCTGTGGCTATTCGCACCTCGCGGGTCCTGTGCTCATATGCGGGCATATGCATATATTCATGCCCGTGGCACATAGCAGTGCATTAGCTAATTGCGGGAGTGAATAGTCGTAGACTGCTGTGTGTAGTCATTGCAGCAATGCAGTGACATGCTGTCAGGTATATGACTGGGGAGGCACTGGCTAGTATAAGAGCCAGATTTACACACATATGAACCAGAGGGTTCATGTGAGCACTATACAAAGGTGCAGTAGTATATACTGCTGGAAATTTGGTGAGTTTTGATCAAGGATGTTTTTTTCACCTACATAACTCCTGTAAATTCTAGAAACTTTTATGTCTAAAAATCCTTGATATCAGCAGTTTCTGATATACTTAAGCCTCTCTGTCTGGCACTAACAATCATTTCATGATCAAAGTCACTTACTGTAGATCACATTTGAATTTTTTGACCATGACTGCATGATTGACTTCATTATGGTGTACAGATATAGCTAATAAATTGGAGTGTGTGTGTCTATGTGTGTAAATATTATATATGTGCATAATACAGTATGTGTGTGTGTGTGTGTGTGTGTGTGTGTGTGTGTGTGTGTGTGTGTATACATTTTTTCAGTGCATCCAGTACATCCAGCACTTTCAGTGGAAATGCTCTTTAGAAAAGCTTTCACATAAGTAGATACAGTATATCAACCATTCATGTTATAAGAGTTTTTAATCTGAATCTACATTTATTTGGGATATGCAACTCACTCATCCACTATTTGTATGATTTATATTGTCCATAGTAGTGCATTATAGATAAATTTACTTTTATGGAAACAGTCAAAATCACACTAGGGTCACATGGTTACAAAGAAGCACTATCCACAGACTTGGCAGTCAACCAGATAAATATTATTATTATTATCATTATTATTATTATTATTATTATTATTATTATTATATAATTTTATTTTGTATCTTTTATTATAGCAATCTTTTTTACTATAGCAAATTATTAAACTAAAGTGTCCAGCAATGATGGTTGGTTCAAACCAAACTGGAATACAGTAATTAAACTTGCCACCTTTTTATTGAATGACATTTGTAATACGTACATTATCTCTATACTTTAAACATTTTATCAAGCAGTCAAAGGAGAAGATTCAATTGTCTTTTGCACAGCAGTATGTAACGGGTACCTGACTGAGCAATTCAATTGTTTCTGGCTGCCGACACTAACTCTTCTGAGGTGGCAAACAAAAATCAGAAAAAGTTAGTGTTTTCAACACACAAATGTCAGTTTAGACACTCTAACCAGTACTTTAGATGGATTTAGCCACTTTATGTGGCTAAACCCAGTGCTTTTGGTTGCAAGATGCATGTTAAGTAACAGGTGCCCCAAAATAATTGAATAGCTCCATTGGGTGCCCATTACATAGTGGTGCACAAAAAACAATTGACTTGCCCCCATAATATGTATTATACTTTAATTTTTAAAAGTATTGCAATAATAATCAATAATGAAAGAATTACATTTGGATGATACTATTGAGATTTATACAGGGTGTCTATAATTGAAGTTCACCTATTCCAACACTACAGCAAAAACTATTTATCGGAATGTCACCAAATTTTCAGTAAGTTTTAATGAGGCATGGAAAGGAAAATTATGGAAAACATTTTTGGAGATTTTGGGCTGTGGGGGTTGTCTAGTGTGACAACATGGCAACTTTGGCAGATCTTAAAGAAAGTTTATCATGTCATGTGCTAAACATTTCCCAGAGAGACCTTGCACTCAACAGTTGAACATGCTATTCTGAGATTTCAGATGCTAGCAAATAATGGTGGTCAACATATTAAAAAACGTTTTAATTGAATACACCCAAAGCGACTCTGTAATGGTCTGAATAAAATATAGAGAGATAGAATTTTTTTTTTTTGCATTGAACTTCCTTCCCATGGCCTCATTAAAGCATACTGAAAATTTAGCGACAGTTTTTGCTGTACGCTGCTTGCAGGGGCAAACGCAGGATTTTTAGGGGGGGTTTCCAGATAGATATATAGAGAGGCATGTGAAGAGAGCGAGAGAAGCATTGGGAGGCAGAGAGAGGGGGGCAAGGGGAGAGAGAAGGGGATAGGAGCATTGGGAGAGAGAGAGGCGCATGGAGAGAGAGAGGGAGAGAGGCATGGGGCCATACGTAATGATGCCCAAGTTGGGCGGCAGTGCGGGATGCTAGCTAGACTCTGACTTTTTTTAAAGGGGTAATCACTTACAACGCATGGTTGCGCCTTGTAAGTGATTGCTCCTTTTAAAAAAACGTCTGAGTTCGGCCAGCATCCCGCACAGCTGCCAAACTTGGGCGTCATTATATCAGCATGATCTCCCCCATTAAAAATAAATATATATATCAGTCAGCTGCGCCGATAAATCGGCGGGCAGGGGGGGTTTCCAGGTACTCGGAAACCCCCCCTGCGTGCGCGTATGGCTGCTTGGAATAGTTGAACTTTCATTATAAACACCTTGTGTTTGAAAAACACTTGACTTACAGACATTACAGTACACCATGCCATGTTTAATTTGAAAAATAAGTATTTTAATTTTAAGGTTTAATTTTTGAGAATTCTTGAAAACTTTGTTTAAGCAGAGCTGTTTTGCTCCAAGAGAAAATTACAGACTATTTTGTATTTAAAGGAAAAAAACACAAACTTTTTTCATAGTTTCACTTTAGTGGCTCTTTCACAATGAAAACACAAACGTTTTCTAGAACTGGCCTCCCTATAATTTAGCAGGTAACTTTTTTCAAGGTTTTTCTTCTAGTTTTTCTCCAATAAGGAATTTATTTTGCTCACATCATCCCTAACAATTTAAAAGAGATACCTTTTTTTTTTTTTTTTTACCTAAAACGAAATCTAAATCAGAATCTAATCTTGAGGTATGGATTTGTATTACAATTGTCTCTGTCACGTCACCTGCAGGGGAAAATAAATACGGCAACATGTCACAGTCCATTTGTCAACATAATCACTAATTGTCACTGCTGAATCTATACTAAATGATCTGTCACACTCAGATGGTTGTATCTTACTGTGGGTGTACTGATGCCACGATGACCTTAAATTATATATTTGTTTCTATACTTGTCCTAGCATTTACACAACAAAATAGAAATACATTCGGAAATAAATGACTATGAATAGTCAATTTGAATTATTTTTAGGTTACTGCTAAGTGTATTTTTCAGCATATATTCTGCTGATGTTTACTAATATTCCAAATCTTAACAGTTTTTAAATTACTTTTTTCTCTTCACAACAAAGCACAGTAAAGTGTATAAAATGTTTAGGAACATCAGAATTTCAAGTGTCAGTTGCAACCACAAGAAGTGTTAATGCCTAAAAACTAAAGCTGCAATGTTTAACTACTAAGCATACAGTACTATGTCAAATAAATGATAGGAAAGCACAAGCTATTGCAAAGTCTAATTCTTCTGCAGCTGAAAGAAAAAAAAGGTCCAGTCACAGAGTTACATGATCTAAATTCTAATCAAACATAATTTAAAGCATGTTTTATTTTGGCCTCTGGAGAAATGGTTCCCCCTACTCTTCACCATGGCAACCAGTGTCTCATTTCAAAGATGTCATGCCACATTATCATCAGGCCAGCTCACACACTCTTGCCTGACAAGTTCTCTTTTTCCCTTGCGACAACCTTTCCAGGCTTATGCTGTTTATTTTCAGTGTCAGATCGAGCACAGCAGATTGAAAGGAAAGCTCAACTCTTGCATATGAAGCATCACAACCCATTTGGTAATAAGAGATAATTTGAGAAGATATTTGCTTACATGTGTATCATCAATTTTCTGTATTATATAGCTCTGCATGTCACAGCAAGAAAAAGACCAGACACATCTAATCAGTGAATTGGACACTGCATCCTATTATTTTCTAATAATAAAAAAATGCAAAGTTGATAAGTTGATATTTAAAAAAAAAATACTTTCATGTTCCAATGTGCCATATAGTAAAGTTTTTAACTGACTAGTAAGAAATGTTGAATCAATTCCCATTTATCAAATTACTGGAACTGAAAAACGATTATTTTCAGTGGCTATATTCTGACTATACTCTTCCTTTTTCAAATTTTTATAACCAATCCCTAGATTGCCTAGGATAATGTGAGAAAATCAGTGCATGCTGGTCTGTCCTTTCCATGTTAACCAACAATTGGTTTTCCAACACTTGATTATTTTAAAATAAATAGAAAGAATTTAAATAGTCTCTCATAGTTGAAAGATGTGCTACTGTATGTCAGAGCTCTGTTTTCCATCACTCAAAGTGTCAACCACCTGGTTCTCTATCTCTCAGCACCTTGCCAATACTAGTTTCTATCCTCTATAAGGAGTCGAGCAACACAGATTGCTGACTTTACTGGTGGAATATCCGGGCACTAATTTCATGGTCTGCAAAGCCTGATAAAACATCCTGTCTCCGATACAACATGCATGATATTGCCTTTGGCACATTTGAAGCCTCATCGTATGGATTACGTTTAGTAGCGAAGCACAAGCTTATCACAGCAAATAGCTGTGGATCACCCGTGACCTGACACGGTACATGCGCTGCCTGTTCTCTTGGGCTACCCTCTGCTCCACGACCGCATGGCCTGCAGAAGTGCCATCCATATTAGCCCTCCTACCTGCTATAAGTGCCCAGCTACCGTCTGCACTCAAGCAGAAACCTCTCCCCTCTCAGTAAGCTAATTTTCAAACCAGGCTTGTGAATAACTCCAAGCACTGCCCAGTGCCTGCCTCTGGCTGTTCGTCCAGCTGCTGAGCATTGGAAGGGAACAGTGATGTGGAAGCACTCACATTGCAGCCTAGTCACCTACTATATGACTCCACATGTCATTTTAAAATCTTGGATTTTCTATTCTCTAGTGAATGCCACCGTGGTCAGTACCAGTCTCCATTTTCTGCATCTTCTATGCCTCTCTGTGGCTACACAGCAGTATTCACCTAACAGCATCCATTGTTTGTTTACTACAGTGCTTTATCTTGCCTAATTTGAAGTTGCAGCTGCACTGTCTAAGGGCCTCGGCCTTACCATACCCAATGCAAAAGTCTCCTCATCTCTTTCTAATACAATACCATGGCAGCCTGAACATTAATTTCCAGTTTTCCCAGATGTTTCCCAGCTATCCTTCACAGGTGTTTTTGGAATGTCCTACTCCTGAATTTAATAAGATTAAATGTGCCAAAAACTATACTGTATGCTTTTTTGCTTCCTTCTACACTGATCCTACTATAGTCACCAGAATCAAATAAAAAAGGCAGTATGGTACATCATACACCATTTTTCAAAAACCAATAAACCTTCCTCACCACAAGACTTTGCTTCCTCGCTGCCTAATCTTGTGGGTCATGAGGATGCCTCTTACTCTGCTCCATTCAGCAAATATGCAATTTTAGCTCTTTAATCCCTCATCAAAAATTTTAGAAGTAACTTGAAACAAAACTTGATAAGGCTGTTACCCCCATCAAGGTTCATATATTCTTTCTTTCTGTTGGATCAGGAATCTTGAATCCCACCAGGATAGCTTCTAGAGGTTTAAGATCAAAACAAGTAAAGACAATCAAGACTATATAAGGTCTAGTGGCTCACAAGTTAGCTCTTATCTAGGTATTATCCCCTGTACCAGAGAGGTGAGAATATTAAACTTTAATTAAATAGTGTGTAAAGCATTTTGTTAGTGTAAGAGACTGGGGTCCCTTGACCACGAGTTGCAAGCTTAAAAGTTTTTATTAAATATGAACAAAATACTCACTGTTTTTTTTTTTTTTTTGCTAGATACACCCAGATTTGCAGTATATTACTGTTTGGGCCGATAACAAATGTTTTTCTATTTTGTATACAAAACAAAGACTTTGATTTTATCAGCAGTAATCTAGACAAACTCAAAACTAAGAGGAAAGATCTAGATAACCATGAGCAGGTTAATAATATCCACATTAACAAACTGGCTGAATCGGTCACTTCAGAGACACTGTAACCTTCAGGGTCAGTTTGTTGCCATCATCCTAGACCTTGGCTTTTCTCATAACAAGCACACCTTAGACCTTGCGAGAGTTAGCTTCCTAGAGATAGCATCATGTATTTCTTGAGTATTAGAAATAAGAGTCATTCATTATAGATGGGGATACCCCTTCAAGTTGGTGGTTGACCTTGTTGGGAAGTTGATCACCATTAGAAACTCTAGAGAATGCAACAATCTGTTTGCTCACTTTGAATATTCTGGACCCAGTTCCACCCTCAGTGACTGCAATGCTCACCTATATCTTCATTTTGACTGTTTTTTGATATGTATAACCATCAAGATCACTTATATTCCTTCCAAATTGATGGCCTCTATTTCTTCACCCTCATTCTCTCTTACTTTTCCAACCTTTTGTAACTTAAGATTGTGTCCTCCCCATAACCTGTGCATACTCCCTATTTCCTAGTAAGGTTCCTACTCTAGTCTCATGCTAGGAATTCCCAAATGCCTTTATTGATCTTATTGCTTTTGTTGATATCTTTTTTACTTTTGTTTTATTATGTAATATTTGTGGGCTGCTATTATTCCTATCAGTCTACTGCACCTTCCACTTTATATATTTCTATGTCCAATGTTATGTTGCCAGTTTCAGCTCTTACATTGTTTTTCCTGTTTCCCTCCCATTCTTTATGTTCTTTGCTGGCCTACAATAGCCAGTTTATACTTGAGCTTAAGTGAAGTTTCTCCAGGAGACACACTTCACAGGCTGTCACCGTAGGGTTAATAATTTGATTTCTATAATGGTTTGCAGTTCCCCAATAAGGCCTGAAAAGGAGATTGCACCATGCAGTACTTGCCTATGCATATTTTTAGAGAATGGCCAACTGTGACTTAACCTTTAGGGCAAACAGGACATTAGTATTTGCTGAGCCAATGCCTAGAAGGGTATACAGATGTGTCCATGATTACCTTTCTGAAAAAAAGTGTCATGGCTTGACATTCATGGCACTAGATAATCTTTCCTCCCAAGACATACATGGCAGGCCATGTGTAAATCATCTGAACTATAGTGCAGTACCACTTTTCAGACAGCAGGTGGCATTTTCAGAAACTGAATAAGCAGAAAGTCTGAGAGAAAGATTCTAGACGGGGTATTTCATACCTGATCGTAGCAGCAATTTTGTTAGCAGGTGGGCAAAACCATGTGCACTGCAGGTGTGGCAGATATAACATTTGCAGAGATAGTTAGATTTGGGTGGATTATTTTGTTTCTGTGCAGGGTAAATCCTGGCTGCTTTATTTTTACACTGCAATTTAGATTTCAGTTTGAACACACCACACCCAAAGAAGATATATATGACACATATTCTGTGTAATAAGTATTTCCTTTATATTACTGTAATCATTATCCCAGTTTAAATGTGTTTGGGAGGCACCAATCATGGTGCCTCCCGTTGTCAATGGGACAGGGGCAGGAGCGGGGGTGGGTGGGGGCGGGGCCTTGCCGTGGGCTGTAAAAGCCCATTGAAAATAAACTGAAAAGTGGCACCATTAGAAGTGCCACTGTGATACAGGGATATGCTTTCAACCCATGAAAGCATGCCCCTGTCAGTGAGGCCACAGTGATTGGCCAGCGAATCCATCACTGGATCCACTGTTATCACTGTGTGGGACTTGGTGGAGATGCAGTTGTCAGCGGTGATGGGATACGGCCAGGGCTTAAAGTGGTCCTGGTGAGGTGGTGGAACTCATGGAGGAAGACCATAGAGGCACCAGGACCTGAGGAAGGAGTAGGTGGCTGCAGCTCATCATCAACACTAGTGCCGTCTGTATCATCGATTGACGCAGATGATGGTGTGGGCTTTTCTGTTGGAATTACTGTGCAGGGCAATGGAGGAGGTGGAACTAGTTCCCCCTACCATTACAGGTGGTGGAACTCAGTTCCACCTCGTTCCCCCCCACTTTAACCCCTGGATACGGCGGAGGTGCAGGCTTCAGTGGCTGTGGGACGTGGCAAAGGTAATAGTCATAGCGGCAGGCAGGGATCCAAGATTCCTGACTGCCATTGTGCAGAGTTTGGCAGCGGAGCAGTATCAATTTAAAAAATGGCGCCTGAGCATCATTTTTGAAATTCAAGATGGCCGCCGTGAGCCAATCACGGCTTGCAGCGTTATCGCCCCGCACCCCTGGCTGACTTATATATGTCAGCGCGAGGCAGCGGCGTCAGTCCGATGGTGGAGGAGTAGCAGTGAAGAGCTCCTGAAGACAGTAGACGCCGTGGAAGTCCTGGATGGGCGGCTGCCATGAAAAAGAGCTTAAAGGCCGCCACCCCCAGGTGAAGGCCTTGAATAATAAAACGTTTTAAAAAATGTGTGGTGTTTTTATTTTAATATTTTCTTTACAGGCGGCCTACAGGTGCCAGCGGGCCCTTTATGTCCAGGAGTGCTGGCACTTGTGGTTCTCCAAGTGCCAGAATGCTGGGGCAGGCCTGCTGGGACCTGTAGGCCACCTATAAAGAACAATATTAGCATACATTGAACCCCGCACCCCCCACCACCAGAGGTGCGGGGCATAGCACTGGGCTATCAGCCCAGTGCTGGTTGTTGCTCGGGAGGGGGGATTTGAATAATTATTTTATGCAGTTATACATCTGGTGTAATTCTTATGCTTCTTAGCAGAGATCCCCATTGGACATCATTATCCCAGGGCTGTACTCTGCACATCCTTAGCAATGAATTCAAAGTACTCTTAAGGGGGTATACATGGGAGAGATGTGTGCTGAGTGAACCGCTCAGCATACATCTCTCCCCCTGCACAGCGCAATGTGTGCTGAGCATGCGGGGGTGCGCTCATTTCACCCAGCGGGTGAAATGAACGACCTGCTAGATTGAGCCTGCATGCAGGCCAATCTAGCACCAGCGATAGCAATGCACAAGGCCGTGCATCGTTATCGCTGTGAGGGGTACACACGGACAGATCATGCTTAAAATCAAAGCAATCTAGTCAGATTGCTTAGATTTTAAGATGGGATCACTCCGTGAGTGCCCCCCCACCCTTAAATCTTTGTCCTTGAAATGATTGGACAGCTTTATGGGACATCCCACATTCAAACCTGTATGTAATGGTTTGCCCTTATGATCTCCTCCACTTTACTGCAGTACATAACCTTATACCTGTACAGTATGTTTGTACACACTACAAAATGACACGCACAATTTCATAGAGTGTGAGCCAATTCATTGCTAATATGAAGAAGGAGAATAAGAAAATAAGTGAGATAAAACAGTGGCTGCAATACAGTGGTATTGAGGTCAGTTTACCCACGGTTCGTTATCACGCCTTTGAGAGGACTTTACTTAGAATCAACACACCTACCAAATGCACATGGTACGTATAGTCATTTTCAATATTTGTTGTTTCAATTTTTTACTTTAGAGTTTCAAAATATGTCACTATATTTAATATAATGAAGCCAGGAAATCACATTCTAGTTAAATGACTGTGCACTTTAATGTAAACATACAGTACAAATTAGTGCTTCAAAATATGGTACCAAACAGTATTTCATACACTGGTGCAGTATAATGTAATTGAATTACTGACAATGATTTTGTGATTTTCATCCGCTGTTTGCCTCAACACACAGGAAGAAAGAGCAATTCATTTGGAGTTAGTGCATGTGCTACTTTGTGAGTAAGAGACTGTACAAAAATCTCAATACATCATCAATTAGAATTAACAAAAGGCGCGGGGGGGGGGGGGCATATGGAAACCGAATTAGTTGTCTGTCTGGGGACAGTGCACTGGGCCTGATGTACTAAGCTTAAAGAGTGATAAAATGGAGTGTAATAAAGTACCAGCCAATCAGATCCTTACTGCCATGTCACAGGCTGTGTTTGAAATATGACAGCTAGGAGCTGATTGGTTAGTGGTTAATCACTCTTCAATTTATCACTTTTTAAGGCTTAGTACATCTTACCAACTGTCTCCAAATTCATTTCTCATTCCCCCCAGAGCCGGCCTTAGGCATAGGCAAATGCCTAGGGCATTTGGTATGCTTAGGGGCACCAATAGCTTCTGCTGATTAAAATGATATGCGGCATGCCTATATTCTGTGTGTGACTGCGGCTGTATCTGCATGCGAAATGCTACTTTGCAGTGTATTCCTGTAATGTAGCATTTCGTATGCAGATACAGCCGCAGTCGCACACACAATATAGGCATGCTGCATATCATTTTAATCAGCAGAAGCTGCTTGTGCATCCTAGCCACATAGTAATGCAAATATTATGATGCATTTTCATAAACAAAAGGTGCCCGATGTTAGCAGAGCTGCCAGCTGACTCATGACAGGCATCAAGGAAAAGGGAACAGGGAAAGAAATCCTCTGCACTGGACTCTTGTCAAATTAATAATACTAATAGTGAACTGTTGTAATTCCCCAATTTTATTATTATAAATCAATTAACAATATTGTGTGGGGGTGCCACCATAGACAATAAACTAGAAGATAAATACTGGAAAGGAAAGGATTGTCTCTTTGTTGGCACACTTTAAGGAGAAGAGTAAATATATTTAAAATTTAACTTTTAATTTCATATAGATAAAATGCCTGAGAGTGTGAAAAATCATGAGACAAAATCACAAACATTACACAAAAATAAAAATAATAACAAATCCTTCCATGTGTCTTCATTGTGTCTGTATAATTTATAGTACTTAAATGTGTGCAACTATAGCCTAGACCTGGCCGCAGGTTAAAGGCTGCTCACGTAAACCCTCATTTGTTAAGGTACCTTTATTAATTCCAATTATAAAAGGGTATATCACTTTAATCAGCAGTCCGTGCAATTTGTGGTTAATGCTTTATTCTATATTCATACTTGTGCATGTGCAAAAGGAACCGAATTGTGTTAACTCTGCACACAGTGATAATAAACAGTTATTACACAAAATCCAACAATTGTGGCTCATGTGTGACTCTATCATATAATTATTCAGTTGCTGTCTTAAAATGTTGCAGCAAACCGTGATTATTATGATATTATATTATGACTTCTGAAGAAACAGCCCCAGGATTGAGGCTGAGAAACGCGTCAAGCAATCCGTCTGACTACATTGCCCGACATTCTGCTTGGCATGCAGCTAACCTACACGAACAGAGACTGATTTCTGCAGCACGTCCCCGACAGCATCCGCCGCTCAGCGCCTCACCCAGCATCTATTCGGCATTTGGCTCACCGCACCAAACGGAGATTCAGCTTATGACAGCTAGCAGTGTGCTCCAGGTGAAGCTTGATGGAAAGTGGTGAGAGAGCATTATAGCCTTTGAATTTTTATGCCGATCTGAATGAGACTGTGAGCGTTTTATCTATTATTTCTCACAAGCCCTGCACATTCTATTGCAGTGTCCCAGAGCGGGCAGCCGGCGCCCTACGGACATAACACAATTGTTGCCCATTGCATTAGTTGGGATAAGTATAATAACAGACTCCAAAATAGCGTCACATGCTTAATCTGTTATTGTGCAATTATAAGCTTTATAAGAAAAGCTGGTCAATTCTGGACGGCATTATTGAGAAATAAGAGCTAAATAGGGATTTCACAAATAATGGAGCGGATGACATCAATGTGAATAATCCCTATATACATCACGGATGAACTTTTAAACCCTCTACCAATATATGGTTTCAAGTGTTTCAATCAGCCCACGCGTGGAGCTTATTCTAAGGAATTCCTGTTAATCACAAGAGTTACCATACATTATATAAAGGGTAGATCGATACATTGTTCCAAAGGAGACCTTAGTGAGGAATACAAATTGTTACATGTTTTGATGTGTTGCTGCTAAAAGATTTTTTTAAAGTCACAGGATGTTTAGGCTTTCTCATAATTTTTATATATGAATAAGGTCATTTTTAATAAAATATATTAATACTTTAGTGACAGCGCTTCTCTCTGTGGTTTTTATTCATGCTGATCAACTCAGGATTGTGACTCTGCCCCTAGAATGGCATAGACATTAGCTGATACCTCAGTATAATTATGAGTAAACTGTTGATTTCCCAATTTTATTTCTCATATTATATACATCTAGTAGCTCACACCACTTCTATCCCAAAAGACCAATCTACTGTTGGGTGAATGTGAGCTGTTCACTGTGTATATTGATTGCACGATGTTCCCCATCCATTAATAAGCTATATCTGCATAATAAGCTGGTTGGATTGAGTCAGGTATGCTCTAACTGATAAACTGGGATTCTGGCTCTATCTCATGCTGAGAACAAAGGTCCCGCTAATAAGCGAACATGAACCTATAATTACTTTTCAGTGAGCATTTATCCCATCCATAAATCTGACTACAATCTATGCACTGCACCTAATGTATGAAGGTTACTAAAGTAAATTTAACATTGCACATGCATTTAACATTGCGCACACATTGAATTATTTGTATAGACACATAGCAAGTGAGCTGGCATCCTAGCGCCGCTCTGAAACGCCCACGTGCACGTTTCACTTTCGCTTCGTCAGGGCAAACCCGATCGCCCTGCTCAGAGACATTAAAACGGCTAGACGGACCAATTGCGGCGCGGTTTGGCGATCATGTGACCTCCCATTCAGAGACACTTGAACGTGTCCCCTCCCCTCCGTATTTGTCTGGTATGTAACAACCTTTAATGTTATGAATAATCCGATGTGGGTAATTAGTACAAATCATGTGTAAGATCCGGACACTGAATGTAGCAGTCATGTAACCTCCCATTCAGGACCCTTGAGCGTATCACCCTCTCCTCCATAGCTGATCGATTAATAATAACCTTTGAAGTTATAAGTGATGCTGTGTGGGTTGGTTGATGCAGATTGCGTCCGAGGTCCGAGCACTGTATATTAACTTAAAATTACAAGAAGAAAGAATGTATAAAATAAATAAAAGGATCCCTATCATGTGATTATACAGTGAGTGTTATGTCTTATGTTTAAAGTCATTGCCGGACATTAACCTATCGGATATTTACTATGCTGACATTTTAATCAAAATAATTTTTCAGATGGAAGAACAGTCTATACTGGTGCATTAGGCACAATTAAATGCTGCCTCCTATATATAATCCTTCAAATATTTATACAATTATGATTGGTTCCAATTGCAGTTTCATTAATTAGATAAGATGATAACTCGGGTGAGTATACATATCTGCAGATATAGACCTTAAAAACGTACAGTAATGAATATAGGCTATCTAGATACCGTGACGTGTGTATAACTGTAAATTAAAAACTAATTGTGAATGTGAGTAATGGGTGTCATGTGTGGAATCATTATTTTAATTGATAACTCAGGTGGGTATATATGCCTACAAATCTTGAAGAAATACAATGGCGATTGTAAAGTTGCTGAATATCATAACATGTGTGCAAATGATGAGAAAAACTAATTGTGAATGGTGGGTGTTATGTGTTGAGCCATGGGTGTAGGGTCATGTATGTGTATGTAGCTCTTGGTGATAGGTGAACCAATCTTACAAACATAGTGAAAAATCAAACAAAGTGAATATAATAAAATAATAAAATGAAACGTGAAGAATCTGTGTGTGTGTGTGTGTGTGTGAGGTGTGCGTAAAGAACACCTCATCATGCTCTGTCTGAATACTGTACTCAACTGTAATTTTATAACATGGTGTTAATACTGAAAAAAGATTCCCAAGTTACCCATCAGTGTTCCCCATCTATTACTATGAGAAGATATTCATGTTCCAAAGGTTATTACTGTCAGCTTGAGTGATTCAGATACATTTATTGCATAATGCTAATAAATATTAAAAATATATCATGACGTGTCCAGACTCTAAAGTCAAGTACATATATTACTCCTATACAGGGACCAGAATTAAACTAGCCCAATTTCTTCAGCCAATTGTAATAACACTGGATTATCATAGTGCCCTTATAAAGTGCCCAAAGTATGCCCGGTTCTCACTTCATGTCTAGAAGCTTTTATGATTAAGATCATGATGATAATACCTCCGTGGTAAAATAATTACACGTTATGATACCCACCTAACAAAAATCATTAATCACATAACCAGAATGTAACTGTGGGGATGGCATCCGCACAAGCAACAGATTCACTGCTATAATCACAAGAAAGGTGAATAACTGTTGTTCTCATTCAACCCTTTGGGATGTTGGCTTCCCATCAAAAATATCATCTTACTCTCAAACCTAAAGAGGTCCCCATCAACATCACCTATCCCCCCCCCCCCCCCCCGAATGCCTTTGCTGAAATGTTTCAAACCAAATGCCTGAAGGCCCTTCGGGATCCCATTATGTTGGCGCAGGAAGTGGTTAGCTACAGGAGTCAAAGATTTAAATTCCTGATACTGCCGACATGCTCAAATAATCTGACCTTTAATGGTCTTATCGTTTTACCGATATATATCATATTGCATACATTAGGTGCAGTGCATAGATTGTAGTCAGATTTATGGATGGGATAAATGCTCACTGAAAAGTAATTATAGGTTCATGTTCACTTATTAGCGGGACCTTTGTTCTCAGCATGAGATAGAGCTAGAATCCCAGCTTATCAGTTAGAGCATACCTGACTCAATCCAACCAGTTTATTATGCAGATATAGCTTATTAATGGCTGGGGAACCTCGTGCAATCAATATACACAGTGAACAGCTCACATTCACCTAACAGTAGATTGGTCTTTTGGGATAGAAGTGGTGTGAGCTACTAGATGTATATGATATAAGAAATAAAATTGGGAAATCAACAGTTTACTCATAATTATATAGAGGTATCAGCTAATGTCTATGCCATTCTAGGGGCAGAGTCACAATCCTGAGTTGATCAGCATGAATGCATGTGGTCAGATTAGACCAGCACAGCATGCAAGCATATCCTGATATAAACTGTGGGTAGTTTGTGTAATTAATGCACATAGAAAATCACTCATACCTACCTAACAGTAAGAGCTAATGTGGCTTAACTGTTCTTCTTAAATGTGGTTTTGAATACTTCCTGCAGGATACTATACACAATAAACAGACACGGCAGCTTACCAGTGACAGCTTAACAAAGCGTATAGAAACCTGCAGTCTCAGTGGCAACTGTTGCAATGATTGTGGCAATGCTATAAAAACCATGTATTGTTGCAACTTTTGAGACAGCAATAGAACAGCCACAAGAGAGAGATACAAATGAACCACCCTGATAAATTAAATTAGTAAAATATACAGGCTGTGGGAAATTCTGTGTAACAAACACTGTACACAGCGGCCAGCTCACATTCATTTTATTTTAGAACTTATATGGTGGAATTGTATCTCTGATAAATAAATGCTCTCCTTAGGTTACTTGGTGTAACTAACAGACATAGGAGCAGCTCTAGGATTATATCATAATAATCACGGTTTGCTGCAACATTTTAAGACAGCAACTGAATAATTATATGATAGAGTCACACATGAGCCACAATTGTTGGATTTTGTGTAATAACTGTTTATTATCACTGTGTGCAGAGTTAACACAATTCGGTTCCTTTTGCACATGCACAAGTATGAATATAGAATAAAGCCTTAACCACAAATTGCAGGGACTGCTGATTAAAGTGATATACCCTTTTATAATTGGAATTAATAAAGGTACCTTAACAAATGAGGGTTTACGTGAGCAGCCTTTAACCTGCGGCCAGGTCTAGGCTATAGTTGCACACATTTAAGTACTATAAATTATACAGACACAATGAAGACACATGGAAGGATTTGTTATTATTTTTATTTTTGTGTAATGTTTGTGATTTTGTCTCATGATTTTTCACACTCTCAGGCATTTTATCTATATGAAATTAAAAGTAAAATTTTAAATATATTTACTCTTCTCCTTAAAGTGCGCCAACAAAGAGACAATCATTTTCTTTCCAGTATTTCTCATGGCAGGCATCTCCTGCAGAACTAGCGGCGGTGCTAGGGGGCACCAGCCAAAATCTTGCCTAGGGCATCATATTGGTTAGGGCCGGCTCTGATTCCCCCTGTGTGTTGAGGCAAACAATAGGTGAAAGCAGTGGTACTTTAAGAGAGCAGGAGGCCCGTGTGATCGCTGACATCGCTAGGCTGAAAATCGCTCAGTGCATACACACCGAGCTATTTTCCCCCTGCCCAGCGATATCAGCAGGGGTGAACGGCTTTCCATAGCAGGACGCTATGGAATGCCGCTCACCCCGCCGTTCATCTACTGGTAATACCAGTAGATGAACGGCGGCCGCAGGTGATGAAGCGGGAGCGTGCATCAGCGCTCACCGCTCATCGCTGGGGCATACACACTGGGCGGTTTTGAGCTGAAAGCAGCTCAAAACACCAAAAGTGAGCTGCTTTCAGCTCAAAATTGCTGTGAGAGGGAGCACTGATATGCCTACAGTACTGCACACATATTTACAAATGAAACATATGTAGCACTTCAGAGGTTTTGAAAAAAAGGAAGTTTTTGGGAACCGCACAAGTCCTCAAATAGATTAGTAGTATAATTAGTAGCCTCTGAAAAACTGAATTATCTCGAATTGCTTCTAGATATAGCAACAAGGGGTATGGATAGTCAATCTTGGCCCCACCTGGTTGTTGCTTTCAGTGGTGCTCCACAGAGTCAATGTAAGGCAGTACAGAAAAAAGTGTTTAGAAAGTAGACTCTTTTTTGGGAGCACTCTAATTCAGAGGGTAGAAATATAATTAATTAATTAATACTGGTAAAACCATTTTTATTAGATTTATACATTAAAAAATATTTTTAGGAGTATTTGCGTGAAAAATTAGAAGCTTTGCGAAAATATAAAACACATTATAATTGGTACGTGATATCCGTATCACAGTGTATCGGTTGCCGGAAATTAATGACTGTGGTTACAGAGTTCATACATCATTGCACATTAAGATTTATGTAATGTATGACCATCATTTATTCAGCAAGTATCCATTGTGGATTACAGTAGATGCTGAGAATTAAATCATAGGTCATATGAAAGTCAGGTGCCCCGTAGTATGTATATATGTAAATATATATGGGTGACACTTTCTAGGGGAGTCAATTTATTGCAGTACCAGGGTGTTCAGAGGTGGTCTCCCATCCTAGTACTAACCCGGCCTTTCACTGCTTAGCTTCCAAGGTCAGAAGAGATTGGGCATCTCCAGTGATGTATGACCGCAAATATTGTACTCTCCCTCTAAGATCACCAAAAAATGTGCAGCCACTTTGTTATAGGAGTTCCAAAGTGCCCAATGTTTTGGGTGTGGATGGCAATATAGGGGAGTAAAATTGTTGCAGTACCTGGGTGTTCAAAGGTGGTCACCCATCCTTTTACTGACCCGGCCTTTCACTGCTTAGCTTCCAAGATCGGAAGAGATTGGGCATTTCCAGTGAGGTATGACCGCAAATATTATACTCACCCTCCTCAATCATCCAAAAAATTATATTATAATTGTCAAAAAGTAGTAAGTTATATATACATAAGGTGCAATAAAAAATTGGGATAATATGTAGCCACCTGGCTTATTTACCCTGTAACAATCAGCCACAGGTAACAATATACACATGAGTGAAGGTCTATTGTGTGGGTATAATTTCTAAACACCACATAATGTCCACAATTAGGACTGGCCCATCACTCCATATATACATAAGGTGCAATAAAAAATTGGGATAATATGTAGCCACCTGGCTTATTCACCCTGTAACAATCAGCCACAGGTAACAGTATACACATGAGTGAAGGTCTATTGTGTGGGTATAATTTCTAAACACCACACAATGTCCACAATTAGGACTGGCCCATCACTCCAGAAAAAGCCCTAAGAACGCCATAAACGGTCGGACCACAAATAATTTTATAGGTGCAGGATATAATTATGCTGCACAGAGATGGGTTAATTTGTGGTATACCCTATTCGCACTTGACCAAGCAATAGATTAGAGGTGCCTGATGCATAGAGCCTCTAATGAATACCTGCATGTATTGTGGAAAAGCAGGCTAGAAATAGGTGCTTGTTATTCGTTTGCACATGTGTTGATGTGCTTAAGCATAATATGTTCAAAGTTCTGAGCATTTGCTGCAATTAGCCATTCTTATATTTCAAAAGGAAAAGAAAACAGTCAGTGATAATTGTAGAATTGATATCAGCTTGCTATTGATGTCTATAGCTAATGAGGAATTTCCCAATTGAAGGCCTTGATACTGGAGGTATACAATCCATATGGTATTGCTAATTGGGACAATTAATCCTATATTGTTCTTTAGCATAGTATGATGATATGACTGATAACTAAATTGTCACTTGTGGTAGCTGCTGTTAATTCACAGAAAGGAAGGAAGAAAGAAAAGAGAAGAGTGAAAAGAGAAACTTTTTTTTGTTTGCTGACAGGCTCTTGTCAGTGCAGATTGCAGTGAAAAAAGTGCAGGGTATACGATACCAGCTCCGGACTGGGTAGTGTCCCTGTTGGACCCGACTCCTGCCGTGCCCGTGCTCCTAAGGTTTCAGGGGCTGCAATGGCGTGTGGTCGAGGTCTCCTCGTTCAGAGGACGGAGCTTGCGGCCGTTTCCATGGTGATCGTTCTCGGGATTCCGGCTAGTGCGATCACGTGTGCGCATCACGTGATCGCTGTACTTCCTCCTGACGTACGTTTCGCATTCAGTGCTTGATCACAGGATGTGCAGGATGTGATCAAGCACTGAATGCGAAACGTACGTCAGGAGGAAGTACAGCGATCACGTGATGCGCACACGTGATCGCACTAGCCGGAATCCCGAGAACGATCACCATGGAAACGGCCGCAAGCTCCGTCCTCTGAACGAGGAGACCTCGACCACACGCCATTGCAGCCCCTGAAACCTTAGGAGCACGGGCACGGCAGGAGTCGGGTCCAACAGGGACACTACCCAGTCCGGAGCTGGTATCGTATACCCTGCACTTTTTTCACTGCAATCTGCACTGACAAGAGCCTGTCAGCAAACAAAAAAAAGTTTCTCTTTTCACTCTTCTCTTTTCTTTCTTCCTTCCTTTCTGTGAATTAACAGCAGCTACCACAAGTGACAATTTAGTTATCAGTCATATCATCATACTATGCTAAAGAACAATATAGGATTAATTGTCCCAATTAGCAATACCATATGGATTGTATACCTCCAGTATCAAGGCCTTCAATTGGGAAATTCCTCATTAGCTATAGACATCAATAGCAAGCTGATATCAATTCTACAATTATCACTGACTGTTTTCTTTTCCTTTTGAAATATAAGAATGGCTAATTGCAGCAAATGCTCAGAACTTTGAACATATTATGCTTAAGCACATCAACACATGTGCAAACGAATAACAAGCACCTATTTCTAGCCTGCTTTTCCACAATACATGCAGGTATTCATTAGAGGCTCTATGCATCAGGCACCTCTAATCTATTGCTTGGTCAAGTGCGAATAGGGTATACCACAAATTAACCCATCTCTGTGCAGCATAATTATATCCTGCACCTATAAAATTATTTGTGGTCCGACCGTTTATGGCGTTCTTAGGGCTTTTTCTGGAGTGATGGGCCAGTCCTAATTGTGGACATTGTGTGGTGTTTAGAAATTATACCCACACAATAGACCTTCACTCATGTGTATACTGTTACCTGTGGCTGATTGTTACAGGGTGAATAAGCCAGGTGGCTACATATTATCCCAATTTTTTATTGCACCTTATGTATATATGGAGTGATGGGCCAGTCCTAATTGTGGACATTATGTGGTGTTTAGAAATTATACCCACACAATAGACCTTCACTCATGTGTATATTGTTACCTGTGGCTGATTGTTACAGGGTAAATAAGCCAGGTGGCTACATATTATCCCAATTTTTTATTGCACCTTATGTATATATAACTTACTACTTTTTGACAATTATAATATAATTTTTTGGATGATTGAGGAGGGTGAGTATAATATTTGCGGTCATACCTCACTGGAAATGCCCAATCTCTTCCGATCTTGGAAGCTAAGCAGTGAAAGGCCGGGTCAGTAAAAGGATGGGTGACCACCTTTGAACACCCAGGTACTGCAACAATTTTACTCCCCTATATTGCCATCCACACCCAAAACATTGGGCACTTTGGAACTCCTATAACAAAGTGGCTGCACATTTTTTGGTGATCTTAGAGGGAGAGTACAATATTTGCGGTCATACATCACTGGAGATGCCCAATCTCTTCTGACCTTGGAAGCTAAGCAGTGAAAGGCCGGGTTAGTACTAGGATGGGAGACCACCTCTGAACACCCTGGTACTGCAATAAATTGACTCCCCTAGAAAGTGTCACCCATATATATTTACATATATACATACTACGGGGCACCTGACTTTCATATGACCTATGATTTAATTCTCAGCATCTACTGTAATCCACAATGGATACTTGCTGAATAAATGATGGTCATACATTACATAAATCTTAATGTGCAATGATGTATGAACTCTGTAACCACAGTCATTAATTTCCGGCAACCGATACACTGTGATACGGATATCACGTACCAATTATAATGTGTTTTATATTTTCGCAAAGCTTCTAATTTTTCACGCAAATACTCCTAAAAATATTTTTTAATGTATAAATCTAATAAAAATGGTTTTACCAGTATTAATTAATTAATTATATTTCTACCCTCTGAATTAGAGTGCTCCCAAAAAAGAGTCTACTTTCTAAACACTTTTTTCTGTACTGCACTTCAGAGGTTTGCAAGGAGGTCCTTCCGCAAACTTATTATTATTTATTTATTATCAGTTATTTATATAGCGCACACATATTCCGCAGCACTTTACAGAGAATATTTGGCCATTCACGTCAGTCCCTGCCCCAGTGGAGCTTACAATGTATATTCCTTACCACATGTATACACAGACACATTCACGCTAGGGTTAATTTTTTTGGGGAGCCAATTGACCTACCAGTATATTTTTGGATTGTGGGAGGAAACGGGAGTACCCGGAGGAAACCCACGCACAGTTAGGGCCATGGTGGGAATTGAACCCATGACCTCAGTGCTGTGAGGCTGTAATGCTAACCATTACACCATCTGTACCACCATTTATCATTTAAGCCATCTCCAAAGCAACCATTAAAAGTACATGTATGGGGTGGTATCTCCCGCAGGGGCCCAGGACCAATTTTTTATTTTAATCGAAATTATGTTTAAAATTGTAGTTATACTTTCAATAATGTCCTTTGAATTAATGGACACAAGCCTATCGGCACAAGCCTCCCTAATGCTCTTTAAACTTTAAACAGTACCCAAGCATTGTTAAACTATTAGTATAAATCTAATATACACCACTGGTTTAATTTTAATATACATGGCAATTTAATATACAGTACATACCCCACTGCTTTTATACAGGCATAGGGTTTGTAATCAACAAACTTTGGGACACCTGTGGAGATAGTTTTTTTTAATCAACTTTCAACAGTTGTAAATTATTAATACATGACTTGCACCCTGAAAAATGCCTTTCAGTTTTTAATAACCTAAACTTTATTTTAATTTCAACCACTTTACCATTTACCTTTGTAGGATTTCAGATAACTTACTGTACTTGAATTGCTATAATTATTAATTTATTTATTAACAGTTTCTTATATAGTGCAGAATATTTCGCTTTACAATGGGAGACAACAATGATAAAACATAACTGGGTAATAACAAACAGTCGTAGAGGTAGGAAGGCCCTGCTCACAAGATTACAATTTATTGGGAATTAGGCACTGATACACAACGATAGGTGCTATCTATTGCATACTGTAATTGTCCACCTTGTTCCTATACTGAAGATCCAGAAAATTGGCCTTGGTCATCAAGAAAATATTCAAAATATTGGCCTTGGTCTCCAGGAATATATGTGGATGAGCCTTGGTCTACAAAAAAATGTCCAGAAGGCCCGCCTTTGTCACGTACAATAAAGGTCTTGCCTTGTTCCTGTGCGATGATTGGATCTGGTCCGCATCCTGATCCCTTGCCTTCATTGTTGGTTGGGATATCTGAAGGCATCCCATTACAGTCACTACATACATTGCTGTTGATCTCAATTGGTAAAAACAAGATGCTGGTGAAGCAGTAGAGGGTGAGTATGAGCACTAGCTGCATTGTGAGCCACAGATCTGAGTCAGTACAGGGTACTGGAAGGCATCATAGTCTAATGACCATAAACTGTATTTTTCTCTTTTGTGTATGGTTAGTGTGGATTGACTATCCAAGTTTGTACAGCTGCTTGGATAAACTAGCTCTAACTAAGCGCATGGCAAGCTCACCTATATAGTGAGTTGTTGTGTTTGGTATCATACTCAAATGGCATGCTTTTGAGCTTTTTCACTATGGCTAAATTCTCTGAAATACTTTTGTTTGTATACTTTCCAGGTGTAAAACTCACTGTGGACTCTGATCTATGATCTAGCAATGCAGTACAAGACGGTTTGATATGCAAAACCATAAGTAATCATTTTCTTTGATAAAAATGAACTGTAGTAAAACTTGCCTCTTTCGGATGCCAACAGAGAAACGAGTTGAGCTTTTGCCATCATGCAGCACTATTAGCAGATGGTTATGTCTGTACATTGTTCAACTGTATGAACATGAAATAACTTCGATTTTATGGAAGAGGTTAATACATCATTTGACCTACAGTACTCCATACTGAGTACAGTAGGACAGAAACATGTGGTTCCTATAACATGGATGTAGTTGAACAATAGTATTGTTATCGTTATGGATACATGCAGATAACTGTTGATGTGCGGCTCAATTGAATGAATTGTGTCATCTGTAACTAGAGCAGTGTGGCTGGGGTGATCACACAGGGTGTAAAGCCAAATGTGGGTACTGTCACTCGCCATTACCCCAGCTACACATGATCCTTCCTGTCTTAAGGGGCACCCTTGCCAGAATTCCTACTCCTCACCAACGCCGCAGGCCAAGACCTCTAACCCCTTAATCAATTTTGTAGCTCGCCTCTGAACCCTCTCAAGTTCCAAGATATGTTTTTTATAGTGTGGTGCCCAAAACTGTACACAATATTCCAGGTGCGACCGCACCAATGGCAGTGGCAGGATTACACTCTCATCCCTTGTATCAATTCCCCATTTTATGCATGCTAACACCTTAGTTGCCTTCATTGCTGCACTATGACATTGAGTGCTGCTACTAAGTCCATTATCAATGAGCAACCCCAAATCTTTTTCAAATACTGTTTCCCCCACATTTTCTCCATTTAATTTATAGGCTGCATGTTTATTTTTAGTCCCAAAGAGCATAACTTAAAATTTTTCCATATTGAACCTCATTCTCCATTTATCTGCCCAAACTTCCACTTTAAATAAGTCATTCTGTAGGGACTCAACATCCATGTCTAAATTAATTACCCTACACAGTTTGGTATCATCTGCAAAAATTTACACTGTGCTTCCCAGTCCTACTCCTAGGTCATAAATAAATATATTGAACAGTAGTGCACGAGTACGGACCTGTGTGGTATTCCACTGTATATTGAGGCCCAGCTGGAAAACATCCCATTAACCACCACTCGCTGTTCCCTGTTATCTAGTCAATTACTTACCCAAGTACAAAAGGTGTTACCTAAACCAAGCTCTCTTAATTTGAAATTCAGTCTTATGTGTGGCACTGTGTTGAAGGCTTTAGCAAAATCCAAACAGACCACATCTACTGCATTTCCCTGGTCAAGATTGTTGCTCACTTTCTCATAGAAGCTAATTAAGTTAGTTTGGCATGACCTATCCCTCACAAAACCATGCTGGTTCCTATTAATAACCTTGGTGGTTTCCAAGTACTCCTGTATGCTATCCCTTTTTATACCTTCCAATATTTCCCCACTATTGATGTCAAGCTTACAGGTCCATACTTACCAGGATGAGTTTTATTTCCCTTTTTAAATACTGGCACTGCCTCTGCTATACACCAGTCCTTCAGTACCATGCCTGATGCAATTGAAACATAGAAAATCAAATACAGATGGAGCCATGTTCATCTGAGTGTTATGCACACCAGTGCCTGCAGGAAAGTACTGGTGTCAGAACTGTTATGCACTCCAGTGTCTGCAGGAATGTACTGGTGTTTGAACTGTTATGCAAAACAAATGGACTCACAGACAAACTGGGGAATATGACATAACATACACAGAAGGTGATAGGGTAACAAAATACACACAAAGTGAACAGAGAAGCCCAGAGGCTAAGGAACTGGGTATCTCACTTGTATTAGAACTGTTCAGATGGAAAAAGCAAGATGTAGTGTTTTAATACGTAGAGAACCCGAAATGCTGTTGCTAAGGGCAACAGCAAAACCCTAAAGGGTTACCAACGGGTGTGGCAGTAAACTCCTTGGTCAGAGATGGAATGATAGACACAAGGAGATTCTCCACAATCCTAATTCTCACTTGCAGTGCACAGGTTTTAGCTTACTGCCACTAAACTGACCCCTGACACCTAGCACAGTGAGACAGGATTAGACAGGCAAGTCTTAGAATACAGCCGCAAACTTGCTAAGTTCACAGAGTAGTAACAGAACCCCAGCAAGCTAAACGACTGACTCCAGTCTTACTGCTAGGTCTGGATTGGCAGAGTGTAATACCAAATCCCCAGGCCTATTTGCAGTAAGCAACAAACAAATACAAAGCTACACAGTACTGGCTAACTTTCATGAACTGACTAACCAACAAAGATTCAGCAGCATCTGCTTACCCTGAAAAGAGGCCTTATAAAGCAGGTGCTGTCCACGCCCCACTCAGACCTCACAGACTGTGAGCACAAAAACCAGCACCGGATCCCCTGCCGTGCACAGAGCCTATAACCACTGCACAGCAAAAGACCCGAACCGGAGTATCAGCTGCGCTCAGGTTACTCCACTAGCACTTGTCTCCCGGTTGCCATGACGACGTGGCAGCACAGGGCAGGAGACCCTAACACTGAGGCGGCTCCATCGCAGGCGTGCACTCCCGGTGTGACTAGGCGATCCGTCCACCTAGTCATGCCGGGAGTGCACAGAGACCTCCATCTGGGTGCGCCCACCCACCCAGATGGAGACACTCTCCCATTCTTGCGCCCAGGCACAGACGGAGCCACTACTAGTGTGGCTCCATCTGTATAAAGGCCTTGTCAGTTCCGAATTAAGCTCCATAAGAACCCTTGGGTAAAGTCCATCAAGACCAGGAGTTATTGATCTTATTTATCTTAATTTTATTTAGTCTCTCCCAGACTACTTCCTCACTTAAATAAGTATTCAGCAATGGGATGTTATTATTGCTTTTGTTGTGCACTACTCCCAGCATCTGGTCCTCTCTAGTAAACACTGCTGGGAAAAAAAATCTATATTTCTGCATTATCTTTGTCATCGTTAATCAAGAATCCAAACTTGCCTTTTAGTTGTCCTACAGTATTTTCTATTTTTTTTAACCTTTTACTGTTTATATACTTAAAAAACTGTTTTGGGTTTGTTTTACTCTCCTTAGCAATTTGCTTCTCGTTTTCTATCTTAGCTATCATGATTTCTTTTTTGCATTTTTTTTTGTTAAATTCCTTGTAGTACTGGAATGATTCTGCCCTCCCATTGGATTTAAATGCTTTGAAAGCATGCCTCTTTTAATCCATTTCTCCCTTTACCTTCTTATTAAGCCACATTGGTTTGAATTTAATTCTCCTTCATTTACTGTCCACAGGAATGAACTTATGAGTATACTTTTCGAGCAAGGATAGTCGAGCAAATAAGGTAATAATCAATACTTTGAGGTTTTTGCCTTTGTTGATATTTGCATTTGCAAACCTTCAAGATTTCTCAAAACTCCTGCACAGGAACATCAAGAGGCAGCATTGGAGAATGCTCCATTGTGTAAGATTATCAGATATATTGTCTACATCAGACATATCACACATTGACACATATTACACATATCATACAATCAGACGTTCTCTCTTCAGAATGGAGGTTTAAACTAAATTCAATCTCGTGCATCATACATGTCCTTTTGTACAGTAGCACAAAATGGAGAAATACATGCATATCAAGTACAAACTGATAATGTGTAGCTATTTATCATTTGAAACAAACAAACAAACAAACAAACAAACAAATAAAGCCAGGAAAGCCGGTATATGTTTTGGAAGCATTGTTCAACATGTAATTAATATTTACACAATCTTGGTGGAAGCTAAACAAATATTTCTTGATGCAAATATTTGCAGAAGAGTAGCATAAAAATGTCATTGTGCACATATTTTTGTGTATTTTGTTTGCTCACATGCATGTGTATGCACATGGAAATTTTAGGAAAATCCATAATAAATGTGGTTGATGTGTAGTAATATGCCTGATTCTTCACCTAAATGCAAAAAAAAAAAAAGATTCTGTTTTTGTTTGTCTGTATTAGAAGTTCTTAACCTTTTTAAGTGCTTGTACGCCATCAGTTTTATTATATAGGTATCTAAAACGTGCTAAATGTAAACTCTTACCATACTTTACAGACTCATGAGTGGTGAGCAGATGGATAGATATCCTGTAATTCCCTAAATTATCCATATTGATCCTTATAGAAATACAAAATATACAGTGCACACTGAGCCATGATACAGCCATATTTCAAATATTCTGTGTCAAAAATAACATTGCCATGGATAAAAGATACCACAAAAGGAGCATTACAAATACAGATAAAATTTAAATTCATGTCAAACTCAAATGAGATAGTATATTACTAACACTTTTATCTGTCATGCGATGTGCACTATACAGTATGTTTCTCTAACGTAGTGGATGCTGGGGACTCCATAAGGACCATGGGAATAGACGGGCTCCGCAGGAGACATGGGCACTTTAAGAAAGAATTTGGATTCTGGTGTGCTCTGGCTCCTCCCTCTATGTCCCTCCTCCAGACCTCAGTTTGAATCTGTGTCCGGACGAGCTGGGTGCTGTTTAGTGAGCTCTCCTGAGCTTGCTATAAGAAAGTATTTTGTTAGGTTTTTTATTTTCAGGGAGATCTGCTGGCAACAGGCTCCCTGCATCGTGGGACTGAGGGGAGAGAAGCAGCCCTACTCTCTGAAGATAGGTCCTGCTTCTTAGGCTACTGGACACCATTAGCTCCAGAGGGATCGTACACAGGATCTCACCCTTTGTCGTCCGATCCCGGAGCCGCGCCGCCGTCCCCCTCGCAGAGCCGGAAGACAGAAGCCTGTGAAAGAAGCAAGAAGACTTCGAAATCGGCGGCAGAAGACTCCAGTCTTCACTGAGGTAGCGCCATTGCTCCCACACTACACCCACATACTCCGGTCACTGTAGGGTGCAGGGAACAGGGGGGGGGGGGTGCCCTGGGCAGCAATTAGGACCTCTTGGCAAAAAGTTAAAAAGTAGACCTATATACAGTTGGGCACTGTATATATGTATGAGCCCCCGCCATAATATAGTATAAAAACGCTAGACAGAAGCCCGCTGCTGAGGGGGCGGGGCTTCTTCCTCAGCACTCACCAGCGCCATTTTTTCTCCACAGCTCCACTGAAAGGAAGCTCCCCAGGCTCTCCCCTGCAGATACACGGTAGAAGAGGGTAAAAAGAGAGGGGGGGCACATAAATTAGGCGCAAAAACATTATATACAGCAGCTACTGGGTTAACACTAAGTTACTGTGTGATTCCTGGGACATATAGCGCTGGGGTGTGTGCTGGCATACTCTCTCTGTCTCTCCAAAGGGCCTTGTGGGGGAACTGTCTTCAAAAAAAGAGCATCCCCTGTGTGTGTGGTGTGTCGGTACGATTGTGTCGACATGTTCGACAAGGAAGGCTATGTGGAAGCAGAGCGGGAGCAAATGAATGTGGTGTCTCCGCCGACGGCGCCGACACCTGATTGGATGGATATGTGGAAGGTTTTAAATGATAATGTTAATTCCTTGCATAAAAGGTTGGATAAAGCTGAAACATTAGGAAAGTCAGGGTCTCAGCCCATGCCTGATCTGATGTCGCAGAGGCCGTCAGGGTCTCAGAAGCGCCCACTATCCCAAATTGTTGACACAGATACCTTCTGACTCCAGTGTCGATTATGATGATGCAAAGTTACAGCCTAAATTGGCTAAAGCCATCCGTTATATGATTATAGCAATGAAGCATGTGTTGCACATCACAGAGGAAACCCCAGTCCCTGACAAGAGGGTTCATATGTATGGGGAAAAAAGGCAGGAGGTGACCTTTCCCCCTTCACATGAGCTAAATGAGTTATGTGAAAAGGCTTGGGAATCTCCAGATAAAAAACTGCAGATTTCCAAGAGGATGCTTATGGCGTATCCCTTCCCGCCAACGGACAGGTTACGCTGGGAATCCTCCCCTAGGGTGGATAAAGCTCTAACACGCTTATCCAAGAGGGTAGCCCTGCCATCACAGGATACGGCCACCCTAAAAGATGCTGCGGATAGAAAGCAAGAGGGTACCCTGAAGTCCATTTATACACATTCAGGTACCTTATTAAGGCCGGCAATTGCGTCGGCCTGGGTGTGTAGTGCTGTAGCAGCATGGACGGATACCTTATCTGAGGAACTGGATACCTTAGACAAGGATACTATATTAATGACCCTGGGGCATATAAAAGACGCTGTCCTATATATGAGAGATGCTCAAAGAGACATTAGCCTACTGGGCTCTAGAATAAATGCAATGTCGATTTCTGCCAGAAGGGTCCTGTGGACTCGGCAATGGACAGGCGATGCCGACTCAAAAAGGCACATGGAGGTTTTACCTTACAAGGGTGAGGAATTGTTTGGGGAGGGTCTCTCGGACCTGGTCTCCACAGCTACTGCTGGAAAGTCAAATTTTTTGCCATATGTTCCCTTACAACCTAAGAAAGCACCGTATTACCAAATGCAGTCCTTTCGATCACAAAAAGACAAGAAAGTCCGAGGTGCGTCCTTTCTTGCCAGAGGCAGGGGCAGAGGTAGGAAGCTGCACAACACAGCTAGTTCCCAGGAACAGAATTCCTCCCCGGCTTCCACTAAATCCACCGCATGACGCTGGGGCTCCACAGGCGGAGCTAGGCCCGGTGGGGGCGCGTCTCCGAAATTTCAGCCACAAGTGGGTTCACTCCCAGGTGGATCCCTGGGCAATAGAAATTGTGTCTCAGGGATACAAGCTGGAATTCGAAGAGATGCCCCCTCACCGATACCTCAAATCGGCCCTGCCAACTTCCCCATTAGAGAGGAAAATAGTGTTAGCTGCAATTCACAAATTGTATCTTCAGCAGGTGGTGGCCAAGGTTCCCCTCCTTCAGCAAGGGAAGGGTTATTATTCGACCATATTTGTGGTACCGAAACCGGACGGTTCGGTCAGACCCATATTGAATTTAAAATCTCTGAACGTATACCTGGAAAGTTTCAAGTTCAAGATGGAATCGCTCAGAGCGGTCATTGCAAGTCTGGAAGAGGGGAATTTTATGGTGTCTCTGGACATAAAGGATGCATACCTTCATGTCCCTATTTATCCACCTCATCAGGCGTACCTCAGATTTGTGGTACAGGATTGTCATTACCAATTTCAGACGTTGCCGTTTGGTCTCTCCACGGCACCGAGAATACTTACCAAGGTGATGGCAGAAATTATGGTACTCCTGCGGAAGCAAGGGGTCACAATTATCCCATTCTTGGACGATCTCCTCATAAAAGTGAGGTCAAGAGAGCAGTTGCTGATCAGCGTAGCATGCTCTCTGGAAGTATTAGGTCAGCACGGCTGGATTCTGAATATTCCAAAGTCGCAGTTGATTCCTACGACTCGTCTGCCCTTCCTGGGCATGATTCTGGACACAGACCAGAAAAGGGTTTATCTCCCGATGGAGAAGGCTCAGGAACTCATGACACTGGTCAGAGACCTATTAAAACCAAAAAAGGTGTCGGTGCATCACTGCACACGAGTCCTGGGAAAGATGGTGGCATCATACGAGGCCATTCCTTTCGGCAGGTTCCATGCGAGGACTTTTCAATGGGATCTCCTGGACAAATGGTCCGGATCACATCTTTAGATGCATCGGTTAATCATCCTATCCCCCAGGGCCAGGGTGTCTCTCCTGTGGTGGCTGCAGAGTGCTCACCTTCTGGAGGGCCGCAGATTCGGCATTCAGGACTGGGTCCTGGTGACCACGGATGCAAGCCTCCGGGGGAGGGGGGCGGTCACACAGGGAAGAAATTTCCAAGGCCTGTGGTCAAGTCAGGAGACTTGCCTTCACATCAACATCCTGGAACTAAGGGCCATATACAACGCCCTACGTCAAGCGGAGTCCCTACTTCGCGACCAACCGGTTCTAATTCAGTCAGACAACATAACCGCAGTGGCTCATGTAAACCATCAAGGCGGCACAAGAAGCAGAGTGGCGATGGCGGAAGCCACCAGGATTCTTCGCTGGGCGGAGAATCACGTAAGTGCACTGTCAGCAGTGTTCATCCCGCGAGTGGACAACTGGGAAGCAGACTTCCTCAGCAGGCACGACTTACACCCGGGAGAGTGAGGACTTCATCAAGAAGTCTTCACACAGATTACAAGTCGGTGGGAACTACCACAGATAGACATGATGGCATCACGCCTCAACAAGAAGCTACAGAGCTATTGCGCCAGGTCAAGGGACCCTCAGGCGGTAGCTGTAGATGCCCTGGTGACACCGTGGGTGTTCCAGTTGGTCTATGTATTTCCTCCTCTTCCTCTCATACACAAGGTACTGAGGATAATAAGAAAAAGAGGAGTAAGAACAATTCTCATTGTTCCAGATTGGCCACGAAGGACTTGGTATCCAGATCTGCAATAATTGCTTACAGAGGATCCGTGGCCTCTTCCTCTAAGACAGGACCTGTTGCAACAGGGACCCTGTCTCTTCCAAGACTTACCGCGGCTGCGTTTGACGGCATGGCGGTTGAACGCCGGATCCTAGCAGAAAAGGGTATTCCGGAGGAGGTCATTCCTACGCTGATAAAGGCTAGGAAGGACGTAACAGCAAAACATTATCACCGGATATGGCGAAAATATGTTTCTTGGTGTGAGGCCTGCAATGCTCCTACAGAGGAGTTTCAGCTGGGCCGTTTCCTTCACTTCCTTCAGTCCGGAGTGGATTTGGGCCTGAAGTTAGGCTCAATTAAGGTCCAGATTTCGGCCCTTTCCATTTTCTTTCAAAAGGAGTTGGCTTCTCTGCCAGAAGTTCAGAAATTTGTGAAAGGAGTGCTGCATATTCAGCCTCCTTTTGTGCCTCCAGTGGCACCTTGGGATCTTAACGTGGTGTTGAGTTTCCTGAAATCACACTGGTTTGAACCACTTAAAACAGTGGAGTTGAAATATCTTACGTGGAAGGTGGTCATGCTATTAGCCTTGGCTTCGGCTAAGCGTGTGTCAGAATTAGCGGCTTTGTCTCATAAAAGCCCATATCTGGTTTTCCATATGGATAGAGCGGAATTGAGGACACGTCCACAATTTCTGCCAAAAGTGGTCTCCTCCTTTCATAGGAACCAATCTATTGTGGTGCCTGTGGCTACTCGTGACTTGGAGGATTCCGAGTTACTAGATGTAGTCAGGGCTTTAAAAGTTTATGTAGCCAGAATGGCTAGAGTCAGGAAAACGGAGTCACTGTTTATCCTGTATGCATCCAACAAGCTTGGGGCTCCTGCTTCAAAGCAGACTATTGCTCGCTGGATCTGTAGCACGATTCAGCAGGCTCATGCTGTGGCTGGATTGCCGCAGCCAAAATCAGTGAAAGCCCATTCCACTAGGAAGGTGGGCTCTTCTTGGGCGGCTGCCCGAGGGGTCTCGGCATTACAGCTATGCCGAGCTGCTACTTGGTCAGGTTCAAACACTTTTGCAAAGTTCTACAAGTTTGATACCCTGGCTGAGGAGGACCTATCGTTTGCTCAATCGGTGCTGCAGAGTCATCCGCACTCTCCCGCCCGTTTGGGAGCTTTGGTATAATCCCCATGGTCCTTACGGAGTCCCCAGCATCCACTAGGACGTTAGAGAAAATAAGATTTTACTTACCGGTAAATCTATTTCTCGTAGTCCGTAGTGCGGACTTCTTCTGCAATACTTGTATATAGTTATTGCTTAAATAAGGGTCATGTTATAGTTGCATCAGGGTTTATCTGATGCTCTGTTGTTGTTCATACTGTTAACTGGGTAAAGTTATAACAAGTTATACGGTGTGATTGGTGTGGCTGGTATGAGTCTTACCCTGGATTCCCAAAATCCTTTCCTTGTACTGTCAGCTCTTCCGGGCACAGTTTCTTTAACTGAGGTCTGGAGGAGGGACATAGAGGGAGGAGCCAGAGCACACCAGAATCCAAATTCTTTCTTAAAGTGCCAATGTCTCCTGCGGAGCCCGTCTATTCCCATGGTCCTTACGGAGTCCCCAGCATCCACTACGGACTACGAGAAATAGATTTACCGGTAAGTAAAATCTTATTTTTTTCTTTTATTTTTACATGCCTCAATATAGAGTAAGAAGGCATCTATGAAGAGTTGTATACTAAGGGGGGTATTCAATGCTTGTCGGATCCTTTCAGACTGAAAGGATCCGACAATGCAGTGTTCAATGAGCGGCCAAATGCGACAGGATTTGCCCATTCCCGACAATGCCAATCCGACTTTTTTAAAGTTGGATTGACATTGTCGTATCCGGGGCCAAAACCTGACGGATTTGGCCGTGGAATCTGACAAAGCACATGGATCCGTGGCTAATCCGCCGATCCACATGTTTTCTGACAAGTCGGAATTGCCGACTTGTTAGAAAAAATGCAGCCCCATTGAATAGATCAGAACAGTTTCCGACTTGAAAAAGTCAGAAACTGACGTCTTTCCGACAAGACGGAAGTTTATGACTACAATTGAATACCCCCCTAAGCCTTTAGACTTAGCACACTAAGGGGGAATTCAATTGTCCCCGCTAAATTTTCTCATAAAAAAATGGGGTAGTATTGCGATTTTTGCCCAGTATTTCTCATTGGGGTATACAATCATGCCCCATTTTTTGTGCAAAAATGTTGCTGTTTTCTTGTGAAAATGCATAGGATCCAGGAAAAGTTCCTAGACTTATGTGTTTTGCAGCTGCATCCATAAAAACAGGGCCTCAGGCAGGTGAAAAAAATCCCTGATGACGGACTGGCATCAGGGACAATTAAATAGTTCCAGTGGGGGTCAATTTGCCATGGCAATTAACAGCGGACAATTGAAAACTCTCCTAAAGCATGAGTTTAGTTTAGTCTATAGAGTATCACACACTATAATTATTATTTAATTTTTTTTTGTTAACATCATGCCAGTGGGGTATATGCAATTCACGGCGAATCGCGGCAATTTTTCGCCGTTTTTTAATTCGACTAAATTCGCCAGGTGAATTCCGGAAGGTGGCTTCCGGAATTCACCATATTCAATGAAAAACGGATTCGCCAGAATCGCGGGCAAAAATCGGCCAATTTGGCGGATTTTGCCGCGATTTAAAAAAACGGGAAAAAACGTGAAAAACCCGGAAAAAAAAATGGCGTGGGGTCCCCCCTCCAAAGCATAACCAGCCTCGGGCTCTTCGAGCTGGTCCTGGTTCTAAAAATGCAGGGGAAAAATTGGGCAGGGATCCCCCGTATTTTTAAAACCAGCACCGGGCTCTGCGCCTGGTGCTGGTGCCAAAAATACGGGGGACAAAAAGAGTAGGGGTCCCCCGTATTTTTAACACCAGCATCGGGCTCCACTAGCTGGACAGATAATGCCACAGCCGGGGGTCACTTTTATGCCGTGCCCTGCGGCCGTGGCATTAAATATCCAACTAGTCACCCCTGGCCGGGGTACCCTGGGGGAGTGGGGACCCCTACAATCAAGGGGTCCCCCCCCAGCCACCCAAGGGCCAGGGGTGAAGCCCGAGGCTGTCCCCCCCATCCAATGGGCTGCGGATGGGGGGGCTGATAGCCTTTTGTGATAATAAAAAGATATTGTTTTTTCCAGTAGTACTACAAGTCCCAGCAAGCCTCCCCCGCAAGCTGGTACTTGGAGAACCACAAGTACCAGCATGCGGGAGAAAAACGGGCCCGCTGGTACCTGTAGTACTACTGGAAAAAAAATACCCAAATAAAAACAGTACACAGACACCTTGATAGTAAAACTTTATTACACACTACCGACACACACATACTTACCTATGTTGACACGCCGACTGCCACGGTCTCCGACGATCCGAGGGTACCTGTGAAAAAATTATACTCACCTTCCAGCGTCCAGAGGTACATCCAGGTCCAGAGATAATCCACGTACTTGGCAAAACAAAAAAACGAACACCGATCCATACCGGACTGAAAGGGGTCCAATGCTTTCACATCAGACCCCTTTCTCCCGAATCCCGGGACATCACATGACTCCTGTCACTGAAGTCCCTTCAGCCAATCAGGAAGCGCTACTTCCGTGGCGCTCACCTGATTGGCTGTGCACTGTCTGAGCTGTCAGACAGCGCATCGCAAAGCCGCTCCATTACTTTCAATGGTGGGAACTTTGCGGGTAGCGGTGGGGTTAACCCGCGGTCAGCCGCTGACCGGCGGGTGACCTCACCGCTAGCCGCTAAGTTCCCACCATTGAATATAATGGACTGGGCTGTGCGATGCGCTGTCTGCTCAGACGCGCAGAGCCAATCAGGTGAGCGCAACGAAGTTGCGCTTCCTGATTGGCTATAGAGACCTTTCTGTGACAGCTGTCACTGACAGGTCTCTCTGCATTCGGGGATAGGGGTCTCATGTGTCAGCATGGGACCCCTTTCAGTCCGGCATGGAGCGGGTATTTGCGTTTTGTTTTTTTCTACAAGTACGTGGATTTATCTCTGGACCATGGCTGAGGTGAGTATATTGATCTTTTATTTTCAGGTACCCCTGGATTCTACATGGAGAAGAGGACCGATGTCGGCGTGTGAACATAGGTAAGTATGTGTGTGTCGACGTATGAAATAAAGTTTTACTTTCACGGTGTGTGTGTCCTGTTTTTATTTGGGTATTTTTTTTCCAGTAGTACTACAGGTACCAGCGGGCCCGCTTTTCTCCCGCATGCTGGTACTTGTGGTTCTCCAAGTACCAGCTTGCGGGGGAGGCTTGCTGGGACTTGTAGTACTGCTGGAAAAAACAATATTCTTTTCATGATCACAAAAGGCTATCAGCCCCCCCATCCGCAGCCCATTGGATGGGGGGGGACAGCCTCGGGCTTCACCCCTGGCCCTTGGGTGGCTGGGGGGGGACCCCTTGATTGAAGGGGTCCCCACTCCCCCAGGGTACCCTGGCCAGGGGTGACTAGTTGGATATTTAATGCCACGGCCGCAGGGCACGGCATAAAAGTGACCCCCGGCTGTGGCATTATCTGTCCAGCTAGTGGAGCCCGATGCTGGTGTTAAAAATACGGGGGACCCCTACTCTTTTTGTCCCCCGTATTTTTGGCACCAGCACCAGGCGCAGAGCCCGGTGCTGGTTTTAAAAATACGGGGGATCCCCTGTCAATTTTTTCCCCGCATTTTTAGAACCAGGACCAGCTCGAAGAGCCCGAGGCTGGTTATGCTTTGGAGGGGGGACCCCACGCCATTTTTTTTTAGGATTTTACCGTTCCAGCAATAAAAAAAAATTAAAAAAAAAATAATATTTTAAAAAATATATAAATAATATTTGTGCCTCCAAAAAAAAAAAAAAGTACCTAATCCCTTCTAATATAAATAGATCTGCTATTCCCCCCCAAAAAAAACACAAAAAAAAAACATGTTTAAATTTTTTTTATTTGTTTTCACCCTCCAAAGTGTGGCGGATTGAAAATGACGAATTTGCTGTCTAAAAGCACTGCTGTCGAATTTCCAAACTTGAATTGAATATGCTTTGGTCGAATTGCAGCACTTGTATCATTGCAGAAAAGTCGAATTTGCAAAAATTCGAATTTCAAAAAGTCGAATTTTGAAAGTCCGTTTTTTGGTCGGAAAGCACTGAATTGCATAGGCAAATTTTTTTTTTGGTCGAAAATGACCCGAAATTCGACAATTTCGGGAATTCGACCGCAGATTGAAGAAAATTTGAAGCTTCAACTTCCTTCTGTGGGAGAGGTATGTTTGTTTTACAGTCATTCTGTAGATAGCCAAAATGTTAACAGCATAATGTCAAGTGCAGATTGGTAAAATATCATGTTTATCATGTTTACTTTACAGTTATAATGTTAATGCTGACATAAAAATGCACATCTGTGAACCATTTGACTACATCTCCTTCCTGGCTGCACATCAGAAACATTAATTATGTGGCATTTGTAATTGTACACCATTGGACCAGCCCAACCCTGGTTACAGGTATAAAAGACAAGAACCCTCCCTGTACCAACATCCATCATGAATTTGCTGTCACATGGTAATTCTGCTGTATGGCCATCAGCATATTCCTGATGGTCCTAGGGTTGTTGGCACATCTTTCTTTCCTCACCTTGTGGTTATTCATCCGTTATCTGACCAATGTATTTCTTTGGCATTGTGCTGGGCATATTTTATTTCTTTGTTATATATTTATTTTTTGTTATCACCTCCATTTGCTGTTTTTATTTCCATCAAATATTCTGTGTCATTCCATCTGTTATACGATTTATTTTCACTCAATACATTACACAGTGGCCCTCATTCCGAGTTGTTCGCTCGGTAAAAATCTTCGCATCGCAGCGATTTTCCGCTTAATGCGCATGCGCAATGTCCGCACTGCGCCAAGTAAATTTGCTATGCAGTTAGGATTTTTACTCACGGCTTTTTCATCGTTCTGGCGATCGTAATGTGATTGACAGGAAATGGGTGTTACTGGGTGGAAACAGGCCGTTTTATGGGCGTGTGGGAAAAAACGCTACCGTTTCCGGAAAAAATGTAGGAGTGGCTGGAGAAACGGGGGAGTGTCTGGGCGAACGCTGGGTGTGTTTGTGACGTCAAACCAGGAACGACAAGCACTGAACTGATCGCAGATGCCGAGTAAGTCTGAAGCTACTCAGAAACTGCTACGAGGTGTGTAATCGCAATATTGCGAATACATCGTTCGCAATTTTAAGATGCTAAGA
The DNA here is from genome assembly GCF_028390025.1 of Pseudophryne corroboree. Taxonomy (NCBI): domain Eukaryota; kingdom Metazoa; phylum Chordata; class Amphibia; order Anura; family Myobatrachidae; genus Pseudophryne; species Pseudophryne corroboree. Next base: position 619,350,344 of record NC_086445.1, read on the forward strand.
TTCACTCCCAGTAGGCGGCGGCTTAGCATGAGCAAATCTGCTAAAATTCACTTGCGAGCGAACAACTCGGAATGAGGGCCAATGTCTTTTTCCTCACATTACTCAATAGATATCATCTTATTGCATATACTACATATTAAGGAGATTGTTTATTGCTTTTGTTATGCTTTATAATACTTTACTGATTTTCATGTTTACAATGTCCACTTCCCTTTTACTGGATAGATGATATATGTACCATACTTTGGGGGTTATTCAGAGTTGTTAGCGATCCAAAAAAGCACACTAATGGGGAAAACCATGTTGCACTGAAGGTGGGGCAGATGTAACGTGCAGAGAGATTTCGATTTGGGTGTGTTATATTTTTTCTGTGCATTGTAAATACTGGCTGCTTTCATTTTACACTGCAATTTATATATCAGTTTGAACACACCCCACCCAAATCTAACTATCTCTGCACATGTTACATCTGCCCCACCTGCAGTGCAACATGGTTTTGCCCATTAGTGAGATTGGTATTTGAGATTAATTTCTGTATAACCCATCAGCTTACAGTCATTTGTGTTTTGTAAACTATATTATCTAGGTTTTCACAAATTTTTGCACAATTTACAGCATTTATATGATTACATTTTCTTAATTTTCAAATAAAAAATATGTATAAACAATCTATAAACTTGCTTTTAGTAACTTATTATTATTTAAACTTACTACATAGTTATGAGGTGAGTTTATGAATTATATTCTTGTTAGAGATGTGCACTTGAAATTTTTCGGGTTTTGTGTTTTGGTTTTGGGTTCGGTTCCGCGGCCGTGTTTTTGGTTCGACCGCGTTTTGGCAAAACCTCACCGAATTTTTTTTGTCGGATTCGGGTGTGTTTTGGATTCGGGTGTTTTTTTCAAAAAACACTAAAAAACAGCTTAAATCATAGAATTTGGGGGTCATTTTGATCCCAAAGTATTATTAACCTCAAAAACCATAATTTCCACTCATTTTCAGTCTATTCTGAACACCTCACACCTCACAATATTATTTTTAGTCCTAAAATTTGCACCGAGGTCGCTGGATGACTAAGCTAAGCGACCCTAGTGGCCGACACAAACACCTGGCCCATCTAGGAGTGGCACTGCAGTGTCACGCAGGATGGCCCTTCCAAAAAACACTCCCCAAACAGCACATGACGCAAAGAAAAAAAGAGGCGCAATGAGGTAGCTGTGTGAGTAAGCTAAGCGACCCTAGTGGCCGACACAAACACCTGGCCCATCTAGGAGTGGCACTGCAGTGTCACGCAGGATGGCCCTTCCAAAAAACACTCCCCAAACAGCACATGACGCAAAGAAAAAAAGAGGCGCAATGAGGTAGCTGTGTGAGTAAGATAAGCGACCCTAGTGGCCGACACAAACACCTGGCCCATCTAGGAGTGGCACTGCAGTGTCACGCAGGATGGCCCTTCCAAAAAACACTCCCCAAACAGCACATGACGCAAAGAAAAAAAGAGGCGCAATGAGGTAGCTGTGTGAGTAAGCTAAGCGACCCTAGTGGCCGACACAAACACCTGGCCCATCTAGGAGTGGCACTGCAGTGTCACGCAGGATGGCCCTTCCAAAAAACACTCCCCAAACAGCTCATGACGCAAAGAAAAAAAGAGGCGCAATGAGGTAGCTGTGTGAATAAGATAAGCGACCCTAGTGGCCGACACAAACACCTGGCCCATCTAGGAGTGGCACTGCAGTCTCACGCAGGATGGCCCTTCCAAAAAACACTCCCCAAACAGCACATGACGCAAAGAAAAAAAGAGGCGCAATGAGGTAGCTGTGTGAGTAAGATAAGCGACCCTAGTGGCCGACACAAACACCTGGCCCATCTATTTGGTGTTTTGGATTTTACATGCTCTGTACTATGACATTGGGCATCGGCCTTGGCAGACGACGTTGCTGGCATTTCATCGTCTCGGCCATGACTAGTGGCAGCAGCTTCAGCACGAGGTGGAAGTCGATCTTGATCTTTCCCTATTTTTGGAACCTCAACATTTTTGTTCTCCATATTTTAATAGGCACAACTAAAAGGCACCTCAGGTAAACAATGAAGATGGATGGATACTAGTATACTTATGGATGACGAGCGACTGCCGACACAGAGGTAGCTACAGCCGTGGACTACCGTACTGTGTCTGCTGCTAATATAAACTGGATGATAATGAGATAAAATTAAAATATATATATATATATATATCACACTAGTACTGCAGCCGGACAGGTATATATTATGTAATGACGGACCTGCTGGACACTGTCAGCACTGCAGACTCCTAAAGTAAGCTACTAGTATCAAGAAGATAGAAAAAAAAAAAAAACACGGGTAGGTGGTATACAATTATGGATGGACGAGCGACTGCCGACACAGAGGTAGCTACAGCCGTGGACTACCATACTGTGTCTGCTGCTAATATAGACTGGATGATAATGAGATAAAATTAAAATATATATATATATATATCACACTAGTACTGCAGCCGGACAGGTATATATTATGTAATGACGGACCTGCTGGACACTGTCTGTCAGACTCAGCACTGCAGACTCCTAAAGTAAGCTACTAGTATCAAGAAGATAGAAAAAAAAAAACCACGGGTAGGTGGTATACAATTATGGATGGACGAGCGACTGCCGACACAGAGGTAGCTACAGCCGTGGACTACCGTACTGTGTCTGCTGCTAATATAGACTGGATGATAATGAGATAAAATTAAAATATATATATATATCACACTAGTACTGCAGCCGGACAGGTATATATTATGTAATGACGGACCTGCTGGACACTGTCTGCAGAATGCGTTTATAAAAACACCACACGACGAGTGTTTAACTTTTTCAGGCAGACAATCACAATATACTGGTGGTCAGCAGAAAATCACAATACTGGTGGTCAGTGGTCACTGGTCAGTCACACTGGCAGTGGCACTCTGGCAGCAAAAGTGTGCACTGTACTTAAAATATGTACTCCTGCTATAACTGCTCCCCAGTCTCCCCCACAATTAAGCTGTGTGAGCAGTGAGCACTCAGCACAGTCAGATAATGATATACAGTATTACATATGATGCAGCACACTGGGCTGAGCACAGATATGGTATGTGACTGTGTCACACTGTGTATCGTTTTTTTTCAGGCACAGAACGGATTAATTAAACTGGTGGTCACTGGTCACACTATCAGCAGCAAGTAGTACTCCTCCTAATAATATGCTCCCCAAAATTTGTGTCTCTCTCTAGTACTCTAGTCTAAACGGAGAGGACGCCAGCCACGTCCTCTCCCTATCAATCTCAATGCACATGTGAAAATGGCGGCGACGCGCGGCTCCTTATATAGAATCCGAGTCTCGCGATAGAATACGAGCCTCGCGAGAATCCGACAGCGGGATGATGACGTTCGGGCGCGCTCGGGTTAACCGAGCAAGGCGGGAAGATCCGAGTCGCTCGGCCCCGTGTAAAAAACCGAACCCAAAACCAAAACACAAAACCCGAAAAATTTCCGGTGCACATCTCTAGTAATATAAAATAGTATCTGCTTGCAGTATGCAAAAATGATACAATTTTCTGTACCATACAGGTGAAAACACTCTGCCCAAATGTCTGTAGGTAACAGTGCAGAGCGTAGCTGGGGAAGATGAAGGTGTTTAGTCTTTAAACTTTGCTTGGATTGTGTGATGGTGGACTGATTACAGCACTTTGTTAATGAAAAATGTTTACAGAAAACTGCAGTGTTAAATCTTCCTACAGAGCTGGGTAGCTGTAAAAACATAAATCCATTCCAGCAGTGTCTAGTGTAGTAGAAGAAAAGCCAGTTCACTGTAATCTTCTAGCTAGTAGCGTGATTATAGGCAGCGACTTAATAGGAGGTTGGTTACAAAGCATTGAAGATAATGTGTGTAGTTCACATATATATAATACAGAATATATTTCAGACTTTGCTCTGGTTGGCTCACGGACCGGCGGCTGGTTTGAAGTACTACATGCCGCCGCTCCCACCCAACAGCCGCGCTCTCCTCCCTGTTCTGACAGCTGAGACACGCTGCCGCCGGACTGAGCGGCAGAGTGTCTCACTGGCACAAGCTGGTGGGCCGGAACAAACGGCTTCCCGGGCCGTATATGGCCCGCGGGCCGGAGGTTCCCCACCCCTGTCCTAGAGGATGCTGGGACTCCGTAAGGTACGTAGTAAATAAAATTTACAATTGCGCTTACACTGTATATGATGAAACGGTTCTAGATGTGGAGTTCACATGTAGTCAAACGTATGGAGCACTGAATTATAGGGGAATGAACCCCTATGGAATATAACTATAAAAAAGAATAACACAATAGTGCAAATAGGCTAGTAAAAGGTGAGATTTCCTTTAATGATCTGTATGTTCAACTCACAGACACAGGTTGTTAGAGAGCGTATCACAATAAAGATGGTTCACAGCTAAGGATAGTCAAAACGAATCCATAATTCTTTCTTGTGATAAGATGGAGACGACTGTAATGGAATAAAAAAGTGCAATAGTGCAAAACCGAATGTGCAAATGAACAATTTAATTAGGGGATACTCCGATTCCAGACAGTTCCAGGATAGCCACAGCTGCTTAATGCATTTCGAACCGACGGGTTCTTCCTCAGAAGCGTTTAGTCAGGAAGAACCCGTCGGTTCGAAATGCATTAAGCAGCTGTGGCTATCCTGGAACTGTCTGGAATCGGAGTATCCCTGAGAAAATTCCCCTGAGTATCCGGAACACTGTGGGACATCTGTGGACACTTATCTCTTGATAAGTATATGTGACTCCTTCCATCCAGTTTTCTACAAGCTTTTTTAAATCTTTGTTTGTGAGTGTACTTGGTGCTAATTAAATTGTTAATTTGCACATTCGGTTTTGCACTATTGCACTTTTTTATTCCATTACAGTCGTCTCCATCTTATCACAAGAAAGAATTATGGATTCGTTTTGACTATCCTTAGCTGTGAACCATCTTTATTGTGATACGCTCTCTAACAACCTGTGTCTGTGAGTTGAACATACAGATCATTAAAGGAAATCTCACCTTTTACTAGCCTATTTGCACTATTGTGTTATTCTTTTTTATAGTTATATTCCATAGGGGTTCATTCCCCTATAATTCAGTGTTCCATACGTTTGACTACATGTGAACCCCACATCTAGAACCGTTTCATCATATACAGTGTAAGCACAATTGTACATTTTATTTACTACGTACTGTATTTTTTCTGAAAAATTTGGTGATTTTTTCTCTAAGTGTATATGCTGCTTTTTTAACACTGTATTTTTTGCGCAGATATCACAATATTTATCTTTTCATGGGACTCCGTAAGGACCATGGGGATTATACCAAAGCTCCCAAACGGGCGGGAGAGTGCGAAAGACTCTGCAGCACCGATTGAGCAAACAGGAGGTCCTCCTCAGCCAGGGTATCAAACTTATAGAACTTTGCAAAGGTGTTTGACCCCGACCAAGTAGCAGCTCGGCACAGCTGTAGTGCCGAGACCCCTCGGGCAGCCGCCCAAGAAGAGCCCACCTTCCTAGTGGAATGGGCCTCAACCGATTTTGGTAACGGCAATCCTGCCGTAGAATGCGCCTGCTGAATCGTGTTACAGATCCAGCGCGCAATAGTCTGCTTTGAAGCAGGGCCGCCAACTTTGTTGGCTGCATACAGGACAAACAGTGCTTCTGTTTTTCTGATCCTAGCCGTTCTGGCCACGTACATTTTCAAAGCCCTGACCACATCAAGGGACTCGGATTCCTCCTAGTCACGTGTAGCCACAGGCACGACAATAGGCTCCTGATTGGCTTCCAGTCCGCGAGCTCTGATTGGCTCACGGACCGGCGGCTGGTTTGAAGTACTACACGCCGCCGCTCCCACCTGACAGCCGCGCTCTCCTCCCTGTTCTGACAGCTGAGACACGCTGCCGCCGGACTGAGCGGCAGGTGTCTCATTGACACAAGCTGGTGGGCCGGACCAAACGGCTTCGCGGGCCTGAGGTTCCCCACCCCTGCTCAACACCTTGGGTATGAGAGGAAGAGGAGGAAACACATATACCGACTGGAACACCCACGGTGTCAATAGGGCGTCCACAGCTACCGCCTGAGGGTTTCTTGACCTGGCGCAATACCTTTGTAGCTTTTTGTTGAGACGGGATGCCATCATGTCTATTTGGGGTAGTCCCCACCGACTTGCAATCTGCGCGAAGACTTCCTGACGAAGTCCCCACTCTCCCGGATGCAGATCGTGTCTGCTGAGGAAGTCTGCTTCCCAGTTGTCCACTCCCAGAATGAACACTGCTGACAGAGCGCTTACATGATTCTCCGCCCAGCGAAGAACTCTGGTGGCTTCCACCATTGCCACTCTGCTCCTTGTGCCGCCTTGGCGGTTTACATGAGCTACTGCGGTGATGTTGTCTGACTGGATCAGAACTGGTCGATTGCGAAGTAAGATCTCCGCTTGGCGTAGGGCATTGTATATGGCCCTTAGTTCCAGGATGTTGATGTGAAGACAAGTCTCTTGACTTGACCAAAGTCCTTGGAAATTTCTTCCCTGTGTGACCGCTCCCCAACCTCGGAGGCTTGCGTCCGTGGTCACCAGGATCCAGTCCTGAATGCCGAACCTGCGGCCCTCTAGAAGGTGAGCACTGTTTAGCCACCACAGGAGAGATACTCTGGCCCTGGGGGACATGGTGATCCGCTGATGCAATTGCAGATACGACCCGGACCATTTGGCCAATAGGTCCCATTGGAAGGCCCTTGCATGGAATCTGCCGTATGGAATGGCTTCGTATGTTGCCACCATCTTTCCCAGAACTTGAGTGCAATGATGTACTGACACTTGTTTTGGTTTCAACAAGTTCATGACTAGAGTCATGAGTTCCTGCGCTTTTTCCTTCGGAAGAAAAACCCTTTTCTGGTCTGTGTCCAGAATCATGCCCAAGAAGGGCAGACGAGTTGTAGGATTCAGCTGCGACTTTGGAATATTTAGAATCCAGCCGTGTCGCTGTAACACATTCAGTGAAAGTGATACGCTGCTCAGCAACTTCACCCGTGATCTCGCTTTTATGAGGAGATTGTCCAAGTACGGGATAATTGTGACACCCTGCTTGCGCAGGAGCACCATCATTTCCGCCATTACTTTGGTGAAATTTCTCGGGGCCATGGAAAGCCCAAACGGCAATGTCTGAAATTGGTAATGACAATCCTGTATCGCCAATCTCAGGTACGCCTGATGAGGAGGATATATGGGGACATGCAGGTATGCATCCTTTATGTCCAGAGATACCAAAAATCTCCCCCTTCTAGGCTGGCGATGACCGCCCTGAGGGATTCCATCTTGAACTTGAACCGTTTTAAGTAAAGGTTCAGGGATTTTAAATTTAAAATGGGTTGACCGAACCGTCCGGTTTCGGAACCACAAACAGAGTTGAGTAGTACCCCTGCCCTCTTTGAAGCAGGGGAACCTCTTAGGGCTGATTTGAAAAACCGGCGAGGAGGCACTTCTTTGAATTCCAGCTTGTAACCCTGGGAAACAATTTCTATTGCCCATGGATCCACCTGTGAGTGGACCCAGACGTGGCTGAACAGTCAAAGACGTGCCCCCACAGGAGCTGACTCCCTCAGGGGAGCCCCAGCGTCATGCGGTGGATTTAGCAGAGGCTGGGGAGGACTTCTGTTCCTGGGAACTAGCTGTGTTGTGCAGCTTTTTCCCTCTGTCCCTACCTCTGGCAAGAAAGGACGATCCACGTGCTCTCTTGCTTTTATTGGAATGAAAGGACTGCATTTGATAATGAGGCACTTTCTTAGATTGTGAGGGAATATATGGAAAACATTTTGATTTACCTGCCGTAGCCGTGGAGACGAGATCTGAGAGGCCCTCTCCGAACAATTCCTCACCCTTGTAAGGCAACAACTCCATATGCCCCTTTTAGTCTGCATCACCTGTCCATTGCATGTTCCACAGGACACGTCTAGCAGAAATCGACATAGCGTTTGATAAAGCTAAATATTTACCTTTTAACATAAGCTATTTACTACTACCGTGTAGCCGTAATGGCCGCTAAACCACGTGCACGTGCTACGCACTTCGTACGCTATTTGCGTACAAAGACCTCGCACGTGGTACGTAAGTTACGTACACACGCTGCGCTGGGTGTACGGAATACACACAGCGAGCGTACACACAGACAATAACCTTTTTAAACCTTAAACAGAATATGCTTACACTGTAAACCTTAATACCGTGATACTGTAACGATATAACACTGATTAACCTTAGTGTTTAAGCCAGCTGTTTGAGCGATTGAGATGCTCAGAAACCCTTAGTGATAAATGGTGAAACACACAGACACTGGTTAAGGTTCCAACACCTTACTAGATGATTTTAGTATGTAAAAGGAAAAAGAAATACAGTTTACAGCTTATACACTACAATCCTAACATTAATACCTAAACACAATAACTAAACAGAAGTATACACAATAGCGAAAGAACGCAAACACAAATACATAGAATGAGAATGAATGGCTTACATTAAACGGGTAACAAAGTGGCCACAGAGAAACATACCATATGGGGGAACGCTCGCTAGCGCAACCGGATCCAGTCCTCCAATTATCAGAGATAAATGTTGATGAGAGAGAGTACTGGCCGGTCAGGGGACAGTGGCCTTTATATACACAACATACAGTACACTACAAAGGGCCCTACAATCTCATTGTTCATTGGACACAGGAATGTCTCTCTTCATTATAACAAAAGGTCATAGGTGGATTTGAACAGGTGGGCTGTGACTATTTCAAACTGCCCAGGTGGGAGGTATCCTCAGGATTCCCGCCGCATGTATAATGAACTGCAAATACAGTAAATGTCCATAACCTTCTTATAGTCATAACTATACACAGGAGCGATTAATCACTTCCTAACCAACACCGGAATGTTTCTAATAAAATACTCTTCAGTTAGGTACTAGACACCACTGTTCAACCTTTGTCAGACCCTTCGTATCATGCAAAGAGGAATTCCCAAGTCCCTGAACCACTTACACTAAACATACTTGCAGACATTATTAAAGGGAATATTATTTACAAAACGCACTATATTAGTTAACTGTGCTATAAACGAGTCGCCCGCTACAAGCTCATAAACTCTACCGTAAATACGCATATACCGCGCGTAATCGCCGGAGCGAGTGTACGCAATTTGCGGACATGTGCACGTACGGCAGACTGAATGCACGAGCAGCGGGCATGTGCATTGGGGTTAGTACAAGGCATTGGGAATAACGATATTTTTCGGCTTTGACAGTCCACCCTTTGGCAGTCACCAATAACTGCCACTTTCTAAACAATTCAAACAGAAAAATATATGTCGTCATGGAATACCTTTTTATGATTGGGTAGAGGGAGGAGAGGAGAAGGTGGGAAGGATATGACCTAGTGAGATAGTGAAAGCATGTGTGTATGAAATCCATGTCTGAGGGGTCATGTATCATCGTGCCGTACGTGTTCTAAATCAAGCTTCGAGGTATTGCGAAGTATACATTTGAATCCTTCTTATCCCGTGTTAAGGGTCTGTGGATGGGCTGTCAAACTCTACCGAGCTCTTTCCGGCTTTTGGTTAGAACAAATGGGGTGCACATTAGTTGATGATACATGAAGGGGGAGAATATGTGGATGCTAATATGTGAAAATCACCTGTCGACTATGTGGGATACTACCTGGAGGTTGTAGAGATGAAGATAAGAAACAAGCGTTATGAATGCAGTCATATAACTATGTGAGGTTTAGTATACATTCGCCGATTGGGGTCTTGTTGATGTCTTGTCTGATGTACGTGTTGTCTGATGTCTCGCGGTGCTTTTGCTGTAAGTGGTTAACAAAAGCTTTTCCAGTGTCCATAAAATTACAGTCTCTAAAGTATTGGGTTTCCAGTAGATAGTTAAAGTCACTAAAAGTATTGGGTGTCAGTGACACAGTTCATCAATGGTCTGTATAAAAGAGGTTGTCAAATTCTTCTTCCAAGTGGATGTCCTTGTACCTCGGAGGAAAACAAAGGAGAAACGGGTGAAAGAAACGGATCGTGGAATCACATTTTATCACAACATTGTCTCGATTGACGGGTCATATATCAAATTAGTTGTTGCTACAATGCCCTCACTCCTCAGACTCATCACCTTGGTACTACGCTTGCAATTCATTAAACCCCAAACACATCTGAATACCAGACCAATCAATATGATAACTCCCAGGATACACAAGAGGAATTTCGCTACATCCATGATGACGCTCTGAGCCCATTCTCCTAAACCTGAAAACCAATTTCGTGGGTTCAACCATGACACCCAGCCAGTCAATTCATTACCCACAGCAGCGAGTGTAAGATTGTGCCTCCTTCGAAACTCCCACTTTAATTGCAATATATCATCCATTTTTCGATCTATAACCTCGGTTGGGTCCTCGGTGCTGTTAGTGATATATGTACAACATTTCACGACATACTGACTTGCTAGGGTGACACAATACCCGCCTGTTACCGCTGTGAGGTAATTGAGAACCATTCTATGCTGGACCAGCTCTGTTTTGTAGGCTTGCAGCTCTCTCCCAGTATACCTGAAGGTGTCATCATACATCTCGGTGATATTGTCTAACAGGTTCGCTAGCGTAGATATATACCTATAATTTACAACTCCTCTGGCGGTACGGGTGATATCTAACGCGAGTAGGAATTGAATCCCGGTGGATTCGTGGATCAAATCAGAGGCCGCATGCTCTGTCCTATCTACAAGGTGTCTTTTAACGATGTGTTCGTAATGAGTGTGAGTGTAAGGAGCTTGGGTGAATGTCTTTCATTTTGTTATGGGCAATGGTCATTACTTCAGGCAGTACTTTTCCAATGTAACACAATCCCTCTGAGTTTGGGGCAAGCCACTTATACGCCCTCCTCCCACATATGAAATATGCATCATCGGGGAGAACATATGGGATGGAAAATGACATAACCATATTACAAACCTTCCATGAAAATAGTCCTATCCCTAACTCTTTCATTTGTCTAGTACACGACGTATCAGGCTGTATGACATGTGCACAGTATCCTGGTGATAATTCTCCAACTCGCATGATCCTACTTCCTAGAGTGTACCTATACCGGAAATATTTTCCACTGTCGGCTATTTGGCGTATAAGTTCTGAGTCTAGGGGCATTTTGTCGGCTCTGTGTGAGAATGTCATGGTTTGGTTGTTCCATGACACTTCCCAATTTCCCGGCTTTCGGGGATTGGAAATGTTAAAACATATTAGGGACCTATCTACATGGTATTGGTGGAGCTTTAAACTAGGAGGACTAGAAATATTAAATCTCTTGTCCACCGGTCTCCCACCCTTTAACTCAAGTACCTCATCTACCGTTAACGGATATGGCACTAGTCCTGACTTTCTATGACCTTGAGGTACTTGTGAGCATACCCAACAGTCTGTCTGATTTAACACTTTACCCACCAATGATGAGTGATAGTCACTCAATGGATGCCGGTCCATGTTGATATTAAAACTGGCCTGACATTCCTTGATGCAATCGTCCTCAACTATATTTTTACAATTTCTACAGATGCAGTTCTCTTCAGCTAACAATCCTTCACAATGTCTATTAATGTCATGGCTACCAGATCGTTTTCTGATACTCGCCTTTGCTCGGTGATTGTGTTGTCCTGGAAATTCTACGCCTCCATCCTGATCATCAGATCCCATTCCAGATCCCTCTTTGGCCTCTCTGGTACTCTCACCGAAACAGACTGCTCTGGTCAACAACAGGGTCAACAGGAAAATCCGGAACACAGTCTCTTGGGGTAAGTCCATCTTAGAGGAGGAAAAGGAGAGGAGTAAGAAGGGGGAAGAAGAATAGGAGGGAGATGGGAACTGGAGAAAATAACAAAAGGGAAAAAGAAATCTGGCTCGACGACCGCCTCCAATCTTTTTCAGTGCTCAGGTTCCGTCTCAACCTTCCTGGAACAAACACTCTAGCGATACAATTTCCTCTACCGTTTGTTCTTTGTCACGGGACCTCTCTGGGTCAGTGACCTTCTTACAGTGAGACGAGTGGACCCAAGTCTCTCTCTCGGCAACCTTTAACGCTGTCGTGCTGGTCAATAAGACTTGATATGGTCCTTTCCATCTGTCAATAAGGCAACCTGAGCGTAGAAAATTGCGAATCATTACATAATCCCCAGGTTCAATGTCATGACAATTACTGTCTGGCAGATCAGGAATCACTAGCTTTAGGTTGTCATTTTGATTCCTTAACTGCTTACTCATCTTAACCAGGTACTTTACAGTTACTTCATTGTTACATTTCAAATCATCCTGGGGGTCAATCATTACATGAGGTTGTCGACCAAACAGAATTTGAAAGGGTGACAGATTAAGAGGGGACCTGGGAGTGGTTCTGATGCTGTATAATACAATTGGCAAAGCTTCCGGCCACAACAATCCTGTTTCAGCCATCACTTTGCTCAACTTGTTCTTAATAGTGCTGTTTACTCTTTCCACTTTCGCACTCGCCTGGGGGCGATACGGAGTATGCAGCTTACTATTAATTCCCATCAATTTACACATTACCTGGAAGACTTCACCTGTAAAAATGGGTACCCCTATCGCTTTCAATTATCCTAGGGATACCGTACCTGCACACAAATTCCTGCACAATTTTCTTTGCAGTAAACGTAGCGGTATTTGTGGCAGCGGGGAATGCTTCAACCCAATTTGAAAACACATCAATACAAACCAATACATACTTTAAATTTCTACAAGGTGGTAATTGTATGAAATCAATTTGTATTACCTGGAAAGGACCATCTGTAGGAGGGATATAGGATGGCTCTGTTGGTATTGCCTTTCCGATATTCTTCCTCAAGCAGGTGAGACATGTCATCACTCTTTTACCCGCATGGGAAGAAAATCCTGGCGCGCACCAATAGGCTCTTACCAACTTACACATTCCTTCTTTACCTAGATGAGTCAGCCCGTGTGCCGCTTCTGCTAGACTTGGAAGATATGCTCTGGGTGTCACTGGCTTACCCTGTCCATCTGTCCAGAGTCCTGAGGACTCCTGGCCATATCCTTTTGACCTCCAAACTGCCTTTTCTTGTGGTGAACACAAATTTTGCATTTCACACAATTTCTGTGTGCTTACAGTATTAAATACCATCAGTTGTGTGGTGTCTGTCTGCATGGGGGTACTGACTGCTGATTTAGCAGCTTCGTCTGCTCGGCTGTTACCAAGTGACACTGGGTCTTGGCTGTACGTGTGGGCTTTACATTTGATAACAGCCACTCTGTCAGGTTCCTGTATTGCTGCTAAAAGTCTTTTGATGTGGGTTGCATGTGCCACGGGTGTGCCAGCTGCCGTCATGAAATTTCTAAGGCGCCATAGGGCCCCGAAATCATGAACTACTCCAAAGGCGTACCTAGAATCCGTGTAGATATTGGCTGATTTACCTTTAGCCAATTCACACGCTCTGGTTAGGGCGACCAGTACAGCAACTTGTGCTGAGTGAGGTGGGCCCAGGGGTTCCGCTTCTATGGTACCGTTGTCATCTACGACTGCGTATCCAGTACACAAGTCTCCCGAGTCTGTCTGTCTGTGACAACTACCGTCAGTGTAGAAAGTGAAATCTACACCTTCCAGTGGGTTGTCACTGATGTCAGGTCTTGCCGTGAAATTTTGGGTCAAATATTCCATACAATCATGTGAGTCAGTGTCTGTACTAAATCCTCCTTCGCCATCACTCTCATCCCCCACCCTTTGTACCTGTCCAGGCACACCTGGGAGATACGTTGCCGGATTTAGTGCACTGCATCTCTTTATGGTGATGTTTACAGGGGCCATTAGTGCTAATTCCCACCTTGTAAACCGTGCGGATGAGACGTGTCTGGTTTGGGCAGAATTTAATAATGCTGACACTGCATGAGGAGTATGGATTGTGAGGTTGTGTCCTAGCACTACATCTTCGCTTTTACTCACTAGCAATGCTATTGCTGCAATACTTCGCAAGCATGTGGGGAGGGATCGCGCTACCGTGTCTAGCTGAGCGCTGTAGTAGGCTACCGGCCTGCTGGCATCACCGTGTTTCTGGGTTGACACCTGCCGCACATCCAGCATTTTCTGTACCGTACAGTTCAAAGGGTTTCCTATAATCTGGCATACCTAATGCTGGTGCCTGCGTTAGGCACTGCTTGAGTCTCTCAAACGCCAGCTCAGACTCGTCTGTGTGCGAGATCCGATCTGGTTTGTTTGATGAGACCATCTCCTGCAAAGGTAGGGCCAGTATGGAAAATCCTGGGATCCAGTTACGACAGTACCCACACATTCCTAGGAATGTGCGAATCTGTTGCTGAGTCTGTGGCAGAGTCATGAATTGCCTGTACTCTATCAGTGGTGAGGTATCTCAGTCCTTGTGTTAAACAATTCCCCAAATATTTTACCTTGGTCTGGATTAATTGCAACTTGTCCTTTGAAAACTTGTGTCCTGTATCAGAAAGATGAAACAGAAGCTGTTTCGTGTCTCTCAAGGACGATTCGAGTGAATCAGAACACAGCAGTAAGTCATCTACATACTGTATTAATATTGATCCACTCTCAGGTTGAAAGGATTGTAAACAATCATGCAAAGCCTGCGAGAAAATACTTGGGCTGTCGATGAAACCTTGGGGTAAACGAGTCCAGGTGTACTGTACTCCTCTATATGTAAATGCAAACAAATATTGGCTGTCAGGGTGCAGAGGTACCGAAAAGAAAGCGGAGCAGAGGTCAATTACAGTGAAAAATTTGGCAGTGGGAGGGATTTGCATAAGGATGACAGCTGGATTTGGCACTACGGGGAATTGGCTCTCAACTATTTTGTTGATCCCCCTTAGATCCTGCACTAGCCTGTAACCCCTCCCCCCACTCTTTTTAACAGGGAAGATGGGACTATTGGCAGTGCTGGACGTCCTAACCAGAATGCCCTGTTGTAGCAAGCGCTCTATTACTGGGTAAACTCCTAACTCCACCTCTGGCTTCAGAGGATACTGTGGGATTTTTGGAGCTATCCTACCATCTTTTACTTGAACTACTACAGGAGCTACATTTACCATTAATCCAGTGTCTTGTCCATCCTTGGTCCAAAGTGATTCCGGTATCTGGGAAATCATTTCCTCTGCCTTGGATGGACATCTATGTGTAACAGCAGTATGCGTCATTAACTTTTGTGGGGTGTCTAACATATCCTGTACTTCCTGAGCGTGATTCTCAGGTATGTCTAAGAATACACCTTCAGGAGTACTATATATGACCCATACCATCTTGCACAGTAAATCTCTACCAAGTAGATTAGTCGGAGCCGATGCAGCCAGCAGAAAAGAATGCTTGGTATACAAAGGCCCTATCGTAATCTCTGCTGGTTTGCTTAACAGGTAGTGTTGTACTACTCCCGTTACTCCCATGGCTGGGATTGTCTTACCCGTGGTCTTCATACCCACTGTTGAATTTATCACTGATTTGGCCGCCCCCGTGTCTATAAGGAAAGGTAGAGACCTACCAGCTACATCAATTGTGACCTCGGGTTCACTTCCAAGGCTCGCAATTAATTTCACTGGCTGCAAACTACAGGTGTGGCCCCACCCCTATTGTAAATTTTGACCTTCCCGCAGCGCATTGGTTGCTACAATATGTGAGGGAGGTAACTGGGAATTATCAGAGACTTGCCAGTCTCTTTTTGGTGAGTACCTCCTAGTTTCCCCTGCGTGTGGCTCATCACTCCTCCTCTGCGGTCCCTGCTCCCATCTACGTGTGCCATACTGTGTGTCATGCTCTGGTCTAGGGGGTCGATATACATTTTGTGAGTTTCTATTGGTGCAGTTACATGCAAAATGTCCTTCCCTATTACAATTGTAACATTTTACCATATTTGGCTTACCACCAGGGGTCTGAGATTTAAACTGAGGCGGCCTTGTTGTAAGGGCTTGGATACTTATGGCCATCAGCTTATCACCCTGTGACTCCCTGCGTCTTGTGATGTTCCTGTCATGCCCGACAGCAGTCTCTCTTAAGGCGGCCACCGACATACCTCTCCAGTTAGGTTGAGTGGTTTGTACCCTATTTCTTAATACTTCCTTTAAACTGTCCATCAATACGGACACCGCTACCTCTCTATGATGTACATTTGCCTCAATGTCTATGACCCCAGTATATCTAGCCATTTCCTCCAGTGCCCGGTGGAAATAATCAGAAGCAGTTTCTCCTTCCATTTGTTTAATGGAGAAAATTTTGTTCCATTTTACAACGGCTGGGAAATATACTCCTAACTGCAGATTGATCTGTTTAACATTTTATTGATTGTACTCATCAGTGAGGGGTACCTCAGCATCCAATTTACAATCTGTAATTAATTTAACATGGTCAATACTAGAGGGCAGACATGCCCGCAGTAGTGTCCGCCAATCTTTGTTATTGGGTTCAGCGGAGTTACCTAGGTCCTTAATGAACCTTTGACATGCAGCTAGATCTTTTCTGGGATCAGGAAATTCAGACAAAATTGTTCTTAATTCTGTCCGGGACCAGGGACAATACATTGCAATATTCCTGATGGGTGTGACTCCACTTGCGTCGGTCTTCCCATTGGGGACCGCTATCACTCTAACAGGATTAAGATCAATTACCTCACTCTGGGTTGATTCTACAGTGTGTGGTGTAACAGTTTCAGCATATTGTACAGTGCCGTACTTACCTGTAGACACAACCTCACCTGTCCCTGCACTATGGGCCTCCGCTACCACTTTTACTGGTTGGGCCGTGCCCACTGGAGTATCGTTTATGGTGGCCGCTAGAGAGAGAGCTGAAATCGTAGTGGGCTCATCTTCCTGGTCGCATTCCTGAGGGAAGTTTAAAATGGGATACAACTTGCACGGGTTAGCATTAGCATCAACATTTGCATTAACATTCATTTTACTCTTATCACTACTATATTTGTTAAGTGCACTCTTTTCGTACACCCGTATGTCATTCTCTGCAGCCACTTTTTCCCCTACTATATACGGTGGTGGTGCCGTTGCTATCAGACTTCTACCAGGATTTGAATTTGCTTTTTGAGCTAATTCCTGTTGTATTTCACTCTCCTGTTGCCATAACTGTAAACAATCATAATGTCTAATCCTTTGTTTTGCAGATTTTATTAGACCTATCCTTTTTCTTAGATTTTGCAATACCTCAGGGTTCAAACTGCCCACCATGGGGAACTGTTCTCCATCATCCTCAGTCATTCGTTCCCATTCTTTGCATAATACCTGTGTGTGTGATCCGTATTTCTCACACATTATATACTGTGCTGACCCTCTGAGCCAACAACTACCAACGTGAACCCTTGTTGGTCGTCCCTTACTTGAGCAACTGGCCCCCATCGTTTGCAGATATTGCTGTCTCAGCGAATTCTTACAAAACAAACCAAGTTCCCAGAGATAAGGCGACGGTGAAAGTTCAACGAGTGCCTTCACTCACTCACGCCCCTATTGGCCAATACGAATTCCAGCAATGTGCCCACCACTGGTCGTACCCAATCTCGGGATCTTTTTTATAACCTCTATTTACTGGGGCGTGTGGGAGTATGCTACCCTTCCCAGTAAATATTAGTTGTTGGAAATTTCCTGAGTGAACAGCGAAACTCCCTTAAAATAACAAAAACCTACACAAATCACATTAAAATGTACAAATAGCGTCTATGATCCCACAGTAAATTTTAGTGGGTATCAAGGTGACCTAACTAATGTACACAGTAGCGTGCGGTCCAGTCGCACTTCGTATAAATAATTATTATTTATTCGCCGTGCGACCAATGGAATCGGTTGATTAGGCTGCGAAACCTTCAGCCGGAGCGTTTTCTCAACTTGTGCCTATATGGGTACTACGCCAACCCCCTGGGCTGCGCTTCAACCTTCACAGTTCTTTTTGTCTGCGAATACTACTTGCTCCTTTACCTTATATAATGTTAACGCGGGCAAGCCAGTCCCACGCCACCAAGTGTCCACTCACCTGATGTGGTCTCCGACGGGATCCCGATTTCTGGGTTCACAAAAGAATACCTTTATTTGCACACTCACTCCTATTCACTCATATGCACACTGATTTTTTTTTTTCTGTACAGAAAATTTCTTTCATTCAGGCAGTAGTTCAATCCCCGGGTTTTGCAATAGAAAAAGGTTCTCTTTAAACTAAAAGTTTTGGAAACTGAACAAACTTCTGCTATTATCGCGTGGCTGCTATACCGCCCACACTAAAACAATGCTATCGTGTGATTTGAGTTTAGTGGGCGTATCCGTACGCATGTTGCGTAATATACGCCACATGTGTACGCCTTTGCGTCACGTACGTAATCTCGCACGTTGCCCGAGACACGTATGCACAAAGTTCAGATACGTTCACAGTAACACAAATAACACGCTTCTATAAATGTAAACGATGTTCAACTGTAATCGCTTACCGAACACCACACAGTATCTGTTATGCTGTGTGTGTGTCTTTTACAATTATTCCCTTAAATATTACTTTTATAATCTTAACTGAATAGCACAAAATTTCCTCAGCCCGTGTTTAACAATCAATTCTTATGGCAACAAGAGAGTGACTATGCGAAAATACACAAGATAAAAATACAGGTGTGTGTGCGTGTATTGTGTGCGCAATTGGCCCCAAACAGAGAGAGAGAGAGTGAGAGAGAGATAGAAAGAAGACAGATTTAAAACAATAGCTGTATGTTCTTAACTTCGTCGGATCTCACCAGCATCCCTACAAACCAAGCAAAGCCGACGCATACGCTTATCCGATCAGCACTACTGTATCCCCAACCACAAACACGGATACAGGGGATACTACCTTTCCGCTCTTTGCTGATCGATAAAGTCTGCGCGTTTTCGCCTGACTGCGGATATGAGGTGGACCGGACGAGTCCCCAATTGATAAAGCTAAATATTTACCTTTTAACATAAGCTATTTACTATTACCGTGTAGCCGTAATGGCCGCTAAACCACATGCACGTGCTACCCACTTCGTACGCTATTTGCGTACAAAGACCTCGCACGTGGTACGTAAGTTACGTACACACGCTGCGCTGGGTGTACGGAATACACACAGTGAGCGTACACACAGACAATAACCTTTTTAAACCTTAAACAGAATATGCTTACACTGTAAACCTTAATACCGTGATACTGTAACAATATAACACTGATTAACCTTAGTGTTTAAGCCAGCTGTTTGAGCGATTGAGATGCTCAGAAACCCTTAGTGATAAATGGTGAAACACACAGACACTGGTTAAGGTTCCAACACCTTACTAGATGATTTTAGTATGTAAAAGGGAAAAGAAATACAGTTTACAGCTTATACACTACAATCCTAACATTAATACCTAAACACAATAACTAAACAGAAGTATACACAATAGCGAAAGAACGCAAACACAAATACATAGAATGAGAATGAATGGCTTACATTAAACGGGTAACAAAGTGGCCACAGAGAAACATACCATACGGGGGAACGCTCGCTAGCGCAACCGGATCCAGTCCACCAATTATCAGAGATAAATGTTGATGAGAGAGAGTACTGGCCGGTCAGGGGACAGTGGCCTTTATATACACAACATACAGTACACTACAAAGGGCCCTACAATCTCATTGTTCATTGGACACAGGAATGTCTCTCTTCATTATAACAAAAGGTCATAGGTGGATTTGAACAGGTGGGCTGTGACTATTTCAAACTCCCCAGAGTGGCACTGCAATGTCAGGCAGGATGGCACTTCAAAACAATTGTCCCCAAACAGCACATGATGCAGAGAAAAAAAGAGGCGCACCAAGGTCGCTGTGTGACTAAGCTAAGCGACACAAGTGGCCGACACAAACACCTGGCCCATCTAGGAGTGGCACTGCAGTGTCAGGCAGGATGGCACTTCAAAAAAATTGTCCCCAAACAGCACATGATGCAAAGAAAAAAAGAGGGGCACCAAGGTCGCTGTGTGACTAAGCTAAGCGACACAAGTGGCCGACACAAACACCTGGCCCATCTAGAAGTGGCACTGCAGTGTCAGGCAGGATGGCACTTCAAAACAATTGTCCCCAAACAGCACATGATGCAAAGAAAAAAAGAGGCGCACCAAGGTCGCTGTGTGACTAAGCTAAGCGACACAAGTGGCCGACACAAACACCTGGCCCATCTAGGAGTGGCACTGCAGTGTCAGGCAGGATGGCACTTCAAAAAAATTGTCCCCAAACAGCACATGATGCAAAGAAAAAAAGAGGCGCGCCAAGGTCGCTGTGTGACTAAGCTAAGCGACACAAGTGGCCGACACAAACACCTGGCCCATCTAGGAGTGGCACTGCAGTGTCAGGCAGGATGGCACTTCAAAAAAATTGTCCCCAAACAGCACATGATGCAAAGAAAAAAAGAGGCGCACCAAGGTCGCTGTGTGACTAAGCTAAGCGACACAAGTGGCCGACACAAACACCTGGCCCATCTAGGAGTGGCACTGCAGTGTCAGGCAGGATGGCACTTCAAAAAAATTGTCCCCAAACAGCACATGATGCAAAGAAAAAAAGAGGCGCACCAAGGTGGCTGTGTGACTAAGCTAAGCGACACAAGTGGCCGACACAAACACCTGACTGGTTGGTTTGGGCCCCCACCAAAAAAAGAAGCAATCAATCTCTCCTTGCACAAACTGGCTCTACAGAGGCAAGATGTCCACCTCATCATCATCCTCCTTTTCCTCACCCCTTTCACTGTGTACATCCCCTCCTCACAGATTATTAATTCGTCCCCACTGGAATCCACCATCTCAGGTCCCTGTGTACTTTGTGGAGGCAATTGCTGCTGGTGAATGTCTCCACAGAGGAATTGATTATAATTCATTTTGATGAACATCATCTTCTCCACATTTTCTGGAAGTAACCTCGTACGCCGATTGCTGACAAGGTGAGCGGCTGCACTAAACACTCTTTCGGAGTACACACTGGAGGGAGGGCAACTTAGGTAGAATAAAGCCAGTTTCTGCAAGGGCCTCCAAATTGCCTCTTTTTCCTGCCAGTATACGTATGGACTGTCTGACGTGCCTACTTGGATGCGGTTACTCATGTAATCCTCCACCATTCTTTCAATGGTGAGAGAATCATATGCAGTGACAGTAGACGACATGTCAGTAATCGTTGGCAGGTCCTTCAGTCCGGAGCAGATGTCAGCACTCGCTCCAGACTGCCCTGCATCACCGCCAGCGGGTGGGCTCGGAATTCTTAGCCTTTTCCTCGCACCCCCAGTTGCGGGAGAATGTGAAAAAGGAGATGTTGACGGGTCACGTTCCGCTTGACTTGACAATTTTCTCACCAGCAGGTCTTTGAACCTCTGCAGACTTGTGTCTGCCGGAAAGAGAGATACAACGTAGGTTTTTAAATCTAGGATCGAGCATGGTGGCCAAAATGTAATGCTCTGATTTCAACAGATTGACCACCCGTGAATCCTGGTTAAGCGAATTAAGGGCTCCATCCACAATTCCCACATGCCTAGCGGAATCGCTCTGTTTTAGCTCCTTCAATGTCTCCAGCTTCTTCTGCAAAAGCCTGATGAGGGGAATGACCTGACTCAGGCTTGCAGTGTCTGAACTGACTTCACGTGTGGCAAGTTCAAAGGGTTGCAGAACCTTGCACAACGTTGAAATCATTCTCCACTTTGCTTGAGTCAGGTGCATTCCCCCTCCTTTGCCTATATCGTGGGCAGATGTATAGGTTTGAATGGCCTTTTGCTGCTCCTCCATCCTCTGAAGCATATAGAGGGTTGAATTCCACCTCGTTACCACCTCTTGCTTCAGATGATGGCAGGACCAGGAATGTTTGGTGGTGCTCCAGTCTTCGGCACGCGGTGGCTGAATGCCGAAAGTGGCCCGCAATTCTTCGGGCCACCGACAGCATCTCTTGCACGCCCCTGTCGTTTTTTAAATAATTCTGCACCACCAAATTCAATGTATGTGCAAAACATGGGACGTGCAGGAATTTGCCCAGATGTAATGCACGCACAATATTGGTGGCGTTGTCCGATGTCACAAATCTCCAGGAGAGTCCAATTGGGGTAAACCATTCTGCGATGATCTTCCTCAGTTTCCGTAAGAGGTTGTCAGCTGTGTGCCTCTTCTGGAAAGCGGTGATACAAAGCGTAGCCTGCCTAGGAATGAGTTGGCGTTTGCGAGATGCTGCTACTGGTGCCGCCGCTGCTGTTCTTGCTGCAGGAGGCAATACATCTACCCAGTGGGCTGTCACAGTCATATAGTCCTGAGTCTGCCCTGCTCCACTTGTCCACATGTCCATGGTTAAGTGGACATTGGGTACAACTGCATTTTTTAGGACACTGGTGACTCTTTTTCTGAGGTCTGTGTACATTTTCGGTATCGCCTGCCTAGAGAAATGGAACCTAGATGGTATTTGGTACCGGGGACACAGTACCTCAATCAAGTCTATAGTTGCCTCTGAATTAACGGTGGATACCGGAACCACGTTTCTCACCGCCCAGGCTGCCAATGCCTGAGTTATCTGCTTTGCAGCAGGATGACTGCTGTGATATTTCATCTTCCTCGCAAAGGACTGTTGGACAGTCAATTGCTTACTGGAAGTAGTACAAGTGGTCTTCCGACTTCCCCTCTGGGATGATGATCGACTCCCAGCAGCAACAACAGCAGCGCCAGCAGCAGTTGGCGTTACACTCAAGGATGCATTGGAGGAATCCCAGGCAGGAGAGGACTCGTCAGACTTGACAGTGACATGGCCTGCAGGACTATTGGCTTTCCAGGGTAAGGAGGAAATTGATACTGAGGGAGTTGGTGGTGTGGATTGCAGGAGCTTGGTTACAAGAGGACGGGATTTAGTTGTCAGTGGACTCCTTCCGCTGTCATCCAAAGTTTTTGAACTTGTCACTGACTTATGATGAATGCGCTGCAGGTGACGTATAAGGGATGATGTTCCTAGGTGGTTAACGTCCTTACCCCTACTTATTACAGCTTGACAAAGGCAACACACGGCTTGACACCTGTTGTCCGCATTTGTGTTGAAATAATTCCACACCGAAGAGCTGATTTTTTTTGTATTTTGACCAGGCATGTCAATGGCCATATTCGTCCCACGGACAACAGGTGTCTCCCCGGGTGCCTGACTTAAACAAACCACCTCACCATCAGAATACTTCTTATCAATTTCCTCCCCAGCGCCAGCAACACCCATATCCTCATCCTGGTGTACTTCAACAGTGACTTCTTCAATTTGACTATCAGGAACTGGACTACGGGTGCTGCTTCCAGCACTTGCAGGGGGCGTGCAAATGGTGGAAGGCGAAAGCTCTTCCCGTCCAGTGTTGGGAAGGTCAGGCATCGCAACCGACACAATTGGACTCTCCTTGGGGATTTGTGATTTAGAAGAACGCACAGTTCTTTGCTGTGCTTTTACCAGCTTAAGTCTTTTCATTTTTCTAGCGAGAGGATGAGTGCTTCCATCCTCATGTGAATCTGAACCACTAGCCATGAACATAGGCCAGGGCCTCAGCCGTTTCTTGCCACTCCGTGTCGTAAATGGCATATTGGCAAGTTTACGCTTCTCATCAGACGCTTTCAATTTTGATTTTTGGGTCATTTTACTGAACTTTTGTTTTTTGGCCTTGGCAGACGACGTTGATGGCATTTCATCGTCTCGGCCATGACTAGTGGCAGCAGCTTCAGCACGAGGTGGAAGTGGATCTTGATCTTTCCCTATTTTAACCTCCACATTTTTGTTCTCCATTTTTTAATGTGTGGAATTATATGCCAGTATCAATAGCAATGGCCTACTACTATATATACTGCGCACAACTGAAATGCACCACAGGTATGGATGGATAGTATACTTGACGACACAGAGGTAGGTACAGCAGTGGCCTACTGTACCGTACTGCTATATATTATATACTGGTGGTCAGCAAACTGTGCAAAAATGAAATGCACCACAGGCATGGATGGATAGTATACTTGACGACACAGAGGTAGGTACAGCAGTGGCCTACTGTACCGTACTGCTATATATTATATACTGGTGGTCAGCAAACTGTGCAAAAATGAAATGCACCACAGGTATGGATGGATAGTATACTTGACGACACAGAGGTAGGTACAGCAGTGGCCTACTGTACCGTACTGCTATATATTATATACTGGTGGTCAGCAAACTGTGCAAAAATGAAATGCACCCCAGGTTTGGATGGATAGTATACTTGACGACACAGAGGTAGGTACAGCAGTGGCCTACTGTACCGTACTGCTATATATTATATACTGGTGGTCAGCAAAATTATGCACTGTGCTCCTACTATATACTGTCTACAATGCAGCACAGATATGGAGTGTTTTTCAGGCAGGCAACGTATACTGGTGGTCACTGGTCAGCAAAACTCTGCACTGTACTACTCCTCCTATATAATATTATACTGGTGGTCCCCAGTCCCCACAATAAAGCAGCACACTGAGCACAGATATGGAGAGTTTTTCAGGCAGACAACGTATACTGGTGGTCACTGTCAGCAAAACTCTGCACTGTACTCCTGCTATATATACAGCTGCTCCCCAGTCCCCACAATTAAGCAGTGTGAGCACAGATATATGCAGCACACTGAGCACAGATAAGGAGCGTTTTTTTCAGGCAGAGAACGGATAAAACTGGTGGTCACTGATCAGCAAAACTCTGCACTGTACTCCTCCTATATTATACAGCTGCTCCCCAGTCCTCCTCATAATTAAGCAATAAAGCACAATCAATCAAGTTAAACAATAAACAGAGAGGACGCCAGCCTCGTCCTCTCCATAACATTTCCATTGCATGAGTGAAAATGGCGGCGACGCGCGGCTGCTTATATAGAATCCGAATCTCGCGAGAATCCGACAGCGGGATGCTGACGTTCGGGCGCGCTCGGGTTAACCGAGCCATACGGGAGAATCCGAGTATGCCTCGGACCCGTGTAAAATGGGTGAAGTTCGGGTGGGTTCGGTTTCCGAGGAACCGAACCCGCTCATCACTACCTCAGACATGTCGACACACACGTACCGACACACCACACACTCAGGGAATGCTCTTCTGAAGACAGTACCCCCACAAGGCCCTTTGGAGAGACAGAGAGAGAGTATGCCAGCACACACCCCAGCGCAATATGACCCAGGAAAAACACAGCAATTTAATGTTTACCCCGTAGCGCTGTTATTATTATCTGCGCCGAATTATGTGCCCCCCCCCTCTTCTTTAAAACCCTCTCTTCTACCATGGTATAAGCAGGGGAGAGTCCAGGGAGCTTCCTCTCAGCGGTGCTGTGGAGAAAAACATGGCGCTGGTGAGTGCTGAGGGAGAAACCCCGCCCCCTCGGCGGCGGGCTTCAGTCCCGCTAAAAGTGTAAAATTGGCGGGGGCTCATGCATATATACAGTGTCCCGCTGTATATAAGCTCTCTTTTGCCAAATAAGAGGTTTATATTGCTACCCAGGGCTCCCCCCCCTGCGCCCTGCACCCTTACAGTAACTGCCGTTTGTGAGGTGTATGGGAGCAATGGCGCACAGCTGCAGTGCTGTGCGTTACCTCAGTGAAGATCAATGAAGTCTTCTGCCGCCTCTGAAGATCTTTTCCTCTCATACTCACCCGGCTTCTATCTTCCGGCTCTGTGAGGAGGATGGCGGCGCAGCTCCGGGACGAACTCCAGGGTGAGACCTGTGTTCTGACTCCCTCTGGAGCTAATGGTGTCCAGTAGCCTAAGAAACAGAGCCCTGAAACTCAGAGAAGTGGGTCTGTTTCTCTCTCCTCAGTCCCTCAATGCAGGGAGTCTGTTGCCAGCAGGCTCCCTGAAAATAAAAAACCTAACAAAAATGCTTTCTTACAGGAAACTCAGGAGAGCTCCTGAAATGCACCCAGCTCCTCTGGGCACAGTATCAAACTGAGGTCTGGAGGAGGGGCATAGAGGGAGGAGCCAGTGCACACCCAGAGTCAAAGTCTTTCTTAAAGTGCCCATGTCTCCTGCGGAGCCCGTCTATCCCCATGGTCCTTACGGAGTACCAGCATCCTCTAGGACGTTAGAGAAATGATGAAAAAACATCAGTTTTTACAAACCGCCACTTAGTAAATTACCAGCTAATTGTCATTTTGGAAGGCAGAAGATTGTGGAAAAAGAGAACTTTTTTTTATTTTGCCCAAAGGTGTCTGTTTGAGTACAAGGCACGCATGATACATTCCAGTTTCTGACATCCATGCATACAGATATTTTTCAAACACTGTGGAGGTATAATGCTAAAATTGGGGCAGACTTGATGGGCCAAAGTGGTTCTTATCTGCCGTTAAATTCTATGTTTCTGTTTCTATGTTTCTGTAATATTTAGCACAAGAGAACATTGCCTTCAATTACTGTCTATTATCACTTTTGGAATATAACATAACCTCATTCATGTCTTCTATAAATCATGCGAGTAAAGGGGTATCATACTGTAGCTGTTATATTCTGTAAACAAACGAACAAATGTTGCACCATGAAAGAGAGAAATAAATGAATGCAGAGAGATAGAAATGAATGTATGCAGATAGGGCAATAGTATCAAAAGAAGAAGAAAAGAGATTATGGTAGAAGCAAGAGAGGCAGTTCAAAAAGCATATTTCCGGGTCAGGTAGCCAGCTATTAGGGTCCAATTCCGGGTCCCACCCTGGAAGGACCCGTTTCCAATTCCTGGGTGGGACCTGGCATTGGCGATGTGAAAGCGGTATAAGTATTCAGTAAAGAGGCAAAAAACATGAATAATTCTCTTATGGGGACAATGTTA
Organism: Pseudophryne corroboree; assembly: GCF_028390025.1. Taxonomy (NCBI): domain Eukaryota; kingdom Metazoa; phylum Chordata; class Amphibia; order Anura; family Myobatrachidae; genus Pseudophryne; species Pseudophryne corroboree. The sequence continues at coordinate 619,377,256 of NC_086445.1, forward strand.
TTTTAGCATTATATTAAGGGGGGAAATTAAATTAATTGTTAATTGGTATGAAAAAATGCTTTTTTAGGCAACAAATACATTTTGCCCACATCATATATTACAAAAATGACCAATGACTTAATATTGCCTTTAATATAATATAAGTAATACAAATAATAAATAAATGATACTGCTCTCTTAATGAAATGATACAGTATATTATTTTTCCTCCAATATATTAATGAATTAATATTACACCTGTAAAACAATTATTAGTGTTATTTTCCTTCTTAAAAAAATGTGATTTATCTCATCAAAGTTGTATAGTTATAATTATTTTTCTGATTGGACACATAGATATGGCGGTTTTGACGCAGTTTGGCCTTTCGTAAACCATTGATCTCTGTCCATGGTTTGAGAATCACTGTGCAAATACTGTATGTGAATAGTATATACATTTTTGGGGGAGAAAAACCACTGTAAATGTGCAGCAGTCTCAAACCCTAAGAAAAAAATGCTGTTTTGTAATTATAGCCTTATTTAGCAATAAGAGTTTTTCCAATATATAGTCTGTTACTGCAACCTTGGCTACAGACATAAGTCATTCACTTAAAAGGGTGGCAAGCATAGGAACTAGCTTTGTGGGTGCTGTGAGTGCTAAAACTTCAACAAACCAGGTCTATCATCTATCATGTCATGGTTAAGGCTAGTGAAAGCAGCACCAATCATTCTTAAATATTGTCTTATATGTTTACAAAGACAATCTACATGTGTTTTTGGTTATTGTATTTCTACTGAATTTACTTTAATTTATTATACACAGTAAATACATTGAGGCAGTTTTTCTTATTTGTTCTTTATAAAGGCATTTTAGTGCAAGCAGTTTAAGAATTTATGGTCCTCAAGTTTTTATCAGGTTTCTCCCTCTCAGAAATGTATTGGCAGTGCCCGTGCTGAGACTCAGTTTCTAAGCAGAATCTTTGATTCTGACCTTTCAATATGTGGTCAAACTGAAATGTTGCATTAAAAGGGATGACCACAGACTGAAACATTGGATAAAAAGACTTTAGAGAATTGGTAACAAAGTGAGTGCAACTTGCATCCAGAAATAGTGGATGGCAATTTTATGCATATGCTAAACACGTACAGTATGCCAGCAGTTACTCCAGCATACAGAACTGAATACATAGCTGGAACACATAACTGGTAGCAGATACCTAGCTTTTACAGCAGACATATTTAAACCTCAGACAGGACCAGACACAAATGCCCGCATATCCATAATTAGGCTCCGTACGCAATAAGGGGCACTGTTACATATAAAAAAAAAAAAATAACCGTTACATTAAGACTGTGCATATAGTGCATATTCACACATTACCATAATTATATTTTATAACCATTTCACAGCTGTCTAATTTGAATCACATATATTTTTAAGTTTTTAATGTCTACATATATTAACTTAACCTTTATTAACCACTAATATGAAAGTGTTTTAACTGAGAACAAAGTACTGTATTTGGTGACATTAATATGCTCAGAATGTTTGAATTAATGCTATAATCGTAAATTGATACTGGCTGGTCAACAAGTACTAATCCCCATATGTGAACTAGAGCTCAAGATACACAGTATATTAAAAACATATATATGTAATATGGTTATTTTAGCGCTCTCCTAATAATAACAACTCTATATGCTACTAGGTCAGGCAAATTGCAATACTTAGGTGAGAAATCCTCAGCATGTGTGACAATTTTCCCAGGGCATAATGTATTTTGTCACCAGAAATCTTTAGCTCTTTGATATAAACCATATCCTTTCTTTGAGATTTTGGGGTAAATACATATTTTAAACTGATAATGCCATAACTCTTTGGTATGTGGCACATAGTGTACAAAGCACACATTATTCTAAAGCATACTTGCAAGACACCTATAGTATTGTTCAGTATGAAAACTAATAGATACTGTACAATGGGGTCACTACAAAAATAATACTAAGACAAAAGTGTAGTGGGAATGGAGTGTATTGTTTGCTTACACAATTGTGGAAAGCTATATTGGTGCAAAATGGACTCAGTGCTTTCCTATATTGATCAATAGATCAGGGAGCACCACTTATTGGAATAGCAGTAGTAGACTGCTGTACCTTCTATTGAGACTACTCGTATGAACAATAGTACTGTATATCATGTGTAATCCTTTAGAGAGCACCCTTTAATGGTATAGTAGTAGACAACTATAAGTCACACTTGACTTGATGTATGGTTAAGTCCTATGATATCAAGAGTTATACTTTAGGGAACACCCCTAATTTATAGCAGTAGGTAATTACTATATATCCCACTTATCTGAAAATTCACAATATCCAATATGGTCAACCAGGACTAATATATAAATATTACATACAATGTATAGGAAAAATTGTTATTATATCAGAAGTGTACTATATGCCAAGCTACACACATACATTACAAACATTCCTCCATAGGATCCACATTAATTTGTTACATAAATTTGAAATACTGTACAACCAAAAACTTGTTACAAAAGTTACAAAAAGGTTGAGGTACAGTATTGATGCAGCTCATTGTGGAATAGCTGCACCAGGCACCTTAAACTTGAGTGCAGGTCACTCTTTGCTCATACACAAAAAGCACCTTTACATGCAACTCTAAATTAGTTTATATACAAATTCAGAATGCTGAAGTGCAATAAAAAGGGGGACTTAAACATTGCTTTCATTAAAAAACTGACACTAAAATATTCAATAAATGATCTGTTTGAGTTATTTTCAGAGTTTTTTTATATTGTAGTATTGGATATACACATTAATTGGATATACACCTTCTGAAGTAAAATGCAGGTCATTTTTAAAAACAAACAAATCAGTCAGTTACCATTGAATATAAAGTCTTTTAATTTTTGTTAATCTAAATTAATTAATTCCTTAATCTTTATCTACCAATGTTTGATTACAATTAGTTTTTATTGCAACTCAAATTGCATAAATTCCACACAAAAAGTGTATTACTCTAACATACTTATTCTATTTTTATTTTTTTCAAGAAAGACTGAGCTCTTATCAAGCTAATAAAATAGATGAAAATTCTGTGTTTTGCTAAAAGAATTTGAAAAAATACACTGTGACTTTCCTCACCTAGCAGAGACCAAATTTTCACTTCCTTTCATGTCTGTTCTCCTGGCATGCTAAGACCTGTTACCATTCCGGCTCTCACCAGGACAGTGTGACTTTGATTTTTGACTGCTGGGCAATCTTTTTCACTAGATGGAGTGGATTGGAAGGTGGAAATTAGGTGTCCTTGCATCTTCACCTCTTTTTGCAATCAAGAATATGTTGCTCTGGGGATGTGTAGTGAATGCTTATGACCTCATTGCATGATGTTATTACTATCAATTATATCAGTGTATTTAAAGTGGACTTACATATAAATTATACTATAGCATGTGATTTCACATGCACATTCTTATTATTTTACTGTTAATATATTACTTTTAAATTCATATCAAATTGCTGAAATTAGCAAAATAACTGTTCTCTGTATATAATAATATTTACTTAAGAAGTCTTACTCAAATATTATAGATTTGATTTAATTTACAACTGCACCCTTTTTATAATCTGCTAGAAAAGAACAAGTGTGGAATGGTTAAATGCTATTGTGAAAGTAAAGGGCTGTACCATTTTTAAGAAGATTTCTGGTTAGAATTCATAATGCTGTGGAATTATTTACTGTTGGAATAATGACAGCAGCTTTTCTAATGCCAGAACCCTACACCTTTTCTAACCACCATTAACTTATGACTATTACCTATGGCAGCCCTGTTCCTCAGAGAATGGAGACAGGGAGGAGTGTGGGTAAAAAGCACATGGACATGGGCCTCTCTTAACATTGGGCTGGGTATTTCTATATACGCGAGCCCAAACTTCCCGTATGCTGTGTAAGGTTATTATTATTTTTTTTTATATATATTTTGGCTGGCAAGAAGGGTATTTTAGTATGCAGTATGTATGCAGTATCTCACTGACCTGAAAAAAAAATTGTCATTGGAATTTACTGACATGGAAAGTACCAAATGTGACCTTGTTCTTAAGGTAAAATACTTGGTTTCATCTCTGAATAACAGATATTCGTGACTAGTTTGTCTGAAGGAGGAGAATGATGAAGCTAGGATTCAAATAAGTCAAATACATTAAGCTCCATGAATGTTTTTTTTTATATAGGTTACACACATTAATATGTATAAAGCTTTAAACATGATACTGTAGATCTGATGCAGAATGAGAACTACACCATGTAAATTCGCCCTGCACATGCATAGTAAATCTGCTGCACACATGTTCTGTAGATTTTGATATTTGCAATTGCTGATAGGGTGTAGGAGGCATTCTAAACTAGGCAAAATCTCTCCTGGCAGGGTGATACTCATGTGACATATTCATGTGACTGGCGGTCAGCAGACTGACGGTCACATGACCTCCCCCAAAATCCTGCCCCCTCACTTTCACTACGGTCGGCATGCTGACCAACAGGGACTATTTTCACTCGTGGGTGTCCACAACACCCATGGGGTGGGAATAGAACCTGCTCCCAAGGGGCTTGCTGCACTCACCCCTCCACACTGGGATCCCGGCGTCGGTATGTTGCCAGGATCCCGGCGTCGGTATGCTGACCGGCGGTCAGAATACCATCGGTCAGCCATACCACACCCCTCTGGCACTGGAATATGAGGTAGAAACAATTGGATATTTGGATAATTACAGAATTTGTTGGTTATATTCATTCTAAGTATACTGTACAACTTCTTCAGAAGCTTTGGCTTTTTTTCTGAAGAAGTTGTATTCTTACAACAACATCAATTTGCTGATTACGTTCCCAATCAATGATTGTTTGTGACTTGACAGGAGATCACATCATTAATTTCCAACACAAGCCTATCTTTCCGCCCAGGACCTCTCTGTGTCTGTCCTTCTGTAACCTCTGAGCAAACCTATGGTTGGAATTATTATAACTGAAATTATTATCATTTTTTTTAATGTATACATATAATAAAACTCTAAGGGTTGTGTCTGTACATAGCAATTTGTTTTAGAAATATACTTCTAGGGACTGTTTATGAGCTATGAATATGAAAAAAAATCTGAATTTTTGTCTGTTTATCTGTCTGTTCATTCTGGGATCACACAAAAACTATTGGATACATTTGGATCACAATTTCCCTATTGTATGGCTTAGTGACCTAGAAAGAAACTGAGGTATGTATGATCCTGATGTGACATCAGGGAGCAGAGCAATAAAGGAAAAACCAGATGCTAGACACTTGGCGTGTGCAGTGTGCAGGCTCCTCAAGTCCAAAATAACTATAAGTACAGTTATTCATGTTTGTTGATAGATATTGAGGATGAACAATGGAGAGGAGAGCAGGAAGCACATACAAGTGCTGCAAGTGCTACCATCAGTCATGATGATATAAGTCCATCAACGTCATCTACTAATGCCGATACCCAAGGGCATAGAGGACTTAAGTCAAGGCATGTAAAATCAAAGAAGCAATTTCATTAAACAGTGGTAAAGAAAAAAACATCAAAAGGAAAGTTAGCTGCAGAGAAACATGAAATTGGCAATATGCAATTCACCACACAAAGTGGCAAGGAAAGACTGAGGTCTTGCACTTTATTTATAAGTGGTGGTTCTGCAACTGTCAGTGAGGCATCTACTTCTGTGTCTGAATTCAGAGGACACAATGCTGGGTGCATGCAAACAGCAGCAGCCGATCTGCGGTGTTCGAACTCACACAGCCGTGGGCCCCAAGAATAATTCAGGCACAAAAAAGAACACTATGTATATTTAAATACACAGAAAACACTAGAAATTCTTGTAAAAATTTATAATTGTGCTGACCACCTATAACCAATCATATGCAGCTCCCAGTATAGCAATCTGAAAGAGGTTTACAACAAAAATAGAATATGTAGTGAAAGAGAGCGCTTAGCGATTGGAAAATTTATTATATATACACAATATAAAAAAATTAAAACATTGAACATTCCTTATAAAAGCACCCTTAATATAGTACCAGTATCGCCGGCAAATGACATCAATTAATAGCAATATATATTATAACAAATTATTTGTATAGATGCCAAATTGTACTTCGTCCACCAATATTTTTGTAGGACCGCGCCGTGCTCCACCTCTTAGTAAGCTTTTTACTTATTTTCACTAGTGGGCCCAGACAGTCTCTAGATAAAAGATAAATAGTATCCAAACTCCTCTAGACTCAGTTCATAGCAGCAATAGTTGCACACACAGGTGAATGAACTTGTACTCCGGTATTCACATAGCAAGTGTCCGGGTATTTGTCCGGGTATTGACTACCTGTTCCAAGTGCAATACAGAGTAGGTAGCAGCAAGGAGAGCGGTGTTCCATGTGAGACGTCAGTCGGACAGCGACACAGTGCAGCAACGAGGGAGAGCATTGTCCGGTGGTGGGCAGCATTTCCAAGGTCAAACTGGTATAGAAATCGGATGAGGATCCCTTAATATGTTTCTCCGTCCTATATTTTATGACGGTTTCCTCAGAAGGTAGTTTGATCACTAGCACACCTCTATTTAAATACCTCATCCTCCAATGGAAATTGCCCTTTAATTACTTAATACAGGTGTGCTCTCACAGGTGCACGAAGTATATATAAAAAGAACAATTATTTAAACAAGTGATCAGCACAATTCTCAATATCTTTAATTCATGTGAGGTTTCAATTTATATACAACCTCTTTTGTAAAATAAATAAATAAGAATTTACTTACCGATAATTCTATTTCTCATAGTCCGTAGTGGATGCTGGGGACTCCGAAAGGACCATGGGGAATAGCGGCTCCGCAGGAGACTGGGCACAAAAGTAAAAGCTTTAAGACTACCTGGTGTGCACTGGCTCCTCCCCCTATGACCCTCCTCCAAGCCTCAGTTAGGATACTGTGCCCGGACGAGCGTACACAATAAGGAAGGATTTTGAATCCCGGGTAAGATTCATACCAGCCACACCAATCACACCGTACAACTTGTGATCTGAACCCAGTTAACAGCATGATAACAGAGGAGCCTCTGAAAAGATGGCTCACAACAATAATAACCCGATTTTTTGTAACAATAACTATGTACAAGTATTGCAGACAATCCGCACTTGTGATGGGCGCCCAGCATCCACTACGGACTATGAGAAATAGAATTATCGGTAAGTAAATTCTTATTTTCTCTGACGTCCTAGTGGATGCTGGGGACTCCGAAAGGACCATGGGGATTATACCAAAGCTCCCAAACGGGCGGGAGAGTGCGGATGACTCTGCAGCACCGAATGAGAGAACTCCAGGTCCTCCTCAGCCAGGGTATCAAATTTGTAGAATTTAGCAAACGTGTTTGCCCCTGACCAAGTAGCTGCTCAGCAAAGTTGTAAAGCCGAGACCCCTCGGGCAGCCGCCCAAGATGAGCCCACTTTCCGTGTGGAATGGGCTTTTACAGATTTTGGCTGTGGCAGGCCTGCCACAGAATGTGCAAGCTGAATTGTACTACAAATCCAACGAGCAATAGTCTGCTTAGAAGCAGGAGCACCCAGCTTGTTGGGTGCATACAGGATAAACAGCGAGTCAGATTTTCTGACTCCAGCCGTCCTGGAAACATATATTTTCAGGGCCCTGACTACGTCCAGCAACCTGGAATCCTCCAAGTCCCTAGTAGCCGCAGGCACCACAATAGGCTGGTTTAAGTGAAATGCTGAAACCACCTTAGGGAGAAATTGAGGACGAGTCCTCAATTCTGCCCTGTCCGTATGAAAAATTAGGTAAGGGCTTTTATAGGATAAAGCCGCCAATTCTGAGACACGCCTGGCTGAAGCCAGGGCTAACAGCATTACCACTTTCCATGTGAGATATTTTAAGTCCACAGTGGTGAGTGGTTCAAACCAATGTGATTTTAGGAACCCCAAAACTACATTGAGATCCCAAGGTGCCACTGGAGGCACAAAAGGAGGCTGTATATGCAGTACCCCCTTGACAAACATCTGAACTTCAGGAACTGAAGCTAGTTCTTTTTGGAAGAATATTGACAGGGCCGAAATTTGAACCTTAATGGACCCTAATTTTAGGCCCATAGACAGTCCTGTTTGCAGGAAATGCAGGAAACGACCCAGTTGAAATTCCTCTGTAGGGGCCTTCCTGGCCTCACACCACGCAACATATTTACGCCAAATACGGTGATAATGTTGCACAGTTACATCCTTCCTGGCTTTGATCAGGGTAGGGATGACTTCATCCGGAATGCCTTTTTCCTTCAGGATCCGGCGTTCAACCGCCATGCCGTAAAACGCAGCCGCGGTAAATCTTGGAACAGACATGGTCCCTGCTGGAGCAGGTCCTTTCTTAGAGGTAGCGGCCACGGGTCTTCCGTGAGCATCTCTTGAAGTTCCGGGTACCAAGTCCTTCTTGGCCAATCCGGAGCCACGAGTATAGTCCTTACTCCTCTCCTTCTTATGATTCTCAGTACCTTGGGTATGAGAGGCAGAGGAGGGAACACATACACTGACTGGTACACCTACGGTGTTACCAGAGCGTCCACAGCTATTGCCTGAGGGTCCCTTGACCTGGCGCAATATCTGTCCAGTTTTTTGTTGAGGCGGGACGCCATCATGTCCACCTTTGGTTTTTCCCAACGGTTCACAATCATGTGGAATACTTCTGGGTGAAGTCCCCACTCCCCCGGGTGGAGATCGTGTCTGCTGAGGAAGTCTGCTTCCCAGTTGTCCACTCCCGGAATGAACACTGCTGACAGTGCTATCACATGATTTTCCGCCCAGCGAAGAATCCTTGCAACTTCCGTCATTGCCCTCCTGCTTCTTGTGCCGCCCTGTCTGTTTACGTGGGCGACTGCCGTGATGTTGTCCGACTGGATCAGCACCGGCTGACCCTGAAGCAGAGGCCTTGCCTGACTTAGGGCATTGTAAATGGCCCTTAGTTCCAGGATATTTATGTGAAGTGACGTTTCCATGCTTGACCACAAGCCCTGGAAATTTCTTCCCTGTGTGACTGCTCCCCAGCCTCTCAGGCTGGCATCCGTGGTCACCAGGACCCAGTCCTGAATGCCGAATCAGCGGCCCTCTAGAAGATGAGCACTCTGCAACCACCACAGGAGAGACACCCTTGTCCTTGGAGACAGGGTTATCCGCTGATGCATTTGAAGATGCGATCCGGACCATTTGTCCAGCAGATCCCACTGAAAAGTTCTTGCGTGGAATCTGCCGAATGGAATCGCTTCGTAAGAAGCCACCATTTTTCCCAGGACCCTTGTGCATTGATGCACTGACACTTGGCCTGGTTTTAGGAGGTTCCTGACTAGGTCGGATAACTCCCTGGCTTTCTCCTCCGGGAGAAACACCTTTTTCTGTACTGTGTCCAGAATCATCCCTAGGAACAGCAGACGTGTCGTCGGAATCAGCTGCGATTTTGGAATATTTAGAATCCATCCGTGCTGTCGTAGTACTACTTGAGATAGTGCTACTCCGACCTCTAACTGTTCTCTGGACCTTGCCCTTATCAGGAGATCGTCCAAGTAAGGGATAATTAAGACGCCTTTTCTTCGAAGAAGAATCATCATTTCGGCCATTACCTTGGTAAAGATCCGGGGTGCCGTGGACAATCCAAACGGCAGCGTCTGAAACTGATAGTGACAGTTCTGTACCACAAACCTGAGGTACCCTTGGTGAGAAGGGTAAATTGGGACATGGAGGTAAGCATCCTTGATGTCCAGAGACACCATATAGTCCCCTTCTTCCAGGTTCGCTATCACTGCTCTGAGTGATTCCATCTTGAATTTGAACCTTTGTATGTAAGTGTTCAAGGATTTCAGATTTAAAATAGGTCTCACCGAGCCGTCCGGCTTCGGTACCACAAACAGCGTGGAATAATCCCCCTTACCCTGTTGTAGGAGGGGTACCTTGATTATCACCTGCTGGGAATACATCTTGTGAATGGCTTCCAATACCGCCTCCCTGTCGGGGGGAGACGTTGGTAAAGCAGACTTCAGGAACCGGCGAGGGGGAGACGTCTCGAATTCCAATTTGTACCCCTGAGATACTACCTGCAGGATCCAGGGGTCCACTTGCGAGTGAGCCCACTGCGCGCTGAAATTCTTGAGACGGGCCCCCACCGTGCCTGAGTCCGCTTGTAAGGCCCCAGCGTCATGCTGAGGACTTGGCAGAAGCGGGGCAGGGCTTCTGTTCCTGGGAAGAGGCTGTCTGCTGCAGTCTTTTTCCCCTTCCTCTGCCCCGGGGCAGATACGAGTGGCCTTTTGCCCGCTTGCCCTTATGGGGACGAAAGGACTGAGCCTGAAAAGACGGTGTCTTTTTCTGCTGAGAGGTGACCTGGGGTAAAAAGGTGGATTTCCCAGCCGTTGCGCTGGCCACCAGGTCCGATAGACCGACCCCAAATAACTCCTCCCCTTTATACGGCAATACTTCCATATGCCGTTTGGAATCCGCATCACCTGACCACTGTCGCGTCCATAACCCTCTTCTGGCAGAAATGGACAGCGCACTTACTCTTGATGCCAGAGTGCAAATATCCCTCTGTGCATCTCTCATATATAGAAATGCATCCTTTAAATGCTCTATAGTCAATAATATATTGTCCCTGTCCAGGGTATCAATATTTTCAGTCAGGGAATCCGACCAAGCCACCCCAGCACTGCACATCCAGGCTGAGGCGATTGCTGGTCGCAGTATAATACCAGTATGTGTGTATATACTTTTTAGGATATTTTCCAGCTTCCTATCAGCTGGTTCCTTGAGGGCGGCCGTATCAGGAGACGGTAACGCCACTTGTTTTGATAAGCGTGTGAGCGCCTTATCTACCCTAGGGGGTGTTTCCCAATGCGCCCTAACCTCTGGCGGGAAAGGGTATAATGCCAATAATTTTTTAGAAATTAGCAGTTTTTTATCGGGGGAAACCCACGCTTCATCACACACCTCATTTAATTCATCTGATTCAGGAAAAACTACGGGTAGTTTTTTCACACCCCACATAATACCCTTTTTTGTGGTACTTGTAGTATCAGAAATGTTCAAAACCTCCTTCATTGCCGTGATCATGTAACGTGTGGCCCTACTGGAAAATACGTTTGTTTCCTCACCGTCGACACTGGAGTCAGTGTCCGTGTCTGGGTCTGTGTCGACCACCTGAGGTAACGGGCGCTTTAGAGCCCCTGATGGTGTTTGAGACGCCTGTACAGGTATTAACTGATTTGCCGGCTGTCTCATGTCGTCAACAGTCTTTTGTAAAGTGCTGACACTATCACGTAATTCCTTCCATAAGACCATCCAGTCAGGTGTCGACTCCCTAGGGGGTGACATCACTAATACAGGCAATTGCTCCGCCTCCATACCATTTTCCTCCTCATACATGTCGACACAACGTACCGACACACAGCACACACACAGGGAATGCTCTGATAGAGGACAGGACCCCACTAGCCCTTTGGGGAGACAGAGGGAGAGTTTGCCAGCACACACCAGAGCGCTATATATATATACAGGGATAACCTTATATAAGTGTTTTTCCCTTATATAGCTGCTGTATAGATTTATCTGCCAAATTAGTGCCCCCCCTCTCTTTGTTTTACCCTGTTTCTGTAGTGCAGGACTGCAGGGGAGAGTCAGGGAGCTTCCCTCCAACGGAGCTGTGAGGAAAAATGGCGCCAGTGTGCTGAGGAGATAGGCTCCGCCCCCTTCTCGGCGGCCGTTCTCCCGCTTTTTTATGGAAAAACAGGCATGAGTTAAATGCATCCATATAGCCCAGGAGCTATATGTGATGCATTTTTTGCCCCCTAAGGTGTTTATATTGCGTCTCAGGGCGCCCCCACCCAGCGCCCTGCACCCTCAGTGACCGGAGTGTGAAGTGTGCTGAGAGCAATGGCGCACAGCTGCGGTGCTGTGCGCTACCTTATTGAAGACAGGACGTCTTCTGCCGCCGATTTTTCCGGACCTCTTCTGCTCTTCTGGCTCTGTAAGGGGGACGGCGGCGCGGCTCTGGGACCCATCCATGGCTGGGCCTGTGATCGTCCCTCTGGAGCTAATGTCCAGTAGCCTAAGAAGCCCAATCCACTCTGCACGCAGGTGAGTTCGCTTCTTCTCCCCTTAGTCCCTCGATGCAGTGAGCCTGTTGCCAGCAGGTCTCACTGAAAATAAAAAACCTAAAACTAAACTTTTTTCTAAGCAGCTCAGGAGAGCCACCTAGACTGCACCCTTCTCGTTCGGGCACAAAAATCTAACTGAGGCTTGGAGGAGGGTCATAGGGGGAGGAGCCAGTACACACCAGGTAGTCTTAAAGCTTTTACTTTTGTGCCCAGTCTCCTGCGGAGCCGCTATTCCCCATGGTCCTTTCGGAGTCCCCAGCATCCACTAGGACGTCAGAGAAATATGTTTTCTTATCATATATATTTATATATAGTTACAAAAAAGGAAAAGGAAAAACAGAAAAAAGGAAACAAACTCTCATGACATTGCGCAATTTACAACATTCAGCAATATAAACCATAAATATATCAAAATACACATATAGAGAGACTGGAGCTCCTATAGCCTAGTGACTAAGACTCCTGACCCGCAGCGCAACGCCACCTGTTCAAGTCTCTGCTGCTCCAGAAAGTTTAGTTTTAGTTTTTAGATACTTATTTTATATTTTGTATTTGTTTAAACCTTACAAACATTAACAATATTCAACCTCTATCTCCAGTATAAATATTTAGTAATATATGTAAGAATGTTAACAGTCATATATTAAACCGCATTAAATGGGTATACCACCCACCATTCACTGCTGATTAGATATATCAAAAGTATCCTAGATACCTAAAAGGACTCAGAGATAATACCTATTCAACAAATAACTGTAACATTGTAACAATATTATATCACCTATAGATAACTATATTTATGCAGATCTAAATTCTGCCAAGATCCCCTTTATATATATAACTAAGCACACATTTTCGCTAATGATATATCTAGCAAGTGTTACCATTGTTAACCCTTAACTATACATATGAGAGTATTAGTAAACATAGATGGAGTCATAATGGATAAATAGAACATCCACTGATCCTCTATTCATTATACAGAGTCCAGGATAGCCTAGATAACTGAAAAACCCCCAAAAATGTTTTTTTTAATTATTCTGGATAACTACTATATGAGCTAAGACACTAACACCATAGTCTATTAGATATGCATATAACTAATTAGATGCAAAACTAGACTTGACCATATTACCCTTATGACCTACAAAAGCATGAGAGAGTATACTGATATTAAATATTATTTATCTCTATATTGTCGTTCAAACCCAGGGGAAATAGAGAGCCCATGGAAAAGATCCAAAAGGCTTCCCTTTTGCACAGCAAATTAAATCTATTACCCCCCATTTCTGTAGCAGGAATATGTTCAATCCCTTGTACGATTAAACCTTCTATACTACCACCATGTCTAGAATAGATATGTGTAGATAGACTATGATTTTTGAAACCTTTAAGAATATTTCATCTGTGCTCCAAAAACCTCTCATTAAGTTTCCTAATGGTACGGCCCACATATTGCACACCACATATGAGATATACCACATATGTAGTATTGCAATCAATGTGGCTCTTGATCTCAAAACTAGTACCATATGTATTTGATTTGAATTGAGTACTTTTGTGCAGTAAAAATTTACAGGTGTTACAATTCATGCCTCCACATCTGAAGCAACCATTCTTTAGAGGAGATTTTTCTAACCAAGTACTCTTATAATCTGACTTGAGGCTGGAACTCTTGTAATGACTGGGTGTCAAGTAATTCTGTACTTGTTTAAATAATTGTTTTTTTTATATATACTTCGTGCACCTGTAAGTGAGAGCACACGTGTATTAAGTAATTAAAGGGCAATTTCCATTGGAGGATGAGGTATTTAAATAGAGGTGTGCTAGTGATCAAACTACCTTCATAGGAAACCGTCATAAGGTATAGGACGGAGAAACATGTTAAGGGATCCTCACCCGATTTCTATACCAGTTTGACCTTGGAAATGCTGCCCACCACCGGACAATGCTCTCCCTCGTTGCTGCACTGTGTCGCTGACCGACTGACGTCTCACATGGAACACTGTTCTCCTTGCTGCTACGAACTCTGTATTGCACTTGGAACAGGTAGTCAGTACCCGGACACTTGCTATATGAATACCGGAGTACAAGTTCTTTCACCTGTGTGTGCAACTATTGCTGCTATGAACTGAGTCTAGAGGAGTTTGGATACTATTTATCTTTTATCTAGAAACTGTCTGGGCCCACTAGTGAAAATAAGTACAAGGCTTACTAAGAGGTGGAGCACGGCGCTGTCCTACAAAAATATTGGTGGACTAAGTATAATTTGGCAGCTATACAAATAATTTTTTTATAAGATATATTGCTATTAATTGATGTAATTTGCCGGCTATACTGGTACTATATTAAGGGTGCTTTTATAAGGAATGTTCTATGTTTTAATTTTTTAATATTGTGTATATATAATAAATTTTTCTTTCGCTAAGCGTTCTCTTTCACTATATATTCTTCTGTATCTCATGTCTATGCAAGAACTTTTCACTTAGAGTCTAGAAAAGGTGTCAAAAAAGAAAACCACTAAGGCAATAGAACAACACTGTGCGTTTAGAACCGTCACAAATTCCTGAGGAACATTTAGGGATGCCCATGTTAGCTATGTGTGAGTCTGTTATTTCTCAGACTATCCTTTTAGAGAAGCTTATTTCAGCTCCTTCCACCCTTTCTGGACAGTTTGCACATATGGGGAGCAGTACAAATAAAGATGGTGATGAGCACATAATAGAAATTGAGGATGCTTGTGTGGAAGTGGAACAGGATGAGGGCCATATGTGTGTACTACTACTATATGACCCTGAAGATGAGGATGTTGATGATGTTGTTTGTGTAAATTACTCACCAGAGGTTGCAGTTGTTGCCGGTAATAAAAAGAAAGCAACTGTGATGTCTGGCCATAAGACCAGACAAGCCACCTCTTTGGTGTGGGATTATTTTTACCCAAATCCTGACAATGTTTGTGAAGGCAGCTGTTCCATTTCTGAGGACACAGGTAATAGAGGTAGTGACATTAGTCATCTAGGCACCTACTATATGTTAAGTCATTTGCACAAGTTCATTACAATTATTTAACAAGATTATAATATAATTAAAACCTTCATCATCAACCTCCTCAGAGCCGGCGCAAGCCGCTCAGCAAAGGGATGCAGTGCAGGGAGGCGCCAAACTGAAGAGGCGCTCAGCCTCTCCCTGCTCTGCATCTCGTAGCAGCGCTGGCAGCTTGCAGCGCGGCTCCCTCCCCCTCCTCCTCCCCAGAGTGTGTATGCAGTGTGCGGCCTCAGCCCACACACAGCGCCGCTGACATCCCAATTCCCGATCTGCCCAGATGGGGGCGTGGCCTAATCGCGGGAGCCGTGGTCACGCCCCTTTTGGTGGTTTTTTTAAAAAGTCCTTGCAGCACAGTGCTGGGTAGGTGCAGTGCCTGAGTCCCCAGCCCTCAGCCACTCAGCCCCTCAGCCAGGATCATTTCGAGGGGGGAGTGTGATCACTGTGATCACACTCCCCCAACCCACCCATACAGGAACACACACTGGATCAGTATTAGCAGCAGCCTCTCTGCCCCACTGCAGCACAGCACACTGCAGCATGTGCTGTGCTGCCAAGATGAGAGCTGCTGCTGCCCAGTAAGGTGGGAGTGTAGCGGACCAGTGCCCTCTCCGGGCCCCTCCATCAGTCCCAGGCCCATGTAATTAGTACCCGCTCCCTCCCCCTCGTCACTGACAGCATCCTAAAGAGCTATTGGAGTAACGGAGCCTGCGAGAAACCGGCGGAGAAGGGAGAGGAGGAGCAGCGCCCGAGCCGGGACCTCCTGCAGGTAACAGGGCCGCACTGTGGAGGGAACAAAGGCTGTACCTAGCATAGGGGGTCATTCAGAGATGAACGCAGATCGTTGAATACGCAGCCGGATCTGCATTCATCTCTGAACTTGCTCAGGGCCGCCCAGCACAAAGCATGTGTAGCGCCACCTCCCGAAGCATCCGTAATTACATTGACGATGCATCTGATGTAAGGTTGACTCCTGGCTGTGCTGTCAGCAGCCTTTTTTTTTCAGACACTACTATGCGGTGTAATGTGACTGACGCACACTACTGTGCTGTGTAATGTGACTGACGGACACTACTGTGCGGTGTAATGTGACTGACGGACACTACTGTGCTGTGTAATGTGACTGACGGACACTACTGTGCTGTGTAATGTGACTGACGGACACTTCTGTGCAGTGTAATGTGACTGACGGACACTACTGTTCAGTGTAATGTGACTAAAGAACATACTATGTGGTGTAATGTGACGAGCGAACAATACTGTGCAGTGTAATGTGACTAGCGAACACTACTATGCAGTGTAATGTGACTAACGGACACTACTGTGCAGTGTAATGTGACTAACGGACACTACTGTGCAGTGTAATGTGACAAACGGACACTACTGTGTAGTGTAATGTGACTAGCGAACAATACTGTGCAGTGCAATGTGACTAGCTAACACTACTGTGCAGTGTAATGTGACTAGCGAACACTATATGCGGGTTTATGTGACTAACGTACACTACTGTGCAGTGTAATGTGACTAACGGACACTACTGTGCGGTGTAATGTGACTAGTGAACACTACTGTGCAGTGTAATGTAACTAACCGACACTACTATGCAGTGTAATGTGACTAGCGAACACTACTGTGCAGTGTAATGTGACTAAAGGACATACTACGTAGTGTAATGTGACGAGCGAACAATACTGTGCAGTGTAATGTGACTAGCGAACACTACTATGCGGTGTAATGTGACTAACGGACAGTACTGTGGAGTGTAATGTGACTAACAGACTCTACTGTGCAGTGTAATGTGACTAACGAACACTACTGTGCAGTGTAATGTGACAAACTGACAATACTGTAGTGTTCTCTCTAGGCTGTCTTAGCAGGGCGCCGCGCCCTGCCCGTTTTTTAGCAGGCAAAACCCGCCCTGCCCCTTTTGCGGCGCCCTGCTAGAACAGCCGCCCACTTCCTGCCCTCCCAGCGTGTAAAGATGCCATGCGCATGCGCGCGGCATCCATTCACGCATTGGGAGAGAGCTGGGGGAAGCCCAGCACCGACGGAGGTGCTGGGCACGCTTCCAAAAGTGACGTTGCCGGCCATAGACGCTCTCTATAGTAGCGTCTGTGGGCCGCACCGCCCACTAAAATGACGTAGGCATGACCACGCCCCCTAATTTGCATGGCCACGCCCCCGTTACGGAGTCTGGCGCCATGCCCCTTTTCACTGCTAGAGTGAACACTACTACTGTGCAGTGTAATGTGACTAGCGAACAATACTGTGCAGTGTAATGTGACTAGCGAACACTACTGTGCAGTGTAATGTGACTAACGGACACTACTGTACAGTGTAATGTGACTAATGGACACTGCTATGAAGTGTAATGTGACTAGCGAACACTACTGTGCGGTGTAATGTGACTAGCGAACAGTACTGTGCAGTGTAATGTGACTAACGGACACTACTGTGCAGTGTAATGTGACTAACGGACATTACTGTGCGGTGTAATGTGACTAGCGAACAGTACTGTGCAGTGTAATGTGACTAATACCCCTTTTCCACCTACGTACCGTGTCCGATCCGGGATGTTTAACACGGCTACAACCCGTGTCGGCTCCCCCGTTTCCACTACACTTCGACACGGGTTATTCCCGTGTCTGATCTGTTTCCACCTAACCCGGGTAAGCTCTGTAAAAGCCTATTGCTGTCATTACAAATGGACTTTTTACTGTCTCATCAAGATGATGTCATCAAAAGGACCAAAACGGAGGGGTGGGGCCTGCTCACAGCATTGCAGCAATGGACACCGGTGCAGTAGCTGTGTCTAGCATGGAGTCGCAGACTGTTTGCAGTTTACTGCTGCTTTCTGCTACAGACAGCTTGATGCAGCTTTTCACCTTGTGCTACCTACTGCAGAGCTGGAGAAGGAGAGCTCAATTCTTTGCAGAGAGGGCTACCTATCGACGCAAATATTTGAAAAGGAGGAGAGCGCGTATATCATCCACTGTTGTTATTTCTTTCATAACAATGAACTGTACACCAAGCCGAAGAATGTGGATGAGAGATCGCAGACATGGGGAAGCATTCATGCAGACTATTCTAGCATATCAGGAGGAGCAGTGGATGTCAAACTTCAGGATGTCTCGCGCTACATTCGAGTATGTTTTGGAACTACTGTCCCCCGCAATAACCATGCAGACCACCAGGTTCCGTAAGCCCATTGAGCCAGCCAGGAGATTAGCAATTGCTCTCTGGTGGTATGCTACCCCTGGAGAGTATCGCACAGTTTCCAGTTTATTTGGAGTAGGGATTGGCACGGTCTGCAAGATTGTATACCAGGTCACGCGGGCATTGCTGGATACCATGTACCATCGCTTTATTTCCTTGCCACAAGGACAGCGGCTAGATGAGACTATAAAAGGGTTTAAGAAGCGTGGCTACCCACAGTGTGCTGGTGCCATAGATGGGACCCACATCCCCATCATCGCCCCCCATGACAACCCAGCAGACTATTACAATCGTAAGGGTTGGCATTCCATTGTTCTGCAAGCTGTAGTGGACCACAAATACTGGTAAGCACTGTTTCACTAATGTGTTTGAAATAGGCTTGGCCTGTTTTATGATAATGCATAAACCTTTATTTTTAGTTTCACAGATGTCTTCATAGGGTGGCCCGGACGGTCACATGATGCAAGGGTTCTCGCCAACTCCGATCTTTACAGTATTGCTGAGGACAAGCTTGGTGGATGGCTTTTCCCTCGAGAGGTAAGATTATTTACTACTTAAACTAATGTTCGCCCATAAACCAATAGTCAAGTTTTACCCCTGTAATAATATTAATGTTTTATTAACAGAAATCGGTGATCGTACATGGTGTGGACATCCCGGTCCATCTCATTGGTGATGCAGCATACCCATTACAGCGCTGGCTAATGAAGGGCTACACCCAGCATGTTCACTTATCCCCCGAACAGACATCATATACCCATGCCCTAAGTTCGGCCCGTATGGCAGTGGAGAATGCGTTTGGGCGTTTAAAAGGACGCTGGCGCTGCCTCATGAAGAGGAATGATGTGGACTTGAAAATAATGCCAGATATAGTAGCGGCCTGCTGCATTCTCCATAACATATGTGAGATACAAAAGGAAAACTTTCTCCCCGAGTGGAATATACATGATCATGGGGCGGGGGTTGCTGTACATGATGCACCAGGCTTGGTGGGGGGGCATGACGCTGCCAGCGAGTGCATAAGGGCCACCATTGCAGCTAATCTTCAAACAATGTTGCAGTAGAGAAAACAGACAAGTTTTTGTGTGCAAACAATTTTTGTTTATTTCGTTTTTTCAGTTATAAAAATTTGGTTCAAAAGTTGTTATTATATTTTTCCTTTTAAACAGTTGGCACACATTTTCTGAGGTAACAATATAAAATATTTAAGTGCAAACATGTCACTGTAAAATTCCACATAACGCAAGGGGTCTTCAACATGTGTCCCTCCAGCTGTTGTGGAACAACATGTACCAGCATGTGTTGCTATGTGTTTCCACAACAGCTAGAGGGCCACATGGTGAAGACACCTGCCCTGAGGTAAAAGAGTAAAGTGCAAACAGGGCACTCTGTAAAAAAAAAAACCTAATGTTTGGTTTGGCAGATATCGGGTCACCCCCAATATTTGGATCGCACTGCCGCACATTTTCTGAGGTAACATTATAAAATATTTAAGTGCAAACATGTCACTGTAAAATTCCACATAACGCAAGGGGTCTTCAACATGTGTCCCTCCAGCTGTTGTGGAACAACATGTACCAGCATGTGTTGCTATGTGTTTCCACAACAGCTAGAGGGCCACATGGTGAAGACACCTGCCCTGAGGTAAAAGAGTAAAGTGCAAACAGGGCACTCTGTAAAAAAAAAACCCTAATGTTTGGTTTGGCAGATATCGGGTCACCCCCAATATTTGGATCGCACTGCCGCACATTTTCTGAGGTAACATTATAAAATATTTAAGTGCAAACATGTCACTGTAAAATTCCACATAACGCAAGGGGTCTTCAACATGTGTCCCTCCAGCTGTTGTGGAACAACATGTACCAGCATGTGTTGCTATGTGTTTCCACAACAGCTAGAGGGCCACATGGTGAAGACACCTGCCCTGAGGTAAAAGAGTAAAGTGCAAACAGGGCACTCTGTAAAAAAAAAACCCTAATGTTTGGTTTGGCAGATATCGGGTCACCCCCAATATTTGGATCGCACTGCCGCACATTTTCTGAGGTAACATTATAAAATATTTAAGTGCAAACATGTCACTGTAAAATTCCACATAACGCAAGGGGTCTTCAACATGTGTCCCTCCAGCTGTTGTGGAACAACATGTACCAGCATGTGTTGCTATGTGTTTCCACAACAGCTAGAGGGCCACATGGTGAAGACACCTGCCCTGAGGTAAAAGAGTAAAGTGCAAACAGGGCACTCTGTAAAAAAAAAACCCTAATGTTTGGTTTGGCAGATATCGGGTCACCCCCAATATTTGGATCGCACTGCCGCACATTTTCTGAGGTAACAATATAAAAAGGTAGCCCAAATATCTGGATCCCACTGCCCATTTTCTGAGGTAACACTATAAAACTTTAAAGTGCCAACAGGGCACTCTGTAAAATCAAAATAATGTTTGCATTTGTAGGTATCAGGGTTGAGGATACAGTGCAAACATAACCTTAAAACACAAACATTGTTTTATAACCCGCTGCTCTAAGGCAGTTGTCTATATACCCGAAATTCTGAGGATTGCGGGATTTGTGTTGGGGGATTTGAGGGAGGCTCATAGTTGTATGGACCATATGGGTGCTGTGGGTAGGCTGTGTCTTGCTGTTGTGTTTGTGTGGTATTCCCTATGGTACGTGCAAACGTGCGTTCAAAAAATGTCATCTGCCTATCATGCATGGTCATTAACTGACTCATAAAAGTTTGATGCATTTCTTTTTCTGACGCAAGGAATCTCTCAAGCCGTGCATCTTCCTGGGCATTGAGCTCACTATCTGCCTCACGCAGGTGATCCACGATAATGGACTTCATTGCTTTGACCGTTTGTTCTGTTTTGTTCAGTTTCTTTTTCCGCTGTGGAACGTTGTAGACTGTGAAGGAGATGAAACAGAATGTAAGCAACAATATAAAAATAGCAGTGGTAGCATATACATGTTTGTGGCCTTCTCCCACCTGCACACTAGCTATACTCTGCAACATTACCATGATTCTATAAAAAAATAGCAGTGGTAGCATATACGTGTTTGTGGCCTTCTCCCACCTGCACACTAGCTATACTCTGCAACATTACCATGCCTTTACATATAGGGACTGCTGCAACTGTATTTGTAATGGTAATACTTACTATTTGAGCGCAAAGTCGTGGTCTTGGGGGGTTGCGACGTCTCCGCCTGAGACTGTGGTACGTCCTCAATAGTGGCACTGATGGAATCATCATTGACGGTCGAGTCTTCAAAACTGCTGTCCGATATAAGCAGCGGGGATGATGGGCTGCATTGTGAGCTGGGAAGGCTGTGCTGTGTTTCCTTTCCTCACAGTCCTCGTCGACTGACATCTGGCGACTGGCAGAGCTGGATGACGATAGTGCTATGGGATTTGTTATCGCAGTTTTGCCGAAGACACTATAGCATAGGTCATAATATGGCCATTCCATACGCCCAGCACCACTTTTCTTGCGGTTATGGTCGTGTACTTTGGTGAATTGTCTGCGTAGTGCCTTCAATTTGTTAACGACTTGTTGCTGGGTTTTTTGGATGCCCCTTTCTGCCAGCATAAGGGATATGTTCTTGTAGACGATAGCATCCTTAACTGTTCCAGTCACCTGCCTTCTTATTTCTTCCTCTCCCCGAATATTAAGCAGCTCTTTGATCTCTGTGTCTGACCAGATATGGCTAGCCATGTTGCTGTGCTGGAGCTTCTGCTGCTGTATATTGTCTGTTTGTTTGGAAGCTGCTGCAATAAAAATATCTGTATGTACCCAGCGCGACTTCAGAGTGTTTTGTTTGCTGCCTCAATGCCTGCATGTGCCCAGCGTGTCTCCCAGGGATGACATCATCTTCCAGTGCCCCAGAAGCACCAATCAGCGTCTCAGAGCGTTACTCGGGTCTGAAAACACGTGTAATGACCGTTTCCACTGCACCGCTATCCGTGTCATTACCGTGTTCTACCCAGGTAAATAGCCGGGTTGGATTCCCGGGTCACTCAACCCGTGTTGACCCGTTTCCACCTACTAAAAATCCGTGTCGATGCGCGCCCCCGTGCAAAAACACGGGTAAAAACAGCTAGTGGAAAAGGGGTATAACGGACACTACTGTGCAGTGTAATGTGACTAATGGACACTGCTATGAAATGTAATGTGACTAGCGAACACTACTGTGCGGTGTAATGTGACTAGCGAACACTACTGTGCAGTGTAATGTGAATTGGTACTATTCTGTGGCCCCTATATTTTTGGTGCTTCCCCCTGCTGGGGGAAATGGCATGTGTAAAAGGGTGCTCTACCTGGAATAATGTGTGACTGGCTCTACCTGGTGCAATATGTAAAAGGGGGCTGTATCTGGCGTAACGTATATAAGGGGCACTACCTGGCGTAATGTATATAAGTGGTACTACTGTGTGGCGTAATTTTGAATAATGTTGACCACTGTGCGTCATAATTATTTTACGCCCCTATATATTATGTAATTTTTTTATGACCCTATATTTATGGATCTTGAGGGGGACGGACGGGACCAAAATGTCTAGTTACAGCTCTGAGGATGAGATCGGTCACATTTGTATTTGTAGAAAGGCGCAAAATTGATAGTTTGCAGGAGGGCGCCGAACACCCTAGCACCGGCCCTGAACCTCCTCATTAGTTATTGGAGGTAGTCCTTCCAAAACATTTTTTGTGTGGGCCCCAACAAAGCAAGCCCTTTAGCCATAAAATTGTCAGTCTCTGTCACTGAAGTACTTGGTGTGTTAAACTGTGCATGTCCTTTTTAATATCCATAATGGGGGGGGGGGCAATGGCAATTCCTTCTTGCACCACTTTTTTTCTTTCACTGCTGTGTGGCAATGTTTTAGAGATGTGCTATAAACTGCCACGTGTTTGTGCCGTTGCTCTGTCAGTTAGTGACAATCCAGCTAAACAAGCCTTTGACCTAAAACGGATGAAAACAATATTGTGAAATGTGAGGTGGTCAAAATTGTCTGTAAATGACTGGAAATGAATGTTATTAAGGTTAATAATACTGTAGGAACAAAAACAGGCTCAAAATATGTGATTTTTAGCTGCTGTTATGACTTAAAAAAATACAGTTCCAAAACACACAAGGTTGGTTTTGGCAAAACAAAATACAGATCCAAAGCATGAAGGAGATACAGAACCAAAACCAAAACACGAGGGTCTGGGGATACCTCTTCTTCTAACTAGCTGATTTCCATCAGCCAAGGCCTGTATTTCCACAGCTGAAAATCCCACAAACATTGCAGATGTGGCAGTACCAATCCTAAATGAATGTGTACAAAAGTACCTAATTGAGAGGATAACACTGAAAACACAGTACCACAAGATCAAACTAAATTGATACTTGTTCAATGGAAAATGATCACCATGAATAATTATTATCCTTTATTTATATATGAGGGAAGAAGGCCCTGCTCGTGAGAGTTTAAGTTCTAAAGGGGAGGGGCAGACAGACATTGGTCACACATGGAATAGACAGTGAGAATGTAGAGAGATGGAGATTCTAATAGGGAGATAATTTGGGATGTGGGAGTGGTAAGAAGATAGGAAAGGTGGTGTTTATCTGTGGAATATAAAGAGGGTGGGGTGGGCACATTGTGAAGGGAGGTGAGGTCAGAGATGTAAATGGGAGAGGAAAGGGTGAGGGCTTTGTAAGTGAGTGTAAACATAAGCCAAGTACCCTTAGATGAGGGTCTGACAGCCACATACTGGTTCGCCAAGGTAACTTGGTAACCAACCCCTGCTTAGTTGATCTGTTGTAGAATGCCAGATTCTCCACAGCAAAGACCTCTCACTGGCTAGGATGTCTCAGTGAACCATCCCTTCACTTGGATGGAGTGACCATCTCCAAAACCTGGATGTACCATGGAAAGCTTTGGAGAAAGGGCAATTAATTAACTTGAAAACTGAAACTGCAACACCCACCTCTGCCTTCAGGATAGAATGAAGAGGAAATCCACCGATACTAGCGGGTAGAACTGGCACCATACACGTCTAAATTTTCAGAACCTTTATGAGAAGTAAACTCTTAGTAAGGTCTGGAATGACTTTCAGTAAACCACTGCTCTGAGCAGAGCTGGCCCTAACCAATATGATGCCCTAGGCAAGATTTTGGCTGGTGCCCCCTAGCACCGCCGCTAGTTCTGCAGGAGATGCCTGGCATGAGTCAGCTGGCAGCTCTGCTTACATTGGGCGCCTTTTGTTTATGAAAATGCATCTTATTTGCATTACTGTGTGGCTAGGATGCACAAGCAGCTTCCGCTGATAAAAATTATATGCAGCATGCCTATATTCTGTGTGTGACTGCAGCTGTATCTGCAGACGAAATGCTACATTACAGTGATTTCCAGGAATACACTGCAACATAGCATTTCGTATGCAGATAAAGCTGCAGTCACATACAGAATATAGGCATGCCGCATATCATTTTAATCAGCAGAAGCTGCTGGTGCCCCTAAGCATACCAGATGCCCTAGGCATTTGCCTAGATTGCCTATGCCTAAGGTCGGCTCTGGCTCTGAGGGCCTTATTCAGAGGTGGATGCAGCCACTCTTACCTCTATGCCTCTAGCCACTAGAAAAACTTCCCAAGCTTCATGGTACACCTTGAGGGTGTTTGGGGCTGCACCATCAGAACTAGCTGCAACAGCCACTGGCCACCTATCCTGCTGCTTAGCCTGTCTAGGATGAGGCCTGCACACAGCTATATAAGTAGAGGAGACAGCTACTAAACTCCTCCCAGCACAGCTGATTACTGAAGCATCCTGCCCATCATCCTCCATGATCTCAGTAAGCCCCACCCACTCCACTGCCAAAGGGACAGAAAATGGCCACCTACCCCTTCAGCACTCACTAAAGGGGCCACCCTGCATGCACTGGCTGAGGACTGAGAGCTCCCCCTAATCAATTGCAGAGAGCTCCCAGACTGATTATCATTGGCTAACAGAAGCGGTCATGCAGAAGCATGCATATGTGAAGCCAAGGTCGGCAGCCAATGGGCATCATCCAGCCATTGTGTTGCAACATTAAGTGACCACTGTTCAGAGAAGCATTCCTGCCGAGCCTGATGTTGAAGCAGGCAAAGGGACCTGGTGAAGAGCAACTCCAGCCTTAACCACAGCGCACATGTGCACTTAGGACACAACCGCAGCAGCAGGTGACACAGAATAGAATGGAGGGGCTGTATAAGCTGCAAGTACCCCTGCACTGTTATCCTAAGCATAGTAGTAAGTGGTGCTAGGAGGCAAAAAAACCAGTATAAATACAGTCAGGGCAGTAGAGAGCCTGGCTGGGCCCAGGTACGTTCCAGGGGGTGTAGCCTAATCTTGGGAAGTGTGTTCTTGAAATCTTAGAATAAAAAACAGAAA
This sequence comes from Pseudophryne corroboree, assembly GCF_028390025.1. Classification (NCBI taxonomy): domain Eukaryota; kingdom Metazoa; phylum Chordata; class Amphibia; order Anura; family Myobatrachidae; genus Pseudophryne; species Pseudophryne corroboree. The sequence goes on from NC_086445.1 coordinate 619,403,108, forward strand.
AAAATAGTACTAAGTGATTCCCTGACCACACTGCAGCCCAACACACAATAGCATGTGCTTGGCTGAGGAAAAGAGCAGCAAGTGCTGCTGAGGGGTAAGGGGGATAACTTGGGCCCCCTCTGGGCCCCTCCATCAAGCCTGGGCACCGGTAAATATAACCTGCTCTCTTCCCTCCCTCGGCACCACTTAACACAGTGATACTCACAACTCTCAGGAAAAAGCAGAGAAAGCATGCAATGTGTCCTGAAGACAGGATCAAAATAAGCTAATTTCAGCCTAACAAAGCTCTAAGCTATTGCTATAACAACACCCCTACATTATATAGGACCACCTTATCACCTGTTGGCACAAAATCCGGCCAACAGCCTTGAGGTTTAAATCATTCCATACTCATGTAATCATCTCTTTCTCCTTTGGGTAAATTTTCTTTGAACACTCAGGAAAATGTACTAAGCTCCGTGTCTGTCCGAGTTTGCCCACATGGGAGTGTTTTTGCATTTTTACATAAATGAGAACTTACCAAAGTCAAAACACGGGAGTGCTGCATGGATTAGAGCTTCAAAACATAGGTGGACATGGGTATATTATCAAATACACCATAGGCCAAACGGGGGTGCAATTTAAATAAACAACACTGAAATATGGGAATGTAACTAGAATCGTCTTTGCAAACACACCTGTGAATTGTGCAATCTAGAACCAAATTACACTTTTCAAATAGATGTCCCCATCAGCAGCGGGTTTAGATAAGCCTGCACAGTTCAGAGAGATCTGTGTAGTGCTTCTCAATGTAAATGTAAATTAATGGTTAAATAGCAGAAGAAAAAAGCACTGGGTTCCCACCACAAGTATAACCAGTACTGGGCTTTGTTAGATGTCCTGGTTCTAAAAATGTAGGGGAAAAATTGTGTAGGGTTCCCCTGTATATTAAGAACTAGCATCGGACTCTTGGAGACAGACCTGGTTTTAAAAATACAGGTGAAAAAAAGACAAAGGTGACCCCGATATTTTTAAAGTCAGTACAGGACATTACTAGCAGAAGGGTAATGCCACAGCCAGGGTACACATTTTATGGGGTCCTGTGGCTGAAACATTAACCCTCCGAACTAGTCAGCCCAGGCCAGGGATTCCTGAGGGAGTGGGGATCCCCCATAAGGGTTCCCCCCTCCAGGGCTTCCCTTTTGTGGAGCTGTGGATGCAGAGTTAATAGCTTTCAAATAGTTTAAGTGTGTAAATAATATTTTCTTTTAAAGGAGGGGCTACATGTCCCAGCATGCTAGTACTTGAAGAACCACAAGTAGCAGAATGCGGAACATTAAGGGCTCACTAATACCTCTAGTCCCCCTGTAAAAGAAATATGAAAATAAAGACAGTTAACACACAATGATGGGATCCACAAGGTTATTAGAGGTCAACCTTGCGTTTTCCATCATTGACTAAAATGTATCAGTTCCCAACATTGACTTTAATAGAGCAGTCCCCAATATTAAAGTCAGTGAGGGAAAGTATGATTGTGCTGCGCACAGCTAATCAGCGGGCTGCATCTACTGAGGTGGCCATTGATCGCCTGGCACCTATTGTAAACACAGAAAACACGTGTATGCCGACATTCACGTAGAGGAACTGTATGTGTTAACACATACATTTCCTCATGTGTGGCATGTAGCTGGTTTTGCTTTTTTTAACCTCTTGGATGCCTACATGAAATGAAGAGGACCTGATCAACACCAGGAATAGGTGAGTATGTTTTTTTTTTTAATGACAGTAAATGGGGATGCTACTGGACAAGAAGACTGTATGGCTACAGGCAGTCTAAGTAAGTATGTTAGAGATGTGCGTCTGGCACTTTTTCGTGTTTTGTGTTTTGGTTTTGGTTCTGGTTTCGTGCTCGTGTTTTGGATCTGGATTGGTTTTGCCAAAACCACCCTTTCATGTTATGGTTTTGGTTTTGGATCTGGATGATTTTTGAAAAAAACATAAAAACAGCTAAAGTCCCAGAATTTGGGGGTAATTTTGATCCTACGGTATTATTAACCTCACACCTCACAATATTGTTTTTAGGCCAAAAATTTGCACCGAGGTGGCTGTATGACTAAGCTAAGCAACACAAGTGAGCGGCACAAACACCTGGCCCATCTAGGAGTGGCACTGCAGTGTCAGACAGGATGGCAAATTTAAAAAATAGTCCCCAAACAGCACATGATGCAAAGAAGAAAAAGAGGTGCAATGAGGTAGCTGGATGACTAAGCTAAGCGACACAAGTGTGCGGCACAAACACCTGGCCAACCTAGGAGTGGCACTGCAGTGTCAGACAGGATGGCACTTAAAAAAACTAGGCCCCTAACAGCACATCGTGCAAAGAAGAAAAAGTGGTGCAATGAGGTAGCTGTATGATTAAGCTAAGCGACACAAGTGTGCAGCACGAACAACATGAGACGTGCTGGAATTTGCCCAGATGTAATACATGCACAATTTTGGTGGCACAGGAGAGCATACCCCTAAACCACACACACACATGGCAGAGCCTGTAAAATTAATTTGGATAATAATAACCCTTTTTTTTTGGAGCTATTATAATAATATGCAGCACAGGCGCGCGTACCCTTACACCACACAGGGCAAACACTGTAAAAATTATTTGGATAATAATATACAATAAGTAATGTATATAACCCTTTTATTTGGAGTAAATAATATACAGCACAGGACACCACCACTGGACATATGACAGCACAAGACACCACCACTGGACTGATGCAGCACAAGGCAGCACCACTGGACTGGACTTATATGGCAGTCAGGAGCAGTTCTTGACATGGGCAAGCAGTGCCTGCACCCAGGGCACTGCGGCCTGCAGGCGTGGCCGCAGTCACCCTGCAGGTGCCTGCCGCCTACCCGCACCCCACATCCCGCTCCCCGGCTGCAGCAGATGCCGTGGGCTGTGTGGGCGCCCGCTGCAGCCAGCTCCATCTTCAGACACTAGAGGTCATAATTGATTTTATTGTTTATTTTTTATTTTTTGTAAGCAGCTACTAGGGGGCACAGCAACAGAGGGCACAACTACAGGGGGCACAGCGACAAGGGGCACAACTACAGGGGACACAACTACTGGGGCAAATCTACTGGAGGCACAACTACTGGGGCAAATCTACTTGGGGCACAACTACTTGAGGCAAAACTACTTGAGGCAAATCTACTGGGGGCACAGCTACATGGAAAACAGCTACTGGGGGCACAACTACAGGGGGCACAGCCACTGGGGCCACAACTACTGGGGAAAATCTACTTTGGGCATAGCTACAGGGGCAAATCTACTGGGGGCACAGCAACAGGGCACAACTACTGGGGCAAATCTATGGGGCATAGCTACAGGGGGCACAGCTACTAGGGGCGCAACTACTTTGGGCAAATATACTGGGGGCACAGCTACAGGGGGCACAAATACATGGGGTACAGCTACTGGGGGCACAACTAAAGGGGGCATAACTACAAGGGGCATAACTGTGGCCACATCCACCCCTATGAAGCCAATCCCCTATTTTTTGATGCATGCACTAACTGTTTTGCCAGGGAGGGAGGGGGGAGGGCGCGCCAGTGGAAACTTTCACCCTGGGTGCCACAAGGTGCAGAACTGGCACTTTAAAAAACTAAGCCCCAAACAGCACATGATGCAAAGAAGAAAAAGAGGTGCAAGATGGAATTATCCTTGGGCCCTCCCACCCATCCTTATGTTGTAGAAACAAGACATGCACACTTTAACAAACCAATCATTTCAGCGACAGGGTCCGCCACACGACTGTGGCTGAAATTATTGGTTTGTTTGGGCCCCCATCAAAAAAGAAGCAATAAATATCTCCTTGCACAAACTGGCTCTACAGAGGCAAGATGTCGACCTCTTCCTCCGATTCCTCACCCTTTTCAGTGTGTACATCCTCCTCCTCATAGAGTTTTAATTCGTCCCCACTGGAATCCACCATCACAGGTCCCTGTGTACTTTCTGGAGCCAATTGCTGGTCAAGGTCTTCCTGGAGGAATTTATAATTAATTTTGATGAACATCATCTCCACATTTTGTGGAAGTAACCTCCTACGCCGATCGCTGACAAGGTTACCGGCACAATGAACACTCTTTCGGAGAACAGAATCATATGCAGTGACAGTAGATATGTCAGTAATTGTTGGCAGGTCCTTCAGTCCGGACCAGATGTCAGCCCTCGCTCCTGACTGCCCTGCATCACCGCCAGCGGGTGGGCTAGGAAATCTTATCCTTTTCTTCGCAGCCCCAGTTGCAGGAGAAAATTAAGAAGGAGCTGTTGACGGATCACGTTCCGCTTGAGTTGAAAATTTTCTCACCAGCAGGTCTTTGAACCTCTGCACACTTGTGTCTGCCAGAAAGAGAGATACAACGTAGGCTTTAAACCTAGGATCGAGCACGGTGGCCAAAATATAGTGCTCTGATTTCAACAAATTGACCACCCTTGAATCCTGGCAAAGCGAATGAAGGGCTCCATCCACAAGTCCCACGTGTTTAGCGGAATCGCTCCATCTTAGCTCCTCCTTCAATTTCTCCAGCTGCTTCTGCAAAAGCCTCATGAGCGGAATGACCTGACTCAAGCTGGTAGTGTCTGAACTGACTTCACGTGTGGCAAGTTCGAACGGTTGGAGAACCTTGCACAAGACGGAAATCATTCTCCATTGCACTTGAGTCAGGTGCATTCCCCCTCCTTTGCTTATATCGTAGGTGGATGTATAGGCTTGAATGGCCTTTTGCTGCTCCTCCATTCTCTGAAGCATATAGAGTGTTGAATTCCACCTCGTTACCACCTCTTGCTTCAGGTGATGGCAGGGCAGGTTCAGGAGAACTTGCTGGCGCTCCAGTCTTCGGCACACAGTGGCTGAATGTCGAAAGTGGGCCGCAATTTTTCGGGCCACCGACAGCATCTCCTGCACGCCCCTGTCATTTTTCAAAAAATTCTGCACCACCAAATTCAATGTATGTGCAAAACATGGGATGTGCTGGAATTTTCCCAGATGTAATGCTCGCACAATATTGGTGGCGTTGTCCGATATCACAAATCCCCAGGAGAGTCTAAGTGGGATAAGCCATTGTGCTATGATGTCCCTCAGTTTCCGTAAGAGTTTGTCAGCGGTGTGCCTCTTACAGAAAGTGGTGATACATAGCGTAGCCTGCCTAGGAACGAGTTGGCATTTGCTGCTACTGGTGCCACTGCTGTTGTTACTGCGGGAGGCAATACATCTACCCAGTGGGCTGTCAGTCATATAGTCCTGAGTCTGCCCTGTTCCACTTGTTCACATGTCCATGGTTAAGTGGACAGTGGGTACAACTTCATTTTTTAGGACACTGAGGACACTTTTTCTGACGTCTCTGTACATTCTTGGTATCGCCTGTCTAGTGAAGTGGAATCTAGATGGGATTTGGTACCAGGGACACACTACCTCCATCAATTCTCTAAGTCCCACTGAACTAATGGCAGATACCGGATGCATGTCTAACAGCAACATAGCTGTCAAGACCTCAGTTATCTGCTTTGCAACAGGATGACTGCTGTCATATTTCATCTTCCTCGCAAAGGACTGTTGGACAGTCAATTGCTTAGTTGAAATGGTACAAGTGGTCTTCCAACTTCCCCTCTGGGATGACGATAGACTCCCAGCAGCAACAGCAGCGGCAGCAACAGCAGCAGTAGGATCCTCCGGAGGAATCCCGATTAGGAAAGGACTCGTCAGTCTTGCCAGTGACATGGCCTGCAGGACTACTGACATTCCTGACTGAGGAGGAAGTTAACATTGAGGGAGTTGGTGGTGTGGATTGCAGGAGCTTGGGTAGAAGAGGAAGAAGGGATTTAGGTGTCAGTGGACTGCTTGCTCTTTTACCCAAATTTTCTGAACTGACAATGACTTCTGATGAATGCACAGCAGGTGACGTATAAGGGAGGATGTCCCTAGGTGGTTAATGTCCTTACCCCTACTTATTACAGATTGACAGAGGCAACACACAGCTTGACACCTGTTGTCCGGATTTGTGGAGAAATAATTCCACACTGAAGAGGTGACTTTTATGGTATTTTGCCCAGGCATCACAATGGGCTTATTCATCCCACGGACAACAACTGTCTCCCCTGATGCCTGATTTAAACAAACCACATCACCACCAGAATCCTCATTGTCAACTTCCTCCTCAGCGCCACCAACACCCATATCCTCATCCTGGTGTACTTCAACAGTGACATCTTCAATTTGAATATCTGAAACTGGACTGTGGGTGCTCCTTCCAGCACTTGCAGAGGGCGTGCAAATGATGGAAGGAGCCACCTCTTCCCATCCAGTGTTGGGAAGGTCAGGCATCAAAACCGCCGACACACTTGGACTCTCCTTGGGGATTTGTGATACCATCTTAGAATGCACAGTTCTTTGCTGTCCTTTTTCCAGCTTAACTCTTATCATTTTTCTAGTGGGAGGATGAGGGCTTCCATCGTCATGTGAAGCTGAATCACTAGTCATGAACATAGGCAAGGGCCTTAGCCATTCCTTGCCACTTCGTGTCGTAAATGGCATATTGGTAAGTTAACATTCCTCCTCAGACCATTTAAATTTATTTTTTTGGGTCGTTTTACTGAACTTTGGCTTTTTGGATTTTACATGCCCTCTACTATCACATTGGGCATCAGCCTTGGCAGACGACGTTGATGGCATTTCATTATCTATGTCTTGACTAGTAGCAGCAGTTGCTTCAGCACTAGGAGAAAGTGGTGAAGTGGGGAAGATATTTCCCTATTTTATCCTCCAAATTTTTGTTCTCTATTATTTTTCTGGAGTTATAAAACACAATATGCGGCACAGGACAGCGTATCCCTACACCATACAGGGCAAACCCTGTAAAAATTATTTGGATTAAATATTAATAACCCCTTTAAATGGAGTAAATAATATACAGCACAGGACAGAACCACTGGACTTATATGGCAGTACCACTGGAATTATATACAGCAGTACCACTGGACTTTTACGGCAGTACCACTGGACTGGATTTATATGGCAGTATCACCGGACTTATACAGCAGTACCAATGGACTTATATGGCAGTACTACTGGACTGGATTTATACGGCAGTATCACTGGACTTATACGCCAGTACCACTGGACATATACGGCAGTATCACTGGAATTATACAGCAGTATCACTGGAATTATACGACAGTACCACTGGACATAAATGGCAGTACCACTGGACTGGATTTATACGGCAGTACCACTGGATTTATATGGCAGTACCACTGGAATTATATGGCAGTGTCACTGGAATTATACGGCAGTATCACTGGAATTATACAACAGTACCAATGGATTTATAGGGCAGTACACTGGACTGGATTTATACAGCAGTATCACTGGACTTATACGGCAGTACCATTGGACTCATACGGCAGTACCACTGGACTGGATTTATACGACAGTATCACTGAACTTATATGGCAGTACCACTGGACATATACGGCAGTATCAATGGAATTATATGGCAGTACCACTGGACATATATGGCAGTATCACTGGACATATATGGCAGTATCACTGGACATATACGGCAGTATCACTGGACTGGATTTATATAGCAGTACCACTGAATTTATATATCAGTACCACTGGACATATTCTGCAGTATCACTGGAATTATATGGCATTACCACTGGACATATACGGCACTATCACTGGACTTATACTGCAGTACCACTGGACATATACGGCAGTATCACTGGACTTATACGGCAGTATCACTGGACTTATACGGCAGTATCACTGGACTGGAATTATACGCCAGTACCACTGGATTTTTATGGCAGTACCACTGGACATATACGGCAGTATCACTGGACTTATATGGCAGTATCACTGGACTGGATTTATACGCCAGTACATCTGGATTTATACGGCAGTATCACTGTACTTATACGGCAGTATCACTGGACTGGACTTATAGGGCAGTACCGCTGGACATATACGGCAGTACCACTGGACTGATACAGCAGTACCACTGTTCTGGATTTATATGGCAGGATCACTGGACTTATACGCCAGTACCACTGGAATTATATGGCAGTATCACTGGACATATACAGCAGTATCACTGGACATATACGCAGTATCACTGGACATATACGGCAGTACTACTGGACTTATACAGCACAGGGACACCACCACTGGACTGATGCAGGACAACACAGCACTGCTACAATGGAGTGGACTTATACAGCAGAACTGGACATATGGCAGCAGAGGACTCCACCACTGTGACTGGACTGATGAAGCACAGTACGCCACCACTGGACTGATGCAGCACAACACAGCACCACTGGAATGGACTTATACAGCAGCACTGGACTTATGGCAGCTGAGGACACCACCACTGTGATTGGACTGATGCAGCACAAGACACCACTACTGGAGTGATGCAGCACAACACAGCACCACTGGACTGGACTTATACAGCAGCACTGGACAGATGGCAGCAGAGGACACCACCACTGTGACTGGACTGATGCAGCACAAGACACTACCACTGTCCTGATGCAGGACAACACAGCACCACTGCATTGGATTTATACAGCTACACTGGACATATGGCAGCAGAGTACACCAGCACTCTGACTGGACTGATGCAGCATAAGACACTACACTGGACTGAGCAGCACAAGACAGCACTGGAATCGCCACCCCACTTTCCCTCCTGCACAGACACTGAGAACGGAGACACGTCATCTCGCTATACTCTCCAATGCCGGGAGTGAAAATAATGGCGACGCACGGCTCCTTATATGGAATCCAAAACCCGCGAGAATCCGACAGCGGGATAATGATGTTTTGCCTCGTTCTGGTTACCGAGTCAGGCAGGAAAACCCGAGCCGGGCTCGGATCCAGGCTCGGGTAGTGAAGTCCGGTAGGATTCGGTTCTCAGGGAACCGAACCCGCTCATCTCTAAAGTATGTGTGATTGTGAGATTGAGTGGTTTAATTGAAGTTGTATGTTACGGTGTATGTGTACTGTCTTTATTGTAATATTTCTATTACAGGAGGTAAGGTAACAGAGGCCCTTAATGCCCTGCATGCTAGTACTTGTAGTTCTCCAAGTACTAGCATGCAGGGTAGGCTTACTGCGATCTGTAGACCTACCTGTAAAAGACAATTTTATTTACACACTAAAATGATTTGAAACTCTGCAACCCCAGCCCAGTAGTGATAGGGATAGCCTCTGGCTTCAGCTATGGCCTTCCTTGCCTTTGTAGGGGGACCCCTTTAATGGGGGGTCCCCACTCTTCCCCGTCAAGTTAGGGGGTCAATGCTTCAGCCACGGGACCCCGTGAAGTGTGTCCCCTGGCTGTGGCATTACTGCCCTGCTTGTGAAGTCCAGTGCTCATTTTAAAAATAGGAGGGACCATTATTTTTTTCCCCCATATTTTTAAAACCATGGCCAGACAGGGGAACTGTGCATAATTTTCCCCCTGTTTTTCTACAACCAGCACCATCTCAAAGAGTCCGGGGGTGGTTATGTTGGAGGGGGAAGGGGGGGGGGCATGCCATTTTGTTCCTGATTTTTAACCATTAATTTACATTTACACAAAGGACCACTACACAGATACCTCTGATCTGTGCAGGCTTCATGTTTGAGAATGTTTAGCTGTCGGCACACACATCAAACATGGCAGTCAAGCACGAGTGTTTACACCATCGGAAAACATGGTTGCCTGAAATGTGGGAGCATAGTAAATTCCTGTTTTTCATTTTAAAAAACACATCTGTGTCCAATCGATCACATCCATGTTTATTCTAGGGAAAACATGGGCAAAACATGAATCTTCGTAAATTCCCCCCTCAATGTGTAGTTACTGCATAAGCAATACAGATATTGATGCTAGAAAGGGACTGGGACAAAAGCAAAAAAGGCTCAGCACAGGAATGATAAAAGCCATTGGGGTGAAGAGGTTAAATAATATTTTTGTTAATAAGATCTAAACCTATACCCTTGTCTAGAAGTGAAATCATACACTGTTCATTCTACTGAATTCTTTAAACACATTAATCTCTCCTAAAGATAAATGATTGGTAGATAACCTTTCTATATATCTGAAACGACTGTTTAAAAAAAAATCTTTCCCATAACTAAGTTGTAAATTAGGGGAATAAGGAAAGAGGTATTTTTAAGTTACATTTTTGCCATTAATGTAAATGTTTGAAGAATATAAAACAAGGCATTATAAGATAACAGCCTCAACCCAAATAGTAAGGGCTATATATAATTGCCTTCAAGTTGCCAGAGGTGCTGGACTTTTTGCAAGTATGCCCGTTTCTTTAAAGCAGCAATCATCTACAAAGCCAGGATGGTTTTGGCTTGTAAATGATTGCTGTTTTAATAAAAACTGGTAGACCAGCACACAAGTTCCGCACCTCTGGCAACTCGTACAGGGATAACAATATGTGATGTTCTGTGAATAAAGCTAAACATCTTAGCAAAATCCAACTTTCTGACTTTTTAGTTTCTCCTCATTTCACTTAAAACTTTAAGCTTTTTAATACTTTGCCCAGAGATGACATTATCTGTTCAAATCAGCCAGATCAGATCTCAGCCATTTTTATTAGAGATTGGAAAAGGATATTTGCTGGAGTACAATTTTTCATCTCCAATCAGAGACATCACCAGGTCTGGTGACACCCGGTGCGCACTCTGGATCACCCTAAAAGGAGGCTTAGCCTTACATAAAGGGGACTTGGCCTCACTAGGATCCAGATGACATCACTCTGGGGTCGTGTCCAGCGTCTTCGGAGATGCTGAGCTGCCCCTGGTGACAGTCTGCTGCGATGTCGGCTGCTCCTCTATAGCAGGAGCCGAGTGCTGCAGGAGATTGTCACACTGCAGCACTCGGCTCCTGTCACTGCGGAGGTGCCGGCATTTTGGGGTCACATTCTCTGAGGGTGATACCCAGGTGCGGTCCGCACCCCTTTGTGATGCCACTGAATCCAATAAAATAGTCACCATGCACAGTCCATAAAAACAGACCTTTATCTAAATCCTCAACCAGTCCTAGTAGTAGACTACATTGTCTTTGCAAGTTTTTTTTATTCCAGGACATCCTGATATAGTGAAACTCAGCCCAAGGAATGTCAGTTCAGGTATAAAACTGCAAGCCCAAAAATATTATTGTCTTTTCTTCAACAGGTATATCTTACTATCTGCTTTGAAGCCCATTTACACATAGATGTAATCATAGGTGCCGATTTATGTTTTTGCTGGTGGGTGCTCGGTGGGAGGCGGCAGTGGGAATGAATGGGCGGCCGTGGCAGTGACTAATGCCCATTACACATTATGCCACACACTGTAATGCCCATTACACATTATGCAACACACCGTCATGCCCATTACACATTATGCAACACACTGTAATGCCCATTATGCAATATGCCACACACCATAATGCCTATTACACATTACGCCACACACTGTAAAATCTATTACACATTATGCCACACACCATAATGTCTATTACAGATTATGTCACACATCATAATGTCTATTATGCGTTATGCCACACACTGTAACGTCATTATGCCTCTCACAGTTATGGCCTGACACCATTTTATGCCCCACACACAATAATGCCCTTACAAATGATGCCACACAGTAAGGCTTCTAATTAATTTGAAATTACCTGCCTGTTGTCAGGGGTCTCATGCTCGTTGCCAAGGGTTTCATGCATGTTGTCAGGGGTTTCATGCTCTGGGATCCATGCTTGCAGGGGTCTCATGCGCACTGTCAGGGGTCTCCTGCGTGTTGCCAGGGGTTTCATGCGCATTATCAGGGGTCTCCTGCATGTTGCCAGGGGTTTCATGCACGTTGCCAGTAGTCTCCTGCGCATTGCCAGGGGTTTAATGCTCATTGCCAGGGGTTTCATGCACGTTGCCAGGTGTTTAATGCATGTTGCTAGGGGTTTCCAGGGTGCTGCCTCAGTAAAGTTTGGGAGGGTAGGTGCATGCATCATTAAGTATACTGCTAGCCCCCACAGCCCCCATCAGTGGATTGAGATGTGCTTGGGGCTGCGGAAGCACTTACGTCCATTGCAGTGTAAAATAAAACCTCTTAAAATGCCCGCTGCCGAGGAGACAGGTGCTACAGGTCAAATGTGACCTCTTTCATCTGTCTCCTCCTTGGCGTTGGCCATTTTTGGTACGTTTATTTACATTGCAATGGACAGAAGTGCTTCTGCAGCTCCCTGTGCATCTCAATCCATTGCGGGTGCTGTGAGGGCTAGCAGTAGCTTTACTGGGGCAGCAGCTGGTTCCATGGGTGCTCCTCATTTTCTGTGGGTGCTTGGGCCCGGCATCACCCATGGAATCGGCACTTATGGATGTAATTCATTTTTATGACAAGCCTCTCAGATGTGAGAGTGCAAGTCCATGTTTATAGGGCATCAGTACGAGATCCCGGCTGTCGGGATCCTGGCAGTCGGGATCCCGGCGGTCAGGAGACCAATGCCTGGAACCCGACAGCCGGGATCCTGGCGGTGAGTGCAGCGTTTCCCATCGTGAGGTCACTGAGCTCACCATGCTTCAGGCCCAGTGGCGACGTTCGGTCCCACAGGCTTCTATTCCCCTCTGGGTGGTGGTGTGGACCACCACCCAAGAGGGGTAACCAGCCAGCAGTCAGGACTCTGATCGCTGGTATTTCAGCTGTTGTCGGGATTCCGACATTGGTATACTCACCGCCGTGTTCCCGACAGGCGGTCAATTGATTTCCTCCCATTTATAGGTATTCACAATCTTCCTGAATTCCTTTTCCAAAAGTAGGCAAGTATGCATTAATTATGTGTCACTTCGTAGCTGGGAGATAATGGGTGTCTTTTTATATTGTTGATAAGTCTGTTTCTGTGGCTTCATCTTGCATTTCAGCAAACAAAATTGGAACTTAAAATAAAACAGTCCCCCATGTTCACATGTTGTCACGATTGTGTTAAGATTTATACAAATCTAAACTAAGCATTATTTAGGAGAAAGTGAAAAGTGCATCTGATGGTAAGTGGTGGTTTTAAAGGACAAGGAAGGTGGACTTGCTGTGAAGTTTTGCACATTGCACCTCTATCAGATTTCCCACTTCTTTTTCATCGACCATCATTTCCACTGGCTCCCAAGGACACAGATTACTCATGCACCTTGAGGTGTACATCAAATAACCTACATCTCAGGTATATTGTATACAAACATATATTACATATTTTTTTATTTGGATAACAATAGTGCTAATTGTACTATTACTGCATACTGTATATACAGTAGGTGAAACCGGTGATCTGCTGTGCTAATGATTGTACTAAATTACAGATAAAGATAATTAGATACTAAAACAAGTAATAACAACATGAAATATCTTATTTTATGCAAGATTTTCCATCTAATACACTCAATCAGTGGGCATCTTATGTTGTAAAACTGGGCATCAGCCATATAGTAAGTCAATGCAACTGCTAGGTGACAGAGACATATTGTGAGAGCTTTTATTATGAAGAGGAGGAGGGGAGGTGGGAAAAACTGAAACATAAATCATTATTGGCGAACATCTCAGCCGAGAGCTGGAGTGTCGCTTGCTGCTGCTTGTAGTGCAGCCTAGACATAAATCATAATTCTCCTACAATAGATCCCTTGTAGCCGCCATCAGGAAAAGAGTTTGGTTTTATTGATTCTTTGACACCAGGGCCCTGGCAAGGGCCGCTGTGAATCATTATGAAATGAAACTGATTAGGAATTCATGGAATACTAAATAAATTTTACGAGCACATTGTAAGTTTTTGATGCATGGGGAGCAGAAAATGAAGACTAATGATATAAAAATTATAAAGCATGCTGAGTATTATTATACTACTATTGATTTGGTTCAGAGTGTACATTAGAATCGAAACCTGCCTTGTACAAGTTATATACACAGAGGGTTTTTTAGCTGCTGTCCCTGCATTTCACCGTCTTTTAGAGGCAGTGCCACCAAAGGTAAATAATTCAATGCGAGACTTGGGCGCATTTTCTCCTTTAATACTGTGTAGTCCCTGAAAGAAGAAAATATATTATTTTGTTAGAAACTTAATTCTTTGCAGCTGATTTCTGAGGTGACCACCTTTTCGCATACATGATTGTTCTCTGTTTTATACTGTAGGTTTTATTTAAACTATAAGTTTCTGTATTGTACTATATATGTCCTATACATATATATATATACTAGATATGAGCGGTTCAGATTCTGTGAAATCCGAACCACTCCGGACACCAGGATCTAGCCTGTTTTTCGGGTGTTCCTGCCCAGTGCGAGGCCGAATATCATCGTCCCAGCATCGGAATCTTGCGGGACTTGGATTCTATAAAAGGTGCTGTGCCCGGGACTCGTGCCATTCCCCAGGGATAGCAGCACGCTGATGTGTGCTGTACTAACTCTGCAATAAAAAATTGTAGGGGGCAACATACTGCACTAACTCTGCATTAAAAAATAATATATATTTAGGAGGGAACATTCATTTATTACTATATAGGAAGGGAAGTGGAACATAATCCATATACTAGACTGTCAGTATATTAAGTATATGTATATGAGTAAGTATATGTATCGGGGATACACTGCAGCAAGCCTGCAACTGCTTTGTCCAGAGTCTCACAAGGGGCTGTATTGGCAGTGTAGAGGCACTATTAGTGTGTGTAATTGTAGGGGGTACACGGTATGCTGTGTTGACTGTGCTATGTCCACTACAGACTCAGAGTCTTTACAAGGGGGTGAGCTGTACCCTAGTGCGCTTTCCTCACATGCATCTAACCCTGTGATTCACACAGTTTGAAAGGAGCTGCAAGATATAAAAAAAGTAAAAATACATTATAAAATTCTATTGTTTGTACTATTTGGTGCGCTGTACCCTAGTGTGCTTTCTTCATGTGCATCTAAACCTGTGATTCACATAGTTTGAAAGGAGCTGCAAGTTATATAAAATATATTGTTAATTTCTGTTGTTTGTACTATTTGGTGCGCTGTACCCTAGTGTGCTTTCTCCACGTGCATCTAACTCTGTGATTCACGTAGTTTGAATGGAGCGGCAAGGTATTGAAGAAAAAAAAAAATATTGTAAAGTTCTATTGTTTGTACTGGTGCGCTTTCTTCACATACATCTAATACTATGCTGGAGGAAGAGAGATGCGTATGCCCACTACTAGCACTAAGAACACTGATAGTAAAAATAACATGGACTATAATTCAAGTTCTTAGCACACATTTACTCAAATATGCGGGACCATGTACCGCGACCAGGTGACTTCATCACATGAGTCCCTAACATTCTAGTTGCGGATTGTCTGGTTTGTTATCACATTCCACTTATCATTGCTTTATCACTGCTTTATTACTTCTCCAGGCTTAATACATCTGCCCCGATATCTTTAGTAATAGGATGTGCAGTCCAGGCCCCACCCTTTTCACGTGCATCTAACCCTGTGAGTCACGCAGGTTCCATGTCGCTGGAGGGCTTGGTTTGTTAAACTGTGCATTTCCTTTTAATATTCAACATCATAAGGATGGGAAGGACAATTCCATCTTGCACCACCATTCATTTCTCCTACTGCAGTGTGTCAGTGTTTCATAGATGTGCTATAAACTGCCACGTGTTTGTGCTGCTGCTGTGTCGCTTAGTAAACCAGCCAGCTCGCTGCAGACTTTGGCTTAAAGTGGATGAAAACAACATTGTGAGCTGTAAGTTGGTCAAAATTGTCTGCAAATGACTGAAAATTAATGTTATTGAGGTTAATAATACTCTATGGACAAAAAAGGCCCAAATTACATAATTTTATTTATTATTTATTTAATAATAATAATAATAATAATAATGATAATTTTATTTATATAGCGCTCTTTCTCCAAACAGGACTCAAGGCACTTTACAGACATCAAAACAAACATAATACAGAAGATTAATACAGCAATACACAGGCCACACAGGCATAAAAATGAAAACCTAAAATGCATAGAGTAATCATAATGCAGTATTGGTGTAGGCATTTTGGGTAAATAACTTCCATGCTCTGTGTATTCCACCCTCACAGGGTACCAGGTGCGGTGGCCATCTTCGGCGCACAGCGTAGGATTACCCTGGGTGGAATAGTCCATCCCTGGAAGAGGTGACACAAAACGGGGGTGATTGCAGCATCACAACATTCAGAGTAGGGTACAAACAAAACTATCAGGTCCATGTATTTTCATTCCATCCACAAGCGTACCAGGTGAGGCAGCCATATTGGGCACACTAGAGAGGTTACACTGGGAGGTAAGCCATACATGGGCCCAATGCATACATGGGAGAACGGGCACTTGTGTAGTCGTGTGATATAACCTGTATGAACAATCCACGTGAGGCACATCCTGCCCGCAGAGGAACCACCAGAGACCCCCATTTGGGGTGCACTGTGTTAGATGCTGCTGGCAGGGTGTGCAATCAGTGGAGGCACACCTCACAGGAATACCACACGGTAGGGTGGAAGTATGCAGTAAAAGTGTTTTTTTTTTAAGAAGAAAGCACATGGTGGGATCAGGTAAACAACGACAGGAGCGAAATTATCCTGGTCTAATTGGAGCAGTACGGGGGGGGGGTTAATGAGATTGCGGGGAGCACGCTAAAATCTGAAGAAAATAACCCTGCTGAGCCTGGCTTTAGTGCTCTCCCCACCAGTGCTCCCTGCTCACCTTGAGGGGTAAGCCTGTAAGGCACTACTGATGTTCTCTGCCAGAGAGTTAGTGGGCGTAGTCCTGGTGATTTCATTGCAGAGGTTTGGTGAGTCCACATAATGTTCCTGAAATCTTTCTTGATGTTGTTCAATGTTTGTTCAACTGTTTTTTTAACTGTTACTTTTCAAAATGCTTAGAGATAGGAACGCTTTGAGTATTGGAACACACAGCTGACACGCACAGCTGTGCATGGTTGAAGCTACAGATATACTATGGTAAATTGACACAACTACAGCTGGGGCAAATGTCCCACTAATCAAAGGGGTTAAATTACACAGTTTTTGACTAAGCAAACACCAGCCCAGTCTGCCTTCATTAAATATGCGCCACTAACCAAAATTTGAAACACAGGTAATTTAAATTACAAACAAATCCAGAAATCACAAAACTATCTAACAAATGGTTTGAACATACATTTAGAATAGAGATGGTTTGCTGAGGTTCAGATTGCAATAGGCAGACTACAGGGTGAGATTTGAACATACATTTAGTAAAGAGATGTTTTGCAGAGGTTCAGATTGCAATAGGTAGATTACACGGTAAAATTTGAACATACATTTAGTAGAGATGTTTATTAGCAGTTTCTTATATAGCGCAGCATATTCCATTGCGCTTTACAATTATTCTGTTGCGCTTTACAATAATTTTACCTTTTTTGTAAATTTTGAAAAAATCCCAAGCCAGTCATGGCAGTTTGGCAAATCCAAAGCCAAAGACGAATCAGAACCAAATCCATCAAAAATGGCCCGGCGCACATTCCTAATATATAACACACACACACACACACACACACACACACACACACACACACACACACACACACACACACACACACACACACTACTGTGCAAAAGTTTTAGGCAGGTGTGAAAAAATGCTGCAAAGTAAGAAAGCTTTCAAAAAAAGAAGTGTTAATAGCTTATTTTTTATTAATTAACACAATGCAAACTGAATGAACAGAAGAGAAATTTAAATCAAATCAATATTTGGCGTGACCTCCCTTTACCTTCAAAACAGCATTGATTCTTCTAGGTACAGGTGCACGCAGTTTTTCCAGAAACTGCATGCACCTGTACCTAGAAGAATTGATGCTGTTTTGGAGGCAAAGGGTGGTCACACCAAATATTGATTTGATTAAGATTTCTCTACTGGTCATTCTTATTACAGTAGTTGCTATACATTTAAAGGGACCTGACTTCCAGGGGGGTGTAGTACTGGTGACCGGCGGTCTACTGACCGCCGGTCACCTTACCGACGCCGGGATCCCGGCAGCATACCGACGCCGGGATCCCGGCGGGGAGGGGCGAGTGCAGCAAGCCCCTTGCGGGCTCGCTGCGCTCGCCACACTGCGGGCTCGGTGGCGACCTGCGGTCGCCACGGGTTCTATTCCCACTCTATGGGTGTCGTGGACACCCACGAGTGGAAATAGTCCCTGTTGGTCGGCATGCCGACCATCGGGATAGTGAGCCGTCGGGCTCGTGGAGGAGGTCATGTGACTGTCGGTCAGCTGACCGGCGGTCACATGAATACCACCCTTCCAGGGCATGCTAGGACTTGTAGTTTCATTATCAACACTCAAACAGTCAATGGCTTCTAGGTCTTGCTGGGACTTGTAGTTTCTAACTATTTTTAACTTTAGACTTAAAACATAAAATTTTAAATGTTTCTGATGGTTGGTTTCAACCTTGTGCTGTTTAGAATTTCATACGTTGCTTATCGGCACTTGTAGATCTAGCAAACAGTGACTGACACTGAAACTGAATTATAGGCTTATCTATAATGGGTCCAGGGGGGTGTGGTGCTTATTAGCCCAGCACTGCACCCCCTAATCAGAGTATATTTTACTGGTGTAAGTGGGTGCCCCCTCCTACACAGTTGCCAAAACAATATTGCCCATAGACTAAGATGGGTCTTCAGCTCATGGAGATCAGTAGTGAACAACATCGCCTAGTTACCTGCTGGAAGTATGGTATTAGTCTCTACTTCAGATATAGAGCTGCCCAGTTGATGCCATTTTGCACCAGGTAGTTGAAATTAGCTTTTTTCTTGCTGTTCTCTTGTCTGCTTTCTAACAATGTTTCCTGAATACTGGACTTGCCTTTGGATCACATTTCTTTCTTACTCTTGCTTGCTGCCATTGTCTTCCTGTGCATCTGACCCATTATCTGCTATTGCACTAAGCTTTCTATAGCCTGATCTGCAGATAATTACTGAACTGTGTATCGTTTCTGAACTGTCTGAGTAACTTATCGCCTTACACTACGAGACAGGAGAGCAACACTCTAAATTGTACCTAATTGTATATGCTAGTGTCCTTGCCACTTGAGTTCTACTGTTTAGTTAAAAAAAAGTGAACAAAATACAGTTTAATTGCCTGACAGGCAATATTACACTTACCCGTGCTTGATGGTGAACTGCACCTCTACATCAGAATACTGTAGCAACCTAGCTTGTGCACACTCAGAAGAATTTCAATACAGACTCACTGACAAGACACACAGAAGCACAATCTGGACTGAGGGAACAGACATGCAGAGATTGCTAGAACACGTGCTCATAGGACAGACAAACACACTGACAGGTCAGACAAACACTGACATTACCCTATTTTCCCTGCAGCTCAAGTAGCTAAAGATTCACCTCCTCTCTGAGCTGTGTGCTGGGTGCGCCTCCAGATGACACTCAGGGGTAGATGTATGAAGTATCGGTATGGCAGAAGAGTGGTATCATGCATATGTGTGCTGATAATGCTTCTCCCCCATGTATTACTGTGCTGATGTGTGCTAAATGACAGAGGCGATATGCTTCCCTCTTATTATCGGCACTGCTATCTACAAGATAGAGCATCGATGTATGGGGCAATGTATGAATGAACAGTCAGTGTCACTGACTGTTCAGACATCTGTAGCTATCGATTTCGACTACTGCAGGTGATTTTGCCCCATTCACAGCCACTGTAGTGCCGATAGTAGCAAGATTACGCGCAATCCCCGTGGAGGCGGCAAACGAGATGTTAATACCTTGGTAAAGAGGTGAAGCAGAAAGCTCTATAGATGCACGATATGTGCAGCTATAATACATCTCCCCCTCAGCACAAGATTGGTTTGTTCTGATTGCTCCCATTGGTTCCGATCAGTTTTTCACTGTTCCCATTGTGTTCTATGGGATTGGCAACTGCAAAGTGTTCTGTGTTCAAATCACCCCTGGATTGGTCTTTACTAAGTGCAGTCATGCTGAACAGTGGCTGTAGAGGCACTTCCTGTATAACAAATACTTCCTATATATTAAATAAAGTTGTTCGGTTCCCCAGACATCTGAACCCACCCAAATTTTGTGGATCCGAACCAAACCAAAAACCAGCCTGGATCTCTGGAAAATATCCAAACAGAACTGAGTCCCTATTCAAATCTTCCCAGGGTTCAGAATTCAGTTTGGATTGAAAAATAACAGTTTTAATCCAAAACCAAAACCAGTGAGGTGAATTTGGCAAAACCAAAACCCACAGACGAATTGGAACCAAAACCAGCAAAAATTGGCAACCACACATCTATAATATTAAATGGATGGTAATAATGCAACTTCCACCTTGCATATACAGTATACTTCTACTGCAACATTATGCTTATCCTGAAAGTCAACTAATAGAGGGGATATCTGCGACTTCTCCAACACTGAAACTTTAAATCGGGTTGATACAAAAAGACATGCAAACATGTGGAAAACTTTTAATTATGTATCTGATTTATAAAACAACGCCAAAAAATGGCTTACTACATCAGCCTCCAAAGGAGACATATATTAATCCTGCAAGAGAGGTAAAGTGAAAAAGCCAATCAGTTTCTGTAATTTCATAGATTGTGCTAGATAAATGATAGCTACAGTAGAAGCTGATTGGTAGCTATTGGCAACTTCCTCACTTTATCTCTCCCTTAGGTTTGATACATCTCCCTCAAGTTTCTTAAGTTTAATTCACCTATAGGTCCTCTAGATTGAATTCACTAATTATTTTTTACATTCCCTCTTATATGTTGACATGTAGTTAAATGGTAAAAAGCTACAAGCTGTCTTTTAACTGAATGTTACTGTGCATGACTCATCAGCCACAAGAACATTACATGTCTGATTGACCAGATTTAAAGGTCAGGCTGATTAGATTACAGGTGCCTTTGTTTACGTGGCTCTATAAATGGGTCTGCATATGCCCAAGCCTGTCACTGTATTATTGGAGCATCACAATGCTGTACTGCTGTACAGGAGAGATTAACACTTTCTTATACTGAATGCTGTTTATCTTCTATCACCTGTATCCAGTTAGCTTCAATAAAACCTACAGTACTCTGGTTTGGAGTCAACGTATGGACTAACCTCCCTGGTCAAATCCGTTATGCACCTACCAACTTGAAGGCATCTGCCAATATTATATTCACCAACATTTTTCATATAGTATCTTTATACTGTACAAATTTCCGACCAACGTTGCTGATATAATTTTCTGTCTACATATTAATATGTATTTGCCAGTGGCGTAACTCCCAGAGGCAATGGAGCCTTTTGCCGCTGGGCGTTAGCCACCAGGGGGCACAGAGGAGCAGGGCATATCCGCGGCGAGCGGTAGCGTACCTGCCGCTGCTGCAGTTGTGTTCCAGTCGACAGCAAGGTCCCGGGAGCCCGTGCGTTCAACCACTGTGCCGCGGTCCTCAACAATTGACGGCTTCTTCTATCAGCGCGTGTGCTGGGTGCTGAGAGAAGAGACGATCCAACGGTGTGGAGTACAGATCTCCGAGTATGGAGCCCTACCACTGGAGCCAGCGCCAGCCTAGCTAAAAAGTATGCTATACACAAAAGTACTTCCTGGCATGTGTATATTATATATATATATATATATAGTATATGTTTGCATATATATATATATATATATTTATATATATATAAGTATATATACATTATAGTGTGGTTCAGTGCAACTTGATTTCCTTGGCCCGATTCTCCAGGCTCTACGTTTTTTATTTATTTATTAGATTGAGAGATATATTGTAGCATATGGTGGCGACAAATGCTGTTTGTGTGTGTGGGGGGGGTCACCGATGCTGTGTGTGTGGGGAGGGGAAGGGGGGGGGCACCACTGTCTTTATCGCCTCCGGGCACCTGGTATGAACTTACGCCTCTGGTATTTGCTAATATGTGTCTGCAATGTTAATGCTTAAAATATTATATAGTGAAGACATTTAAAATTTACTATACCTGATTAGCAATGTCATTTACTTGTCTATTTAATATCCAAGAATGGATTGGCCTGTTTTGCTATCTAAAAAAAATGTATAGTAGCTCATTGTACCACTTCCTGTTAATTATATTAAGTTAAAGGGGGCTTTAGGTGGACAGAGAAAATTAATGCTGAATATGAGTACAAAGTATTACACAGGGCAGTCAATTAACAATGAATAAAGTTTCCTTTTCAAGCAGAAGATACAGATTACTTAGTACTTGACAAACCATGTCCCTTTGTCACTTTTGCTGCTTAGTGAATTTAAAATCATGATAGATTAGTAATACTTTAAAGTAAGGGATATGGGATTCTCCTATCCAATTACTCTTGACACTGTCATTTTACTTTGGTGAAACAAGGAGGAAGGCTTGGATTAATTGGTCTGTACTTTACTATAGGTCCAATTATAGAAACCTATTGGTTCCCAGCATTAATATATCTATACTGCTGTGAAGGAAATTGTGTGAGATTTTAACTGGTTTCAGATATAATAATGGAGAACATGAGCCAGGGTCAATATAGCATCCTGAAGATATTGTCAGTTGGATAAGCATTCTGTATGTCTTAACTACAGTATATATTCAATTATTCACTATCTTCTACAGATCTCCTTGATAAGCAGCAAAAGTGTTTCACCAATGATTATGAGATTCAAATTCTGGGTAATGCAAAATCTAAAATTATAGAGGTTTGAACAGCTTGTTAATGTGGGCTTCAGAGATATATTTAAGTATATATATTCCATACTTTATTTTCTATGGAAAAATGTGCCAGTACTCATGAATTCAAGAACATAATTTTGAAAGTTGATACAAGATTGATAGTCCTTTCCAGTCTTTGGTCACAGTCTTATGATGCTTATTTTTATTAATTTCTTAAATTATTTCACTGTACAGTACTTTGACCCCAAAGCAGTCTAAATACTTTATGCCATTAATTCAACAAGGTACAGGAATAATTTCTTAGAGATCCTGGTCCACGTTGGTATGAAAGCACCACGCAGTGGCTTCAGATTTGTAAGCTGCACATTGATGCTGAAAATCTCCCATTCCCCCACATCCGGATAGTGATCTATTGGATTAACATATGGGGGTAAATTTACTAACAGTCGATTTGGATCTTCAGTTGATTTTGAGAACCGAAATTTATTAAAGGCGAAATTCAACTGGAAATCGACTATAAACCGATTCTAGACTTAAATATACTCTCAGCCAAACCGTCTGTACTTTAACATATGAGTTTTATACAAATCTCTTATTTACTAACTGCCGGTTTGGAAACCAACTGAAAACCGCCTCCAAATCGACCACAAATCACTAAAAATAATAGACTAATCTGAAACAGGTCTACAGTATTTAACTTCTAGAACATTTGCAACCTCATTATGATGCCTCTATAAGTAGAGATGACGGATGATATGCCAATGTTTTTCCAATTGAGAGATTATCAATAAATTGCACATGCATATGATTTGCACTGTGCATGGACCAAAGTCTAATAGCGATGCTCCCTTACATTCAGGTAATCGAGTGATTGTCAGTCAGACACTATTTGTGGGTGTAGAAGGGGGAGTGGTGGCAAAAATTGCAGGACTGTCACAGCTATGTTTGGGGTATGTCACTGACTGCGCCTGTGAATCCCTACTCAAACAGTGTAGCTCTGTCATCTCTGTACAGTCTGTAATGCTACATGGCCACTGATTTACTCAAGCTGATGATTATCAAAGAATCTGTGTGCGTGCTACTAATGTGTATGCAGTTGCTGTGCCTTTTACGATTGCAACTTTTTTTGGGAAAAGAAGGTAATTTACTAAACTACTGTGTTTTTTCAATTAGAACTCACCTATATTGATGTCCTTCATATTGTTTTACAGGAGAGATTAGTAAAACACTGATGGACATCACACAATGAAGCCCGGCCAGATCAGTGAGATCCATGCAGGGCTTCATTGTGTACAGTATTTAAATAGTTAAAACTTAAAAATAGATTGCGTGGGGTCCCCCTCCTAAGCATAATCACCCCCGGGCTCTGTGTGCCGGTCCTGGTTGCAAAAATAGGGGGGAATTGTCTAGGGGTCCCCCATATGTAAGCAAGCAGCACCGAGCTCTTAGACCGGTCCTGGTTCTAAGAATTCAGGGGACAAAAGACATAGGAGTCCCTCGTATTCTTTAAACCAGCACCGGGCTCCACTCTGCCAGGGAGATAATGCCACAACTAGGGGACACATTTATGTAGGTCCCTGTGGCTGTGGCATTACTTACCCCCAACTTGACACCCCTGGCTGGGGTTACCTGGGGAGAGTGGGTACCACTAAAATAAAGGGGTCCCCCCCTCCAGGCACCCAAGGGCTTTGGGTGCACGGCTGATAGCCATGAAAGTGTTAAAAAATAATATTGTCTTTTGCTGCGGAACTACAAGTCCCAGCAAGCCTTCCCCGCATGCTGGTACTTGGAAAACAACAAGTACCAGCATGCTGGGAATTAACAGGCCTGCTGGTACCTGTAGTTCCACAACAAAATAAATACCCCAAAAAACAAACAAACACACACCGTGGTAGTAAAAGTTTTTTTAGACATACACAATCACACATATTTAAATACATCCCACGCTGACATTCACGTCATGTAGAATCCCATAGGGTATCTGTAAAAAAAAATAATAAAACGTAAAAATCCGGTCCAACGCACTAAAGGGGATCTATGTTTACACATGGATCCCTTTTCCCGAAATGCCGGGACCCCTCATGACATCTGTCAGTTGGGGATCCGGCAGCCAATCAGGGAGAGAAACATCATAGCGCTGTCCTGATTGGCTGTGCGCTCCTGCCCTGTCAATTAGGCCGGGAGCGTATAGGCTGTAATGGAGGTTTGCTATCCTCCATTATAGTTAAGGGTGGGAACCTGTGGTTTGCGGTAGACCGTAAGGTTAATTGAGGTCTCCCACAAGAGTGACCACATTACCCGGCACTCACATAATCCAGTAACATGGTCCCCGGTGCCCTCACGACAGTAGAATAACCGTAATATCCACTACCATTCTATTACACTCAGCGATTATTATAGGTCAAAGAAAATCCCTTGTGGTTTTAGGCTTAAGAACTGTCCAACCATTGGGTGTTATGATCCAAGCTTCTGCAAGAAGGGGATTGGCATGTTAAATAAATGCTCATATGACCTAATTGTACTTGTGATCAATGAATCTAATAAAGAACTAGCTGGGGTTAAAGAAAAATTGATTCCTTTGAGAAAATCCATCTGCCTATGTTGACCACTGATGTGGATACTGATTGGATTACCAAACTTGAAAATCAGATTGCAGTATATAAGCGTGATTTTATTAAATTTAAGAAAGAAAAGTCACAGAAAGTTGACCTTCATTATGAATACCGCAAAGTTTACATGTGGTTGATGGGAGGTAATGATAATAACACAAAACAAAAATTTTCAGCGTAATCGCAGATACTCTAGAACGGTATATGATACAGTATCATCTTATGAACAATCCAGCAGTGCCAGTGAATCTGGTAATGTAAAATCAGGTAGATGACAGAGACAAATGATCCCTTTAGGGGTTACAACCAGAAGAAAGCACCGTATTCAGGTAACCAATTCATGTGAAGAGGAGTATAAACCAGACAGAAAGGGACGTGGCAAAAAGCCTCCCCTGCCGCAGAATAAGTAGTTTTTAATTTATCCTCTTATGATCTTTCTCAATGAGAAAAGAAACTTTTACAGAAGGGCCTTTCACTTGTTCTATCTAACCCATTCAATCAACTACAATGGCAGGTGACAAGTACAGACTGCAGCGACTGCTAAAACTCTTAATTTTTTTGGAGATAAAAATTAAAAAAGCAATTGAAAAAAGGGGTATGTGCTGCGCTCTGCCTGCTATGTATTTAGTGAGTAATAAATGATACACAAGGAAAATAATTATACAATATGCTTTATTTTGATTCAAAGGTATAAAAACATGCAATAAAGATATAATGTGTGTTTGTTTGATGATGAAATACTGTACATTGGTATATATAGAAGAAAGAAGAAAAGAAAAAAGGAGAGGGGAAGAAAAAGGAGGAAGAAAAAAGGGGGAGGGGAAAGAAAGTGGAAAAGGAAGGGAAGGAACCAATTGAGCAATAATGAAGGATGCACAAATGAAAAATATAGTATGCTTGTGAGGACTGAAATTAATGGCTGTTCAAAAATCTAGTACGATATGGTATCCAAGAAAAAAATGCATATATGTGGGCACACATACAGATGTGCGGGCAATAGTCCAGGGAATGTAACAATGTTCCCAGTGTATGATTAGCAGAAGTGATAAGTTGAAAAAAATTGTTGACACAAAAATAATTTTCTGTAAAAATGTGGGTGACGGCGTCCCGTTCACTCACTAAGTTTGAGTCTCTATTTAGTACCTGGATATGTTCAACCAGTGGTGATGTCAGTGAGGTCGTCTTCTACCCCAGGTGCTTCAGTGCTCCAGACTTGCTAACCTAAATGTCCGCTCTGCCGTCCAGGGAATGCTCACAATGTGAGTGTCCACTTACACACGGAAGCCGGACGGAAGGCAGCCGCAGCCTGGGGAGGGGATGTGGTAAGGTTCGACTTTTTACTGCCGTCCCATGCAGCACACCCTCCGCTACGGAGACTTACCTTCCAGCGCCCTCAGGGGAATCCATGAATTCTCCTTAAGAGTTGTTGCCGCTTGTTTGACTTTTGTTTCGTCCGTGCACGGATGATCTGGTACCTTCCTCAGTATGGCGATTAGTGTCTCCCCCAACACGTTTCTACTGATATGGTCTTCTTCTGGAAGTTGTGAATGGTGTGCGTCCTCCTGCCTTTTACTTATAGTACCCGGTGTTGTATCATTGGTAGCTTATTTGTGATTCCTGATCAGCAGCATGTCAATTAATAGTATATTAATTATACTAATCATTGTATGTGGGTGTGATGTTATCGTCTTTGTAATATATATTAGTTGTTGAAAGAGCCTGAATATAGACTGAAAAATGAAAAATAAATAAAACAAAATAAAATAAAATGAATTAAGTAAAATAAATCCAACTAAGCAATATAAAAAAGGAATATTGATGATAATAATATTAAAGATAAAATATATAGGAAAAAATACGTTAATAGTAAAAAAAAATTATATAATAATGAATGTAAAGAAAAAATATATATAAAAAAAAGGAAAAAAATAGGTGCGAAACAAAGCTATAGAGTTAAAGTTTAAAGGTTCCAATGATAATGGTAATCAATCAAGGTATTTGTCAGATATACACATGTACATGGATGTGAGAATTGTTTAATGTCTCCAGAGTGTTGTGAGGTCACCTTGGTAATGCTAGTATTATCCTATGTATAATGTGATAATGTAAATTGTTTATCGAATGGATGTGATTTTACAGTCGTATAGTTTGTATCACAATGTATGGTTGGAAATATTCTTTCTTTATAAGCTTTCCCATGTTAAAGGATCTCGTGATTATGTCTAATTGTTGGTCTATTTTTTTCATATGATTGATTTTATCTCGTCTAAATTTAGGCCCCTTCGTGCGAATGTCTTCATTTCGTACATCCATCGTAGTCCAGTTTATTTATTCTTGATACGGAGTCTCCTCCTCTCCAATTCGGCTTGACTTCCTGTATTCCTACGAATTTCAGGGAGCTTGAGTTGCTGTTGTGATGATCTTTGAAGTGTCTTGAGAGGTTGTGATCTTCAAGTCCCTTCTTTATATTCCTTATATGTTAATTTATGCATATATTTTCAGTTTTCTGTTGGTCCTTCCTATATATTGCTGATGGTATCCATATTCTAGAAGATATATGATGTCTTTACTGTTACATGTGATGTTATTCTTGATTTATATTCTTTGCCAGTTATGTTGGAACTGAATGTTGATGTTGGTTTTGTGCTTTGTATTCGTTGGTTTTTACATCCTTGGCAGCAGCCGCAATAGTAGAATCCTTTAGGTGTTGGGTTGTGGTCAATGGTTGTTTGTTTGTATTTGGTGGGTTTGATGTGATTGTGGACTAGTTTTTGTCTAAGGTCCAGAGATTTCTGATATAACATCTTTGGTAGCTTCGGGAGATGTTCTGCCAGTTTTTCATCTTCCATCAAAAGTGGCCAGTGCTTTTTAATACTTGTTTGTAATTGTCTTGCTTGTTGCGAATAATCCATGATAAACTTTGGGGGTCATTCTGAGTTGATCACACGCTGCAACTTTTTGCAGCCCATCCGATCAGATAGTCACCGCCTATGGGGGAGTGTATTTTAGCTTAGAAAGTGTGTGAAGGCATGTGCAGGGGAGATGGGGGAAAAAGTTTTGTGTAGTTTCTGAGTAGCTCTCAACTTATTCAGCCACTGCGATCACTTCAGCCTGTCAGGTTCCGGAATTGACGTCAGACACCCACCCTGAAAACGCCTGGACATCTTGTGTTTTCCTCACCACTCCCAGAAAACAGTCAGTTGCCACCTTATAACACCTTCCTGATGTCAATCTTTTTGCGTTCGCTGCTGCAA
The DNA here is from genome assembly GCF_028390025.1 of Pseudophryne corroboree. Taxonomy (NCBI): domain Eukaryota; kingdom Metazoa; phylum Chordata; class Amphibia; order Anura; family Myobatrachidae; genus Pseudophryne; species Pseudophryne corroboree. The sequence goes on from NC_086445.1 coordinate 619,431,704, forward strand.
ACGCTTTCCTCATTGATGTTTGGACCCATTCGCATGGCTGGAAAAAAAGCAGCGTGCAAATAGGTCCGAATGACCCCCTTTATTTCTCTATCTTCTGTTTTGTTTTTCTTCTGTTTGTATGTTAGGAGGTCTGTTCTTTCCAGTTTTTCCACTTCTTCATATGCTTCTTTGACTAATTGTTGATCATATTTCTTTTCCTTGAATTGTAGTGATAGTTCTTTTCCTTGTGACCTATAATTTTCAATCTTCGCACAGTTTCTACTTATTCTGACAAATTTTCTTTGGGGTATTGTTCTTAACCAATTTGGGTGGTACCAGCTTGTAGATAGAATAAAACTATTGATGTCAACTGTTTTCCTGAATATTTTGAGGTCAAAGTATTCCACTTCACTTCTGCTATGGTTGGCAGTGAATATCAGGTTGTTGTTGTTGTTTTCATTCAGTGTTTTGATGAGATCAAGAAGTGATTGTTCTTCTCCCTGCCATATACAGTACACGTCATCTATGTAACGCGTCCAGAGCACAAGATTTGCCCCAAACTTGTTGTTGGACCATATGTGGTGTTCTTCTCACCAACTCATAAATAAGTTGGCATAGCTTGGGGCAAATCTCATGCCCATAGCTGTGCCAGTGGTTTGTATGAAATACTGTCTTGAAACCAAACATAGTTATGTATTAGAATAAATACAATGCTGTCAAGGATGAAGGTGCGTTGAATATCTGGTATGCTTGTATCTTTTTCCAAATGATATTTAATGCTGTTCAAGCCTTGGTTATGGTCTATTACTGAATACAGTGAGGTGACATCATCCTTCATCAGCCATAGATCGTCTTCCCATGTTATGTCTTGTAAGATATTAAGGATGTGGGTTGTATCCCTTAGGTACGAGGGTTGTTTCTGTATGTATGGTTAAAGGAAATTGTCTTAATACTTTGATAAGTTTGATGTTAATGACCCTATACCTGAAATGATTGGTCTACCCGGTGGTCTCGATGGGTTTTTGTGTACCATTGGTAGGTAATAGAAAACTGGTATGACAGGATGTTTAGTTGATATGAAGTTGAATTCTTGTGAAGTTAGAATACCTGAGTTCAGGCCGCGGGTGAGATGGAGTGCCAGTTGTTTCTTAAATCCAGCTGTCGGGTCTTGTTTTAGTAATCGGTATGTTCTTTCATCTCCTAAAATCCTGTTTGCCTATTCCAAGTAATCAGTTTTGTCTAGTATTACTATTCCTCCCCCTTTGGCCCTCATTCCGAGTTGTTCGCTCGCTAGCTGCTTTTAGCAGCATTGCAAACGCTAGGCCGCCACCCTCTGGGAATGTATCTTAGCTTAGCAGAATAGCGAACGAAAGAATAGCAGAACTGCTACTAAATAATTCCCTGCAGTTTCTGAGTAGCTCCAGACCTACTCACAGATTGCGATCAGCTCAGTCCGTTTAGTTCCTGTTTTGACGTCACAAACACGCCCTGCGTTTGGCCAGACACTCCCCCGTTTCTCCAGACACTCCCGCATTTTTCCCTGACACGCCTGTGTTTATCAGCACACTCCCTGAAAATGCTCAGTTACCTCCCAGAAACGCCCCTTTCCTGTCAATCATTCACCGATCAGCAGTGCGACTGAAAAGCGCCGCAGAATCCACAGCAAATCTGCCAAGTTTTTAGTTAAATACCTAAGTGCATGCGCCCTGCGTGCCTTGCGCATGCACAGTTTGCAACAAATCGCAACATAGCGAAAATCGGCAACGAGCGAACAACTCGGAATGACCCCTTTATCCGCCGGTTTGATTATGATGGAGTTGTTGTCTTGTAATTCTTTGAGGGCTAATGATTCTTTTTTCATCATGTTGGAATGGCTGCTGTTTATGTTAATCTTTTCTATGTCTTTCTCTACCATCCTGGTGAATGCATGTATCTGTGATCCTTTAAGGTGGCTTGGGTAAAACTCCGAAGGTGGTTTGAGTTCTGTAAGTCTGAAGGTGGATGTTGCTTGGCTGTTCCTTATTTCTGCTGGTTGGGTGTTTGCAAATCATTTTTTTAAAGTTAGTTTACGTGTGAACCTGTGTAGGTCCATGTAGGTATTGAATTTGTCTAGTTTTCTTGTTAGTGCGAACTTCAATCCTTTGTCCAATAATTTGAGATGGTCTTCTGATAATGTGTGTTTGCTGAGATTGAAGACACCTTTACCTAATTGTACTTTTGGTTCTTTGTTTTTGATCTTTTTTTCTAGCCTTGGTTCCTCTTCTGGTTCCTCTAATTTTCGTTCTCCTCTCTTGCTTGGTGTTCCCACCGGTTGTGTTACTCTTGATGGGCTCACCTCTAAAAAATGTTGGATTGCACATGTTGTCTGAGTATTGGAGTTCCCTTGTCCTTCTGGATTCTCACTTGCGTTAGTTGAACAGTGTTGATTTAAAGAAATGCCTGCTATTAATTGACATGCTGCTGATCAGGAATCACAAATAAGCAACCAATGATACAACACTGGGTACTATAAGTAAAAGGCAGGAGGATGCACACCATTCACAACTTCCAGAAGAAGACCATATCAGTTAAAACGCGTTGGTGGAGACACTAATCGCCATACAGAGAAAGGTACCAGAGGATCCGTGCACAGACAAAACAAAAGTCAAACCAGCAGCAACAACTGCTAAGGAGAATTCATCGATTCCCACAGGGCGCTGGAAGGTAATTCTCCATGGCGGTGGTGGTGCTGCATGGGATGGCAGTAAAAATCCGAACTTTACCACATCCCCTCCCCAGGCTGCGGCTGCCTTCCGTCCAGCTTCCATGGCCAAGTGAACACTCACATTGTGAGCATTCCCTGGACGGCGGAGCGGACATTTAGGTTAGCAAGTCTGGAGCACTGAAGCACCTGGGGTAGAAGACGACCTCACTGACATCACCACTGGTTGAACATATCCAGGTACTAAAGAGAGACTCAAACTTAGTGAGTGAACGGGACGCCGTCACCCACATTTTTACAGAAAATTATTTTTGTGTCAACAATTTTTTTCAACTTATCACTTCTGCTAATCATACACTGGGAACATTGTTACATTCCCTGGACTATTGCCCGCACATCTGTATGTTTGCCTGAATATATGCATTTTTTTCTGAAGTACCATATCGTACCAGATTTTTGAACAGCCATTAATTTCAATCCTCACAAGTATACTATATCGTTCATTTGTGCATCCTTCATTATTGCTCAATTGGGTCCCTCCCTTCCTTTTCCACTTGCTTTCCCCTCCCCCTTTTTTCTTCCTCCTTTTTCTTCCCCTCTCCATTTTTCTTTTCTTCTTTCTTCTATATATACCAATGTACAGTATTTCATCATCAAACAAGCACACAGTATATCTTTATTGCATGTTTTTATACCTTTGAAACAAAGTAAAACATATTGTATCATTATTTTCCTTGTGTATCGTTATTACTTCAACTCACTAAATACATAGCAGGAAGAGCGCAGCACATACACCTTTTTTCATTTGATTTAAAAACATAAGGTGGTCACCTATATATTTTGTGCAGAAGCCCGCCACATAATTGACACAATTGCCCAGTGCGCAGGTGCACAATTACAAAATAAATAAAATAAAAATAAATAAAAAAATGCCAAATTCCTTGGCGAATGAAACAGTTTGTAAAGAGATCCTCATTTGAACCAGTAACCACAAATGCTTCAATTAATTGTTGATATGGATGTTAAAGGACTTCAACGGAACATCCTAATTTGACTCCTATGGAACGCAGGGCCCTGAAAACATTATCATCCAATAAAGAGCTCACCCTGCTGACGGGTGGCGCGGGGGGGGGGGGGGGGGGGAAGGGGGGCGATCATATTACAGGACTTACCTAACTGTCATATGGAAATACAGCATCAATTACAGGATGGATGTGGGCACATATATTGTCATCACCAATCTTGTTTAAACAGGAACTTAAGGATTTCATTATCTCGGCGATAACAGAAGCTATAATTAGTGATGATCTGGGTGATGTGCTAATTCCCGAATTTCCGATTACTCCAGTTCTTTACACTCTGACGAAGATCCATAAAGGGATATCTCCTCCTCATGGGAGGCCGATTATTTTGGCCTGTGGCTCCCTGTTACAGCCTCTTATTCAGCAACATGAAAATTTTCTTTTGGATACCGGTGGTCATTCCGAGTTGTTCGCTCGTTGCCGTTTTTCGCAACAGAGCGATTAGGTGGAAAATGCGCATGCGCATGGTACGTGGTGCTCATGCGCTAAGTTATTTAACACAAAACTTAGTAGATTTACACAAGCTCGAGTGACGTTTTTTCATCACTCGAGTGATTGCATTGTGATTGACAGGAAGTGGGTGTTTCTGGGCGTAAACTGTCCGTTTTCAGGGAGTATGCTAAAAAATGCAGGCGTGCCAGGTAAAAATGCAGGAGTGGCTGGAGAAACGGGGGAGTGGCTGGTCGAACGCAGGGCATGTTTGTGACGTAAAATCAGGAACTAAACGGACCGAGGTGATCGCGATCTAGGAGTAGGTCTGGAGCTACTCAGAAACTGCAAGGAATTATTTAGTAGCTGTTCTGCTAATCTTTCGTTCGCTATTCTGCTAAGCTAAGATACACTCCCAGAGGGCGGCAGCCTAGCGTTTGCAATGCTGCTAAAAGCAGCTAGCGAGCGAACAACTCGGAATCACCACCACCACTACTATGTTTCTGAATAAATTGTCCACACTGATTACTTTACCAGCAGACATTTGGCTTGTGACAACAGATGTCACAAGCCTTTATACTATAATACCACATAAAGTGGGCTTTATAGCAGTTAAAAAATTTTTTTAGCGAACTAGTCATTAACACCTGCATTTATTGAATTTCTCTTACAGCTTTTGGAGTTTGTATTAACTAAAGATGAGCGGATTCGGTTTTACTCGGTTTTACTCGGTTCTCAAAACGACATCTTATTGGCTCACGGATGTCACGTGTTTTGGATAGCCAATAAGATTCGGTTTTGAGAACCGAGTAAAACCGAGTAAAACCGAATCCGCTCATCTCTAGTATTAACTAAAAATTATTTTCTTTTTAATGGCGCCTTCTATCTGCAGCAATCTGGTTGCGCAATGGGGTCCTCTGTGGCCGCGGTGTACTCCAAATGTTATATATTATGTTTGGGATCGAACATGATTTAATTTTTTAGTGATCAAGCTATTAGGGCTTATATTTTGGGCCCAATTCAGACCTGATCGCTGTTGTGCAATTCGCAATGTGGACGATTATTGATTGACCGTGCATGCATATGGATCGTAATGCGCACACGTGAGGCCATACGGCGAAAAATCCAGCATCTTTTTTTATGGCTAAGTGTTCACAAGTTGATTGACAGGAAGCGGACGTTTGTGGGTGGTAACTGGCTGATTTCTGTGATTGTCAGGAAAAAGTGTGTGTTTTCCAATGCATTTTCTGGGAGAATGTGTGACGTCAGCTCTGGCCAGATCAGCCTGTTTCTATCGCACTGTAGGAGTAGGTTATGGGCTATGCACAGTCTAGAAAAATAATATGATGGTGAATGATTTGCAAACAGATTTGAAGCTGACCGGCGTACGCAGAGGTTTTCGCAAGGCGTACGCAGACTTGCATGGGGTGGGTATTCACTCTATCTGGGCAGCGATTATCTGATCTCAAACCACTGCAAATTTGCAGCGGAGCAATCAGGTCTGAAGTAGGTCCTTTGTGCTATATACACTTTTTTGAGGACCTATTCTTGATTTGGCATGGAACAGAGTGCCTTCATAGATTGATTAATGACCAGAATGCTTCTGATAGTCCTTTCAAGCTGACAATTAATATGAGCCAAACCCAACTCAGTTTCCTAGATGTTCTTGTATCATGTACAGGAGATGGTATTTCCACATACGTTTTCTGTAAACCTACTGACCGAAATGCTTTACTACATATAAATATTTGCATCCACATGAGCTTAAACTACAGTAGGACTCCCATAACACACAGATGGTGAAACTCAGTTTCCTAGATGTTCTTGTATCATGTACAGGAGATGGTATTTCCACATCAGTTTTCTGTAAACCTACTCTCCCATAACACACAGATAGTGATAATATGGAGAATCAACTCAGATTTACAGATGGCCTGTAAACAGATTGATGTGATCATTGATACATTTACTTAGCGGGTATGATCGTAAAGCCCTATTTATAACAAAAGAAAAAGTTCTGGGTATGGATAGGAATCTGCTTCTGCAGAAGAGAGATAGGAACCAACTAACAAATAAATTCCCTAGTATAACAATTTATCAACAGCTATTAAAAAGACCACTAAGAACCTTTGGCCCATTGTTCCATCTGATGAAATGCTCCATCTTGATGAACATTCAGTTATGCCCTGTTATACTAGGGACAGGAATTTGTCGGATTTACTTGTACGGAACAACATTAAGGATTTTAATAGGGAGAAATCTACACACTTACTTATGAACAAAAAATGGGGATGCTTTCAGTGCAGTTGCACTACATGCAGATTCCTTATGACTGGGGATACATTTCTCTACCCACATTCTGGTTAGGAATATCAGAATGGATTGCAATTACACCTTTGTTGTTTACCAAATCCTGTGCCCATGTGGTCTCTCCTGTATCGGAAAGAAACAATGTAATTTTAAAGAGAGAATGACCGCCCACCAGTCTGCGATCCGTGCCGCTATTAATAGTGACAGCAGGAAATAGCAGGTGGCGTGGCATTTTGTTGAGATGGGATATAATTTGTCCAGCATTAAATATAAGATGAGGGATTATATCCCTCCATTACATAGAGGTGGTGATAGAAATCTTCTATTGTTGAAATGTGAGAATAGTTGGATCCACCGACTTGATGTAGTTAGCCCAAAAGATCTTAATGAGACAATTTTGTGGTCAGTCTTTCTTTGATTGGTACATTATTTTTCTATTTTTTTAGGAAAAATTATTGCTCTAGATTCTCTAAATTGTGCAACATGAAAATGCTTTAAACTTTTAGAATTATTCGTAATGTCACGTTTTCTATAATACTACAGGGTGATTCAAAAGTCGCAGTACACCTTTTTGTTTCAGAAACTGTGAAGGAAATGGGAAAACTGAATACTCCATTAAGGTATGGGTGAGGTGGGCTATCTTTTAGGGTATGTACTGTACATGGGTGCCATCTTGAAATCTGCTATCTTGAATCTAAGTCAGTTTTTTCAAATGGAAAGGGGGTCGTGTAAGATGTCAAATAACATCAGAATTTGCTGAACAATTTATTGCTGCAAACAGATTTGAAATTAGTGATGAGCGAGGTTCGGTTTTACTCGGTTTTACTCGGTTTTACTCGGTTCTCAAAACGGCATCTTATTGGCTATCCAAAACACGTGACATCCGTGAGCCAATAAGATGCCGTTTTGAGAACCGAGTAAAACCGAGTAAAACCGAGTAAAACCGAATCCGCTCATCACTATTTGAAATAGCATTTATGGTTCAAAAGTTACAACACTTTTTTTGTTGCAGGTAACTGAAGATGGCTTTGACAAAAGAGGAGAGAATTGAGGTCATTTTGATGTCTGGCGAACAAAGTTTCCATGTCATAGCTGCAGATTTTAACAACCGGCACCCAGAAAGACCTCCAATTTCACATAACACTATCAGGTGCCTAATTTCCAAATTCCAAGAAACTGGGACTGTGGCTGACAGGGCGTGTAGTGGTCGTCCAAAAAGTGCTACTGACGAGACAACCTCAACAATGGTTTTGGCATCCTTCATGAAGAGCCCACAATGCAGCACACTATATTTGTCAGCAGAATGTGGAAACAGCCAGTCATCGATTGTACGAATCCTTCATGCCCATCGATGGCATCCATTCCAGATCCAGCTACTCCAGTACCTAGCAGAGTATGACCCAGACAGACATATGCAGTTTTGCACGTGGGCCTTAGAGGTCTTTCTGGGTGCCAGTTGTTAAAACCTGCAGCTATGACATGGAAACTTTGACATCAAATTACCTCAATTCTCTCCTCTTTTGTCGAAGCCATTTTCAGTTACCTGCAACAAAAAAGTGTTGTAACTTTTGAACCATAGTTGCTATTTCAAATCTGTTTACGGTAATAAACTTTTCAGTAAAGGCTGATGTTGTTTGACATGTTACACGACCCCCTTTCCATTTGAAAAAACTGAATTAGATTCAAGATGGCAGATTTCAAGATGGCGCCCATGTTTGGTGAGTGCTTACAATGGGATCCCCACGGAGACTCCTACTTTAATAAGTTTGCTCTGTGCTGCCACAGTGTGCTGCTCCCTGTCCTGTCCTAGTCGGCTCTTCACTTATGCATTACAGGGAGGAGGCAGGGATTTCCCAGCAGGCTCAGCGTGGCCCCACCTCATCCTAGTGATGCATCATTAAAGAGCCGACTAGGACAGAACAGGGAGCAGCGCACTGTGGGTGCGCTACCCGCACAGGGAGGGGGTTCAATCACATAACATTCTGGCACCCCTGTTCATGTGCAAAACAATCTTTCAATACCGATTATTCTTGAATGAAAAGCTTCAGGTTTGGAAAATGGAATTAATGGACCTGTGAAAAGATAAGATATGGTTTAAAAAATTCAGTTCAGTTCTAACTCCATGCTTCAGATGACATGCTTAAGATGTGAAAGGTGACACCAAATATTGTAGGTGGTCACTCCATGATCATTCTAGAATATTCCCCCTCTGTATTCAGTTAGGTCAATATATATTTGGACAATGACACAATTTTTGTCATTTTAGCTGTTTACCCAAAAAATATATAAATTACAGTTATATAATGAATATAGTTTTAAAGTGCAGATTATTAGCTTCAAATTAGAGATGAGCGGGTTCGGTTCGTCGAGATCCAAACCCCCACAAACTTCACGTGGTTTACACGGGTCCGAGGCAGCCTCGGTTCTTCCCGCCTTACTCGCAAAACCCGAACGAGGCAAAACGTCATCATCCCGTTGTCGGATTCTCGCGAGATTCAGATTCCATATAAAGAGCCGCACGTTGCCGCCCTTTTCACTTGTGCATTGTAGATTGAGCGGAGAGGACGTGGCTACGTTCTCTGCCTGAATAGCCCAATATCAGCTCAATATCTGTGCTCAGTATCAGTGCTGCGTTGTGGTGACCAGTATACTACAGTACAATTGTCCATTGCTGTATCTTGTTGCTCTGTGTCAGTTCTAGTATCCTGAACAGTGCTCAATATCTGTGCTCAGTATCAGTGCTGCATTGTGGTGACCAGTATATAGTAGTACAGTACAGGAGTCCATTGCTGTATCTTGCTGCTCCGTGTCAGTTCTAGTATCCTGAACAGTGCTCAATATCTGTGCTCAGTATCAGTGCTGCATTGTGGTGACCAGTATATAGTAGTACAGTACAGTAGTCCATTGCTGTATCTTGCTGCTCTATGTCAGTTCTAGTATCCTCATCAGTGCTCAATATCTGTGCTCAGTATCAGTGCTGCATTGTGGTGGCCAGTATATAATACTACAGTACAGTAGTCCAGTGCTGTTCTCGCTGCCCAGTGTCAGTTCTAGTATACTCCTCAGTGCTCAGTATCACTTCTCATTGTCTTGTGCTGCATTGTGGTGACTAAAAGCCCAGTGTCTTGTGCTGCATCTTGCTGCCGTAGGGTGCTGTGGTAGTGTCCTGTCACTGTGCATAGGTCATCATCATTCCAGTCACAGTGGTATCTGGTATGTATCTAGTGGTATCTAATTCCAGACATTACTGCCGTCTAATTCCAGATATATTACTGGCATATAATTCCACACATTAAAAAATGGAGAACAAAAATGTGGAGGGTAAAATAGGGAAAGATCAAGATCCACTTCCACCTAGTGCTGAAGCTGCTGCCACTAGTCATGGCAGAGTTGATGAAATGCCATTAACGTCGTCTGCCAAGGCCGATGCCTAATGTCATAGTAGAGAGCATGTAAAATCCAAAAAACAAAAGTTCAGTAAAATGACCCAAAAAGCTAAATTAAAAGCGTCTGAGGAGAAGTGTAAACTTGACAATATGCCATTTATGACACGGAGTGGCAAGGAACAGCTAAAGCCCTCTCCTATGGTCCTCATAACTAGTGGGTCAGCTTCACATGAGGATGGAAGCACTCATCCTCCCGCTAGAAAAATGAAAATAGTTAAGCTGGCAAAAGCACAGCAAAGAACTGTGCGTTCTTCTAGATCACAAATCCCCAAGGAGAGTCCAATTGTGTCGGTTGCGATGCCTGACCTTCCCAACACTGGACAGGAAGAGGTGGCTCCTTCCACCATTTGCACGCCCCATGCAAGTGTTGGAAGGAGCACCCACAGTCCAGTTCCTGATAGTCAAATTGAAGATGTCACTTTTGAAGTACACCAGGATGAGTATATGGGTGTTGCTGGCGCTGAGGAGGAAATTGACAAGGATGATTCTGATGTAGAGGTGGTTTGTTTAAGTCAGGCACCGGGGAGACACCTGTTGAATAAGTCCATTGACATGCCTGGTCAAAATACAAAAAAAAATCACCTCTTCTGTGTGGAATTATTTCAACAGAAATGCGGACAACTGGTGTCAAGCCGTGTGTTGCCTTTGTCAAGCTGTAATAAGTAGGGGTAAGGATGTTAACCACCTAGGAACATCCTCCCTCATACGTCACCTGGAGTGTATTCAGCAGAAGTCATTGACAAGTTCAAAAACTTTGGGTGACAGCGGAAGCAGTCCACTGACAACTAAATCCCTTCTTCCTCTTGTACCCAAGCTCCTGCAAACCACACTACCAACTCCCTCAGTGTCAATTTCCTCCTTAGACAGGAATGCCAATAGTCCTGCAGGCCATGTCACTGGCAAGTCTGACGAGTCCTCTCCTAACTGGGATTCCTCAGATGGATCCTTGAGTGTAACGCCTACTGCTGCTGGCGCTGCTGTTGTTGCTGCTGGGAGTCGATCATCATCCCAGAGGGGAAGTCGGAAGACCACTTGTACTACTTCCAGTAAGAAATTGACTGTCCAACAGTCCTTTGCGAGGAAGATGAAATATCACAGCAGTCATCCTGTTGCAAAGCGGATAACTCAGGCCTTGACAACTATGTTGGTGTTAGACGTGCATCCGGTATCCGCCGTTAGTTCACAGGGACTTAGAGAATTGCTTGAGGTAGTGTGTCCCCGGTACCAAATACCATCTAGGTTCCAGTTCTCTAGGCAGGCGATACCAAGAATGTACACAGACGTCAGAAAAAGAGTAACCAGTGTCCTAAAAAATGCAGTTGTACCCAATGTCCACTTAACCACGGACATGTGGACAAGTGGAGCAGGGCAGATTAAGGACTATATGACTGTGACAGCCCACTGGGTAGATGTATTGCCTCCCGCAGCAACAACAGCAGTGGCAGCACCAGTAGCAGCATCTCGCAAATGCCAACTCGTTCCTAGGCAGGATATGCTTTGTATCACCACTTTCCATAAGAGGCCCACAGCTGACAACCTCTTACGGAAACTGAGGAACATCATCGCAGATTGGCTTACCCCAATTGGACTCTCCTGGGGATTTGTGACATCGGACAATGCCACCAATATTGTGCGTGCATTACATGTGGGCAAATTCCAGCACGTCCCATATTTTGCACATACAATGAATTTGGTGGTGCAGAATTTTTAAAAAACATGACAGGGGCGTGCAAGAGATGCCAGCCTGAGTCAGGTCATTCCCCTCATCAGGCTTTTGCAGAAGCAGCTGGAGAGATTGAAGGAGGAGCTAAAATGGAGCGATTCTGATAGGCATGTGGGACTTGTGGATGGAGCCCTCCATTTGCTTAACCAGGATTCACGGGTGGTCAATCTGTTGAAATCAGAGCACTACATTTTGGCCACCGTGCTCGATCCCAGGTTTAAAGCCTACGTTGTAACATAGTAACATAGTAATATAGTATCTAAGGTTTAAAAAAGACAATTGTCCATCGAGTTCAACCTATTTGTGGTCTCGTATGCACGATTATCCGGGCTGGAATCTCCACAGTGCCATCAAAGGAGTGCCAAACTACAAAGCCTGCCAATATAAGCTACCTGCCTTCATGGACCAGCTTTGATCCAGTGGATGTAAAGGACACTGCTGAAATTGCTCGGATTTTGCGTCCCACCATCTGTGATCTGGACCCAGCCTCAACCAAGCTTCTAATAGGTTGTATGGATATAATTGGTCCTGTCTTTACAAAAATTGTTTAATGCTCTTTGCAGACAGGCATTTTTCCTGGACCCCTAAAGGAAGCAATTGTTAGACCGCTTCTTAAAAAACCTAATTTAGATCCCGACTGCATGACCAACTACAGACCGGTATCAAACCTTCCTTTCCTAGGAAAGGTTATTGAGAAAGTCGTTGCAAATCAACTGGAAACCCGCCTGACAACCCATGATATTTATGATCCATTTCAATCAGGATTCAGGAGAAGACATAGCACTGAAACAGCCCTGGTGTGTGTGTTAAATGATCTTCTGATGGCAAAAGACAGAGGTGACTGTTCAATATTAATCCTTCTGGATCTCTCGGCAGCAATTGATACCGTGGACCTTGGGCTTCTGATTGAGCGACTGATACATTTCTGTGGTCTGGATGGCACAGTTCTAAGCTGGTTCAAATCATTTCTCACAAGCAGGTCACAGAGAGTATCATCTGGATTATACTCATCACCACCAGTGCCATTGCCATGTGGTGTCCCACAAGGTTCTATACTATCCCCCATGCTATTTGCAGTATACATGCTCCCATTGGGCGAAATAATCAGGCGCCATGGCCTGGTCTACCACTGCTATGCAGATGATACACAACTGTACTTGTCCTTTGCTCCGGGCACTGATAACCCAATAGCAACCCTAAATGGCTGTCTAGCTGAACTACTGGAGTGGATGAGCGCCAGTTGGCTGCGACTGAACCCGGATAAAACAGAGGTCCTTATGATACGACCGCAACATCAAAGGACAAGACTGCAGCATAGCCAACCAACTGGACTTACACTCGGGGATTCAGAATTACAGACCAGTGATCGTGTGCGGAATATTGGCGTTGTCCTGGATGGTGGCTTGACACTTAAACATCAGATATCAGCTACAATCAAATCCTCATTCTTTCACCTGAGGAACATAGCCAGAATCAAGCACTTAATTCCCTCAGATGATATGCCAAAAGTCATACATGCATTTGTATCATCTCGTTTAGACTACTGTAATGCCCTCTACCTTGGTCTACCAGCAAAAGAATTGCAGCGCTTACAGCTGGTGCAAAACACAGCTGCCAGGCTATCAACCAACCAGCCCCGTTCTAGCCACATAACACCCATCCTCTACTCCTTTCACTGGCTGCCTGTACGATGGCGAATCATCTTCAAGATTGGCTTACTGAGTTTCAAAGCATTACATGACCAAGGCCCAAGGTACCTGAAACAGCTTCTGACCCCATACTGCCCCACTCGATTACTGCGATCTGTAGATGAAGGACTTTTAGCAGTACCTAGAATCTACCGTAATTCATCTGGGGGTCGAGCTTTTAGTCATGCAGCTCCGACTCTTTGGAACTCACTTCCCCGCACAGTGCGAGAGGCCCCAACTATAGAATCCTTCAAAAGTAGACTCAAGACTTTTCTGTTTACTCAAGCATTTCCATAATGTCCCTTTTAGTATCTTCATGCTTCTGTATTTTATGAAAATGTACTTCATTATTTTCTGTACTATATTATGCTATGTATCTGTTAAGCGCCTTGGGTCCTATTGGAGAAAGAGCGCTATATAAATAAAATTATTATTATTATTATAAAATTTTGACTGCAGTTGATGACTGCCGTTACGTTTTACCCCTCTTTTTTTATAATAACCATAGTGCGTGACTATGCCCCGTAACCCTGGATATCCTTATCCATTAGGAATTTATCTAACCCATTCTTAAAGGTGTTGACTGAGTCGGCCATTACAACTCCCTCAGGCACGGAATTCCAAACACGTATCGTCCTTACCGTAAAAAAGCCTTTATGCTGTATTGTGCAGAATCTCCTCTCCTCTAACCTGAGCGAGTGTCCATGAGTTCTCTGTGTTGATCTAACCAAAAACAGGTCCTGAGCAAGATCTGTATATTGTCCCCTTATATATTTGTAAATGTTGGTCATGTCCCCTCTTAATCTCCTCTTTTCCAGAGTAAACATGCCTAGTCTTGCAAGCCTTTCCTCGTATTCCAGCGTCTCCATACCCTTAATTAGTTTGGTCGCCCGCTTTTGAACCTTTTCTAGCTCCAGGATATCCTTTTTGTAGTAAGGTGCCCAGAATAGTACACAGTATTCAAGGTGTGGCCTCACAAGTGATTTATATAACGGGAGTATAATACTCTCGTCCCTAGCATCAATTCCCCGTTTTATGCATGCTAATACTATTATTATTATTATTATCCTTTATTTATATGGCGCCACAAGGGTTCCACAGCGCCCAATTACAGAGTACATAAATAATCAAACAGGAAAACAGCAACTTACAGTTGATGACAGTATAGGACAAGTACAGGGTAAATAAACATAGTTACATCAGCAGATGACGCTGGAATAAGTATCAGGTGGCAGAAGACTGCTGGAGTTGATGCAGTTGAAGATTATTAAAGTAAGAAAGGATACGCACATAAGGGAAGAGGGCCCTGCTCGTGAGCGCTTACATTCTAAAGGGGAGGGGCAGACAGACTGGGGTGATACAGATGGGGTACATAGACAGTGTAGAACAGAGGGTTAGGATGAGATTTGGCCTTGTTTGGTGAAGAAGTGGGTCTTGAGAGCCCGTTTGAAGTTTTGTAGAGAGGTGGAGAGTCTGAGGGGGAGAGGTAGGGAATTCCAGAGAAGTGGTGCAGCACGCGAAAAATCTTGGAGATAGGAGTGGGAGGAGGTAATCCGTAGGCAGGAAAGTCGTCGTGCATTAGCAGAGCGAAGAGGACGTGTGGGAATGTAAAGGGAGATAAGATCAGAGATCTTATTAGCCTTCTTTGCTGCAGTCCTACTTTGGGTGCTACTGCTTAGTTTGCTATCTATGAGGACACCTAAGTCCTTTTCCAGTACAGAATCACCTAATTTTACCCCATTTAGTAGGTAGGTGTTATTTTTGTTCTTGTTACCACAGTGCATTACCTTACACTTGTCTGTATTGAAGCGCATTCTCCATTTCGCTGCCCAAGCTTCTAATTGAACTAAGTCGTTCTGAAGCGACTCAGCATCCCCCTCCACATTTATAACTTTACACAATTTGGCATCATCTGCAAAAATTTACACC
This sequence comes from Pseudophryne corroboree, assembly GCF_028390025.1. NCBI lineage: Eukaryota > Metazoa > Chordata > Amphibia > Anura > Myobatrachidae > Pseudophryne > Pseudophryne corroboree. The sequence goes on from NC_086445.1 coordinate 619,446,991, forward strand.
ATGCTCTCTAGACCTTCTGTTAGGTCGTTAATAAAAATATTGAACAATAGCGGTCCTAATAGTGAGCCTTGCGACACACCACTTAGCACTTCAGTCCAAGTTGAAAAAGATCCATTAACCACAATGCGCTGCTCCCTATTATCTAACCAGTTTTTGACCCAAGTGCATATTGTGCTTCCTAGCCCTTCCTAGCTAGTTGTATCTCTCTTTCCGGCAGACACAAGTCTGCAGATGTTCAAAGACCTGCTGGTGAGACACTTGTCAAGTCAAGCGGAACGTGACCCGCCAACAGCTTCTCCTTCATTTTCTACTGCCACTGGAGCTGCCAGGAAAAAGATAAAAAAGAGTGTTTAGTGCAGCCCGTAACCTTGTCAGCGATCGGCGTAGGAGGTTACTTCCAGAAAATGTGGAGAGGATGTTCATCAAAATGAATTATAATCAATTCCTCCGGGGAGACATTTAACAGCAATTGCCTCCAGAAAGTACACAGGGACCTGTGATGGAGGATTCCAGTGGGGACGAATTAATACTCTGTGAGGAGGGGGATGTACACAGTGAAAGGGGTGAGGAAAGGGACGATGAGGAGGAGGTGGACATCCTGCCACTGTAGAGCCAGTTTGTGCAAGGAGAGATTGATTGCTTCTTTTTTGGTGGGGGCCCAAACCATCCAGTCATTTCAGCCACAGTTATGTGGCAGACCCTGTTGCTGAAATGATGGGTTTGTTAAAGTGTGCATGTCCTGTTTATACAACATAAGGGTGGGTGGGAGGGCCCAAGGACAATTCCATCTTGCACCTCTTTTTTTATTTATCTTTGCATCATGTGCTGTTTGGGGACTATTTTTTTTTTAGTGAACCGAACTGGTTACTGGTGAGACTGAGAACCAAGCTGGTCACCGGTGAGACTGAGAACCACACTATGAACTGGGTTGGGTATCAGTATAACTGGAACGCAACTGTAATCTGGGCTGATACCAGATATAACTGGAAATGCAACTCTATGTAGAACACTGCGGCTGTGACTTTAAGACAAGGCTGAAGAAGAACTGAAGACTGTAGCTGTGACTTTAACTTTAAGACGAGGCTGAAGAAGAACTGTGACTGTATCTTTAAGACAATACTGAAGAATACTGCGGCTGTGTCTTTAAGATGAGACTGAAGAATACTGCGGCTGTGTCTTTAAGACAAGACTGAAGAATACTGCGGCTGTGTCTTTAAGACAAGACTGAAGAATACTGCGGCTGTGTCTTTAAGACAAGACTGAAGAATACTGCGGCTGTGTCTTTAAGACGAGACTGAAGAATATTGTGGCTATGTCTTTACGACAAGACTGGAGAATACTGCGGCTGTGTCTTTAAGACGAGACTGAAGAATACTGCGGCTGTGTCTTTAAGACAAGACTGAAGAATACTGCGGCTGTGTCTTTAAGATGAGACTGAAGAATACTGGATATAACTGGTAACACAACTGTAATCCAGACTGGGTAGCAAAAGAGCAGAGTTTTACAGGAACCTCTTAGGGAGCTCAGCTACTAAGCTCACACTGAGCTGTGTGACACAAGGAACTGGAAGCTTCTGTAACACTAGTCTCTTTACTTATACTTCCTGATTTTTGGTGATTGGTGAACAGAGTCAGGTAATTCAGAGAGTCTCAGGCTGTCACAGGATTGGATAGCTCCAGGTCAGGTGATCAGACTCTGTCATGTCAATACTCCAGGTTAGCCTCTGATGTGGAGTGAGACCTAGTAGGCCGGAAAAACATTAAAGCCTAAACTCCTAAAATGAGCAGAGGATGCTGGCTTTTATGCACAAAAACCAGAGAGCTGAGCACAGTGGAGAATGTATCTGGTGACCACTGGAGTCAGAGAGGCATATAGTATAATGACAACAATGATTGCTGTGTAGGCACAGCATAGAGAGACTTGCTGAATTCAGTATTCACACAGAAAGTTAATCAACACAGGTGGAGCTCGTTAACTCTCACCTTCCAGGCAGAGAACTCAGCACTCAGGAAACTCATGGTAATGGCAAGCTGTTTATCCCAGTGAACAGAAAAGACGCAGGATCCAGGGCAGATGACAGGTAAGTCACCAAATATGAGAACTATAGTCAGGATCATAACATATTACATATTATCCAGTTCTGGAAAAGCATTCTTTGGAAAGATGAAGCTAAGACCATCCTGTACCAGAATGATGTGAATAAAAAAATATGGAGAAGGCTTGTAAAGTCTCATGATCCAAAGCATACCACATCTTCTGTAAATCACGGTGGAGGCGGTGTGATGGCATGTTCCTACAACGCTTCAAATGACCCATGTATCACTAGTGTTTATTGATGATGTGACAGAAGCAGCAAGATTAATTCGTAATTGTATAGAGATATACTCTCTGCTTAAAATCAGTTGAATTCTGCAAAATTAATTGGACAGTACTTTACAGTACAGATGGACAATGACTCAAAACATACTGTGAAAGTGAGGAATAGAGAGTTTCATCAATACTCGAGCTCACACCTCTGAACTGACCTCCTCTCAGTGAGAGATGTACATCAAAAGGTTTCTTTAAATCCTCACAGGTAACTCCACACCAAATCTGCTGGAAACCGTCTTATCCTTCATGGGGGGCACTCACCTCAATTTGGTTTCCTACGTTCCGTGAAAGGTTTCTTTTCTGAGCCGCCTCCCAGATGTTGTCGGGATTCAGAGTACCATTCACCACAGCAATTATCGATGCAGGAAATAGGGGCCAAATAGTAAAATTTTGGTCCAAAAATTGGAAATTTATTGCATATCAAATGCGTAAAAAAGGTCACATCCATAAAAAGTAAAAAAATACATTTTTAAAAAACAAAGCAAAATATCCCCAATTGGTCATGGGTTTATTCCACCATACCCCATCAAGAGACCAATTGTCCTATTCTCCCAATCACACGATCTCAACCCGATTGAGCATGCATTTCACTTGCTGAAGACAATAGTAAAACAAAAAGATCCATGAGCAAACAACAACTGAAGACACCTGCAGGAAAGGCATGGCAAAGCATAACAAAGGAGGAAACCTAGCATTAGGCAATATCAATGGGTTCCAGACTTCAGGCAGTCATTGTTTGCAAAGTATAAAAAAATTACATTTTATTTATTATTATGTTAATGTTTCCAATTACATTTGAGAGCTTAAAAATGGGACTGTGCATAAAAATGGCAGCAATTTCTAAATTTTTCTTGAATTAAAGCTGTAAGGCTGCACTTTAATTGCATCTCTATCTTTTAATTTCATATCAATTGTTGTGGCTTACAAAGCCAAAATTAGGAAAATTGTGTCAGTGTCCAAATATATATATGGATTTCACTGTATATGTCAGTTGGCAATTGAATGGTTTACATTGTCTATTGTGTTTTTCTTATTTCTTGTCCATGTGTCTCAACAATTAGAAGGAATCTAGTAAAACTGATGTCATATTCAGAATCCGCACCACATACAGTAGTTAACCCAAAATTGGTCTAACATGATTGGCAATAAAATGAGTGTTGATCAGTGTAAAAAATATGTCCCACAGTATTTGTAAAAAATTAAAGCTTATGTGGCAGTTTTTATTGCTTTTAAAGAGACAGTGTTTGGTGACAAGGCTGTGAATGCAGGGATAACAGTTGAATAGTGGGAGAAAAAAAGGAGGGGGGGGGGGTAATAATAGAAAGCTGCAAATTACTGGTGGTTATCTTATGCTTAGAAACAAGTGTTAAAGGCATCTTATGTTATTTCCCATGTGAGTTGGAGTAAGATAGTTGATAATGTATTATTAGCAGATTTGGACAGTCCTTTATGTTTGGTGCTATACTTGCAGCTGGGGTCATGTCTCTTCTCACTCTCACTTCTTTTGGCTCCTTCCACTTAGCTCCTGCTCCTTTTTCCTGACATCCTTCTGCCCCGCCTCCTACTGATGTTCGTGCATGACCACGTCAGACAGCCGAGTCTGACTCATTCCCTCCATGTGTTCGACAGCACAACCTAACCCATCCTGCTCTGCCCTGATGACTGCATGGGCATCACATTCTAACTCATCTCTCCACCTGATATCTGTGACAAAAGGACAGTGACACTAGCTAAATGAATTTGCTTATAATTTGGCAACACTGTCTTCCAAGGCAGAGGGCAGGGCTCTGGACAAGTCCAAACCTGTTTTGGTACAGACAAACCTTGTTTGTGTACCTATAAGTAATAAGAAGTATACCTAATAGTTGATCTGGGGTGGTAGTGGTATTGCACAGCCTTTTATATATGAATGTACTGTATTTATGAAACACAGAATAGTTACCAAATAGGACCTTTTCATTTGTTATTTTTCAACTTATCCCCAGAGCTTGACCTTGTTTCATCATTCTTACTTTTGGCCATCTCAATTAATGTAATTTATTTCTGTCTATCTATATAGATATCTAGGGGGAATTTTATTAGAGGACGAGATTATCAAGTTTTCACTTCCAAATGGCCAGATTTACAAAAACAGTATTTATGAGGGGTCAGAATTAATTATTTGATGATGTGAGCACCATTTATTTATCCATAAAATAATAAATGTTGTCCCTATTATAAATAAATACAAATGAACCAGTTAACAATTAATTAATTAATTAATTAATTAATTAATACTGCCCCTTTAATATAATTTTAAACATAATATTAATTTTGTTACCAAATTAAATATTATTTTTTATGCAAATACATTATTAAAAAATATTGCCTCCTGTATTATAAATCGTATATTTTTCATTCATTATAGTAAATTAAATACATTATTATTGCCCATATTATAAGTATATTAAAAGTAGGGATGAGCGGGTTTGGATCTCAGAGATCCGAACTCCCCCCTCCCCCCCGGACTTCACGATCCGAGCCCGAATCCAAGTCTGGCTCGAGACTTCCTGCCATACTCGGATCCCAGATCGAGACAAAATGTCATCATCCCACTGTCGGATCTCGTGGGTTTTGGATTCCATATAAGGAGCCATGTGTCGCCGCCATTTTCACTCTGGACTTGAAGAGTAAGGGAGACAGACCTCTGTCTCTCTGTGGGTGGTGGCGTACAAGTGTGCTGCTGTCCTGGGGTGGTGTCCTGTGCTGTTAGAGGTGCTGCTGTCCTGAGCTGTCCAGGAGTGCAGTACTGTTGTGTTCTATGCTGTTAGGGGTGCTACTGTCCTGTGCTGTACAGGGGTGTTGTTCTTGTGTGCTTGGGGTGCTGTACAGGGGTGCTGCAGTACTGTGCTGTACAGGAAAACTGTCCTGTGTGCTGTAAAAATAGAGGGGTGCTGTAAAAATAAATGGGCACTGTTCTGTGTGCTGTAAAAATAAAAGGGTGCAGTGGCCCTGTCCTGTGTGCTGTAAAAATAAAGGGACACTGTTCTGTGTGCTGTAAAAATAAAGGGGCCCTGTCTTGTATGCTATAAAAATAAATAGGCACTGTTCTGTGTGCTGTAAAAATAAAGCGGTGCTTTTGCCCTGTCCTGTGTGCTGTAAAAACAAAGGGGCACTGTTCTGTGTACTGAAAAACTAAAGGGGTGATATAAAAATAAAGGGTCACTGTTCTGTGTGCTGTAAAAATAAAGGAGTGCTATGGCCCTGTCTTGTGTGCTGTAAAAATAAAGGGGCACTGTTCTGTGTGCTGAAAAATAAAGGGGTGATGTAAAAATAAAGGGTCACTGTTCTGTGTGCTGTAAAAATAAAGGGGTGCTATGGCCCTGTCCTGTGTGCTGTAAAGATAAAGGGACACTGTTCTGTGTGCTGTAAAAATAAAGGGGTGCAGTAAAAAACAAAGGTTCACTGTTCTGTGTGCTGTAAAAATAAAGGGACCCTGTCTTGTATGCTGTAAAAAATAAAGGGGCACTATTCTGTGTGCTGTAAAAATAAAGGGGCATTGTTTTGTGTGCTGTAAAAATAAAGGGGTGCTGTGGCCTTGTCCTGTGTGCTGTAAAAATAAAGGGGCACTGTTCTGTGTGCTATAAAAAATAAAGGGGACCTGTCCTGTATGCTGTAAAAATAAGTGGGCACTGTTCTGTGTGCTGTAAAAATAAAGGGGTGCTGTGGCCTTGTCCTGTGTGCTGTAAAAATAAAGGGGCACTGTTCTGTATGCTGTAAAAATAAAGGGGCACTGTTCTGTGTGCTGTATAAATAAAGGGGTGCTGTTGCCTTGTCCTGTGTGCTGTAAAAATAAAGGGGCACTGTTCTGTATGCTGTAAAAATAAGAGGGTGCAGTAAAAATAAAGGGGCACTGTTCTGTGGTCTGTAAAAATAAAGGGGCCATATCCTTTATGTTGTAAAAATAAAGGGGCACTGTTCTGTGTGCTGTAAAAATAAAGGGGTGCTGTGGCCCTGTCCTGTGTGCTGTAAAAATAAAGGAGCACTGTTCTGTGTGCTGTAAAAATAAAGGGTCATTGTTCTGTGTGCTATAAAAATAAAGGGGTGCAGTAAATATAAAGGGGCACTGTTCTGTGTTCTGAGGTACTAAGTGGTGTGCCACAAGGGACTGTACTTGGGACCACTATTGTTTAACATTTTCTTAAATGATCTAGCGGTAGGTCTAGAGAGCATGGTGTCAATTTTTGCAGACGATACCAAACTGTGTAAGGTTATAAATTCGGTGGGGGATACTGAGTCTCTTCAGAATTATTTATTTAAACTGGAAGCATGTGCTGCACAATGGAGAATGAGGTTCAATACAGACAAATGTAAGGTAATGCACTTTGGTAGCAAGGAAAACAATAACACCTACATACTAAATGGGGTAAAATTAGCGGATTCTGTATTGAAAAAAGACTTAGGTATTCACATAGATAACAAACTTAGCAGCAGTACCCAAAGTATGATTGCAGCAAAGAAGGCAAACAAGGTATTAGCATGCATAAAGCGGGGAATTGATGCAAGGGATGAGAATGTTATACTCCCATTATATAAATCCCTAGTGAGGCCACATCTTGAACACTGTGCACAATTTTGGGCACCATACTACAGAAAAGATCTCCTGGAACTAGAAAAAATTCAGAGACGGGCGTCCAAACTGATTAAGGGGTTGGAGACTCTGGAATACGAGGAAAGGCTTGGTAGGCTAGGCATGTTTACTCTGGAAAAGAGGAGACTAAGAGGGGACATGATCAACATTTATAAATATATAAGGGGACAATACACAGAGCTTGCGAGGGATCTGTTTTTGATAAGATCGACACAAAGGACACGTGGACATCCGCTTAGGTTAGAGGAGATTTCGCACACAGAGGCAAAAATGTTTCTTCACTGTAAGGACAATACGTGTTTGGAATACCCTTCCTGAGAGAGTAGTAATGGCAGACTCAGTCAATACTTTTAAAAATGGGCTAGATAAATTCCTAATGGATAAGGGTATACAGGGTTATGGTGGGTAGATCACGCACTAGGGGGAGAAAAAAGGGAATATACAAAATGGCTGACTTTCACAACAGATAAAATTAGTCATAAAAATAATACAGTGTAGGAGTCCACAAATAGGTTGAACTCGATGGACAATTTGTCTTTTTTCAACCTCAGAAACTATGTCACTCTGTTACAATGTTATTAGCTCAAAAATGTTTTATTGTAAAATATTATATACTGTATGTCTCCCATTCAAAAAAATTGGTATTGGTGTGGTAAATATAAACTCGTGAAGTTACTTTTGCTAAGATCCATATTTAAAACATGTACAGTATGTTAATGATGACTAGCTTGTTTGTTTTTTTATGAGCTATTCTCTCCATGGATAAATCATTAGATTTTTTTACTGTATAATATTTCACATTTAACTCTCAATGTATTATGTAACTCATTACAGTAACTAGAATTAGTCCACTAGAACCAGGTATACTTGGTTTCTACTGAAGTTGGAGAGCACAACTGCACATACTCCATTTTTAACCTCCTACAGGGAAGCTTCAAATCCATAATCAAGATGGCCACTGAATTTACATACCATCTTGTAACTACGTTAGAGTGCCAGAGTGGAAGACAGACATCTTCAGCTTAGCTCCAGAAAGACCCTGTGATTGGTGCTGTTCCACCATAGCAGAATCACTATCACTGCTTGTATCCTGCACTGCTACCCCGACACAATCACTACTGGTGACCTGTATGCTCCATGTCTGTGTAAGAATAATTGTCAGTATGGCTGAATGCTTAACATGACTGCTTAATAAACATCTAAATTGATTAAGAAATGGGCTGTTTGTTGACTGAGGACATGCCCTGGTGTGTTCATACACTCTGCCATACAGTACCACTGCAACTGCCACATATTTATTACCAGCAGTTACCAGTTATTTACAAAATGCAGACATATTCAGAAGCGCTTTAAAGAGAATATTTGGCCAGTCACATCAGTCCATGCCCCAGTGGAGCTTTCAATCTATTTTCCCTACCACATGTACATGCACATACATTCACACTAGGGTTAACTTTTGTTGGAGCCAATTAACCTATACAAACTCAATATAACTCCATATAGGGCCATGGTGGGAACTGAACCCATGACCTTTGTGCTGTGTGGCAGTAATGTTAAACATTACACCAACAGGTTATGGGCCCAGACATACAGGATACAGTTACACAGGCCCCAAGCTACTAGAACACCCAGCAGCTAGGGTTGCCACCTCTCCCGGATTTCCGGCATTCTCCGGGATTTGGTGGCAACCCTCCAGGATGCCTTTTCTCTCTCCCGGATTCCGGGATTCTCCTGGAATAAGGGGACCTGCCCCGCCACCTCCCGCGCGTCACCATTGTGCTGCGGCCACTACCAGACAATAACAGGAGAGGAGGTCCCGGCCTGTCCCGCCCCCACGCATGCCTCATCCGGCCATCCGGAAGAGGAGGTCTGCGCCACTGCGCGCCAAACTTAATTGACGTCATCGGCATCGCGCAGCGGTGGACATCGGCGAAAGGGACTGTCTGCAGCTCACCTCCTCCCAAACAAACTGCAGACAGCACTCCCAGCACTCCCATATTGAGCCGGTGCTACACACAATGTTACAGTAGCGGATACACCAAGTAGCAGCTCATCCATTCATTGCTTCCCGATACAGTCACACAGCCACCAGTAATACATTCTCTTGCACTGACCATCTGCATCATACTGTCTCTGGCAGTGGAATACATGCAGCCTGTTGCTCTACACCTGCTGTGTGTGGAGCCACAGGCACCGATTTCATGTGATGCTGGAACTTGTAGTTCCATAACTTCCAGAAACTCACATGCAACCTTAATCTGTTGTAATTAACCAATGTATATTATGTTTTATACCACTTGTAATATTTATTTACATTTTTGTAAATAAACCCCTTAGACCCCTTAGTATAGTATTGTATATGACTAAGGTGTAGGTGGCTAAGGGGGACATTTACTAAGCAGTGATAAGAGTGGAGAAGTGAGCCAGTGGAGAAGTGCCCATGGCAACCAATCAGCACTGAAGTAACATCTATAATTTGCATTCTATAAAATTATACAGAGCTGCTGATTGGTTGATGGGGCAACTTCTCCACTGGCTCACTTCTCCGCTCTTATCACTGCTTAGTAAATGTCCCTCTAAGAAAGAAATCAAATGTGAAAACGCTCTGGCTGTAAAGGGGAAGGAGACTACACCTTTTTTTTTGTGTTAATTATAGAAATTGAAATAGAAAACCAAAGGGATTTATTAAGACTAAAGCCAAAGAAATAGGGGTATATGCAATTGCGGTCGAATTCCGGCTGGAATTCGACCGTTTTTAAATTCGACACAATTTGACAGTCAGACACCCTCCCGCCGGGACCTAAATTCAACATATTCAATAAAAAAACGGATTCGACAGTCCCGCTGTCGAAAAATGGACCAATTGACAATAGTGTGCGTCCTGGATTCGACTTCATGGATGGCACAAAAGTGTGTAAAAAATCAAGAAAAAAAATGCGTGGGGTCCCCCCTCCTAAGCATAACCAGACTCGGGCTCTTTGAGCCGTTCCTGGTTGTAAAGATACGGGGAAAAAATTGACAGGGGATCCCCCGTATTTTAACAACCAGCATCGGGCTCTGCGTCTGGTCCTGGTGCCAAAAATACGGGGGACAAAAGACGTAGGAGAACCACAAGTGCCAGCATGCGGGAGGAAAACGGGCCTGCTGCTACCTATAGTTCTACTGCAAAAAAATACCCAAATAAAAACAGTACACACACACCGTGATAGTAAAACTTTATTACATACATGCACACCGACACAAAAATACTTACCTATGTTGACACGCCGACTCAGTCCCCTTCTCCAGTAGAATCCACGGGTTACCTGTAAATAAAATGATACTCACAAAAATCCTGTGTAGATCTGTCCTCTTCTTTTTTGTAATCCACGTACTTGGCAAAATAATAAAACGCAAAACCCGATCCACGCACTGAAAGGGCTCCCTGCCGAGACCCCCCCCCATGACTCCTGTCACAGAGGGTCCCTTCAGCCAATCAGGGAGCGCCACATCGTGGCATTCTCCTGATTGGCTGTGCGCGTCTGAGCTGTCAGGCGGCGCATAGCACTATGCCGCTCCATTATATTCAATGGTGGGAACTTTGCGTCAGCGTTTGAGGTTACTCGCCACTATTGAATATAATGGAGCGGCATAGTGCTAGTTCTCCAGGTACCAGCTTGTGGGGGAGGCTTGCTGGGACTTGTAGTTCTGCTACAAAAAACAATATTCTTTATTTTTTCACTTGGCTATCAGCCTGTCATCCACCGCCCTTGGATGGGGGGGACAGCCTCGGGCTTCACCCCTTGCCCTCGTGTGGCTGGAGGGGGGGACCCCTTGATTTAAGGTGTCCCCACTCCTCCAGGGTACCCCAGCCAGGGGTGGCTAGTTGGGGATTTAATGCCATGGCCGCAGGGACCGGTATAAAAGTGTCCCCCGGCTGTGGCATTATCTCTCCAGCTAGTGGAGCCCGGTGCTGGTGTTAAAAATACGGGGGACCCCTACATCTTTTGTCCCCTGTATTTTTGGCACCAGAACCAGACGCAGAGCCCGGTGCTGGTTGTTAAAATACGGGGGATCCGCTGTCAATTTCCCCCCCGTATTTTTACAACCAGGACCGGCTCAAGAGCCCGAGGCTGGTTATGCTTAGGAGGGGGGACCCCACGCATTTTTTTCTTGATTTTTAACCCATTCTCACCCCTTCCCACTGAAAAACATGCTCTGATCTCTACATATTATTTTAATCAGTAAAAAAAAAATATTTTAAAAAATGTATTAAATAATGCTTGTGGCTCCTAATAGACAAACCCAAGTCATATAAATAGATATGCTATTAGCACTAAAAAAAACACACAAAAAAAGTTTTTACAAATTTTTATTAGATCCCGCCAGCAAAATGAGGCGGACTGAAATTGACGAAATTACTGTTGAAAAGCACTGTTGTCGAATCGACATTCTTCAATTGAATATACTTTTGTCGAAAAGCCACATTTTTACCATTGAAGACATGTCGAATTTGACAACTGTCGAATTGGAAAAAGTTGAATTTGAAACGGACGTTTTTTTATCGAAAAGTACTGTATTGCATTGTCAAATCATTTTTTTGTGTCGAAAATGCCCCGTTTTTCGACATTTGCGGCAATTTGACCGCAATTGCATATGGCCCATAGAGTCTTGCAGGGAAGACAAGTGTTTAGCAGATTGCCTACATGAGTTTCTCTTCAGTAGAAGAAGGAAAGAGAGCTAAGATGATTAGCATGAATACCTGTTAAGGAGATGGCCCTGGACAATGAATTTTTAATATTCCAACAAAATTCCTCTATTTAGAGTAAATCATTTTTCTCTGTACCTTTTGTCAACTAATATTCCATTCCTTATTAACAGAGGAATTTTGTTGGATTGTGAAAGATACATTATCAAGGGCCATCTCCTTATTGTGTATTTATGCTGGGTACACACTGATAGATACATCTGCAGATCAGTTGATCTGCAGATATATCTATGGATATCGATCTGTCGGGGACTGACGTCATGAACTGGCCTGCCCAGTTCAGCTGTCAATTACCGCTGGCTGCCGCAGCATGTGTATGGGCGGTTGGCTGATCGCCCGTACACACACAGCGATGCGCCAAAATATCGGTAGAATATAGCTAAATATAGCTTTAAGAAGTAGAATGCAAATTTTTTTTAAAGTGCGTACCAAACTGTTCTGGGATTTTTCCATATTTGGTGCATTTCTAATGAAATACATATTTACTACAGGTTGAGTATCCCTTATCCAAAATGCTTGGGACCAGAGGTATTTTGGATATCGGATTTTTCCGTATTTTGGAATAATTGCATACCATAATGAGATATCATGGTGATGGGACCTAAATCTAAGCACAGAATGCATTTATGTTACATATACACCTTATACACACAGCCTGAAGGTAATTTTAGCCAATATTTTTTATAACTTTGTGCATTAAACAAAGTGTATCTACATTCACACAATTCATTTATGTTTCATATACACCTTATACACACAGCCTGAAGGTCATTTAATACAATATTTTTAATAACTTTGTGTATTAAACAAAGTTTGTGTACATTGAGCCATCAAAAAACAAAAGTTTTACTATCTCACCCTGACTCAAAAAAGTCCGTATTTCGGAATATTCCGTATTTCGGAATATTTGGATATGGGATACTCAACCTGTATTTTCTGAATATAGTACATCATTTTATTTACCTGAACATAACTTGGTGCCGGGTGTGTGTGTGTGTGTGTGTGTGTGTGTGTGTGGGGGGGTTGGGTGGATCTCCAGGAATCGATGATGCATGCGGTGGCAACCCTACCAGCAGCATACAGACTCCACCTTAGACAACTGCATACACAGAGTGAAGACAGCGCAGAGTGTTCCCAGCACAGTGTGTCTACACGGAAGCTAATCAAAGCACAGGAGCTGCATAATCATGTCAGGAAGATGTATGGAGACGAGAGCTACACCGACACTGGAGTTTAAACAGCAGAAAGGTGCAGAGAATTGCACCACATGGAGGTCTGCTATAAAACCTAAAGCATGAAAGGTTAGGGAAGGTAATGTAGCTCCTTTTTAGAGTCCACACCCATATATTGTGGAGAGAGCCATTGGCTTAAGGGGGTCATTCCGAGTTGATCGCGCATAGCAACTTTTTGCTGCTCGTGCGATCAACTAGAAGCCGCCTATGGGGGAGTGTATTTTAGCATAGCAAGGCTATGATAGTTTGTGCAGCCCTGCAGTTACTTACGCTGTGCGATGGATCCAACGATGACGGTCCCGGAATTGACGTTAGACAACTGCCCTCCAAACACCTTGACACGCCTGCGTTCGGATCGCCATGCCCAGAAAACGGTGAGTATCCGCCCCGGAACGCCTCCCCGCTGTCAATCTTCTTGTGATCGCGCTAGTGTTCACTTTCTTCTTTCTTATGGTCATTGCCTGGCGATGGCTGTCACTAGACAACGACACGCGTGCGCATTGAGGGTACCGAGCATGCGCAGTTCCGACACATTCGCATTGCAGCGATGAACCACAGCATGCGAACGGGTTGGAATGACCCCCTAAGTGTAGAGAAACTTGTGTACTGTGGGGCCAATTCAGTAAGGTTAGCAATTTCTGCTAATCAGCAGAATTTGCTAACCATTAGCACACATGCTGGGGGCCGCCCAGCGCTGTGCAAGGCCACCCAGCATGCTGACCGATGCCTCCCCCCCTGCTTCAAGCAAAAATTGTGAACAGCATGCAATTTCTGCTTGTTAGCAGAAATTAAGGATGACTCCTGCCGGCGCAGCTTAGCTGCGGCCGAAAGGGATCCCGGTGCCATTTTTGTTGTCACAGCGGCCGCACCCCAGACACGCCCCCTTTCGCGCTTACCAGCCCACCGTTTGGGTTGGCACGCCCCCGCAACGCTCCATTTCCACCCAGAAAATGGAGCATTGCCGCCCCCCTCCCGCCCCGCGACCGCCTCTGCCTGATTGCCAGGCAGAGGCGATCGTAATTTCTTCGGCACCCCACAGAAATTGCGGGCGCATGCACAGTAGGGCCTGCTGCGCATGCGCCCCCGGCCCCTCAGCAAAAATTCAGTTCGAATCGCTACTTGCGATTCATACTGAATTTGCCCCCGTATCCTTTATGGTTGAGTGTCAACAAAAGACATGCTATCAGCACTGCAGGCAGCATAACAGGATGGGGGTCTAATTAGAAAAATGAATCTGAGAAGTAGAGATGTGCGGGTTCGGATTTACCTGAATTTACTCAGATTTTCCCAGATTTCAGAACGGCATTGTATTGGCTCTCTGATGTCACGTGTTTTAGTTAGCCAATAAGAAAAATACAGATAAATCCGAACTTGAGTTTATTCTGGTGTTAAGAACCTAGTAAATCTGCACCCGTACCTCTCTACTGAGAAGTGTACTGTAAAATACCAAACTGTGAATTCAGCAGTATAAGTAACTAAACTGACAAAACGATGTCTATTTTGCAGAAAAAAAGTCTGTAGGAGTGCAAGTTATGAAGAAATTGCTACAATGATGTGGCAAAGCTTTGTTGGAAATATGTGTGTACATGCAGTGATGATGGCAGAGCAGTGTACACACCAGCAGAATATTTCTGATGCAAAGGGAGGTCCAGTGGCTTAAACAGTAACGTGGTGTATAGAGAGTTGTAGAAATGAAGTGGAGATTTCAAGTAACCATTCAGGACTAATATCTGTTTCAACTGTTTCAACTAATGCATCGTTTACACTAATTGCCTGTCTGATCCTAATTTCTGTACTACAACCTGCATTTGCTAAATAAACAGTTGTTAGAATGTTCCTGGCAGTGGTGCTAGTGTTTTTTTCAGGTAACTTAATGCACACACAGAGGAAAACCTCTAAGAAATGTGACAGAGCAAACACAGCCAAGTTAATTACAGATACAGTCAGAAAAAGCTACTGAAGTTCCAAGAATGTGTGACATGTAATCAGATGCTGAGAGTACTGCGTTACACACAAAATATAAGAAACTCCAAAAATTAAAGTAGTGCTATTAGTGATGAGCGGGTTCGGATCCTCGGGATCCGAACCCGCCCGAACTTCACCTTTTTTTACACGGGTCCGAGCGACTCGGATCCTCCCGCCTTGCTCGGTTAACCCGAGCGCGCCCGAACGTCATCATCCCGCTGTCGGATTCTCGCGAGATTCGGATTCTATATAAGGAGCCGCGCGTCGCCGCCATTTTCACACGTGCATTGAGATTGATAGGGAGAGGACGTGGCTGGCGTCCTCTCCGTTATATTAGAAAAGAAAAGAGTAAACTGAGTGACTTAGTTATAATTGTGGGGAGGATTGGGGACGGGGAGCAGCTGTTAGGGAGTACAGTGCAGGGTTTACCACCAGTGAGTTTAATCATTTGTTTCTCTACATGAAAAAAACGCTCGACCATATCTGTGCTCAGTGTGCTGCACTGCTGCATGATATATCTGTGCTGAGTGCACTTCTCAATCTGCCTAATTGTGGGGACTGGGGAGCAGTTATAGCAGGAGTACAGTGCACAGTTTTGCTGACAGTGACCACCAGTCCAGTATACGTTTGTCTGCCTGAAAAACACTCCTGTGGTGGTTTTTTTTTTTCTTCATACTAGTTTAGCAGTCTGCTGACAGTGTCCACCAGGTCCGTTATATACAGTATATTATTATATATATAAGCAGTACGGTAGGCCACGGCTGTACCTACCTCTGTGTCGTCAGTGCACTCGTCGTCCATAAGTAATATAATTAGAGATGAGCGGGTTCGGTTTCTCTGAAACCGAACCCGCACGAACTTCATGTTTTTTTCACGGGTCCGAGCAGACTCGGATCCTCCCGCCTTGCTCGGTTAACCCGAGCGCGCCCGAACGTCATCATGACGCTGTCGGATTCTCGCGAGACTCGGATTCTATATAAGGAGCCGCGCGTCGCCGCCATTTTCACACGTGCATTGAGATTGATAGGGAGAGGACGTGGCTGGCGTCCTCTCCATTAGAAATTAGATTAGAAGAGAGAGAGAGATTGTGCAGAGTCAGACAGAGTTTACCACAGTGACCAGTGCAACTATATCCGTTCTCTGCTATATCCGTTCTCTGCCTGAAAAAAAACGATACACAGCAGCAGCCAGTCACACAGTGTGACTCAGTCTGTGTGCACTCAGCTCAGCCCAGTGTGCTGCACATCAATGTATAAAAGGCAAAGCTTATAATAATTGTGGGGGAGACTGGGGAGCACTGCAGGTTGTTATAGCAGGAGCCCCCAGGAGTACATAATATTATATTAATTTAAAATTAAACAGTGCACACTTTTGCTGCAGGAGTGCCACTGCCAGTGTGACTAGTGGTGACCAGTGCCTGACCACCAGTATAGTAGTATATTGTTGTATGTATTGTATACTATCTCTTTATCAACCAGTCTATATTAGCAGCAGACACAGTACAGTGCGGTAGTTCACGGCTGTGGCTACCTCTGTGTCGGCAGTCGGAACTCGGCAGGCAGTCCGTCCATCCATAATTGTATTACAATATATACCACCTAACCGTGGTATTTTTTTTTCTTTCTTTATACCGTCATAGTGTCATACTAGTTGTTACGAGTATACTACTATCTCTTTATCAACCAGTGTACAGTGCGGTAGTTCACGGCTGTGGCTACCTCTGTGTCGGCAGTCGGCAGGCAGTCCGTCCATCCATAATTGTATTATTATTATAATATATACCACCTAACCGTGGTTTTTTTTCCATTCTTTATACCGTCGTCATAGTGTCATACTAGTTGTTACGAGTATACTACTATCTCTTTATCAACCAGTGTACAGTGCGGTAGTTCACGGCTGTGGCTACCTCTGTGTCGGCAGTCGGCAGGCAGTCCGTCCATCCATAATTGTATTATTATTATAATATATACCACCTAACCGTGGTTTTTTTTCCATTCTTTATACCGTCGTCATAGTGTCATACTAGTTGTTACGAGTATACTACTATCTCTTTATCAACCAGTGTACAGTGCGGTAGTTCACGGCTGTGGCTACCTCTGTGTCGGCAGTCGGCAGGCAGTCCGTCCATCCATAATTGTATTATTATTATAATATATACCACCTAACCGTGGTTTTTTTTCCATTCTTTATACCGTCGTCATAGTGTCATACTAGTTGTTACGAGTATACTACTATCTCTTTATCAACCAGTGTACAGTGCGGTAGTTCACGGTTGTGGCTACCTCTGTGTCGGCAGTCGGCAGGCAGTCCGTCCATCCATAATTGTATTATTATTATAATATATACCACCTAACCGTGGTTTTTTTTCCATTCTTTATACCGTCGTCATAGTGTCATACTAGTTGTTACGAGTATACTACTATCTCTTTATCAACCAGTGTACAGTGCGGTAGTTCACGGCTGTGGCTACCTCTGTGTCGGCAGTCGGCAGGCAGTCCGTCCATCCATAATTGTATTATTATTATAATATATACCACCTAACCGTGGTTTTTTTTCCATTCTTTATACCGTCGTCATAGTGTCATACTAGTTGTTACGAGTATACTACTATCTCTTTATCAACCAGTGTACAGTGCGGTAGTTCACGGCTGTGGCTACCTCTGTGTCGGCAGTCGGCAGGCAGTCCGTCCATCCATAATTGTATTATTATTATAATATATACCACCTAACCGTGGTTTTTTTTCCATTCTTTATACCGTCGTCATAGTGTCATACTAGTTGTTACGAGTATACTACTATCTCTTTATCAACCAGTGTACAGTGCGGTAGTTCACGGCTGTGGCTACCTCTGTGTCGGCAGTCGGCAGGCAGTCCGTCCATCCATAATTGTATTATTATTATAATATATACCACCTAACCGTGGTTTTTTTTCCATTCTTTATACCGTCGTCATAGTGTCATACTAGTTGTTACGAGTATACTACTATCTCTTTATCAACCAGTGTACAGTGCGGTAGTTCACGGCTGTGGCTACCTCTGTGTCGGCAGTCGGCAGGCAGTCCGTCCATCCATATTTGTATTATTATTATAATATATACCACCTAACCGTGGTTTTTTTTCCATTCTTTATACCGTCGTCATAGTGTCATACTAGTTGTTACGAGTATACTACTATCTCTTTATCAACCAGTGTACAGTGCGGTAGTTCACGGCTGTGGCTACCTCTGTGTCGGCAGTCGGCAGGCAGTCCGTCCATCCATAATTGTATTATTATTATAATATATACCACCTAACCGTGGTTTTTTTTCCATTCTTTATACCGTCGTCATAGTGTCATACTAGTTGTTACGAGTATACTACTATCTCTTTATCAACCAGTGTACAGTGCGGTAGTTCACGGCTGTGGCTACCTCTGTGTCGGCAGTCGGCAGGCAGTCCGTCCATCCATAATTGTATTATTATTATAATATATACCACCTAACCGTGGTTTTTTTTCCATTCTTTATACCGTCGTCATAGTGTCATACTAGTTGTTACGAGTATACTACTATCTCTTTATCAACCAGTGTACAGTGCGGTAGTTCACGGCTGTGGCTACCTCTGTGTCGGCAGTCGGCAGGCAGTCCGTCCATCCATAATTGTATTATTATTATAATATATACCACCTAACCGTGGTTTTTTTTCCATTCTTTATACCGTCGTCATAGTGTCATACTAGTTGTTACGAGTATACTACTATCTCTTTATCAACCAGTGTACAGTGCGGTAGTTCACGGCTGTGGCTACCTCTGTGTCGGCAGTCGGCAGGCAGTCCGTCCATCCATAATTGTATTATTATTATAATATATACCACCTAACCGTGGTTTTTTTTCCATTCTTTATACCGTCGTCATAGTGTCATACTAGTTGTTACGAGTATACTACTATCTCTTTATCAACCAGTGTACAGTGCGGTAGTTCACGGCTGTGGCTACCTCTGTGTCGGCAGTCGGCAGGCAGTCCGTCCATCCACAATTGTATTATTATTATAATATATACCACCTAACCGTGGTTTTTTTTTCATTCTTTATACCGTCGTCATAGTGTCATACTAGTTGTTACGAGTATACTACTATCTCTTTATCAACCAGTGTACAGTGCGGTAGTTCACGGCTGTGGCTACCTCTGTGTCGGCAGTCGGCAGGCAGTCCGTCCATCCATAATTGTATTATTATTATAATATATACCACCTAACCGTGGTTTTTTTATACCACCTAACCGTGGCAGTCCGTCCATAATTGTATACTAGTAAACTATCCAATCCATCCATCTCCATTGTTTACCTGAGGTGCCTTTTAGTTCTGCCTATAAAATATGGAGAACAAAAAAGTTGAGGTTCCAAAATTAGGGAAAGATCAAGATCCACTTCCACCTCGTGCTGAAGCTGCTGCCACTAGTCATGGCCGAGACGATGAAATGCCAGCAACGTCGTCTGCCAAGGCCGATGCCCAATGTCATAGTACAGAGCATGTCAAATCCAAAACACCAAATATCAGAAAAAAAAGGACTCCAAAACCTAAAATAAAATTGTCGGAGGAGAAGCGTAAACTTGCCAATATGCCATTTACCACACGGAGTGGCAAGGAACGGCTGAGGCCCTGGCCTATGTTCATGGCTAGTGGTTCAGCTTCACATGAGGATGGAAGCACTCAGCCTCTCGCTAGAAAACTGAAAAGACTCAAGCTGGCAAAAGCACCGCAAAGAACTGTGCGTTCTTTGAAATCCCAAATCCACAAGGAGAGTCCAATTGTGTCGTTTGCGATGCCTGACCTTCCCAACACTGGACGTGAAGAGCATGCGCCTTCCACTATTTGCATGCCCCCTGCAAGTGCTGGAAGGAGCACCCGCAGTCCAGTTCCTGATAGTCAGATTGAAGATGTCAGTGTTGAAGTACACCAGGATGAGGAGGATATGGGTGTTGCTGGCGCTGGGGAGGAAATTGACCAGGAGGATTCTGATGGTGAGGTGGTTTGTTTAAGTCAGGCACCCGGGGAGACACCTGTTGTCCGTGGGAGGAATATGGCCGTTGACATGCCAGG
Source organism: Pseudophryne corroboree (assembly GCF_028390025.1). Classification (NCBI taxonomy): domain Eukaryota; kingdom Metazoa; phylum Chordata; class Amphibia; order Anura; family Myobatrachidae; genus Pseudophryne; species Pseudophryne corroboree. Next base: position 619,467,013 of record NC_086445.1, read on the forward strand.
TGAAAATACCAAAAAAATCAGCTCTTCGGTGTGGAGGTATTTCACCAGAAATGCGGACAACAGGTGTCAAGCCGTGTGTTCCCTTTGTCAAGCTGTAATAAGTAGGGGTAAGGACGTTAACCACCTCGGAACATCCTCCCTTATACGTCACCTGCAGCGCATTCATAATAAGTCAGTGACAAGTTCAAAAACTTTGGGTGACAGCGGAAGCAGTCCACTGACCAGTAAATCCCTTCCTCTTGTAACCAAGCTCACGCAAACCACCCCACCAACTCCCTCAGTGTCAATTTCCTCCTTCCCCAGGAATGCCAATAGTCCTGCAGGCCATGTCACTGGCAAGTCTGACGAGTCCTTTCCTGCCTGGGATTCCTCCGATGCATCCTTGCGTGTAACGCCTACTGCTGCTGGCGCTGCTGTTGTTGCCGCTGGGAGTCGATGGTCATCCCAGAGGGGAAGTCGTAAGCCCACTTGTACTACTTCCAGTAAGCAATTGACTGTTCAACAGTCCTTTGCGAGGAAGATGAAATATCACAGCAGTCATCCTACTGCAAAGCGGATAACTGAGTCCTTGACAACTATGTTGGTGTTAGACGTGCGTCCGGTATCCGCCGTTAGTTCACAGGGAACTAGACAATTTATTGAGGCAGTGTGCCCCCGTTACCAAATACCATCTAGGTTCCACTTCTCTAGGCAGGCGATACCGAGAATGTACACGGACGTCAGAAAAAGACTCACCAGTGTCCTAAAAAATGCAGTTGTACCCAATGTCCACTTAACCACGGACATGTGGACAAGTGGAGCAGGGCAGGGTCAGGACTATATGACTGTGACAGCCCACTGGGTAGATGTATGGACTCCCGCCGCAAGAACAGCAGCGGCGGCACCAGTAGCAGCATCTCGCAAACGCCAACTCTTTCCTAGGCAGGCTACGCTTTGTATCACCGCTTTCCAGAATACGCACACAGCTGAAAACCTCTTACGGCAACTGAGGAAGATCATCGCGGAATGGCTTACCCCAATTGGACTCTCCTGTGGATTTGTGGCATCGGACAACGCCAGCAATATTGTGTGTGCATTAAATATGGGCAAATTCCAGCACGTCCCATGTTTTGCACATACCTTGAATTTGGTGGTGCAGAATTTTTAAAAAAACGACAGGGGCGTGCAAGAGATGCTGTCGGTGGCCAGAAAAATTGCGGGACACTTTCGGCGTACAGGCACCACGTACAGAAGACTGGAGCACCACCAAAAACTACTGAACCTGCCCTGCCATCATCTGAAGCAAGAAGTGGTAACGAGGTGGAATTCAACCCTCTATATGCTTCAGAGGTTGGAGGAGCAGCAAAAGGCCATTCAAGCCTATACAATTGAGCACGATATAGGAGATGGAATGCACCTGTCTCAAGTGCAGTGGAGAATGATTTCAACGTTGTGCAAGGTTCTGATGCCCTTTGAACTTGCCACACGTGAAGTCAGTTCAGACACTGCCAGCCTGAGTCAGGTCATTCCCCTCATCAGGCTTTTGCAGAAGAAGCTGGAGGCATTGAAGAAGGAGCTAACACGGAGCGATTCCGCTAGGCATGTGGGACTTGTGGATGCAGCCCTTAATTCGCTTAACAAGGATTCACGGGTGGTCAATCTGTTGAAATCAGAGCACTACATTTTGGCCACCGTGCTCGATCCTAGATTTAAAGCCTACCTTGGATCTCTCTTTCCGGCAGACACAGGTCTGCTGGGGTTGAAAGACCTGCTGGTGACAAAATTGTCAAGTCAAGCGGAACGCGACCTGTCAACATCTCCTCCTTCACATTCTCCCGCAACTGGGGGTGCGAGGAAAAGGCTCAGAATTCCGAGCCCACCCGCTGGCGGTGATGCAGGGCAGTCTGGAGCGACTGCTGATGCTGACATCTGGTCCGGACTGAAGGACCTGACAACGATTACGGACATGTCGTCTACTGTCACTGCATATGATTCTCTCAACATTGATAGAATGGTGGAGGATTATATGAGTGACCGCATCCAAGTAGGCACGTCACACAGTCCGTACTTATACTGGCAGGAAAAAGAGGCAATTTGGAGGCCCTTGCACAAACTGGCTTTATTCTACCTAAGTTGCCCTCCCACAAGTGTGTACTCCGAAAGAGTGTTTAGTGCCGCCGCTCACCTTGTCAGCAATCGGCGTACGAGGTTACATCCAGAAAATGTGGAGAAGATGATGTTCATTAAAATGAATTATAATCAATTCCTCCGCGGAGACATTGACCAGCAGCAATTGCCTCCACAAAGTACACAGGGAGCTGAGATGGTGGATTCCAGTGGGGACGAATTGATAATCTGTGAGGAGGGGGATGTACACGGTGATATATCGGAGGGTGAAGATGAGGTGGACATCTTGCCTCTGTAGAGCCAGTTTGTGCAAGGAGAGATTAATTGCTTCTTTTTTGGGGGGGGTCCAAACCAACCCGTCATATCAGTCACAGTCGTGTGGCAGACCCTGTCACTGAAATGATGGGTTGGTTAAAGTGTGCATGTCCTGTTTTGTTTATACAACATAAGGGTGGGTGGGAGGGCCCAAGGATAATTCCATCTTGCACCTCTTTTTTCTTTTCTTTTTCTGTGCATCATGTGCTGATTGGGGAGGGTTTTTTGGAAGGGACATCCTGCGTGACACTGCAGTGCCACTCCTAGATGGGCCCGGTGTTTGTGTCGGCCACTAGGGTCGCTAATCTTACTCACACAGCTACCTCATTGCGCCTCTTTTTTTCTTTGCGTCATGTGCTGTTTGGGGAGGGTTTTTTGGAAGGGACATCCTGCGTGACACTGCAGTGCCACTCCTAGATGTGCCCGGTGTTTGTGTCGGCCACTAGGGTCGCTAATCTTAATCACACAGTCAGCTACCTCATTGCGCCTCTTTTTTTCTTTGCGTCATGTGCTGTTTGGGGAGGGTTTTTTGGAAGGGACATCCTGCGTGACACTGCAGTGCCACTCCTAGATGGGCCCGGTGTTTGTGTCGGCCACTAGGGTCGCTAATCTTACTCACACAGCTACCTCATTGCGCCTCTTTTTTTCTTTGCGTCATGTGCTGTTTGGGGAGGGTTTTTTGGAAGGGACATCCTGCGTGACACTGCAGTGCCACTCCTAGATGGGCCCGGTGTTTGTGTCGGCCACTAGGGTCGCTAATCTTACTCACACAGCTACCTCATTGCGCCTCTTTTTTTCTTTGCGTCATGTGCTGTTTGGGGAGGGTTTTTTGGAAGGGACATCCTGCGTGACACTGCAGTGCCACTCCTAGATGGGCCCGGTGTTTGTGTCGGCCACTAGGGTCGCTTATCTTACTCACACAGCGACCTCGGTGCAAATTTTAGGACTAAAAATAATATTGTGAGGTGTGATGTGTTCAGAATAGGCTGAAAATGAGTGTAAATTATGTTTTTTGAGGTTAATAATACTTTGGGATCAAAATTACCCCCAAATTCTATGATTTAAGCTGTTTTTTAGGGTTTTTTGAAAAAAACACCCGAATCCAAAACACACCCGAATCCGACAAAAATAATTCGGTGAGGTTTTGCCAAAACGCGTTCGAACCCAAAACACGGCCGCGGAACCGAACCCAAAACCAAAACACAAAACCCGAAAAATTTCAGGCGCTCATCTCTAAATATAATACTATACTATCCATCCATCTACATTGTATACCTGTGGTGGTTTTTTTTTTCTTCATACTAGTTTAGGAGTCTGCTGACAGTGTCCACCAGGTCCGTTATATACAGTATATTATTATATATATAAGCAGTACGGTAGGCCACGGCTGTACCTACCTCTGTGTCGTCAGTGCACTCGTCGTCCATAAGTAATATAATACTATACTATCCATCCATCTACATTGTATACCTGTGGTGTTTTTTTTTTCTTCATACTAGTTTAGCAGTCTGCTGACAGTGTCCACCAGGTCCGTTATATACAGTATATTATTATATATATAAGCAGGACAGTAGGCCACGGCTGTACCTACCTCTGTGTCGTCAGTGCACTCGTCGTCCATAAGAAATATAATACTATACTATCCATCCATCTACATTGTATACCTGTGGTGGTTTTTTTTTTCTTCATACTAGTTTAGCAGTCTGCTGACAGTGTCCACCAGGTCCGTTATATACAGTATATTATTATATATATAAGCAGGACGGTAGGCCACGGCTGTACCTACCTCTGTGTCGTCAGTGCACTCGTCGTCCATAAGTAATATAATACTATACTATCCATCCATCTACATTGTATACCTGTGGTGGTTTTTTTTTCTTCATACTAGTTTAGCAGTCTGCTGACAGTGTCCACCAGGTCCGTTATATACAGTATATTATATATATAAGCAGTACGGTAGGCCACGGCTGTACCTACCTCTGTGTCGTCAGTGCACTCGTCGTCCATAAGTAATATAATACTATACTATCCATCCATCTACATTGTATACCTGTGGTGGCTTTTAGTTGTGCGCAAAATATGGAGAACAAAAATGTGGAGGTTAAAAAAATAGGGAAAGATCAAGATCCACTTCCACCTCGTGCTGAAGCTGCTGCCACTAGTCATGGCCGAGACGATGAAATGCCATCAACGTCGTCTGCCAAGGCCGATGCCCAATGTCATAGTACAGAGCATGTAAAATCCAAAACACAAAAGATCAGTAAAAAAATTACCCAAAAATCAAAATTAAAAGCGTCTGAGGAGAAGCGTAAACTTGCCAATATGCCATTTATGACACGGAGTGGCAAGGAACGGCTGAGGCCCTGGCTTATGTTCATGGCTAGTGGTTCAGCTTCACATGAGGATGGAAGCACTCATCCTCTCGCTAGAAAAAAGAAAAGACTTGCGGCAAAAGCACAGCAAAGAACTGTGCGTTCTTCGAAATCCCAAAGGAGAGTCCAATTGTGTCAGTTGCGATGCCTGACCTTCCCAACACTGGACGGGAAGAGCTTGCGCCTTCCACCATTTGCACGCCCCCTGCAAGTGCTGGAAGGAGCACCCGCAGTCCAGTTCCTGATAGTGAAATTGAAGATGTCAGTGTTGAAGTACACCAGGATGAGGATATGGGTGTTGCTGGCGCTGGGGAGGAAATTGACAAGGAGGATTCTGATGGTGAGGTGGTTTGTTTAAGTCAGGCACCCGGGGAGATACCTGTTGTCCGTGGGAGGAATATGGCCATTGACATGCCTGGTCAAAATACCAAAAAAATCAGCTCTTCAGTGTGGAATTATTTCAACAGAAATGCGGACAACTGGTGTCAAGCCGTGTGTTGCCTTTGTCAAGCTGTAATAAGTAGGGGTAAGGACGTTAACCACCTCGGAACATCCTCCCTTATACGTCACCTGCAGCGCATTCATAATAAGTCAGTGACAAGTTCAAAAACTTTAGGCGACAGCGGAAGCAGTCCACTGACCAGTAAATCCCTTCCTCTTGTAACCAAGCTTGCGCAAACCACACCACCAACTCCCTCAGTGTCAATTTCCTCCTTACCCAGGAAAGCCAAAAGTCCTGCAGGCCATGTCACTGGCAAGTCTGACGAGTCCTCTCCTGCCTGGGATTCCTCCGATGCATCCTTGAGTGTAACGCCTACTGCTGCTGGCGCTGCTGTTGTTGCTGCTGGGAGTCGATCGGCATCCCAGAGGGGAAGTCGGAAGACCACTTGTACTACTTCCAGTAAGCAATTGACTGTCCAACAGTCCTTTGCGAGGAAGATGAAATATCACAGCAGTCATCCTGTTGCAAAGCGGATAACTGAGGCCTTAACAACTATGTTGGTATTAGACGTGCGTCCAGTATCCGCCGTTAGTTCACAGGGAACTAGACAATTGCTTGAGGTAGTGTGCCCCCGTTACCAAATACCATCTAGGTTCCACTTCTCTAGGCAGGCGATACCGAGAATGTACACGGACGTCAGAAAAAGACTCACCAGTGTCCTAAAAAATGCAGTTGTACCCAATGTCCACTTAACCACGGACATGTGGACAAGTGGAGCAGGGCAGACTCAGGACTACATGACTGTGACAGCCCACTGGGTAGATGTATTGCCTCCCGCTGCAAGAACAGCAGCGGCGGCACCAGTAGCAGCATCTCGCAAACGCCAACTCGTTCCTAGGCAGGCTACGCTTTGTATCACCGCTTTCCAGAATACGCACACAGCTGAAAACCTCTTACGGCAACTGAGGAAGATCATCGCAGAATGGCTTACCCCAATTGGACTCTCCTGGGGATTTGTGGCATCGGACAATGCCAGCAATATTGTGCGTGCATTACATCTGGGCAAATTCCAGCACGTCCCATGTTTTGCACATACCTTGAATTTGGTGGTGCAGAATTATTTAAAAAACGACAGGGGCGTGCAAGAGATGCTGTCGGTGGTCAGAAGAATTGCGGGCCACTTTCGGCGTACAGGCACCGCGTACAGAAGACTGGAGCACCACCAAAAACACCTAAACCTGCCCTGCCATCATCTGAAGCAAGAGGTGGTAACGAGGTGGAATTCAACCCTCTATATGCTTCAGAGGATGGAGGAGCAGCAAAAGGCCATTCAAGCCTATACATCTGGCCACGATATAGGCAAAGGAGGTGGAATGCACCTGTCTCAAGCGCAGTGGAGAATTATTTCAACGTTGTGCAAGGTTCTGCAACCTTTTGAACTTGCCACACGTGAAGTCAGTTCAGACACTGCCAGCCTGAGTCAGGTCATTCCCCTCATCAGGATTTTGCAGAAGAAGCTGGAGGCATTGAAGGAGGAGCTAAAACAGAGCGATTCCGCTAGGCATGTGGGACTTGTGGATGGAGCCCTTCATTCGCTTAACCAGGATTCACGTGTGGTCAATCTGTTGAAATCAGAGCACTACATTTTGGCCACCGTGCTCGATCCTAGATTTAAAACCTACGTTGGATCTCTCTTTCCGGCAGACACAAGTCTGCAGAGGTTCAAAGAACTGCTGGTGAGAAAATTGTCAAGTCAAGCGGAACACGACCCGTCAACATCTCCTCCTTCACATTCTCCCGCAACTGGGGGTGCGAGGAAAAGGCTACGAATTCCGAGCCCACCCGCTGGCGGTGATGCAGGGTAGTCTGGAGCGACTGCTGATGCTGACATCTGGTCCGGACTGAAGGACCTGCCAATGATTACTGACATGTCGTCTACTGTCACTGCATATGATTCTCTCACCATTGAAAGAACGGTGGAGGATTATATGAGTGACCGCATCCAAGTAGGCACGTCAAACAGTCCGTACGTATACTGGCAGGAAAAAGAGGCAATTTGGAGGCCCTTGCACAAACTGGCTTTATTCTACCTAAGTTGCCCTCCCTCCAGTGTGTACTCCGAAAGAGTGTTTAGTGCCGCCGCTCACCTTGTCAGCAATCGGCGTACGAGGTTACTTCCAGAAAATGTGGAGAAGATGATGTTCATTAAAATGAATTATAATCAATTCCTCCATGGAGACATTCACCAGCAGCAATTGCCTCCAGAAAGTACACGGGGAGCTGTGATGGTGGATTCCAGTGGGGACGAATTAATAATCTGTGAGGAGGGGGATGTACACAGTGAAAGGGGTGATGAATCGGACGATGATGATGAGGTGGACATCTTGCCTCTGTAGAGCCAGTTTGTGCAAGGAGAGATTGATTGCTTCTTTTTTGGTGGGGGCCCAAACCAACCAGTCATTTCAGTCACAGTCGTGTGGCAGACCCTGTCGCTGAAATGATGGATTCGTTAAAGTGTGCATGTCCTGTTTTTACAACATAAGGGTTTTTGGGAGGGCCCAAGGACAATTCCATCTTGCACCTCTTTTTTCTTTCATTTTTCTTTGCGTCATGTGCTGTTTGGGGAGTATTTTTTGGAAGGGCCATCCTGCCTGACACTGCAGTGCCACTCCTAGATGGGCCAAGTGTTTGTGTCGGCCACTAGGGTCGCTTAGCTTAGTCGTCACACAGCTACCTCATTGCGCCTCTTTTTTTCTTTGCGTCATGTGCTGTTTGGGGAGTATTTTTTGGAAGGGCCATCCTGCCTGACACTGCAGTGCCACTCCTAGATGGGCCAGGTGTTTGTGTCGGCCACTAGGGTCGCTTAGCTTAGTCGTCACACAGCTAGCTCATTGCGCCTCTTTTTTTCTTTGCATCATGTGCTGTTTGGGGAGTATTTTTTGGAAGGGCCATCCTGACTGACACTGCAGTGCCACTCCTAGATGGGCCAGGTGTTTGTGTCGGCCACTAGGGTCGCTTAGCTTAGTCGTCACACAGCTACCTCATTGCGCCTCTTTTTTTCTTTGCGTCATGTGCTGTTTGGGGAGTATTTTTTGGAAGGGCCATCCTGCCTGACACTGCAGTGCCACTCCTAGATGGGCCAGGTGTTTGTGTTGGCCACTAGGGTCGCTTAGCTTAGTCGTCACACAGCTACCTCATTGCGCCTCTTTTTTTCTTTGCGTCATGTGCTGTTTGGGGAGTATTTTTTGGAAGGGCCATCCTGCCTGACACTGCAGTGCCACTCCTAGATGGGCCAGGTGTTTGTGTCGGCCACTAGGGTCACTTAGCTTAGTCGTCACACAGCTACCTCATTGCGCCTCTTTTTTTCTTTGCGTCATGTGCTGTTTGGGGAGTATTTTTGAAAGGGCCATCCTGCGTTACACTGCAGTGCCACTCCTAGATGGGCCAGGTGTTTGTGTCGGCCACTTGTGTCGCTTAGCTTAGCCATCCAGCGACCTCTGTGCAAATTTTAGGACTAAAAATAATATTGTGAGGGGTGAGGTGTTCAGAATAGACTGGAAATGAGTGTAAATTATGGTTATTGAGGTTAATAATACTATGGGATCAAAATGACCCCCATATTCTATAATTTAAGCTGTTTTTTAGGGTTTTTTGAAAAAAACACCCGAATCCAAAACACAACCGAATCCGACAAAAAAAATTCGGTGAGGTTTTGCCAAAACGCGTTCGAACCCAAAACACGGCCGCGGAACCGAACCCAAAACCAAAACACAAAACCCGAAAAATTTCCGGTGCACATCACTAAGTGCTATACAGTATATGTCACAAGCTAGGTCACAAAGCTTTTGAATATAAGTAGCTCATCTTTGAGTATCTGTCATTTACTGTCCCCCTGGCATTCCCACCAAATTCCTCAACAACGTTGCTTCCTGGTTTCCTCACTTCCTCTCTTCAGACATTCCCTCCATTATCTTTAGTGATTTCAGCATCCCAATCAATATCCCCACGAAACCCACTGCCGCTAAACTCCTTAACGTCACATAATTTCTTGGTCTTTCCCAGTGTACCTACTCACCCTCCCATGTGAGTGGGCACTCACTTGATCTTTTCTTCACTCACCGTTGCGATATTTCTGACTACTCCAATACCCCATTCCCTTTCTCTATCACCTTCTCTTTTTTAACTAATCCCTCTCTGTCTCTACACCTCTGCCGCCTAAGGCTACCATCACTAAGTGTAATATTGAGGCTATCGAAACTGTCTTCTTATCCTCCCTGTTTGATTTACTTCGCTCTGCTATAATCTCTCTATCCTGCCCTGAAAAAGCCACTTCCTTATACAATGCCTTCCTTACTTCTGATCTTGACTCTCTTGGTCACAGATGAATACATCAGCCCTGGGATTCCAAATTGTAAAAATGTTCACATACTGCTTAGCGACAGTGGCCCTCATTCCGAGTTGATCGCTCGCTACTTTTTGCAGCCGTGCAAACGTATAGTTGCCGCCCATGGGGGAGTGTATTTTCGCTTTGCAAGTGTGCTATCGCATGTGCAGCTGAGCGGGACGAAAAAGTTTTTTGCAGTTTCTGAGTTGGTCTGAACTTACTCAGACCTTGCGATCACTTCAGCCTGTCCGGTCCCGGAATTGATGTCAGACACCCGCCCTGCAAACGCCTGGACACGCCTGCGTTTTTCCAACCACTCCCAGAAAACGGTCAGTTGACACCCATAAACGCCCTCTTTCTGCCATTCTCCTTGCAAACGGCTGTGCGAATGGAATCGTCGCTAGAAACATTGCAAAGCAACAATGCTGTTTGTACCCGTACGATATGCGTGCGCATTGCAGTGCATACGCATGTTCAGTAGTAACCTGATCACTGCGCTGCGAAAATCAGCAGCATGCGATCAACTCGGAATGAGGGCCAGTGGAGGAAATCACGCTCTAAGGCGGATTTCCTCCATTTCAAATTGATGCTCTCATTCCACAGTGCTGCCTTTCCCTCTCTAACCAGTCATATTTCAAGACCCTCATCTCCACTCAGTCTTCAAACCCCCGGTGTCTCTTCACCATTGTCAACTCCCTCCTCTGCCCACTCCCACCTCAACTACCCTCCTCGCTCTCCGCCCTTGTCTTTGCCACCACTTCACATTAAAAATTGACTCAGGACAACACATCCCACCAGACCCTCAACAACCCACATCCTCCTTTTCCTGACAACTGATCCTTCCTTCCAAACCTGACTTCCTTTTCCCCTGTATCTGAAGAGGAAGTCAAGGCCCTTATCTGGTCCTACCCCCACCACCTTCCCACTTGACCCTATCCCCTCCCAACTCCTCTGTTACCTCTCTCCTTCTGCCTGTTCCCATCTTGCCCACCTCCTTAATCTCTGCCTCTCATCAGGCACATTCCCCTCTGTATTCATGCATACCCTTGTCTTGCCTATACTTTAAAAACATACCTCTCTCCAACTATCAACCCATCTCTCTCCTCCCTTTTGCCTCCATACTCCTCAAGCGTATTATTTACAACAGCCTTACTGCCTTTCTTTTCTCCCACTGCCTCCTTGAGAAACTTCAACCTGGCTTCAGTCCTCTCCATTTCACTGGAACTGCCCTCATGAAAATGCAATGATCTCCTTGCTGCCAAATCCAAGAGTAACTTCTCTCTGCTTATTCTCCATGATATATCTGCTGCTTTTGGCAATGAGGACCTCCTTCTCATCTTACAAATCATTCACTCCCGTGGTCTGCATGATACTGCCCACTCATGGCTATCCTCCTACAGTACCTCGCTGAGCATTTCTTCTCTTTCTGTTCGAATGACTTCACCTCCCCCCTACTTACACTAACAGTAGGTGTCCCCCAGGGTTCTATTATTGGACCTCTCCTGTTCTCTCACTGTACATTCTCTTTAGGTAAGCTCAATAGCTCTTTTGGCTTTAAATGTCATCTCTATGCTGATGATAGTCAGATCTTATTTTCCTCTCCTTACCTCTCCCCCTCTCTCCTCACTAGTATCTCCAACTATCTCTCTGCTACTTCATGGATGTCCCAGCGCTTTCTTAAACATAATATGTCAAAAAGTGGGCTGATCATCTTCCCACCCTCCTGCATAACCTCACCTCCCACAATGCCCTTATCTATTGATGACAAAACGACCTGCTCTAGCCCCCAAGTGCCCTGCCTTGGATTTATCCTTGACCCCTCCCTCTCCTTTAAACCACACAATAAATTAATCTCACAGTCCTGTCATTTCCATCTCAAAAATATTTCCACGACCAGAACCTTTCTCACCATGGATGCAAGTAAGACCCTAATTCATTCACTGGTCATCTCCAGATTAGACTACTGTAAACTTCTCCTATCTGGCCTCTCTGACAAATGCCTCTTTCCACTCCAATCAATCCTCAATGCTGCTTTCCGGCACATCTTACCAAACATATTGGTTCCACCTCCCCACTCTTGCAAACATTACACTGGCTCCTCTTCTCCTTCAGAATCCAATACAAGCTTCTCACACTCACTTATAAGGCCCTCACCCATTCATCTCCCATTTATAGCTCTGAGCTTATATCTTTTTACATTCCCGCACCTCCTATTCACTCCACAAATGCATGCTGCCTCCCCTTTCAAGTTACTTTCTCCCATTCCTGCCTCCAAGATTTTGCACATGCTGCTACCTATCTCTGGAATTCTCTACCTCTCCCTATCAAACTTTCTACCTCTCTACAAAACTTCAAATTTGATCTCAAGACCCACTTCTTCATCATACCCAGCTGACTCTCATCCTAACCTCTGTTCTATGCTCACTATCTACCTAATCTGTGTTACCAATGTCTGTCTGACCCACCCCTTTAGAATGTTAGCTCTCACGAGCAGGGCCCTCTTCAATTATATGCTTTCCTTCTCTTACATAAACTATTTCCTACACCAAACTACTTAGAACGGCACCTAGCCCTCAATCTTGGCCACCCTGATGCTTATTTCAGTGTCATGCCCATTGATGCAGAAATGTTTATATACCAATATACTTGTCCTAAATTTTCTTGTACTGTAAGTCACTGTTTTTCTTGGTTTGTTCATTTGTTTTTGTACTTTGTTAGGCGCTCTGGAACCCTTGTTGCACCATATAAATAAAATATAATAATAAGCACATAAATTTGAATCCTATGCGTACTAAGTGCAATAGTATGAATGAGTCAGCCCTGAGTGTTAGAAAAAGCTACAGAAAAGAGTGTTGGTATATTGATTCAAAAGCTACCAGGCATTTCAGCTGTAGAGGAGTGGTTCAGCACATTAAATGTATGTGTTTCTATCACAATCAAAGAAATTGGGAATATTGTAAATGACTTATAGCTACAAAGTTAGAACTAATACAGCTCACTTAAAGATTGGGACTGAAACTAAAATCTCAAAAATCCACGATGTGATTTATATATCAGAAAGGTGAAAATAGTTATAGCCATCCATATCCTAGAACAAGAGACCACATACTGTAGTTCATTGTTCATTAAGGAAGTGCATAGTATGGGACAGAAAATCGACCATAATAGCAACAGGTAGCCAGCACCGTCAGTTATATACCCTTGATACACGGCACTGTTATATGAATAAACAGCAGCTAATAAATTGCAGCTATCACTATCTCTGCAGTATGTTGTATGTAGCAAAGTGCCAATCAGGTAGCCACTACAGAGGCAAGCCCTTTCTCAGTGATTAGCTCCAGTGTGATCATATGATTACACTGAGCAATTTTTTGTAAGCAACCCAGTAACTACAAAAAGCACTGCCAAGCTTGGCAGTGTATATCTGCGCTTACCGATTCTGGCAAAACAAATGTAATGTTACCGTATATCTACCATACATTAATTATTTTGAAACACCCAGGAAAGTAATCACACTGCCATTTTCCCAAACATTGTTTTTGATTGCTAATGAATCAACCTCTAGTTTCTAGTATTATCTGGTACAAGATCCTGGGACCAGATACTGTAAGTTGCTCCTACAGTTACAGTACTTAAAACTGGTACTGTAGGCATATACTGTATGGTATTGTCAAAAACAAAGTGTGACAAGGTTTGGCATAGTCATTATAGTGTTTTGTTGCAAGATTAGTGGAGTAAAGGGCATTTATAATGACCAAAGCTCTGCATAACTCACATCTCAAATGTGATTATTCTTGTATTTTGTCAGTGTTATAGCTATATGGTGTAAATGTCAGCCTGGTGAACCTGTCCTTGTGAAATCAGTCATTTGTTGCCTCCTGGAGGCAGTCTTATGGACTCGATTATCAATCACCAGTGAAGGAGAACCAGGCATGCTATCTTCTGAACCATGCAATTTTATTTATTTAAAAATGTAATTAAAATGCATATTTGCTTCTTATACGCTTCATTTGCACAGATGTTTAATGAATTCCTAGAATGACTGACGAACAAGGTTTTCTTATTGCGGTGGGAAAAACGACACAACTATACAGCTCTGCTTCTGTTCTTTGGAATGTGTACCTGTATGAGGCTTGTTGCCATAAAAGAAGAAGGAAGGTGGTAGTGAAAGGCAACATGTACACAAAGAGAGGGGGAGCTGGTCTGTATGTTAGTGCACGAAGCAAGGGAGAGACGTGAGCTGCAGAAGCAGACTAAAGGATGAAATCCTGCAGTCATACTGTAGTGTTCTTTGCCATCAGTGTGTACTTGTGTCAACTGTGAAGAGGATGTTGTCAGGTTCATTTGGAGGGACTATAGTTGGAAAATATCACACCATATATTAATGTAATCAATAGCTTCAATATGCTATAGATATGGTATAGATATGGAGTACTGAATTTTCTGCCCCAAATATTATGTTTAAAATTGTTACTTATATCCAAAAATAGGCAATGTAGCCAATCATAGATCCAATTAGATAAGATCCAATAAGATAATTTCTATTGCAATATCAATTTCCTATCAATAAGATAAATTTCGCTACTGAGGCTTTTCTTATCCCTGTGCTGTGCCTGTTTGTTATTTTTTGCATTGGTAACATTCCAACTTCATCTCTCGCATTGATTATTGCAATAGGATCCTTACTGGTCTTACCAAAAAGAGACTCTCATCACTATTATCCATTCTGAATGCAACTGCGAGGCTGATCTTTCTCACTAGACATTCATCATCTGCTGATCCGCTCTGTCAGTCCCTCCATTGGGTACCTGTATTCTACCGTATTCAAAATAAAATACTTTTACTTACATATAAGACTATTAACCAAATTTACACCAACGTACATCTCTTCGCTTATCTCAAACTATATATCAACTTGACCTTACAGCTCTGCACAAGATCTACGTCTCTCATCCACAGGCATTATTCACTCCAATTCATGATTGCAGGACTTCCTACGGGCTGCATCTACTCTGTGGAATGTCCTCCCACGCATAATAAGACTCTCCTCAAGCGTTCCCTGAAAACTCACCTCTTCGGGCAAACTTAGCAAATTCCACAACTCACATAGCCTTTAGAAATATTTATATCTAATTACAACCCCATTGTACAATTTGACAAACTCCTGACCTCTGGTCAAAATTGCTGTGTAACCATATTATACTGCCCACCAAGAACCTTTACATTCTGGTGGACCATTGTGCAATAGGTAGCACCAATCCTTGTGTATCAATGCCTATTTCCCCATAGAATGTAGGCTTGCGAACAAGGCCTTCCTACATCTATGTCTGTCTGTTATTACCCAGTCTTGTTTTATGTTATCACTGTTGTTCCAATTGTAAAGCCTAATGGAATATGCTGTGTTATAACTGTTAATAAATAATAACATCATTATCTGTGATCTATTTGTATATAACACCTACATTACTCATACAACATAGGCATATCTATAATGGTGCAAGATGTGCAGTGCACACAGACCCCTAGATCCAGGGGGCCACACACTGCACACCCTGCACATCACACACACACACACACACACACACACACACACACACACACACACACACACACACACACACACACACACACACACACACACACACACACACACACGCAGTCCCCTTTCCCCCAAGGTATTCACTACCAACACCCCAGTGGCACCCAGACACACACACACTCTCCCCCCTGTATTATTTTAAAAACACTCTAGTAGCACCCAGACACATATTCTTCCCCAATTAACTACCAACATCCCAGCACACAAACACTTTCTGCTGCTGAGCAGGGTCTTCTATTCTTGCTATTTGCTGCTTCCACAGCAACAGAAGAGGCAGTCGGTCCTGATTGTATGATAGGGAAGAGCTAACAAAGGAGGGAGGGGCTATGCACTCCAGCTTCTGCCCCTTTTATGCACATGGGTGAGGTTTCCTTGCTGGAAATGCATACCTAGGCTGGGACCAGACTCCAGGGTGAGGACTGTGGCACATGCCCCCGTGGGATCTCTACATATTTCTACTCTGGGGCTCATAAAACAGAGCTTAGAGCAATGGAGGTGCACCTATCACTGCTGGTGCCAGGGGGTGATAACCTTTCATTGTCTCCTGTATCCCCCTACCCCCCCTCCTATATATACATATTGCATAACTGGGAAACAAGACGGTTTTAAAGTTTCACATATGGATGCTCATCCCTAGCCATGAACATGCACATACCTTTGTACAAAAAGCAAGAGACTGTGGGGAGGATTTAGAGGTGTATGCATTTGCAGCGAAGACTGCATATTTTGCCACAGCCTACTAAAATTGCATCTCTCTGCGTGAAATTGTAATTTGCATCTTTGAGTGGATACTAAAGATGAGTAGGCTTGATTCTTAGAAAAGTAAGCACACTCAAACTTCTGGGATCCGAGGGGATTTGAGACGTGGCTCGTAAAGAGCACTACAAGGCAGACAGAGCGGACACAAGATATCTGCCACCCCCCACTGCCAACACCACCGGCACCCCCTCACTGCTGACACTGCCGGCACTCCTGCAGTAAGGACACAATTGGCACCGCTGCACTGAGGACATCGCCAGAAGCCCTGTAACTGCTGACATTATTAACCCTGCATTGTCGAAACTACCTGCACCTCCACACAACAGACACTACCTGCACCCTCACCCTACCGTCACCCCCACACTAGGGACACCACCAGCACCCCCGCACTGAGGACACCGCCGGTACCCCTGCACTGACGTCTCTACTGTCACCCTCACACTGAAGACACTGGGGACACTATCAGCACCCCCACACTGAGGACACTGCAGTCACCTCCACACTGCTGGCACCCCCACACTGAGGACACTGCCTCCACCCCTTCACTGAGCACACCACCGACACCCCTGCACTGAGGACACTGCCGGCTTCCCTGCACTGCCGACACCCCCGCACTAAGGATACTACTACCACCCCTGCACTGAGGACACCGCAGGCACCCCACACACACTGCCGTCACCCCCACACTGAGGCGATTTACACCCCCCTGAAACAGAAAGTGCACTATTGGTGTATCTGACCCACAGTGTATCCCCGCACTGTGTGTCCCGCATTGCAACCCGCTCAATATTTAACTATGTCCCATAGTATTCCGCAGCTAAGGAATGCTGTTTTTGTGGTTGGGGAGATATTCTGGGAGCTCTTTAACAAAAAGGCTTACTGACCGGGGCTTTACATGGGCCCAGGGGGGAGGTACAGACTGGGCACTGAGAATAGGCATGTGTAGGGGGCAACTATGTCTGCTGTTGCTTATTTAACACACAGTTTAGGTTTTTTTTCCTTGCTGTTTGTTAACATCTTCTACTTTTGAGCAATGATACTCCACACCTGATTCTTAGTAAAATTTAGAGATGTGCGGCTGGCACTTTTCGTGTTTTGTGTTTTGGTTTTGGTTCTAATTCCACTTTCGTGTTTTGGTTTTGGCTTGGTTTTTCCAAAACCACCCTTTCGTGTTTTGGTTTTGGATCTGGATGATTTTTGAAAAAAACATAAAAATTGCTAAAATCACAGAATTTGGGGGTAATTTTCATCCTGCGGTATTATTAACCTCAATAACATTAATTTCCACTCATTTCCAGTCTATTCTGAACACCTCACACCTCACATCTCACAATATTGTTTTTTGGCTAAAAGGTTGCACCGAGGTGGTTGTATGACTAAGCCAAGCGACACAAACAATTGGCCCATCAAGGAGTGGCACTGCAGGGGCAGACAGGAGGGCAGATATAAAAAAAAGTCCACAAACAGCACATGATGCAAAGTAGAAAAAAAGGTGCACGAGGTTGCTGTATGACTAAGCTAAGCGACACAACCACCTGGGCCATCTAGTAGTGTCATGAAGTGGCTGAATGTCGAGAGTGGGCCGCAATTGTTCGGTCCACTGACAGCATCACCAGCACACCCCTGTCATTTTTAAAAAAAATCTGCAATTGGTGGACTTATACGGCAGTACCCCAGGACTAATACAGCAGTACCCCTGGACTCATACGGCAGTGTCAGACAGGATGGCACTTTTCAAAAACTAGGCCCCAAACAGCACCTCAAGCAAAGATGTTGAAGAGGTGCAATGAGGTAGCTGTATGACTAAGCCAAGCGACACAAACAATTCCAACTGAAATTATACGTCCAAATCACTGGAATTAATTGGCAAAATCACTATCATTAATAATTATACGTCCAAATCACTAGAATTAATTGGCCAAATCACTGTAATTAATAATTATACGTCCAAATCACTGGAATTATACTGCAAAATCACTGTAATTATACGTCCAAATCACTGTAATTAATTGGCAAAATCACTGTAATTAATAATTATACATCCAAATCACTGGAATTTGTTCTGCAAAATCACTGTAATTATACATTCAAGTCACTGGAATTAATTGGCAAAATCACTGTAATTAATAATTATACGTCCAAATCACTGGAATTAAATGACAAAATCTCGATATCGCCTGCTTAGTGAAGTGGAATCTAAATGGGGTTTGGTACCGGGGACACAATACCTCCATCAATTGTCTAAATCCCACTGCACTAATGGCGGATACCGGATGCACGTCTAAACCAACATAACTGTCAAGGCCTTAGTTATGAGGGCTTCCATCATCATGTGAAGCTGAACCACTTGCCACTCCGTGTCGTAAATGGCATATTGTCAAGTTTACGTTTCTCCTCAGACCATTTAAATTTCTTTTTTTGGTTCTTTTTACTGAACTTTGGCTTTTTGGATTTTACATGCCCTCTACTATCACATTGGGCATCGGCCTTGGCAGACGACGTTGATGGCATTTCATTGTCTATGTCATGGCTAGTGGCAGCAGCTTCAGCACTAGGAGGAAGTGGTTCTTGATCTTTCCCTATTTTATCCTCAAATTCTTGTTCTCCATTATGTTTCTGGAGTTATATAACACAATATGCGGCACAGGAATGACTGATGGCTGATGGCCAGGACACTACTACTGGTCTGATGCAGCACAACGCAGCAACCCTGTGAGGGACTTGTTGTTGTTGTTATTATTATTATACGGCAGCAGTGGACATATAGCAGCAGCATATACCACTGTGACTGCCTGGTCACTGGAATGACTGATGGCCAGGACACTACCACTGGCCTGATGCAGGACAACACAACAACACTGAAAGGGACTAATACAGCTACACTGGATATATGACAGCAGAGGACACCACCACTGTGACTGGTCACTGGACTGATGCTGCACAAGAGACTTCCCCTGGTCTAATGCAGGACAACACAGCACCACTGAAAGGGACTTATACAGCTACACTGGATATATGACAGCAGAGGACACCACCACTGTGACTGGTTACTGGACTAATGCTGCACAAGACACTTCCCCTGGTCTAATGCAGGACAACACAGCACCACTGAAAGGGACTTATACAGCTACACTGGATATATGACAGCAGAGGACACCACCACTGTGACTGGTCACTGGACTGATGCTGCACAAGACACTTCCCTTGGTCTAATGCAGGACAACACAGCAACACTGTAAGGGACTTATACAGCTACACTGGATATATGACAGCAGAGGACACCACCACTGTGACTGGTCACTGGATTGATGCTGCACAAGACACTTCCCTTGGTCTAATGCAGGACAACACAGCACCACTGAAAGGGACTTATACAGCTACACTGGATATATGGCAGCAGAGGACACCACCACTGTGACTGGTCATTGGACTGATGCTGCACAAGACACTTCCCCTGGTCTAATGCAGGACAACACAGCACCACTAAAAGGGACTTATACAGCTACACTGGATATATGGCAGCAGAGGACACCACCACTGTGACTGGTCATTGGACTGATGCTGCACAAGACACTTCCCCTGGTCTAATGCAGGACAACACAGCACCACCAAAAGGGACTTATACAGCTACACTGGATATATGGCAGCATAGGACACCACCACTGTGACTGGTCACTGGACTGATGCGGCACAAGACACTACCCCTGGTCTGATGCAAGATGCAAGGGACTAATACAGCAGCCAGCAGCACTGGGGACATATAGCAACAGAGGACACCAACACTGTGACTGGCTGGACTGATGCAGCACAATACACTGACTACACTGGACTGGACTGAGCAGCACAACACAGCACAAGACTCGCCACCCCACTTTCCCACCCCCACACAGATACTGAGGACGGAGACTCATCCTCTCACTACACTCTCCAAAACTGGAGTGAAAATGGCCATGACGCGCGGCTCCTTATATGGAATCCAAATCCTGCGATAATCCGACAGCGGGATGATGAAGTTTTGCCTCGTTCGGGATTCCGAGTCAGGCGGGTAAACCTGAGCCGGGCTTGGTACCGGACTCGAATGGTGAAGTTCAGTATGGTTCGGTTCTCTGAGAGCCGAACCCGCTCATCTCTAATGTAAATGACAGCAAATAGAAGATGCAAACTCATTCTGCCCAACCTCAAGCACCAAGAAAAAAAACCTATTGCAAATGGGCAAGATGTACTAATATATAAAATAACAATGATCAAAAAGATGCAGTTATGAACATATTTATAAAGAAAATGTTTTCGGTTTTCTTTTGTTATAAAGAAGTGTGGCACTGATCATCTGTGTGCTCTCCATGGACACCCCAGACCGACAGCCAGGGGCATAACTAGGGTTTTTGGCGCCCAGGGCAAAATGAAGAATGGTGCGCCCCCCCCCCCCCCCCCCCCCCACACACACACACAAAGTAAATATAAGGAGAGGCGTGGCCATTGAAAATGTGGCATGTCAACATGACACGCCACCTATTTCTCATCGCTCTGGGAACATTCCTTTCCATTGCATATGCACCTTACCCATATAGTGCTTTCTCTGGAACCTCTGAAGAAATGTATCCTCACTGGGAAGATGGCATCTTCAGTCGGCATTCATTATTCATGTACTGTAGGTCCATCATCCAGAAGATGCCTGTTTGTGTAGGAATATTAACAAGGAATATTAACAAGGTCATCATACAATAGCATTTTAACCAGACTCATTCCCCTTGTGTCACTTCCTGCCTCCTGTGCACAGGCCCCTGCGTACTGTATCTCAGCCACACCATCTCCTCTCTGCAGCTCTCAGCTACACCATCATCTCCCCCCTGCATCTCTCAGCACACCCTCACCTCCCCAACACATCGTCTCTCAGTACACAATCATCTCCCCCGTGTGTCGTCTCTCTCAGCACGCCATCACCTCCCCCTGCATCATCTCCCTCTTTAGTCTGTCCCTCTGTATCCCTCCGCATTTTCATTCCATGCCTCTGTGCCCCCCCCCCTTTATTCTATGCCTCTCGGTGTGTCTACCTGTGCGTGTCTCTTACCACTGATGTGCAGCCTGGAACCATCAGGGACATTGAGGCCAGGCAGCAGGCTCAAGCTCAGGGAGTGTGATGCTGGTGTTGCCGTCATGCTCCTGGCAGCAGCACTAGTGGGAGGCTGGTAGTTGCAGCTGCAGTAATGCTGCCGAGCACCATGGGCCTTGCTCGGCAGCACAATTGTAATGGGCAGGCTGCTGCGATGCAATGGTGGCGGTCGGGTGTGGTATGGGTATGATGCCCTGCCTGCCAGTGCCCCCCTCTGCTGGGTCTGCCACGATGCCCAGGGCATGTGCGCTGCTCACCCCGCCCTATATATGCCACTGATATTGACCCTGCATAGGTTTTCAGGATAGCCCTGTTTCAGCACAGGTGGGAGCATATGCAAGTAGTTCCCGTAATTTGGGAGGTCAAAAAACCTAGTCAGGTGTAGCAGCTCACAAAAATGATTAATACAGGCTCTTTGTAGTTTTTATTAATCTCTTAATTGATAAAAAATAAAAAGCAAATCCTACAGCCAGGCACTTATGCACTATACAGGCAG
Organism: Pseudophryne corroboree; assembly: GCF_028390025.1. Lineage (NCBI taxonomy): Eukaryota > Metazoa > Chordata > Amphibia > Anura > Myobatrachidae > Pseudophryne > Pseudophryne corroboree. The sequence continues at coordinate 619,488,596 of NC_086445.1, forward strand.
TGCGGGTGATATGTCTCCTAGTGCTTTACTCACCCGAATCCTCCTGATGAAGAGCTTTCACCCCCCACCTACCAGAAGTTCAGCTTTTCGGGCGGAGTGACTCTCCCAGTTCCTAGTGCTGCCCAGGAACTCTGCTGGCCCCGGTCGCATCTAATCATTCAGGCACTGCGGTGAGCCGCTCTACCGAGCATCAGCTTCCTCCGCAGTGCTCCCAGAGTTCTGGCTAATCTGGACGCTTGCGCTGCCCCAGCAGATCATCCCTCTGCCCAGAGCTCAGCTCCTTCAGAAACCGCTGCAAATGTTTGTGGCTGGCTTCCTGCATCCGTCTCCGCATCTCCGGACTGGGTGCCATGATGTGGCAGTCAGCAATAATTACACAGGTGGTGCTGGGACCGCGACGGCTCCTGTTTGTTACTACAGAGACTGGAGGGAGGGAGGGAGGGAGGGAGGGAGGGAGGGGAGGAGCGTGTGCCGCTGTCATCCTGCTACTGTTAGTAGGCTGCTGCAAGTTTACAGGGATTTGCTGAGATGACAACTCCGCCGGACAGTACACTATATACTAGAGATGAGCGCCGGAAATTTTTCGGGTTTTGTGTTTTGGTTTTGGGTTCGGTTCCGCGGCCGTGTTTTGGATTCGACCGCGTTTTGGCAAAACCTCACCTAATTTTTTTTGTCGGATTCGGGTGTGTTTTGGATTCGGGTGTTTTTTTCAAAAAACCCTAAAAAACAGCTTAAATCATAGAATTTGGGGGTCATTTTGATCCCAAAGTATTATTAATCTCAAAAACCATAATTTACACTCATTTTCAGTCTATTCTGAATACCTCACACCTCACAATATTATTTTTAGTCCTAAAATTTGCACCGAGGTCGCTGTGTGAGTAAGATAAGCGACCCTAGTGGCCGACACAAACACCGGGCCCATCTAGGAGTGGCACTGCAGTGTCACGCAGGATGTCCCTTACAAAAAACCCTCCCCAAACAGCACATGACGCAAAGAAAAAAAGAGGCGCAATGAGGTAGCTGACTGTGTGAGTAAGATAAGCGACCCTAGTGGCCGACACAAACACCGGGCCCATCTAGGAGTGGCACTGCAGTGTCACGCAGGATGGCCCTTCCAAAAAACCCTCCCCAAACAGCACATGACGCAAAGAAAAAAAGAGGCGCAATGAGGTAGCTGACTGTGTGAGTAAGATAAGCGACCCTAGTGGCCGACACAAACACCGGGCCCATCTAGGAGTGGCACTGCAGTGTCACGCAGGATGTCCCTTCCAAAAAACCCTCCCCAAACAGCACATGACGCAAAGAAAAAAAGAGGCGCAATGAGGTAGCTGACTGTGTGAGTAAGATAAGCGACCCTAGTGGCCGACACAAACACCGGGCCCATCTAGGAGTGGCACTGCAGTGTCACGCAGGATGTCCCTTCCAAAAAACCCTCCCCAAACAGCACATGACGCAAAGAAAAAAAGAGGCGCAATGAGGTAGCTGACTGTGTGAGTAAGATAAGCGACCCTAGTGGCCGACACAAACACCGGGCCCATCTAGGAGTGGCACTGCAGTGTCACGCAGGATGTCCCTTCCAAAAAACCCTCCCCAAACAGCACATGACGCAAAGAAAAAAAGAGGCGCAATGAGGTAGCTGACTGTGTGAGTAAGATAAGCGACCCTAGTGGCCGACACAAACACCGGGCCCATCTAGGAGTGGCACTGCAGTGTCACGCAGGATGGCCCTTCCAAAAAACCCTCCCCAAACAGCACATGACGCAAAGAAAAAAAGAGGCGCAATGAGGTAGCTGACTGTGTGAGTAAGATAAGCGACCCTAGTGGCCGACACAAACACCGGGCCCATCTAGGAGTGGCACTGCAGTGTCACGCAGGATGTCCCTTCCAAAAAACCCTCCCCAAACAGCACATGACGCAAAGAAAAAAAGAGGCGCAATGAGGTAGCTGACTGTGTGAGTAAGATAAGCGACCCTAGTGGCCGACACAAACACCGGGCCCATCTAGGAGTGGCACTGCAGTGTCACGCAGGATGGCCCTTCCAAAAAACCCTCCCCAAACAGCACATGACGCAAAGAAAAAAAGAGGCGCAATGAGGTAGCTGACTGTGTGAGTAAGATAAGCGACCCTAGTGGCCGACACAAACACCGGGCCCATCTAGGAGTGGCACTGCAGTGTCACGCAGGATGGCCCTTCCAAAAAACCCTCCCCAAACAGCACATGACGCAAAGAAAAATAAAAGAAAAAAGAGGTGCAAGATGGAATTGTCCTTGGGCCCTCCCACCCACCCTTATGTTGTATAAACAGGACATGCACACTTTAACCAACCCATCATTTCAGTGACAGGGTCTGCCACACGACTGTGACTGATATGACGGGTTGGTTTGGACCCCCCCCAAAAAAGAAGCAATTAATCTCTCCTTGCACAAACTGGCTCTACAGAGGCAAGATGTCCACCTCATCATCATCCTCCGATATATCACCATGTACATCCCCCTCCTCACAGATTATCAATTCGTCCCCACTGGAATCCACCATCTCAGCTCCCTGTGTACTTTGTGGAGGCAATTGCTGCTGGTCAATGTCTCCGCGGAGGAATTGATTATAATTCATTTTAATGAACATCATCTTCTCCACATTTTCTGGATGTAACCTCGTACGCCGATTGCTGACAAGGTGAGCGGCGGCACTAAACACTCTTTCGGAGTACACACTTGTGGGAGGGCAACTTAGGTAGAATAAAGCCAGTTTGTGCAAGGGCCTCCAAATTGCCTCTTTTTCCTGCCAGTATAAGTACGGACTGTGTGACGTGCCTACTTGGATGCAGTCACTCATATAATCCTCCACCATTCTTTCAATGTTGAGAGAATCATATGCAGTGACAGTAGACGACATGTCCGTAATCGTTGTCAGGTCCTTCAGTCCGGACCAGATGTCAGCATCAGCAGTCGCTCCAGACTGCCCTGCATCACCGCCAGCGGGTGGGCTCGGAATTCTGAGCCTTTTCCTCGCACCCCCAGTTGCGGGAGAATGTGAAGGAGGAGATGTTGACAGGTCGCGTTCCGCTTGACTTGACAATTTTCTCACCAGCAGGTCTTTCAACCCCAGCAGACTTGTGTCTGCCGGAAAGAGAGATCCAAGGTAGGCTTTAAATCTAGGATCGAGCATGGTGGCCAAAATGTAGTGCTCTGATTTCAACAGATTGACCACCCGTGAATCCTTGTTAAGCGAATTAAGGGCTCCATCCACAAGTCCCACATGCCTAGCGGAATCGCTCCGTGTTAGCTCCTCCTTCAATGTCTCCAGCTTCTTCTGCAAAAGCCTGATGAGGGGAATGACCTGACTCAGGCTGGCAGTGTCTGAACTGACTTCACGTGTGGCAAGTTCAAAGGGCATCAGAACCTTGCACAACGTTGAAATCATTCTCCACTGCGCTTGAGACAGGTGCATTCCACCTCCTATATCGTGCTCAATTGTATATGCTTGAATGGCCTTTTGCTGCTCCTCCAACCTCTGAAGCATATAGAGGGTTGAATTCCACCTCGTTACCACTTCTTGCTTCAGATGATGGCAGGGCAGGTTCAGTAGTTTTTGGTGGTGCTCCAGTCTTCTGTACGTGGTGCCTGTACGCCGAAAGTGTCCCGCAATTCTTCTGGCCACCGACAGCATCTCTTGCACGCCCCTGTCGTTTTTTAAAAAATTCTGCACCACCAAATTCAAGGTATGTGCAAAACATGGGACGTGCTGGAATTTGCCCATATTTAATGCACACACAATATTGCTGGCGTTGTCCGATGCCACAAATCCACAGGAGAGTCCAATTGGGGTAAGCCATTCCGCGATGATCTTCCTCAGTTGCCGTAAGAGGTTTTCAGCTGTGTGCGTATTCTGGAAACCGGTGATACAAAGCGTAGCTTGCCTAGGAAAGAGTTGGCGTTTGCGAGATGCTGCTACTGGTGCCGCCGCTGCTGTTCTTGCGGCGGGAGTCCATACATCTACCCAGTGGGCTGTCACAGTCATATAGTCCTGACCCTGCCCTGCTCCACTTGTCCACATGTCCGTGGTTAAGTGGACATTGGGTACAGCTGCATTTTTTAGGACACTGGTGAGTCTTTTTCTGAGGTCTGTGTACATTTTCGGTATCGCCTGCCTAGAGAAATGGAACCTAGATGGTATTTGGTACCGGGGACACAGTACCTCCAACAAGTCTCTAGTTGGCTCTGCAGTAATGATGGATTCCGGAACCACGTTTCTCACCACCCAGGATGCCAAGGCCTCAGTTATCCGCTTTGCTGTAGGATGACTGCTGTGATATTTCATCTTCCTCGCAAAGGACTGTTGGACAGTCAATTGCTTGGTGGAAGTAGTAAAAGTGGTCTTACGACTTCCCCTCTGGGATGACCATCGACTCCCAGCAGCAACAACAGCAGCGCCAGCAGCAGTAGGCGTTACACGCAAGGATGCATCGGAGAAATCCCAGGCAGGAGAGGAATCGTCAGAATTGCCAGTGACATGGCCTGCAGGAGTATTGGCATTCCTGGGGAAGGAGGAAATTGACACTGAGGGAGTTGGTGGGGTGGTTTGCGTGAGCTTGGTTACAAGAGGAAGGGATTTACTGGTCAGTGGACTGCTTCCGCTGTCACCCAAAGTTTTTGAACTTGTCACTGACTTATTATGAATGCGCTGCAGGTGACGTATAAGGGAGGATGTTCCGAGGTGGTTAACGTCCTTACCCCTACTTATTACAGCTTGACAAAGGGAACACACGGCTTGACACCTGTTGTCCGCATTTCTGTTGAAATAGTTCCACACCGAAGAGCTGATTTTTTTGGTATTTTCACCAGGCATGTCAACGGCCATATTCCTCCCACGGACAACAGGTGTCTCCCCGGGTGCCTGACTTAAACAAACCACCTCACCATCAGAATCCTCCTGGTCAATTTCCTCCCCAGCGCCAGCAACAACCATATCCTCCTCATCCTGGTGTACTTCAACACTGACATCTTCAATCTGACTATCAGGAACTGGACTGCGGGTGCTCCTTCCAGCACTTGCAGGGGGCGTGCAAATGGTGGAAGGCGCATGCTCTTCACGTCCAGTGTTGGGAAGGTCAGGCATCGCAACCGACACAATTGGACTCTGCTTGTGGATTTGGGATTTCGAAGAACGCACAGTTCTTTGCGGTGCTACTGCTTTTGCCAGCTTGAGTCTTTTCATTTTTCTAGCGAGAGGCTGAGTGCCTCCATCCTCATGTGAAGCTGAACCACTAGCCATGAACATAGGCCAGGGCCTCAGCCGTTCCTTGCCACTCCGTGTGGTAAATGGCTGTCACAACTGAGGGCCTGAGCTGACGGGAGGCAGCCTCAGTTGTAGGGGCTGAGATGTACCGGAACCTGGGAGGTTGTATCAGACCCCTGGACATGTAAGTAACATGAATAATAACTGCCCGAAGGCGTGACCACGACAACTTGGATAAAAGTCAATGATGTTTATTATGACAACTCCGCAACACAGCAGCAGTTAAAGAAAACGTAAAAGTCAGCAAAGAATAAATACAGTTCCTGGGTACTACAGGATGGCAGGAGCCACAGGGCACTGGTAGTGTGAGATAGTTCTTATAATCTTCTGGATGGAAAGTCCTTACCAGGCCCGACTGTAGCAATGGAGATAACCCAGGATTGTGCCAGCTGGTGTTCCAGGAAAAGCTGGGTTGCTGAAGATAAAACGGCTGCTGTGGATACTGGCTGGAACCAGACTGTTGTTAGCACGGAGTGGATACTGGCTGGAACCAGTTAAATAATAAATGAACTTGGGAGCGATGAAATATGAACTGAAATGTAGAACTTGAGAGCGGAGAAATAATAATACCGGTGGAGAGTGGTAAAGTGTAGAAAGGACACCGGCCCTTTAAGAGAAGCTGTACTCTGCTGGAAGCCGAGCTGGAAGCAGGTAATGTTGTAGCTGGAAACAGATGAATCCACAATGGATTGGAGAGTCAGGCTACACCGCAGGTGGAATGCTGGTGCGGGTCTCTATGGTGGAAGTCTTGAGACAGGAGCTGGAACCTGGAAGACAATCACAGGAGAGAGACAAACAGGAACTAGGTTTGACAACCAAAGCACTGACGCCTTCCTTGCTCAGGCACAGTGTATTTATACCTGCAGCAAGGAAGGGATTGGCTAGGCAATTATGCAGATTATCAATACTGAGAACAGATTGGTGGAGATGATCAGCTGACAGAATCCAAGATGGCTGCGCCCATGCAGACACTTGGAGGGAAGTTTGGTTTGTAATCCATGTGGTAATGAAAACAGTAATGGCGGCGCCGGCCACCGGAGACAGGAGGCGCCAGGCTGACAGATGCACATCCAACCACGCGGACACAGCGGAGGCCGCGGCTGACGTAATCGCCACTCAGACACTCTGCATGCAGAAGTTCAGGGACGGCGGCGGAGGCCGCGGGAGACGCCATGCCAGGTGTAATATGGCGTTTACTGTGACAGCGTCCCAGAGTGACAGGAGAGGATACAGGAACGTACACATCAGGATAACAGATGGGATCCGGTCCTGGAGCGCTGAGCCAGCCTTAGGAGGCATCTGATGGGTAAGAAATGGCGTCCAGATACCCGGATCGTGACAGCACCCCCCCCTTTAGGAGTGGCCCCAGGACACTTCTTTGGCTTTTGAGGAAACTTGGAATGGAATCTCCGGACCAAGGCAGGAGCATGGACATCAGAAGCATTGGTCCATGAACGTTCCTCAGGACCATAACCCTTCCAGTCAATAAGATATTGTAGTTGACCGTAACGGTGACGTGAGTCCAGGATCTTGGCCACTTCATACTCAACGCCTCGTTGAGTTTGGACTTTCGGAGTTGGAGGAAGTGAGGAATGAAACCGATTCAAGATCAGCGGTTTCAACAGGGAAACATGGAATGTCCTGGGTATTTTTAAGAAGGGAGGCAACTGGAGTCTGTAAGCAACAGGATTGATGACTTGTTCAATCTTGAAAGGACCGATATAGCGAGGTGCAAACTTCATACTGGGAACTCTTAACCTCAAATTCTTCGTGGATAACCATACCCGATCACCCACCTTGAGAGCAGGAACTGCTCGACGCTTCTTATCCGCAAACTTCTTGTACCTGAACGATGCCTTGAGCAGAGCTGATCGTACGCTCTTCCAGATATTGGCAAACTGATGCAAGGTGATATCCACTGCGGGAACAGAAGTTGCTGGAAGCGGTTGGAACTCAGGGACTTTAGGGTGGAATCCAAAGTTAGTGAAGAATGGTGTTGAAGCAGATGAAGAATGATACTGGTTGTTATGACAGAACTCGGCCCAGGGAAGTAATTGAACCCAGTCATCTTGAGAGGAGGACACATAGATGCGGAGGAAGGCCTCCAAGTCCTGATTCACCCTCTCGGTTTGACCATTGGTCTGAGGATGGTAAGCCGTGGAAAACTTTAGCTTGACTTGGAGGACTTGACATAAACTTCGCCAGAATTTGGCTGTGAATTGAACTCCTCGATCTGAGATAATTTCTTCAGGAAGACCGTGGAGTCGGAAGATCTCTTGTATGAATACTTGAGCCAACTTGGAAGCTGACGGAAGACCGGTGAGAGGAATGAAGTGTGCCATCTTGGTGTACCGGTCAACTACCACCCAGATGGTATTGAACTTGTTGCACATGGGTAAATCTGTAATAAAATCCATCGACAAATGGGTCCAAGGTCGACGGGGAACAGATAGTGGAACCAGTTGCCCCGCAGGCGACTGGCGGGATACCTTATGTTGAGCACACTTTGGGCAAGATGCAATAAACTCCAAGACGTCCTTTTTCAGAGTTGGCCACCAATAGGACCTAGAGATAAACTCCAGGGTTTTTTGGATACCTGTATGTCCGGCAAAACGGGAAGCATGGGCCCAATGCATGAGCTTCTTCCTTAGCATCGGTTTCACAAAACTTTTCCCTGATGGGGGCGTAGAGTCCATCCCTACCGTGGAGAATGCCAACGGATTTATAATAGGATGCTTGTCTGAAGACTCTGACTCATTTTCTTGCTCCCATGAGCGGGAAAGGGCATCGGCCTTGCGATTCTGAGAGCCCGGACAGAACTGGAGTTTAAAGTCGAACCTGGAAAAGAAAAGTGCCCATCTGGCCTGACGAGGGTTGAGACATTGTGCGCCTTTCAGATATAAAAGGTTCTTGTGGTCTGTAAGTATGGTGATTGAATGAGAAGCTCCCTCCAACAGATACCTCCACTCTTCTAGAGCGAGCTTGATGGCTAGCAACTCCTGGTCGCCAATGGCATAGTTGCGCTCAGCTGGGGAGAACTTCCGGGAGAAGAAACTGCAAGGGTGTAAATGGCCATCTTTAGCCCTCTGAGATAACACCGCTCCTACTCCAACGGAGGAAGCATCCACCTCTAAGATGAAAGGAGAGTCGATGTCAGGCTGTTTCAGAACAGGCGCAGAGATGAACCTTTGTTTTAAAAGATGAAATGCTTGCATGGCTTCTTCAGACCACTTGGACGGGTTAGCACCCTTCTTAGTGAAAGCAGTAATAGGCGCCACAATGGTGGAAAAGTCTCGTATAAACTTTCGGTAATAGTTGGCGAACCCTAAGAACCTCTGGACCCCTTTGAGGGTTAAGGGTACCGGCCAATTTTGGATTGCTTGTAGTTTCTCAGGATCCATCTCTAGTCCGGAACCGGACACAATGTACCCTAGAAACGGAATGGACTTGACTTCAAAGACGCATTTTTCTAATTTGCAATAGAGATGATTGACACGGAGACGGGACAGAACCTCTTTAACCCAAAAACGATGTTCCTCTAAATCGTTGGCAAAAATGAGGATATCGTCTAGATAGACCACGACATGACGGTATAGAATGTCTCTGAAGATCTCATTGACAAAATGCTGGAAGACAGCTGGAGCATTGCTCAATCCGAAGGGCATGACGAGGTACTCATAATGTCCGTCACGGGTGTTAAAGGCGGTCTTCCACTCGTCACCCTCACGGATCCGGATGAGATTGTATGCACCTCTCAAGTCCAGCTTTGTAAAGATGGTAGCTCCGCTAACTCTGTCAAAGAGCTCAGTAATCAGGGGTAAAGGATAACGGTTCTTGATGGTAATGTCGTTCAAACCTCTGTAGTCGATGCACGGCCGCAGACCACCATCTTTCTTTTTTACAAAAAAGAAGCCTGCGCCGGCTGGAGAAGAAGAAGGTCGAATGAACCCCTTTGCTAGGTTCTCTTTAATATATTCCTCCATAGAATGCGTCTCAGGCAGAGACAACGGATAAGTTCGGCCTCGAGGTGGAACCTTCCCTGGAACGAGATCAATCGGGCAGTCCCATTCTCTATGAGGAGGAAGGATATCAGCAGAAGCTTTACTGAACACATCCGTGAAATCTTGATATGGAGGAGGTGGAACATCAGACGACCTGGGGGAGGAAGAACAGACAGGCAATACTTTAAACAAACATGTCTCAGCACAGGAGGAACCCCATGCCAGGATTTGCGTAGTCGTTAGTCGTCCAATCAATTGTAGGATTGTGAAGACGGAGCCATGGAAGGCCCAGGACCACAGGATGTGTGGCTCTTGGAATCACTAAAAAAGAAATAAGTTCGGAATGAAGAACTCCCACTCTCAGACGAACTGGTAGAGTCCCTTTAAAGAAATAACTGCATCAAAAAATTTTGCTGCCATCCACGGCAGTTAAAGAAATGGACGAAGGAAGTCTCTCGGTGGGTAGGGACCACCGTTTAACATAGGCTTCGGTAATAAAGTTCCCAGCTGCTCCGGAATCAAGGAGGGCAATGACGTTCCGATAACGTTGAGCAACTTGAAGCGAGACTGGGGAGATTACAATCTTGAGGAGATGGAGAGGAGATTATTACTCCTAGCCGGCCCTCTCCTTGGCGAGCTAGGATTTGGAGTTTCCCGGACGTTTGGGACAGGCATTAATGGTGTGAGACGGAGCTGCACAATAGAGACAGAGAGACTCGGAGAGACGTCTTCGGCGCTCAGCAGGAGTTATACGGGAACGGCCAAGTTGCATGGGCTCATCTTTAGATGGTGACAGTTGACGAGGAGGAGGAGCAGAAGATTTTGGAGCAGATGATCTTCCACGCTCAGTTGCTCTCTCTCTGAAACGTAAATCAACTTTCGTGCAGAGTGAGATTAGCTCATCTAACTTAGAAGGTAAGTCTCTGGTAGCTAACTCATCTTTAATACGCTCAGATAAGCCATGCCAGAATGCAGCATACAGGGCCTCGTCGTTCCATGCCAGTTCGGATGCCAGGATCTGGAACTGTATCAGATATTGTCCTACAGTACGTGACCCCTGGCGTAAACGGAGAATCTCGGATGAAGCTGAGGTTACCCGGCCTGGCTCGGTCGAAGATGCGCCTGAATGTTGACACGAAGGCAGTGTAGGAAGATAGCAGGGTGTCGGACCTCTCCCATAACGGTGATGCCCAATCAAGGGCTGAGCCACTGAGAAGAGAAATAATGTAGGCAATTTTTGTACGGTCACTGGAAAATTGCCAGGTTGTAGCTCAAACTGAATCTCACACTGGTTGAGAAATCCCCTGCAGAATCTTGGAGATCCGTCAAATTTTGCTGGCGTTGGAAGATGAAGACGTGGAGCAGAAATGGGTAAGGTGGGTGGGGTTATAGCTGGAGTCACTGTGGTTGACGCACCAGACGCGCCTGATCCACGGAGAGTTGTCTGAATCCCATCCAGCCGAGTAGAGAGATCCTGGAGACAGCGGATGATGTGGCCCTGTGCAGCCTCCTGATGTTCTAGTCGGGCTGCCAGTTCTTGCATCGGCCTGGCCGCTTGATCCTGGTCTCCGGCTGGATTCATTAGGTCAGTGCTTACTGTCACAACTGAGGGCCTGAGCTGACGGGAGGCAGCCTCAGTTGTAGGGGCTGAGATGTACCGGAACCTGGGAGGTTGTATCAGACCCCTGGACATGTAAGTAACATGAATAATAACTGCCCGAAGGCGTGACCACGACAACTTGGATAAAAGTCAATGATGTTTATTATGACAACTCCGCAACACAGCAGCAGTAAAAGAAAACGTAAAAGTCAGCAAAGAATAAATACAGTTCCTGGGTACTACAGGATGGCAGGGAGCCACAGGGCACTGGTAGTGTGAGATAGTTCTTATAATCTTCTGGATGGAAAGTCCTTACCAGGCCCGACTGTAGCAATGGAGATAACCCAGGATTGTGCCAGCTGGTGTTCCAGGAAAAGCTGGGTTGCTGAAGATAAAACGGCTGCTGTGGATACTGGCTGGAACCAGACTGTTGTTAGCACGGAGTGGATACTGGCTGGAACCAGTTAAATAATAAATGAACTTGGGAGCGATGAAATATGAACTGAAATGTAGAACTTGAGAGCGGAGAAATAATAATACCGGTGGAGAGTGGTAAAGTGTAGAAAGGACACCGGCCCTTTAAGAGAAGCTGTACTCTGCTGGAAGCCGAGCTGGAAGCAGGTAATGTTGTAGCTGGAAACAGATGAATCCACAATGGATTGGAGAGTCAGGCTACACCGCAGGTGGAATGCTGGTGCGGGTCTCTATGGTGGAAGTCTTGAGACAGGAGCTGGAACCTGGAAGACAATCACAGGAGAGAGACAAACAGGAACTAGGTTTGACAACCAAAGCACTGACGCCTTCCTTGCTCTGGCACAGTGTATTTATACCTGCAGCAAGGAAGGGATTGGCTAGGCAATTATGCAGATTATCAATACTGAGAACAGATTGGTGGAAATGATCAGCTGACAGAATCCAAGATGGCTGCGCCCATGCAGACACTTGGAGGGAAGTTTGGTTTGTAATCCATGTGGTAATGAAAACAGTAATGGCGGCGCCGGCCACCGGAGACAGGAGGCGCCAGGCTGACAGATGCACATCCAACCACGCGGACACAGCGGAGGCCGCGGCTGACGTAATCGCCACTCAGACACTCTGCATGCAGAAGTTCAGGGACGGCGGCGGAGGCCGCGGGAGACGCCATGCCAGGTGTAATATGGCGTTTACTGTGACAGCGTCCCAGAGTGACAGGAGAGGATACAGGAACGTACACATCAGGATAACAGATGGGATCCGGTCCTGGAGCGCTGAGCCAGCCTTAGGAGGCATCTGATGGGTAAGAAATGGCGTCCAGATACCCGGATCGTGACAATGGCATATTGGCAAGTTTACGCTTCTCCTCCGACAATTTTATTTTAGGTTTTGGAGTCCTTTTTTTACTGATATTTGGTGTTTTGGATTTGACATGCTCTGTACTATGACATTGGGCATCGGCCTTGGCAGACGACGTTGCTGGCATTTCATCGTCTCGGCCATGACTAGTGGCAGCAGCTTCAGCACGAGGTGGAAGTGGATCTTGATCTTTCCCTAATTTTGGAACCTCAACATTTTTGTTCTCCATATTTTAATAGGCACAACTAAAAGGCACCTCAGGTAAACAATGGAGATGGATGGATACTAGTATACAATTATGGATGGACTGCCGAGTGCCGACACAGAGGTAGCTACAGCCGTGGACTATTGTACTGTACTGTGTCTGCTGCTAATATAGACTGGATGATAATGAGATGTAGTATGTATGTATAAAGAAGAAAGAAAAAAAAACCACGGGTAGGTGGTATACAATTATGGACGGACTGCCGAGTGCCGACACAGAGGTAGCTACAGCCGTGGACTACCGTACTGTGTCTGCTGCTAATATAGACTGGTTGATAATGAGATGTAGTATGTATGTATAAAGAAGAAAGAAAAAAAACCACGGGTAGGTGGTATACAATTATGGATGGACTGCCGAGTGCCGACACAGAGGTAGCTACAGCCGTGGACTACCGTACTGTGTCTGCTGCTAATATAGACTGGTTGATAAAGAGATGTAGTATGTATGTATAAAGAAGAAAGAAAAAAAAACCACGGGTAGGTGGTATACAATTATGGACGGACTGCCGAGTGCCGACACAGAGGTAGCTAAAGCCGTGGACTACCGTACTGTGTCTGCTGCTAATATAGACTGGTTGATAAAGAGATGTAGTATGTATGTATAAAGAAGAAAGAAAAAAAAACCACGGGTAGGTGGTATACAATTATGGACGGACTGCCGAGTGCCGACACAGAGGTAGCTACAGCCGTGGACTACCGTACTGTACTGTGTCTGCTGCTAATATAGACTGGATGATAATGAGATGTAGTATGTATGTATAAAGAAGAAAGAAAAAAAAACCACGGGTAGGTGGTATACAATTATGGATGGACTGCCGAGTGCCGACACAGAGGTAGCTACAGCCGTGGACTACCGTACTGTGTCTGCTGCTAATATAGACTGGTTGATAAAGAGATGTAGTATGTATGTATAAAGAAGAAAGAAAAAAAAACCACGGGTAGGTGGTATACAATTATGGACGGACTGCCGAGTGCCGACACAGAGGTAGCTAAAGCCGTGGACTACCGTACTGTGTCTGCTGCTAATATAGACTGGTTGATAAAGAGATGTAGTATGTATGTATAAAGAAGAAAGAAAAAAAAACCACGGGTAGGTGGTATACAATTATGGATGGAGTGCCGAGTGCCGACACAGAGGTAGCTACAGCCGTGGACTACCGTACTGTGTCTGCTGCTAATATAGACTGGTTGATAAAGAGATGTAGTATGTATGTATAAAGAAGAAAGAAAAAAAAACCACGGGTAGGTGGTATACAATTATGGATGGACTGCCGAGTGCCGACACAGAGGTAGCTACAGCCGTGGACTACCGTACTGTACTGTGTCTGCTGCTAATATAGACTGGATGATAATGAGATGTAGTATGTATAAAGAAGAAAAAAAAACACGGGTAGGTGGTATACAATTATGGATGGACTGCCGAGTGCCGACACAGAGGTAGCTACAGCCGTGGACTACCGTACTGTGTCTGCTGCTAATATAGACTGGTTGATAATGAGATGTAGTATGTATAAAGAAGAAAGAAAAAAAAAACACGGGTAGGTGGTATACAATTATGGACGGACTGCCGAGTGCCGACACAGAGGTAGCTACAGCCGTGGACTACCGTACTGTACTGTGTCTGCTGCTAATATAGACTGGATGATAATGAGATGTAGTATGTATAAATAAGAAAGAAAAAAAAACCACGGGTAGGTGGTATACAATTATGGATGGACTGCCGAGTGCCGACACAGAGGCAGCTACAGCCGTGAACTACCGTACTGTGTCTGCTGCGACTGGATGATAAATAATGATATAAAAAATATATATATATCACTACTGCAGCCGGACAGGTATATATTATATAATGACGGACCTGCTGGACACTGTCTGTCAGCAGAATGAGTTTTTTATTTTATAGAATAAAAAAACACCACACAAGTCACACGACGTGTGTTTAACTTTTACAGGCAGACATTCACAATACAATATAGTATACTATATACTGGTGGTCAGGTCACTGGTCAGTCACACTGGCAGTGGCACTCCTGCAGAAAAAAAGTGTGCACTGTTTAATTTTAATATGTACTCCTGGCTCCTGCTATAACCTAACTGCTCCCCAGTCTCCCCCACAATTAAGCTGTGTGAGCACAGTCAGATATTGGCCCTCATTCCGAGTTGTTCGCTCGGTATTTTTCATCGCATCGCAGTGAAAATCCGCTTAGTACGCATGCGCAATGTTCGCACTGCGACTGCGCCAAGTAACTTTACTATGAAGAAAGTATTTTTGCTCACGGCTTTTTCTTCGCTCCGGCGATCGTAATGTGATTGACAGGAAATGGGTGTTACTGGGCGGAAACACGGCGTTTCAGGGGCGTGTGGCTGAAAACGCTACCGTTTCCGGAAAAAACGCAGGAGTGGCCGGAGAAACGGTGGGAGTGCCTGGGCGAACGCTGGGTGTGTTTGTGACGTCAACCAGGAACGACAAGCACTGAAATGATCGCACAGGCAGAGTAAGTCTGGAGCTACTCTGAAACTGCTAAGTAGTTAGTAATCGCAATATTGCGAATACATCGGTCGCAATTTTAAGAAGCTAAGATTCACTCCCAGTAGGCGGCGGCTTAGCGTGTGTAACTCTGCTAAATTCGCCTTGCGACCGATCAACTCGGAATGAGGGCCATTATACATAGATGATGCAGCAGCACACTGGGCTGAGCATAGATATGGTATGTGACTGAGTCACTGTGTATCGTTTTTTCAGGCAGAGAACGGATTATATTAAATAATATAAAACTGCACTGGTGGTCACTGGTCAGTCACTAGTATAACTAACTGATACTATCAGCAAAATTCTGCACTCTCTGTCTGAGTACTCCTCCTAAGCTCCAGTAAATGAAGTGTCACTGTCTCACTCTGTCACTAGTATAACTAACTAATACTATCAGCAAAATTCTGCACTCTCTGTCTGAGTACTCCTCCTAAGCTCCAGTAAATGAAGTGTCACTGTCTCACTCTCACTCTCCTATCTATTTCTTCTCTAAACGGAGAGGACGCCAGCCACGTCCTCTCACTATCAATCTCAATGCACGTGTAAAATGGCGGCGACGCGCGGCTCCTTATATAGAATCCGAGTCTCGCGATAGAATCCGAGCCTCGCGAGAATCCGACAGCGTCATGATGACGTTCGGGCGCGCTCGGGTTAACCGAGCAAGGCGGGAAGATCCGAGTCGCTCGGATCCGTGTAAAAAAAGCTGAAGTTCGGGCGGGTTCGGATTCCGAGGAACCGAACCCGCTCATCACTACTATATACACTACATTAACAGCACTGTTGTCGAGGCCCTCTGGAACCCATCGGGTCCTAGGCATCCGCTTGGGATGCCTTGCTGTAAATCCACCACTGCCTGTAAGCCTCGGCTGGCATATTGATTCAGTGGGTGTTTTGTTCAATTTAGCTAAAAATTGTAGATTGCTCTTCTTTTTTACGATACACAAGAAAAACACAACTACTTCGAACACTGTGTGTAAGCAAACTATCTGTGCGAGAGGGATGAAACTTGCAAAACCGTTTTGGTATAGTCCAAGGTCTATGGCTCTCATTCCGAGTTGTTCGCTCGTTCTTTTCCTTCGCATCGGTGCGATTTTCCGCTAACTGCGCATGCGCAATGTTCGCACTGCGGCTGCGTCAAGTAAATTTGCTAAGAAGTTTGGTATTTTACTCACGGCATTACGAGGTTTTTTCTTCGTTCTGGTGATCGGAGTGTGATTGACAGGAAGTGGGTGTTTCTGGGCGGAAACTGGACGTTTTATGGGTGTGTGTGAAAAAACGCTGCCGTTTCTGGGAAAAATGCGGGAGTGGCTGGAGAAACGGGGGAGTGTCTGGGCGAACGCTGGGTGTGTTTGTGACGTCAAACCAGGAACGACAAGCACTGAACTGATCGCACTGGAAGAGTAAGTCTCGAGCTACTCAGAAACTGCAAAGAAAAATATTTTCGCAATATTGTGAATACTTCGTTCGCAATTCTGCTAAGCCAAGATTCACTCCCAGAGGGCAGGCTTAGCGTGTGCACTGCTGCGAAAAGCGGCTAGCGAGCGAACAACTCGGAATGAGGGCCATGGTTCCCCCACTCCCTTTTAACTCACACAATATGGTCTTGTTATTTAATAGTCTCACAATAGAAATACATTATTATTATTATTAGTTTCACGTGTATTAACTGTGAAGGTAATATTGTTGTGTTTATGATATTTTGTTACATTATTACTGTATATTGTGTATAAAAAGGGTAATGTAACTTTTGCATTTGCTGCTAACACAGGGAGTGATTCAGACCTGATCGCTGGGCTGCTAACTTTGCTGTCCTGTGTTCATATAGTTGCAGCCTCCAGGGGGAGTGTAAATTCGCTGTGCAAGTGTGTGATCACATGTGTACACCGAGCTGTAAAAATCCAGTGTGTGCAGTCTCTGCGCAACCCAGGACTAACTCCTACAGTGCAATGAGAACAGGCTGATCGGGGCCGGAGCTGACGTCAGACACCCTCCCTGAAAACACTTGGGCACGCCTGCGTTTTTCTGGACACTCCCAATAAACGATCAGTTACCATCCGCAAACGGCCTCCACCTGTCAATCACCTTGTGCACGGCTGTGCAATCGGATTTTTCGTACCATCCTGTCGCTGACCAGCAATGCCCTTTGTTGTCATGCCCACAGTCAAGCAGCATCTCTGTTATTGGTAGACTTAAGCAAATACACATGTACACCTGTTTTTGAGTGAACACAGTCAGTAGAGCAATTTAAACATGCATGGGATAGGCATATCAATATCCTTACAAAGAACTAAAGGTTCAAAAGGGTTTGAGATTGCCTAAAGAATTAAAAAAAGGGGTAGACTAGATGGGCCAAGTGAATATTTTCTGCCACCAAATTCTATGTTTCTATGGGGTGTAGTATGGTATGCTGGCGTTCGGGCTCCCGGCGACGAGCAAACCGGCGCCGGGAGCCCGACCGCCGGCTTACCGACAGTGTGGCGAGTGCAAATGAGTCCCTTGCGGGCTCGCTGTGCTCGCCACGTTGCGGGCACGGTGGCACGCTATTTTATTCTCCCTCCAGGGGGGTCGTGGACCCCCACGAGGGAGAATAAGTGTCGGTATGCCGGCTGTCGGGATTCCGGTGCCGGTATACTGTGCGCCGGGATCCCGACAGCCGGCATACTGAAGACTACCCGTTTCTATGAGTATGCTTTTTGTTATTCGTTTAGACAAAATTTATACAGTATATATATTTTTTCATTCAAGCCACAAATATCTACATTTCCATGTTAGAAGTTTACATGTATTGGTCTCAATAAAATTTATAACATGTATACATTTTATTGAGACCAGTACATGTAAACTTCTAACTGAGAATCGGAGCCACCTCAACACTGAGCTCGGGTTTTCCCGCTAGACTCGGATCCCAAAGAGAGGCTGAACATCATCATCCCGCTGTCGAATTCTCGTGGGTTTTGGTTTCTATAAAGGTCCCAATGATCGATGCCATCTTCACTCCCGCGATGGAAAGTGTACTGGATGGAGGTGTCCGCCCATACTGTGTATATTTGGTGTGGGCTGTATCAGTCCAGGGGTGCTCTTTCAGCTCTGCTGTATCAGTCCGGGGGTGCTCTGTTAGCTCTGCTGTATCAGTCCAGGGGTGCTCTGTCAGCGCTGTTGTATCAGTCCAGGGGTGCTCTTTCAGCTCTGCTGTATCAGTCCAGGGATGCTCTGTGAGCTCTGCTGTATCAGTCCAGGGGTGCTCTTTCAGCTCTGCTGTATCAGTCCAGGGGTGCTCTGGGAGCTCTACTGTATCAGTCAAGGGGTGCTCTCTCAGCTCTGCTGTCAGTCCAAGGGTGCTCTGTGAGCTCTGCTGTATCAGTCCAGAGGTGCTCTGCGCGCTCTGCTGTATCAGACCAGGGGTGTTCTGTGAGCTCTGCTATATCAGTCCAGGGGTGCTCTTTCAGCTCTGCTGTATCAGCCCAGGGATGCTCTTTCAGCTCTGCTGTATCAGTCAAGGGGTGCTCTGTGAGCTCTGCTGTATCAGTCATGGGGTGCTCTTTCAGCTCTGCTGTATCAGTCCAGGGGTGCTCTGTGAGCTCTGCTGTATCAGTCCAGGGGTGCTCTATCAGCGCTGCTGTATCAGTCCAGAGGTGCTCTTTCAGCTCTCCTGTATCAGTCCAGTGGTGAACTGAGAGCTCTACTGTATCAGTCCAGGGGTGCTCTTTCAGCTCTGCTGTATCAGTCCAGGGATGCTCTTTCAGCTCTGCTGTATCAGTTCAGGGGTGCTCTGTGAGCTCTGCTGTATCAGTCCAGGGGAGCTCTGTAAGCTCTGCTGTATCAGTCCAGGAGTGCTCTGTGAGCTCTTCTGTATCAGTCCAGGGGTGCTATGTCAGCTCTGCTGTATCAGTCCAGGGGTGCTTTGTCAGCTATGCTGTATCAGTCCAGGGGTGCTCTTTCAGCTCTGCTGTATCAGTCCAGGGTTGCTTTGTGAGCTCTGCTGTATCAGTCCAGGGGCGCTCTGTGAGGTCTGCTGTATCAGTCCAGGGGTGCTCTGTCAGCTTTGCTGTATCAGTCCAAGGGTGCTCTCTCAGATCTGCTGTATCAGTCCAGGGGTGCTCTGTCAGCTCTGATGTATCAGTCCAGGGGTGCTCTGTGAGCCCTGCTGTATCAGTTCAGGGGTGCTCTTTCAGCTCTTCTGTATCAATCCAGGTGTGCGCTGTGAGCTCTGCTGTATCAGTCCAGGGGCGCTCTGTGAGCTCTGCTGTATCAGTCAAGGGGTGCTCTGTCAGCTCTGCTGTATCAGTCCAGGGGTGCTCTGTCGGCTATGCTGTATCAGTCCAGAGAGGCTGAACATCATCATCCCGCTGTCGAATTCTCGTGGGTTTTGGTTTCTATAAAGGTCCCAATGATCGATGCCATCTTCACTCCCGCGATGGAGAGTGTACTGGATGGAGGTGTCCGCCCATACTGTGTATATTTGGTGTGGGGTGTATCAGTTCAGGAGTGCTTTGTGAGATCTGCTGTATCAGTCCAGGGGTGCTCTTTCAGCTCTGTTGTATCAGTCATGGGGTGCTCTGTTAGCTCTGTTGTATCAGTCCAGGGGTGCTCTGTTAGCACTGCTGTATCAGTCCAGGGGTGCTCTTTCAGCTCTGCTGTATCAGTCCAGGCATGCTCTGTCAGCTATGCTGTATCAGTCCAGGGGCGCTCTGTGAGCTCTGCTGTATCAGTCAAGGGGTGCTCTGTGAGCTCTGCTGTATCAGTCCAGATGTGCTCTGTGAGCTCTGCTGTATCAGTCCAGGGGTGCTCTTTCAGCTTTGCTGTATCAGTCCAGGGGTGCTCTCTCAGATCTGCTGTATCAGTCCAGGGGTGCTCTGTCAGCTCTGCTGTATCAGTCCAGGGGTGCTCTGTCAGCTCTGCTGTATCAGTCCAGGGGTGCTCTGTCAGCTCTGCTGTATCAGTCCAGGGGTGCTCTGTCAGCTCTGCTGTATCAGTGCATGGATGCTCTTTCAGCTATTCTGTATCAGTCCAGGGTTGCTCTATGAGCTCTGCTGTATCAGTTCAGGGGTGCTCTTTCAGCTCTTCTGTAACAGTCCAGGTGTGCTCTGTGAGCTCTGCTGTATCAGTCCAGGGGCACTCTGTGATCTCTGCTGTATCAGTCCAGGGGTGCTCTGTGAGCTGTGCTGTATCAATCAAGGGGTGCTCTGTCAGCTATGCTGTATCAGTCCAGGGGTGCTCTTTCAACTCTGCCTTATCAGTCCAGATGTGCTCTGTGAGCACTGCTGTCTCAGTCCAGGGGTGCTCTGTGAGCTCTGCTATATCAGTCCAGGGGTGCTCTGTGAGCTCTGCTGTATCAGTTCAGGGGTGCTCTTTCAGCTCTTCTGTATCAGTCCAGGTGTGCTCTGTGAGCTGTGCTGTATCTGTCCAGGGGTGCTCTGTCAGCTCTGCTGTATCAGTCCAGGGGTGCTCTGTGAGCTCTGCTGTATTAGTCCAGCGGTGCTCTTTCAGCTTTGCTGTATCAGTCCAGGGGTGCTCTCTCAGATCTGTTGTATCAGTCCAGGTGTGCTCTGTCAGCTGTGCTGTATCAGTCCAGGGGTGCTCTGTGTGCTCTGCTGTATCAGTGCAGGGGTGCTCTTTCAGCTCTTCTGTATCAGTCCAGGGGTGCTCTGTGAGCTCTGCTGTATCATTTCAGGGGTGCTCTTTCAGCTCTTCTGTATCAGTCCAGGTGTGCTCTGTGAGCTCTACTGTATCAGTCAAGGGGTGCTCTGTCAACTATGCTGTATCAGTCCAGGGGTGCTCTTTCAGCTCTGCTGTATCAGTCCAGATGTGCTCTGTGAGCTCTGCTGTATCAGTCCAGGGGTGCTCTGTGAGCTCTGCTGTATCAGTCCAGGGGTGCTCTTTCAGCTTTGCTGTATCAGTCCAGGGGTGCTCTCTCAGATCTGCTGTATCAGTACAGGTGTGCTCTGTCAGCTATGCTGTATCAGTCCAGGGGTGCTCTGTGAGCTCTGCTGTATCAGTCAATGGGTGCTCTGTCAGCTATGCTGTATCAGTCCAGGGGTGCTCTTTAAACTCTGCTGTATCAGTCCAGAAGTGCTCTGTGAGCTCTGCTGTCTCAGTCCAGGGGTGTTCTGTGAGCTCTGCTGTATCAGTCCAGGAGTGCTCTTTCAGCTCTGCTGTCTCAGTCCAGGGGTGCTCTGTGAGCTCTGCTGTATCAGTCCAGGGGTGCTCTGTGAGCTCTGCTGTATCAGTTCAGGGGTGCTCTTTCAGCTCTGCTGTATCAGTCCAGGTGTGTCCAGGGGTGCTCTGTCAGCTCTGCTGTATCAGTCCAGGGGTGCTCTTTCAGCTCTGCTGTATCAGTCCAGATGTGCTCTGTGAGCTCTGCTGTATCAGTCCAGGGGTGCTCTGTGAGCTCTGCTGTTTCAGTCCTGGGGTGCTCTTTCAGCTATGCTGTATCAGTCCAGGGGTGCTCTCTCAGATCTGCTGTATCAGTACAGGTGTGCTCTGTCAGCTATGCTGTATCAGTCCAGGGGTGCTCTGTGAGCTCTGCTGTATCAGTCAAGGGGTGCTCTGTCAGCTATGCTGTATCAGTCCAGGGGTGCTCTTTAAACTCTGCTGTATCAGTCCAGAAGTGCTCTGTGAGCTCTGCTGTCTCAGTCCAGGGGTGCTCTGTGAGCTCTGCTGTATCAGTCCAGGAGTGCTCTTTCAGCTCTGCTGTCTCAGTCCAGGGGTGCTCTGTGAGCTCTGCTGTATCAGTCATGGGGTGCTCTGTGAGCTCTTCTGTATCAGTTCAGGGGTGCTCTTTCAGCTCTGCTGTATCAGTCCAGGTGTGTCCAGGGGTGCTCTGTCAGCTCTGCTGTATCAGTCCAGGGGTGCTCTTTCAGCTCTGCTGTATCAGTCCAGATGTGCTCTGTGAGCTCTGCTGTATCAGTCCAGGGGTGCTCTGTGAGCTCTGCTGTATCAGTCCTGGGGTGCTCTTTCAGCTATGCTGTATCAGTCCAGGGGTGCTCTCTCAGATCTGCTGTATCAGTCCAGGTGTGCTCTGTCAGCTCTGCTGTATCAGACCAGGGGTGCTCTGTGAGCTCTGCTGTACCAGTGCAGGGGTGCTCTTTCAGCTCTTCTGTATCAGTTCAGGGGTGCTATTTCAGCTCTTCTGTATCATTCCAGGTGTGCTCTGTGAGCTCTGCTGTATCAGTCCAGGGGTGCTCTGTGAGCTCAGCTGTATCAGTCCAGGGGTGCTCTTTCAGCTTTGTTGTATCAGTCCAGGGGT
Organism: Pseudophryne corroboree; assembly: GCF_028390025.1. Classification (NCBI taxonomy): domain Eukaryota; kingdom Metazoa; phylum Chordata; class Amphibia; order Anura; family Myobatrachidae; genus Pseudophryne; species Pseudophryne corroboree. Next base: position 619,510,867 of record NC_086445.1, read on the forward strand.
GCTCTCTCAGATCTGCTGTATCAGTCCAGGTGTGCTCTGTCAGCTCTGCTGTATCAATCCAGGGGTGCTCTGTGAGCTCTGCTGTACCAGTGCAGGGGTGCTCTTTCAGCTCTTCTGTATCAGTTCAGGGGTGCTATTTCAGCTCTTCTGTATCAGTCCAGGTGTGCTCTGTGAGCTCTGCTGTATCAGTCAAGGGGTGCTCTGTCAACTATGCTGTATCAGTCCAGGGGTGCTCTTTCAAGTCTGCTGTATCAGTCCTTATGTGCTCTGTGAGCTCTGCTGTCTCAGTCCAGGGGTGCTCAGTGAGCTTTGCTGTATCAGTCCAGGGGTGCTCTTTCAGCTCTGCTGTATCAGTCCAGGGGTGCTCTGTGAGCTCTGCTGTATCAGTCCAGGGGTGCTCGGTGAGCTCTGCTATATCAGTCCAGGAGTGCTCTGTGAGCTCTGCTGTATCAGTCCAGGGGTGCTCTTTCATCTCTTCTGTATCAGTCCAGGGGTGCTCTGTGAGCTTTGCTGTATCAGTCCAGGGGTGCTCTTTCAGCTCTGCTGTATCAGTCCAGGGGTGCTCTGTGAGCTCTGCTGTATCAGTCCAGGGGTGCTCTGTGAGCTCTGCTGTATCAGTCCAGGGGTGCTCTGTGAGCTCTGCTATATCAGTCCAGGAGTGCTCTGTGAGCTCTGCTGTATCAGTCCATGGGTGCTCTTTCAGCTCTTCTGTATCAGTCCAGGGGTGCTCTGTGATCTCTGCTGTCTCAGTCCAGGGGTGCACTGTGAGCTCTGCTGTATCAGGCCAGGGGTGTTCTGTAAGCTCTGCTATATCAGTCCAGGGGTGCTCTGCGAGCTTTGCTGTATCAGTCCAGGGGTGTTCTGTGAGCTCTGCTATATCAGTCCAGGGGTGCTGTGTGAGCTCTGCTTTATCAGTCCAGGGGTGCTCTTTCAGCTCTTCTGTATCAGTCCAGGGGTGCTCTATGAGCTCTGCTGTATCAGTTCAGGGGTGCTCTTTCAGCTCTTCTTTATCAGTCCAGGTGTGCGCTGTGAGCTCTGCTGTATCAGTCCAGGGGCGCTCTGTGAGCTCTGCTGTATCAGTCAACGGGTGCTCTGTCAGATATGCTGTATCAGTCCAGAGAGGCCGAACATCATCATCCCGCTGTCGAATTCTCGTCGGTTTTGGTTTCTATAAAGGTCCCAATGATCGATGCCATCTTCACTCCCGCAATGGAGAGTGTACTGGATGGAGGTGTCCGCCCATACTGTGTATATTTGGTGTGGGGTGTATCAGTTCAGGAGTGCTTTGTGAGCTCCGCTGTATCAATCCAGGGGTGCTCTTTCAGCTCTGCTGTATCAGTCCAGGGGTGCTCTGTGAGCTCTGCTGTATCAGTCCAGGGGTGCTCTTTCAGCTCTGCTGTATCAGTCCAGGGGTGCTCTTTCAGCTCTGCTGTATCAGTCCAGATGTGCTCTGTGAGCTCTGCTGTATCAGTCCAGGGGTGCTCTGTGAGCTCTGCTGTATCAGTCCTGGGGTGCTCTTTCAGCTATGCTGTATCAGTCCAGGGGTGCTCTCTCAGATCTGCTGTATCAGTCCAGGTGTGCTCTGTCAGCTCTGCTGTATCAGACCAGGGGTGCTCTGTGAGCTCTGCTGTACCAGTGCAGGGGTGCTCTTTCAGCTCTTCTGTATCAGTTCAGGGGTGCTATTTCAGCTCTTCTGTATCAGTCCAGGTGTGCTCTGTGAGCTCTGCTGTATCAGTCCAGGGGTGCTCTGTGAGCTCAGCTGTATCAGTCCAGGGGTGCTCTTTCAGCTTTGTTGTATCAGTCCAGGGGTGCTCTCTCAGATCTGCTGTATCAGTCCAGGTGTGCTCTGTCAGCTCTGCTGTATCAATCCAGGGGTGCTCTGTGAGCTCTGCTGTACCAGTGCAGGGGTGCTCTTTCAGCTCTTCTGTATCAGTTCAGGGGTGCTATTTCAGCTCTTCTGTATCAGTCCAGGTGTGCTCTGTGAGCTCTGCTGTATCAGTCAAGGGGTGCTCTGTCAACTATGCTGTATCAGTCCAGGGGTGCTCTTTCAACTCTGCTGTATCAGTCCTTATGTGCTCTGTGAGCTCTGCTGTCTCAGTCCAGGGGTGCTCAGTGAGCTTTGCTGTATCAGTCCAGGGGTGCTCTTTCAGCTCTGCTGTATCAGTCCAGGGGTGCTCTGTGAGCTCTGCTGTATCAGTCCAGGGGTGCTCGGTGAGCTCTGCTATATCAGTCCAGGAGTGCTCTGTGAGCTCTGCTGTATCAGTCCAGGGGTGCTCTTTCATCTCTTCTGTATCAGTCCAGGGGTGCTCTGTGAGCTTTGCTGTATCAGTCCAGGGGTGCTCTTTCAGCTCTGCTGTATCAGTCCAGGGGTGCTCTGTGAGCTCTGCTGTATCAGTCCAGGGGTGCTCTGTGAGCTCTGCTGTATCAGTCCAGGGGTGCTCTGTGAGCTCTGCTATATCAGTCCAGGAGTGCTCTGTGAGCTCTGCTGTATCAGTCCAGAGGTGCTCTTTCAGCTCTTCTGTATCAGTCCAGGGGTGCTCTGTGAGCTCTGCTGTCTCAGTCCAGGGGTGCTCTGTGAGCTCTGCTGTATCAGTCCAGGGGTGTTCTGTAAGCTCTGCTATATCAGTCCAGGGGTGCTCTGTGAGCTTTGCTGTATCAGTCCAGGGGTGTTCTGTGAGCTCTGCTATATCAGTCCAGGGGTGCTGTGTGAGCTCTGCTTTATCAGTCCAGGGGTGCTCTTTCAGCTCTTCTGTATCAGTCCAGGGGTGCTCTATGAGCTCTGCTGTATCAGTTCAGGGGTGCTCTTTCAGCTCTTCTTTATCAGTCCAGGTGTGCGCTGTGAGCTCTGCTGTATCGGTCCAGGGGCGCTCTGTGAGCTCTGCTGTATCAGTCAACGGGTGCTCTGTCAGCTATGCTGTATCAGTCCAGAGAGGCCGAACATCATCATCCCGCTGTTGAATTCTCGTCGGTTTTGGTTTGTATAAAGGTCCCAATGATCGATGCCATCTTCACTCCCGCAATGGAGAGTGTACTGGATGGATGTGTCCGCCCATACTGTGTATATTTGGTGTGGGGTGTATCAGTTCAGGAGTGCTTTGTGAGCTCCGCTGTATCAATCCAGGGGTGCTCTTTCAGCTCTGCTGTATCAGTCCAGGGGTGCTCTGTGAGCTCTGCTGTATCAGTCCAGGGGTGCTCTTTCAGCTTTGCTGTATCAGTCCAGGGGTGCTCTCTCAGATCTGCTGTATCAGTACAGGTGTGCTCTGTCAGCTATGCTGTATCAGTCCAGTGGCGCTCTGTGAGCTCTGCTGTATCAGTCCAGGGGTGCTCTTTCAGCTCTGCTGTATCAGTCCAGATGTGCTCTGTGAGCTCTGCTGTATCAGTCCAGGGGTGCTCTGTGAGCTCTGCTGTATCAGTCCAGGGGTGCTCTTTCAGCTTTGCTGTATCAGTACAGGTGTGCTCTGTCAGCTATGCTGTATCAGTCCAGGGGTGCTCTGTGAGCTCTGCTGTATCAGTCAAGGGGTGCTCTGTCAGCTATGCTGTATCAGTCCAGGGGTGCTCTTTCAACTCTGCTGTATCAGTCCAGAAGTGCTCTGTGAGCTCTGCTGTCTCAGTCCAGGGGTGCTCTGTGAGCTCTGCTGTATCAGTCCAGGGGTGCTCTTTCAGCTCTGCTGTATCAGTCCAGGGGTGCTCTGTGAGCTCTGCTGTATCAGTCCAGGGGTGCTCTGTCAGCTTTGCTGTATCAGTCCAAGGGTGCTCTCTCAGAACTGCTGTATCAGTCCAGGGGTGCTCTGTCAGCTCTGCTGTATCAGTCCAGGGTTGCTCTGTGAGCCCTGCTGTATCAGTTCAGGGGTGCTCTTTCAGCTCTTCTGTATCAGTCCAGGGGTGCTCTATGAGCTCTGCTGTATCAGTTCAGGGGTGCTCTTTCAGCTCTTCTGTATCAGTCCAGGTGTGCGCTGTGAGCTCTGCTGTATCAGTCCAGGGGCGCTCTGTGAGCTCTGCTGTATCAGTCAAGGGGTGCTCTGTCAGCTATGCTGTATCAGTCCAGAGAGGCCGAACATCATCATCCCGCTGTCGAATTCTCGTCGGTTTTGGTTTCTATAAAGGTCCCAATGATCGATGCCATCTTCACTCCCGCAATGGAGAGTGTACTGGATGGAGGTGTCCGCCCATACTGTGTATATTTGGTGTGGGGTGTTTCAGTTCAGGAGTGCTTTGTGAGCTCCGCTGTATCAGTCCAGGGGTGCTCTTTCAGCTCTGCTGTATCAGTCCAGGGGTGATCTGTGAGCTCTGCTGTATCAGTCTAGGGGTGCTCTTTCAGCTTTGCTGTATCAGTCCAGGGGTGCTCTCTCAGATCTGCTGTATCAGTACAGGTGTGCACTGTCAGCTATGCTGTATCAGTCCAGGGGCGCTCTGTGAGCTCTGCTGTATTAGTCAAGGGGTGCTCTGTCAGCTATGCTGTATCAGTCCAGGGGTGCTCTTTCAACTCTGCTGTATCAGTCCAGATGTGCTCTGTGAGCTCTGCTGTCACAGTCCAGGGGTGCTCTGTGAGCTCTGCTGTATCAGTCCAGGGGTGCTCTTTCAGCTCTGCTGTCTCAGTCCAGGGGTGCTCTGTGAGCTCTGCTGTTTCAGTCCAGGGGTGCTCTGTGAGCTCTGCTGTATCAGTTCAGGGGTGCTCTTTCAGCTCTGCTGTATCAGTCCAGGTGTGCTCTGTGAGCTGTGCTGTATCAGTCCAGGGGTGCTCTGTCAGCTCTGCTGTATCAGTCCAGGGGTGCTCTTTCAGCTTTGCTGTATCTGTCCAGGGGTGCTCTCTCAGATCTGCTGTATCAGTACAGGTGTGCTCTGTGAGCTATGCTGTATCAGTCCAGGGGTGCTCTGTGAGCTCTGCTGTATCAGTCAAGGGGTGCTCTGTCAGCTATGCTGTATCAGTCCAGGGGTGCTCTTTCAACTCTGCTGTATCAGTCCAGAAGTGCTCTGTGAGCTCTGCTGTCTCAGTCCAGGGGTGCTCTGTGAGCTCTGCTGTATCAGTCCAGGGGTGCTCTTTCAGCTCTGCTGTCTCAGTCCAGGGGTGCTCTGTGAGCTCTGCTGTATCAGTCCAGGGGTGCTCTGTGAGCTCTGCTGTATCAGTTCAGGGGTGCTCTTTCAGCTCTGCTGTATCAGTCCAGGTGTGCTCTGTGAGCTGTGCTGTATCAGTCCAGGGGTGCTCTGTCAGCTCTGCTGTATCAGTCCAGGGGTGCTCTTTCAGCTCTGCTGTATCAGTCCAGATGTGCTCTGTGAGCTCTGCTGTATCAGTCCTGGGGTGCTCTGTGAGCTCTGCTGTATCAGTCCAGGGGTGCTCTTTCAGCTTTGCTGTATCAGTCCAGTGGTGCTCTCTCAGATCTGCTGTATCAGTCCAGGTGTGCTCTGTCAGCTCTGCTGTATCAGTCCAGGGGTGCTCTGTGAGCTCTGCTGTACCAGTGCAGGGGTGCTCTTTCAGCTCTTCTGTATCAGTTCAGGGGTGCTATTTCAGCTCTTCTGTATCAGTCCAGGTGTGCTCTATGAGCTCTGCTGTATCAGTCCTGTGGTGCTCTGTGAGCTCTGCTGTATCAGTCCTGGGGTGCTCTCTCAGATCTGCTGTATCAGTCCAGGTGTGCTCTGTCAGCTCTGCTGTATCAGTCCAGGGGTGCTCTGTGAGCTCTGCTGTACCAGTGCAGGGGTGCTCTTTCAGCTCTTCTGTATCAGTTCAGGGGTGCTATTTCAGCTCTTCTGTATCAGTCCAGGTGTGCTCTGTGAGCTCTGCTGTATCAGTCAAGGGGTGCTCTGTCAACTATGCTGTATCAGTCCAGGGGTGCTCTTTCAACTCTGCTGTATCAGTCCAGATGTGCTCTGTGAGCTCTGCTGTCTCAGTCCAGGGGTGCTCTGTGAGCTTTGCTGTATCAGTCCAGGGGTGCTCTTTCAGCTCTGCTGTATCAGTCCAGGGGTGCTCTGTGAGCTCTGCTGTATCAGTCCAGGGGTGCTCTGTGAGCTCTGCTATATCAGTCCAGGAGTGCTCTGTGAGCTCTGCTGTATCAGTCCATGGGTGCTCTTTCAGCTCTTCTTTATCAGTTCAGGGGTGCTCTGTGAGCTCTGCTGTCTCAGTCCAGGGGTGCTCTGTGAGCTCTGCTGTATCAGTCCAGGGGTGTTCTTAGTGCTCTGCTATATCAGTCCAGGGGTGCTCTGTGAGCTTTGCTGTATCAGTCCAGGGGTGCTGTGTGAGCTCTGCTGTATCAGTCCAGGGGTGCTCTTTCAGCTCTTCTGTATCAGTCCAGGTGTGCTCTATGAGCTCTGCTGTATCAGTTCAGGGGTGCTCTTTCAGCTCTTCTGTATCAGTCCAGGTGTGCGCTGTGAGCTCTGCTGTATCAGTCCAGGGGCGCTCTGTGAGCTCTGCTGTATCAGTACAGGGGTGTTCTGTAAGCTCTGCTATATCAGTCCAGGGGTGCTCTGTGAGCTTTGCTGTATCAGTCCAGGGGTGTTCTGTGAGCTCTGCTTTATCAGTCCAGGGGTGCTGTGTGAGCTCCGCTGTATCAGTCCAGGGGTGCTCTTTCAGCTCTTCTGTATCAGTCCAGGTGTGCTCTATGAGCTCTGCTGTATCAGTTCAGGGGTGCTCTTTCAGCTCTTCTGTATCAGTCCAGGTGTGCGCTGTGAGCTCTGCTGTATCAGTCCAGGGGCGCTCTGTGAGCTCTGCTGTATCAGTCAACGGGTGCTCTGTCAGCTATGCTGTATATGTCCAGAGAGGCCGAACATCATCATCCCGCTGTCGAATTCTCGTCGATTTTGGTTTGTATAAAGGTCCCAATGATCGATGCCATCTTCACTCCCGCAATGGAGAGTGTACTGGATGTAGGTGTCCGCCCATACTGTGTATATGTGGTGTATCAGTTCAGGAGTGCTTTGTGAGCTCTGCTGTATCAGTCCAGGGGTGCTCTTTCAGCTCTGCTGTATCAGTCCAGGGGTGCTCTGTGAGCTCTGCTGTATCAGTCAAGGGGTGCTCTGTCAGCTATGCTGTATCAGTCCAGGGGTGCTCTTTCAACTCTGCTGTATCAGTCCAGAAGTGCTCTGTGAGCTCTGCTGTCTCAGTCCAGGGGTGCTCTGTGAGCTCTGCTGTATCAGTCCAGGGGTGCTCTTTCAGCTCTACTGTCTCAGTCCAGGGGTGCTCTGTGAGCTCTGCTGTATCAGTCCAGGGGTGCTCTGTGAGCTCTGCTGTATCAGTTCAGGGGTGCTCTTTCAGCTCTGCTGTATCAGTCCAGGTGTGCTCTGTGAGCTGTGCTGTTTCAGTCCAGGGGTGCTCTGTCAGCTCTGCTGTATCAGTCCAGGGGTGCTCTTTCAGCTCTGCTGTATCAGTCCAGATGTGCTCTGTGAGCTCTGCTGTATCAGTCCAGGGGTGCTCTGTGAGCTCTGCTGTATCAGTCCAGGGGTGCTCTTTCAGCTTTGCTGTATCAGTCCAGGGGTGCTCTCTCAGATCTGCTGTATCAGTCCAGGTGTGCTCTGTCAGCTCTGCTGTATCAGTCCAGGGGTGCTCTGTGAGCTCTGCTGTACCAGTGCAGGGGTGCTCTTTCAGCTCTTCTGTATCAGTTCAGGGGTGCTATTTCAGCTCTTCTGTATCAGTCCAGGTGTGCTCTGTGAGCTCTGCTGTATCAGTCCAGGGGTGCTCTGTGAGCTCTGCTGTATCAGTCCAAGGGTGCTCTTTCAGCTTTGCTGTATCAGTCCAGGTGTGCTCTGTCAGCTCTGCTGTATCAGTCCAGGTGTGCTCTGTGAGCTCTGCTGTATCAGTCCAGGGGTGCTCTGTGAGCTCTGCTGTATCAGTCCAAGGGTGCTCTTTCAGCTTTGCTGTATCAGTCCAGGTGTGCTCTGTCAGCTATGCTGTATCAGTCCAGGGGTGCTCTGTTAGCTCTGCTGTACCAGTGCAGGGGTGCTCTTTCAGCTCTTCTGTATCAGTTCAGGGGTGCTATTTCAGCTCTTCTGTATCAGTCCAGGTGTGCTCTGTGAGCTCTGCTGTATCAGTCAAGGGGTGCTCTGTCAACTATGCTGTATCAGTCCAGGGGTGCTCTTTCAACTCTGCTGTATCAGTCCAGATGTGCTCTGTGAGCTCTGCTGTCTCAGTCCAGGGGTGCTCTGTGAGCTTTGCTGTATCAGTCCAGGGGTGCTCTTTCAGCTCTGCTGTATCAGTCCAGGGGTGCTCTGTGAGCTCTGCTGTATCAGTTCAGGGGTGCTCTGTGAGCTCTGCTATATCAGTCCAGGAGTGCTCTGTGAGCTCTGCTGTATCACTCCAGGGGTGCTCTTTCAGCTCTTCTGTATCAGTCCAGGGGTGCTCTGTGAGCTCTGCTGTCTCAGTCCAGGGGTGCTCTGTGAGCTCTGCTGTATCAGTCCAGGGGTGTTCTTAGTGCTCTGCTATATCAGTCCAGGGGTGCTCTGTGAGCTTTGCTGTATCAGTCCAGGGGTGTTCTGTGAGCTCTGCTATATCAGTCCTGGGGTGCTCTGTGAGCTCTGCTGTATCAGTCCAGGGGTGCTCTTTCAGCTCTTCTGTATCAGTCCAGGGGTGCTCTATGAGCTCTGCTGTATCAGTTCAGGGGTGCTCTTTCAGCTCTTCTGTATCAGTCCAGGTGTGCGCTGTGAGCTCTGCTGTATCAGTCCAGGGGCGCTCTGTGAGCTCTGCTGTATCAGTCAACGGGTGCTCTGTCAGCTATGCTGTATCAGTCCAGAGAGGCCGAACATCATCATCCTGCTGTCGAATTCTCTTCGGTTTTGGTTTCTATAAAGGTCCCAATGATCGATGCCATCTTCACTCCCGCAATGGCGAGTGTACTGGATGGAGGTGTCCGCCCATACTGTGTATATTTGGTGTGGGGTGAATCAGTTCAGGAGTGCTTTGTGAGCTCCGCTGTATCAGTCCAGGGGTGCTCTTTCAGCTCTGCTGTATCAGTCCAGGGGTGCTCTGTGAGCTCTGCTGTATCAGTCCAGGGGTGCTCTTTCAGCTTTGCTGTATCAGACCAGGGGTGCTCTCTCAGATCTGCTGTATCAGTACAGGTGTGCTCTGTCAGCTATGCTGTATCAGTCCAGGGGCGCTCTGTGAGGTCTGCTTTATCAGTCAAGGGGTGCTCTGTCAGCTATGCTGTATCAGTCCAGGGGTGCTCTTTCAACTCTGCTGCATCAGTCCAGATGTGCTCTGTGAGCTCTGCTGTCTCAGTCCAGGGGTGCTCAGTGAGCTCTGCTTTATCAGTCCAAGGGTGCTCTTTCAGCTCTGCTGTCTCAGTCCAGGGGTGCTCTGTGAGCTCTGCTGTATCAGTCCAGGGGTGCTCTGTGAGCTCTGCTGTATCAGTCCAGGGGTGCTCTTTCAGCTCTGCTGTATAAGTCCAGGTGTGCTCTGTGAGCTGTGCTGTATCAGTCCAGGGGTGCTCTGTCAGCTCTGCTGTATCAGTCCAGGGGTGCTCTTTCAGCTCTGCTGTATCAGTCCAGATGTGCTCTGTGAGCTCTGCTGTATCAGTCCAGGGGTGCTCTGTGAGCTCTGCTGTATCAGTCCAGGGGTGCTCTTTCAGCTTTGCTGTATCAGTCCAGGCGTGCTCTCTCAGATCTGCTGTATCAGTACAGGTGTGCTCTGTCAGCTATGCTATATCAGTCCAGGGGTGCTCTGTGAGCTCAGCTGTATCAGTCAAGGGGTGCTCTGTCAGCTATGCTGTATCAGTCCAGGGGTGCTCTTTCAACTCTGCTGTATCAGTCCAGAAGTGCTCTGTGAGCTCTGCTGTCTCAGTCCAGGGGTGCTCTGTGAGCTCTGCTGTATCAGTCCAGGGGTGCTCTTTCAGCTCTGCTGTCTCAGTCCAGGGGTGCTCTGTGAGCTCTGCTGTCTCAGTCCAGGGGTGCTCTGTGAGCTCTGCTGTATCAGTCCAGGGGTGCTCTGTGAGCTCTGCTGTATCAGTTCAGGGGTGCTCTTTCAGCTCTGCTGTATCAGTCCAGGTGTGCTCTGTGAGCTGTGCTGTATCAGTCCAGGGGTGCTCTGTCAGCTCTGCTGTATCAGTCCAGGGGTGCTCTTTCAGCTCTGCTGTATCAGTCCAGATGTGCTCTGTGAGCTCTGCTGTATCAGTCCAGGGGTGCTCTGTGAGTTCTGCTGTATCAGTCCAGGGGTGCTCTTTCAGCTTTGCTGTATCAGTCCAGGGGTGCTCTCTCAGATCTGCTGTATCAGTCCAGGTGTGCTCTGTCAGCTCTGCTGTATCAGTCCAGGGGTGCTCTGTGAGCTCTGCTGTACCAGTGCAGGGGTGCTGTTTCAGCTCTTCTGTACCAGTGCAGGGGTGCTGTTTCAGCTCTTCTGTATCAGTTCAGGGGTGCTATTTCAGCTCTTCTGTATCAGTCCAGGTGTGCTCTGTGAGCTCTGCTGTATCAGTCCAGGGGCGCTCTGTGAGCTCTGCTGTATCAGTCAACGGGTGCTCTGTCAGCTATGCTGTATCAGTCCAGAGAGGCCGAACATCATCATCCTGCTGTCGAATTCTCTTCGGTTTTGGTTTCTATAAAGGTCCCAATGATCGATGCCATCTTCACTCCCGCAATGGCGAGTGTACTGGATGGAGGTGTCCGCCCATACTGTGTATATTTGGTGTGTGGTGAATCAGTTCAGGAGTGCTTTGTGAGCTCCGCTGTATCAGTCCAGGGGTGCTCTTTCAGCTCTGCTGTATCAGTCCAGGGGTGCTCTGTGAGCTCTGCTGTATCAGTCCAGGGGTGCTCTTTCAGCTTTGCTGTATCAGTCCAGGGGTGCTCTCTCAGATCTGCTGTATCAGTACAGGTGTGCTCTGTCAGCTATGCTGTATCAGTCCAGGGGCGCTCTGTGAGGTCTGCTTTATCAGTCAAGGGGTGCTCTGTCAGCTATGCTGTATCAGTCCAGGGGTGCTCTTTCAACTCTGCTGCATCAGTCCAGATGTGCTCTGTGAGCTCTGCTGTCTCAGTCCAGGGGTGCTCTGTGAGCTCTGCTTTATCAGTCCAAGGGTGCTCTTTCAGCTCTGCTGTCTCAGTCCAGGGGTGCTCTGTGAGCTCTGCTGTATCAGTCCAGGGGTGCTCTGTGAGCTCTGCTGTATCAGTCCAGGGGTGCTCTTTCAGCTCTGCTGTATAAGTCCAGGTGTGCTCTTTCAGCTCTGCTGTATAAGTCCAGGTGTGCTCTGTGAGCTGTGCTGTATCAGTCCAGGGGTGCTCTGTCAGCTCTGCTGTATCAGTCCAGGGGTGCTCTTTCAGCTCTGCTGTATCAGTCCAGATGTGCTCTGTGAGCTCTGCTGTATCAGTCCTGGGGTGCTCTGTGAGCTCTGCTGTATCAGTCCAGGGGTGCTCTTTCAGCTTTGCTGTATCAGTCCAGGGGTGCTCTCTCAGATCTGCTGTATCAGTACAGGTGTGCTCTGTCAGCTATGCTATATCAGTCCAGGGGTGCTCTGTGAGCTCTGCTGTATCAGTCAAGGGGTGCTCTGTCAGCTATGCTGTATCAGTCCAGGGGTGCTCTTTCAACTCTGCTGTATCAGTCCAGAATTGCTCTGTGAGCTCTGTTGTCTCAGTCCAGGGGTGCTCTGTGAGCTCTGCTGTATCAGTCATGGGGTGCTCTTTCAGCTCTGCTGTCTCAGTCCAGGGGTGCTCTGTGAGCTCTGCTGTCTCAGTCCAGGGGTGCTCTGTGAGCTCTGCTGTATCAGTCCAGGGGTGCTCTGTGAGCTCTGCTGTATCAGTTCAGGGGTGCTCTTTCAGCTCTGCTGTATCAGTCCAGGTATGCTCTGTGAGCTGTGCTGTATCAGTCCAGGGGTGCTCTGTGAGCTCTGCTGTATCAGTCCAGGGGTGCTCTTTCAGCTCTGCTGTATCAGTCCAGGGGTGCTCTTTCAGCTCTGCTGTATCAGTCCAGATGAGCTCTGTGAGCTCTGCTGTATCAGTCCAGGGGTGCTCTGTGAGCTCTGCTGTATCAGTCCAGGGGTGCTCTGTGAGCTCTGCTGTATCAATCCAGGGATGCTCTTTCAGCTCTGCTGTATCAGTCCAGGGGTGCTCTGTGAGCTCTGCTCTATCAGTCCAGGGGTGCTCTGTGAGCTCTGCTGTATCAGTCCAGGGGTGCTCTTTCAGCTTTGCTGTATCAGTCCAGGGGTGCTCTCTCAGATCTGCTGTATCAGTACAGGTGTGCTCTGTCAGCTATGCTATATCAGTCCAGGGGTGCTCTGTGAGCTCTGCTGTATCAGTCAAGGGGTGCTCTGTCAGCTATGCTGTATCAGTCCAGGGGTGCTCTTTCAACTCTGCTGTATCAGTCCAGAATTGCTCTGTGAGCTCTGTTGTCTCAGTCCAGGGGTGCTCTGTGAGCTCTGCTGTATCAGTCCAGGGGTGCTCTTTCAGCTCTGCTGTCTCAGTCCAGGGGTGCTCTGTGAGCTCTGCTGTCTCAGTCCAGGGGTGCTCTGTGAGCTCTGCTGTATCAGTCCAGGGGTGCTCTGTGAGCTCTGCTGTGTCAGTTCAGGGGTGCTCTTTCAGCTCTGCTGTATCAGTCCAGGTGTGCTCTGTGAGCTGTACTGTATCAGTCCAGGGGTGCTCTGTCAGCTCTGCTGTATCAGTCCAGGGGTGCTCTTTCAGCTCTGCTGTATCAGTCCAGATGTGCTCTGTGAGCTCTGCTGTATCAGTCCAGGGGTGCTCTGTGAGTTCTGCTGTATCAGTCCAGGGGTGCTCTTTCAGCTTTGCTGTATCAGTCCAGGGGTGCTCTCTCAGATCTGCTGTATCAGTCCAGGTGTGCTCTGTCATCTCTGCTGTATCAGTCCAGGGGTGCTCTGTGAGCTCTGCTGTACCAGTGCAGGGTTGCTGTTTCAGCTCTTCTGTACCAGTGCAGGGGTGCTGTTTCAGCTCTTCTGTATCAGTTCAGGGGTGCTATTTCAGCTCTTCTGTATCAGTCCAGGTGTGCTCTGTGAGCTCTGCTGTATCAGTCAAGGGGTGCTCTGTCAACTGTGCTGTATCAGTCCAGGGGTGCTCTTTCAACTCTGCTCTATCAGTCCAGATGTGCTCTGTGAGCTCTGCTGTCTCAGTCCAGGGGTGCTCTGTGAGCTCTGCTGTATCAGTCCAGGGGTGCTCTTTCAGCTCTGCTTTATCAGTCCAGGGGTGCTCTTTCAGCTCTGCTGTATCAGTCCAGATGAGCTCTGTGAGCTCTGCTGTATCAGTCCAGGGGTGCTCTGTGAGCTCTGCTGTATCAGTCCAGGGGTGCTCTGTGAGCTCTGCTGTATCAGTCCAGGGATGCTCTTTCAGCTCTGCTGTATCAGTCCAGGGGTGCTCTGTGAGCTCTGCTCTATCAGTCCAGGGGTGCTCTGTGAGCTCTGCTGTATCAGTTCAGGGGTGCTCTTTCAGCTCTGCTGTATCAGTCCAGGTGTGCTCTGTGAGCTCTGCTGTATCAGTCCAGGGGTGCTCTTTCAGCTCTGCTGTATCAGTCCAGATGTGCTCTGTGAGCTCTGCTGTATCAGTCCAGGGGTGCTGTGTGAGCTCTGCTGTATCAGTCCAGGGGTGCTCTTTCAGCTCTGCTGTATCAGTCCAGGGGTGCTCTTTCAGCTCTGCTGTATCAGTCCAGATGTGCTCTTTCAGCTCTGCTGTATCAGTCCAGGGGTGCTCTGTGAGCTCTACTGTATCAGTTCAGGAGTGCTTTGTGACATTCGCTGTATCAGTCCAGGGGTGCTCTTTCAGCTCTGCTGTATCAGTCCAGGGGTGCTCTGTGAGCTCAGCTGTATCAGTCCAGGCGTGCTCTTTCAGCTTTGCTGTATCAGTCCAGGGGTGCTCTCTCAGATCTGCTGTATCAGTACAGGTGTGCTCTGTCAGCTATGCTGTATCAGTCCAGGGGCGCTCTGTGAGCTCTGCTGTATCAGTCAAGGGGTGCTCTGTCAGATATGCTGTATCAGTCCAGGGGTGCTCTTTCAACTCTGCTGCATCAGTCCAGATGTGCTCTGTGAGCTCTGCTGTCTCAGTCCAGGGGTGCTCTGTGAGCTCTGCTGTATCAGTCCAGGGGTGCTCTTTCAGCTCTGCTGTCTCAGTCCAGGGGTGCTCTGTGAGCTCTGCTGTATCAGTCCAGGGGTGCTCTGTGAGCTCTGCTGTATCAGTCCAGGGGTGCTCTTTCAGCTCTGCTGTATCAGTCCAGGTGTGCTCTGTGAGCTGTGCTGTATCAGTCCAGGGGTGCTCTGTCAGCTCTGCTGTATCAGTCCAGGGGTGCTCTTTCAGCTCTGCTGTATCAGTCCAGATGTGCTTTGTGAGCTCTGCTGTATCAGTCCAGGGGTGCTCTGTGAGCTCTGCTGTATCAGTCCAGGGGTGCTCTTTCAGCTTTGCTGTATCAGTCCAGGGGAGCTCTCTCAGATCTGCTGTATCAGTACAGGTGTGCTCTGTCAGCTATGCTGTATCAGTCCAGGGGTGCTCTGTGAGCTCTGCTGTATCAGTCAAGGGGTGCTCTGTCAGCTATGCTGTATCAGTCCAGGGGTGCTCTTTCAACTCTGCTGTATCAGTCCAGAAGTGCTCTGTGAGCTCTGATGTCTCAGTCCAGGGGTGCTCTGTGAGCTCCTCTGTATCAGTCCAGGGGTGCTCTCTCAGATCTGCTGTATTAGTCCAGGTGTGCTCTGTCAGCTCTGCTGTATCAGTCCAGGGGTGCTCTGTGAGCTCTGCTGTATCAGTGCAGGGGTGCTCTTTCAGCTCTTCTGTATCAGTTCAGGGGTGCTATTTCAGCTCTTCTGTATCAGTCCAGGTGTGCTCTGTGAGCTCTGCTGTATCAGTCAAGGGGTGCTCTGTCAACTGTGCTGTATCAGTCCAGGGGTGCTCTTTCAACTCTGCTGTATCAGTCCAGATGTGCTCTGTGAGCTCTGCTGTCTCAGTCCAGGGGTGCTCTGTGAGCTCTGCTGTATCAGTCCAGGGGTGCTCTTTCAGCTCTGCTGTATCAGTCCAGGGGTGCTCTTTCAGCTCTGCTGTATCAGTCCAGATGTGCTCTGTGAGCTCTGCTGTATCAGTCCAGGGGTGCTCTGTGAGCTCTGCTGTATCAGTCCAGGGGTGCTCTGTGAGCTCTGCTGTATCAGTCCAGGGGTGCTCTTTCAGCACTGCTGTATCAGTCCAGGGGTGCTCTGTGAGCTCTGCTGTATCAGTCCAGGGGTGCTCTGTGAGCTCTGCTGTATCAGTTCAGGGGTGCTCTTTCAGCTCTGCTGTATCAGTCCAGGTGTGCTCTGTGAGCTCTGCTGTATCAGTCCAGGGGTGCTCGGTCAGCTCTGCTGTATCAGTCCAGGGGTGCTCTTTCAGCTCTGCTGTATCAGTCCAGATGTGCTCTGTGAGCTCTGCTGTATCAGTCCAGGGGTGCTCTGTGAGCTCTGCTGTATCAGTCCAGGGGTGCTCTTTCAGCTCTGCTGTATCAGTCCAGGGGTGCTCTTTCAGCTCTGCTGTATCAGTCCAGATGTGCTCTGTGAGCTCTGCTCTATCAGTCCAGGGGTGCTCTATGAGCTCTGCTGTATCAGTCCAGAGGTGCTCTGTGAGCTCTGCTGTATCAGTCCAGGGGTGCTCTGTGAGCTTTGCTGTATCAGTCCAGGGGTGCTATTTCAGCTTTGCTGTGTCAGTCCAGGGGTGCTCTCTCAGATCTGCTGTATCAGTCCAGGTGTGCTCTGTCAGCTCTGCTGTATCAGTCCAGGGGTGCTCTGTGAGCTCTGCTGTACCAGTGCAGGGGTGCTCTTTCAGCTCTTCTGTATCAGTTCAGGGGTGCTATTTCAGTTCTTCTGTATCAGTCCAGGTGTGCTCTGTGAGCTCTGCTGTATCAGTCAAGGGGTGCTCTATCAAGTATGCTGTATCAGTCCAGGGGTGCTCTTTCAACTCTGCTGTATCTGTCCAGATGTGCTCTGTGAGCTCTGCTGTATCAGTCCAGGGGTGCTCTGTGAGCTCTGCTGTATCAGTCCAGGGGTGCTCTTTCAGCTCTGCTGTATCAGTCCAGGGGTGCTCTTTCAGCTCTGCTGTATCAGTCCAGATGTGCTCTGTGAGCTCTGCTGTATCAGTCCAGGGGTGCTCTGTGAGCTCTGCTGTATCAGTCCAGGGGTGCTTTGTGAGCTCTGCTGTATCAGTCCAGGGGTGCTCTTTCAGCTCTGCTGTATCAGTCCTGGGGTGCTCTGTGAGCTCTGCTGTATCAGTCCAGGGGTGCTCTGTGAGCTCTGCTGTATCAGTTCAGGGGTGCTCTTTCAGCTCTGCTGTATCAGTCCAGGTGTGCTCTGCTGTATTAGTCCAGGGGTGCTCGGTCAGCTCTGCTGTATCAGTCCAGGGGTGCTCTTTCAGCTCTGCTGTATCAGTCCAGATGTGCTCTGTGAGCTCTGCTGTATCAGTCCAGGGGTGCTCTTTCAGCTCTGCTGTATCAGACCAGGGGTGCTCTTTCAGCTCTGCTGTATCAGTCCAGATGTGCTCTGTGAGCTCTGCTGTATCAGTCCAGGGGTGCTCTGTGAGCTCTGCTGTATCAGTCCAGGGGTGCTCTTTCAGCTCTGCTGTATCAGTCCAGGTGTGCTCTGTGAGCTCTGCTGTATCAGTCCAGGGGTACTCGGTCAGCTCTGCTGTATCAGTCCAGGGGTGCTCTTTCAGCTCTGCTGTATCAGTCCAGATGTGCTCTGTGAGCTCTGCTGTATCAGTCCAGGGGTGCTCTTTCAACTCTGCTGTATCAGACCAGGGGTGCTCTTTCAGCTCTGCTGTATCAGTCCAGATGTGCTCTGTGAGCTCTGCTGTATCAGTCCAGGGGTGCTCTGTGAGCTCTGCTGTATCAGTCCAGGGGTGCTCTTTCAGCTCTGCTGTATCAGTCCAGGTGTGCTCTGTCAGCTCTGCTGTATCAGTCCAGGGGTGCTCTGTGAGCTCTGCTGTACCAGTGCAGGGTTGCTCTTTCAGCTCTTCTGTATCAGTCCAGGGGTGCTCTTTCAGCTCTGCTGTATCAGTCCAGATGTGCTCTGTGAGCTCTGCTGTATCAGTCCAGGGGTGCTCTGTGAGCTCTGTTGTATCAGTCCAGGGGTGCTCTGTGAGCTCTGCTGTATCAGTCCAGGGGTGCTCTTTCAGCTTTGCTGTATCAGTCCAGGGGTGCTCTCTCAGATCTGCTGTATCAGTCCAGGTGTGCTCTGTCAGCTCTGCTGTATCAGTCCAGGAGTGCTCTGTGAGCTCTGCTGTACCAGTGCAGGGGTGCTATTTCAGCTCTTCTGTATCAGTCCAGGTGTGCTCTGTGAGCTGTGATGTATCAGTCCAAGGGTGCTTTGTGATCTCTGCTGTATCAGTCTAGGGGTGCTCTGTCAACTATGCTGTATCAGTCCAGATGTGCTCTGTGAGCTCTGCTGTCTCAGTCCAGGGGTGCTCTTTCAGCTCTGCTGTATCAGTCCTGGGGTGCTCTGTGAGCTCTGCTGTACCAGTGCAGGGGTGCTCTTTCAGCTCTTCTGTATCAGTCCAGGGGTGCTCTTTCAGCTCTGCTGTATCAGTCCAGATGTGCTCTGTGAGCTCTGCTGTATCAGTCCAGGGGTGCTCTGTGAGCTCTGCTATATCAGTCCAGGGGCAGGGCCGGATTAACAATGGGGCGGATGGAGCTGCAGCTCCAGGCCCCCTCTTCAAAATAGGCCCACAGGATCCCCTGCAGATGGAAACAGGAAAAAAAAATTTTCCTGATCAGTAGCCGTCTGATGTCCCGCCCCCTTGAGATAAGGCACAAGCGTCGGTCAGCGTGCAAGACAGCAGCAGCCAGCAGCGGACTTGCCTGCCTGGAAGTCGGGTGACTTTCTCTGCCGAGGCCGGCTCCTGCTGCTTGCTGAATGTTAGGATTTTCTCTCTCAAATGGGCGTGGTCACGGACCCGTGATTAGGCCACGCCCCCGACTGTGCCTGGTCTGTCTTTATGCACCCCTGCTTTCTTCTTCTGTGTCCCGCTTGCTCAGTAACGGGGTGGGTGGGGGGCGAGCAGTGTGTGTGCATACATATGGTGCCTGGAGGGGGTAGGCTGGCTTTGTGTGTATCGGGAGGGGGGGGTGCTGGGGGGAACAGGCTGTGTGTGTGTGTGTGTGTGTGGGGGGGGGGGGGGCAAGCTGTGTATGTGTGGGGGAAGGGGGGGCAAGCTGTGTATGTGTGTGTGTAGGGACTGGGGAGGGGGTCAGGCTGTGTATGTGTAGGGACTGGGGGGGGGGGTGAACAGAGTGTGTGTAGGGACTGGGGGGAACAGACTGTGTGTGTGTGTGTGTGTGTGTGTGTGTGTGTGTGTGTGTGTGTGTGTGTAGGGACTGGGGGAACAGGCTGTGTGTGTGTGTGTGTGTGTGTGTGTGTGTGTGTGTGTGTGTGTAGGGACTGTGGGAACAGGGTGTGTGTGTGTGTGTGTGTGTGTGTGTGTGTGTGTGTGTGTGTGTGTGTGTGTAGGGTCTGGGGGGGAGGAACAGGCAGTGTATGTGTGTGTGTAGGGGCTGGGGGGGACTGTGTGTGTATAGGGACTGGGGGAACAGGCTGTGTGTGTGTGTGTGTGTGTGTGTGTGTAGGGACTGGGGGGGAGGAACAGACAGTGTATGTGTGTGTGTAGGGACTGGGGGGGACTGTGTGTGTATAGGGACTGGGTTGAACAGGCTGTGTATGTGTGTGTAGGGACGACAGGCTGTGTATGTGTGTGTGTAGGGATGGGGGGGGAACAGGCTGTGTATGTGTGTGTGTGTAGGGACTGGGGGGGGGGCAGGCTGTGTGTGTGTGTGTGTGTGTGTGTGTGTGTGTAGGGACTGGGGGGGAACAGGCTGTGTGTGTGTGTGTGTGTGTGTGTGTGTGTGTGTGTGTGTGTGTGTGTAGGGACTGGGGGGGAGGCAGGCTGTGTGTGTGTGTGTGTGTGTGTGTGTGTGTGTGTGTGTGTGTGTGTATAGGGACTGGGGGGGACGACAGGCTGTGTGTGTGTGTGTGTAGGGCATAGGTGCCGATTCCGTGGATGCTCGGGCCCGGTAGCACCCACGGAAAATGATGAGCATCCAGTGCCGGCGCTCAGGGCTGCAGGCCCAGGGCACCGTACCGCACGGACAGCACAGCGGCAGCAGCACACTACAGCCCTGGGAGCTGCCTGTATTCCCGGATGTGGCTCCCAATCCCCACTGCCCTGGAGCAAAGGTGACGGAGAATAGGCACGGACCAGTTAACATCCTAGGTGCGGATTGGCCAAGGCTCCTCACTGGGAAGATTTTGTCATTTGGCCCCGTCCCCCTGTTTGATCACTCTCGTTAGATGGACATTTACTACCTGCCGTCGGCTCTGCACCTCCTGCTATGGGATGGGAAACTGGAGGAAAATCCTGTAAATCTTCTGGGGGTATGTCTCAGCCGTTTACTAGGTACTGTGTAAGCAGTTGTGGGGTGCCATGTTGACTATGTTTATACAAATATGGGGTTTTGTTATTAATGTGTACAGTCTTTTGTTGCAAGGCATATGTGAGACCCATAGTTGTTCTTGTTTAATTTTTCATTTCAATTTACCCTCCCTCTAAGCGTCCCTCCCTCTTAGCGTCCCTGCCCTCACCCTCCCTCCAACTCCCCCTCAGCGTCCCTGCCCTCACCCTTCCTATAACTCTCCCTCAGCGTCCCTGCCCTCACCTTCCCTGTAAGTCCCCCTTCAGAGCCCCTGCCCTCAGCCTCCCTCTAACTCCCCCTCAGCGTCCCTGCCCTCACCCTCCCTCCAACTCCCCCTCAGCGTCCCTGCACTCACCCTCCCTCCAACTCATCCTCAGCGTCCCTGCCCTCACCCTCCTTGTAACTCTCTCTCAGCGTTCCTGCCTTCACCCTCCCTGTAAGTCCCCATTCAGAGCCCCTGCCCTCAGCCTCCCTCTAACTCCCCCTCATCGTCACTGCCCTCACACTCAGCCGAAGAGGGGGGGGGGGGGGGGGGGCGGTTGATTTTGCCGGGTGTTGGATGCCACGTTTCAAGGTGCTGGCCCCGCTGTTTGTCATAGTGTGATAGGCGCAGCGGCAGCCGACAGAAACAGAGCAAGGAGAGCGCCTCTCCCATCCGGCGCCTCCCTGCTTTTGCAGACCCTGCTGAGCGGCTTGCACCAGGCCTGACAGCGTGTATATATAGATAGATATAGAGTGAGAGAGAGAGAAGAAAGAATGGAAGTGTAATACCACCAGGAAAATGTATAACCTGCATCACATGCTGTAGTAAAGGCTAGGGCATGGGTCTTCAACCTCCGGGTGCTGTGAAACTACACATCCCAGCATGCCCTGCCACAGTTTTGCTATTAAGGCATGCTAAAACTGAGGCAGGGTATGCTGGGATGTATAGTTCCACAGCAGCTGGAGGGCCGCAGGTTGAAGACCCATGGGCTAGGGTGTGGATCATAGGGTCGACCACACTTAGGTTGACCACTATTAGTAGACAGCGACTAGGTCGACACCCGAAATAGGTAGACGCGGTCATTAGGTCGACATGGAAAAAGGTCGACATGAGTTTTAATTAAAAAATTGCTATCGTTTTCTTCGTAAAGTGACCGGGAACCCCAGTTAGTGCACCGTGTCCCCTCGCATGGCTGTCAAGGTGCCTCGCTCCGCTACCGCACGGGTTACTATTCCCAGTCGTAGTCCACGTGGATCGTAACATATGAAAAAGTTTAAAAAAAAAAAACCCTCATGTCGACCTTCATCCATGTCGACCTAGTGACCATGTCGACCGAATGCGCGTCGACCTAATTACTGTCAACCTAAGTGTGGCTGACGTACAGACCGGATACCGAAGGCTATGAATTATATATTCACCTAAAGTGTCAATGCTTTGATGCCGTTCTGGAACAATTTCAAGACCACCAACAATCACACAAGCCGCTCACAAAGCAGAAAGTACCGGCATTTACTTGTCGGCTTGAGATCGGCTGCACTAATTATCGGCACTCTTGAAAATGGTCCGGAAGGGGACTGAAACATTGATGCCGACATTGTGAACATGTCAATATTCTGCAGAAGCTGACATAGTCCATGCTGACATTTCAAAAATGTTGACATCATAACTTCTGACATTGGAATTGTTGACATGCTGACTGCATCCCATAAATACAATACCACACTTTAGTGCACAAATCATTATACACAACACAGCTGCAGTGATGCGTCGCAACCAAAATGTTGCCTTTAAAATTAAAACGTGCCATACTCTGTAATCAGCAAATGTGATTCCGCGCCTCTGCTTACCTGCTACAGCACGCAGACACTAGGGGCATTTACTAAAGGTTCTAACAATGAAAAGTGGTGATGTTGCCCATAGCAACCAATCAGATTCTGACTATCATTTATCTGGGATGCATTAGAGAAACGATAGACAGAATTTGAATGGTTACTATGGGCAACATCACCAATTTTCATTTTTAGAACCTTTAGTAAATGAACCATTAGGACCCAGGATGGCTTTGACTCAGGCAAAGAACAATGGTGGTCATTCCGAGTTGTTTGCTAGCTGTTTTCGGTCGCAGCGCAGCGTTTAGTCAAAAAAGCGGCACTTCTGCTCATGTGTAAGTGCCGCAATGCGCATGTGCGACGTACTTTCACAGCAGCCGATGTAGTTTCACACAAGGTCTAGCGACGCTTTTCAGTCGCACTGCTGACCACAGAGTGATTGACAGGAAGTGGGTGTTTCTGGGTGGTAACTGGGTGGTAACTGACTGTTTTCGGGGAGTGTGTGGAAAAACGCAGGCGTGTCAGATACAAACGTAGGCGTGCCTGGGGTAACGCAGGCGCGGCTGGGCATACGCAGGGCGTGTTCGTGACGTCAAAACAGGAACTAAATAGTCTGAAGTGATCGCAAGCGCTGAGTAGGTCTGGAGCTGCTCAGAAACTGCACAATCTTTTTTTGTTGCCGCTTTGCGATCCTTTCGTTCGCACTTCTGCTAAGCTAATATACACTCCCAGAGGGCAGCGGCTTAGCATTTGCACGGCTGCTAAAAACTGCTAGCGAGCGAACAACTCGGAATGAGGGCCAATGTGTGGCGGGCCCTGCATGAGTCACAAACCCGCTGTTGCTGGTCACAACCCCTGCGGCGGTACACAATAGGCCCTTCATTAATTTCAGCTCCAGGCCCATGTGGTCCTTAATCTGGCACTGTCCAGGGGTGCTCTTTCAGCTCTGCTGTATCAATCCTGGGGTGCTCTGTGAGCTCTGCTGTATCAGTCCAGGGGTGCTCTGTGAGTTCTGCTGTATCAGTTCAGGGGTGCTCTTTCAGCTCTTCTGTATCAGTCCAGGTGTGCTCTGTGAGCTGTGCTGTATCAGTCCAGGGGTGCTCTGTCAGCTCTGCTGTATCAGTCCAGGGGTGCTCTTTCAGCACTGCTGTATCAGTCCAGGGCCATAGGCGTGAGCAGCACATTTTATTAGGGGGTGCACCGTCGGAGGAACTTGTCTAGCACCACCTACTGAGAGTATCTAGCACCGCCTATTGACATTCCTTTTCATTCCATATTAACTTTACCTATATGGTGGTTTCCCACTACGTGCAACCTCTGAAGAAATATATTCTTCCAGGGCAGACAGCGTCTTCAGTTGGTAATCACTATTCATCTAGGATATCACATGGTCCGGAACATGCCTGTTTGTGTAGGAACATAACCAATGTCATCATCATACAACAGATGTTCAACCAGGCTCTTGTTACCTCCTTACCCTGTGTCTCTCAGCCACACCATCATCTCTCGCCTGCATCTCTCAGCCATACCATCATCTTTCCCCTGTATCTCTCAGCCACACCATCATCTTTCTCTCCTCGTCTCTCAGCCATACAATCTTCTTCTCCCCTGCATCTTTCAGCCATACCATAATTTCCCACCAGCGTCGTTTCTCAGCGACACCATCATCTCTTACCTGCGTTGTTTCTCAGTCACGCCATCATCTCCCGTCTGCATCTCTCACCATCCCCCTTCAATTCACACATAACACCACATAGTAGTGGCCCATACTTACATTAAACTGCACAGTAGTATCTATTGTTCACATTAAACCACACAGTAGCATCCCTTATACTCATTATCGCTGATCACATCCCTTCTTACTAGCCGCACTTGCAATAGGTATGGATAATCAACTGTTATAAAACACATTTGGGAAGGTATAGGGTGCAGAGCTGGGCAGTTAGAGGGTGCAGGGAGGAAAGGCATGGGGTGCAGAGGTGGGCAGGTACAGGGTGCAGGGAGGGAAAGTGTATGGTGCAGAGGTGGGCAGGTACAGGGTGCAGGGAGGGAAAGTGTAGGGTGCAGAGGTGGGCAGGTACAGTGTGCAGGGAGGGAATGCGTAGGGTATAGAGGTGGGCAGGTACAGGGTGCAGGGAGGGAAGGTGTAGAGTGCAGATGTGGGCAGGTACAGGGTGCAGGGAGGGAAGGTGTAGAGTGCAGAGGTGGGCAGGTACAGGGTGCAGGGAGGGAAGGCGTAGAGTGCACTGGTGGGCAGGTACAGGGTGCAGGGAGGGAACATGTAGGGTGCAGAGGTGGGCAGGTACAGGGTACAGGGAGGGAAGGTGTAGGGCGCAGAGGTGGGCAGTTACAGGGTGCAGGGAGGGAAGGTGTAGGGTGCAGAGGTGGGCAGTTAAAGGGTGCAGGGAGGGAAGGCGTAGGGGGCAGAGGTGGGCAGGTGCAGGGTGCAGGGAGGGAAGGCGTAGGATGCAGAGGTGGGCAGGTACAGGGTGCAGGGAGGGAAAGTGTAGGGTTCAGAGGTGGGCAGTTACAGGATGCAGGGAGGGAAGGTGTAGGGTGCAGAGGTGGGCAATTATAGGGTGCAGGGAAGGAAGGCATATGGTGCAGAGGTGGGCAATTACAGGGTGCAAGAAGGGAAGGTGTAGGGTGCTGGTTGATAGTGCATATTGTTGGTGGGTAGATGCAGGGTGCAGGGATGTAAGATGCAGGGGTGTCTTTGCATGGAAGGCAGTTTCAAGGTGCAGGGGTCAGTTTCAGGGTGCAGGGGGACTGGTGCACAATAGTAGATTGAGGATTAAATGGTTAGTAGTGGGGTAAAATAATATCTTAGAGGTGGTGTCTGCAGCAACAGGAGTATTGGCAGCAGCAAGAAACCATAAGAAATGGCCGGATGGGGGGTTCTAACGCAGGGGCCAGAAGCCAAAGTGTCCATTCACAGCAGCAGGAGATCAAAGGGAAGACCTGCACTGAACAGCAGCATAGCCTGCCCTGACAGCGGGAGGCACTCGCACCCCCCCCCCCTCCCTTCATGGCTGCAGTTACACTCTGCCGCCTCTCAGTTCTCCTTCCACCACGCTGCTGTTAAGCAGGCAGGGGGGAGAGCCAATCTACAGAGGCCCGTCCGCACCAGACGCGGAGCCCGTCGCCTGTTAGACGGGATCAGAACAGGCAATGAACCGCCTGACGCTGCACCTTCTCCTCCCCCGTGAGTGCCGGCGATCACTACAGCAGGCGTGTGTTAGGGGGGTGCCAGGCATTAGGGGGTGCCTGTGTGCACGCCTATGTCCAGGGCTGCTCTGTGAGCTCTGCTGTAATAGTCCAGGGGTGATTTCAGCTCTGCTGTATCAGTCCAGGGGTGCTCTGTGAGCTCTGCTGTATCAGTCCAGCGGTACTCTGTAAGCTCTGCTATATCAGTCCAGAGGGTGCTCTGTCCACCCATCCAGGGGCTTGGCCCCAGTGTAAAATTAAAATAATAAATGCTAAAAACAAAAAGCTGTACTATAGAATTTTTTTAAAGTAGTTTTAAGCACTATGACACTGCCGGTCAGACTGCAGCATATTATTATTTTGTACTTAAACATGTATTGTGCAACACTGTTGGTGAAGGTCAACCACAGTGCTCAACCACCATTTCTGACTCATACACGTATTGTGCAATGCTGTCTGGTGAAGGTAGTATTACAGTATGTAACCCCTTCTGACTAGCTACTCCCTTGGGTTACCAATTAGTACTGCTACAGAGTGCCTCCACCCAATCGGTTTTGGTGTGGGCTAGATTGGGAAAGCCCGTAGTATGAAATGTGAATAATGGGGAGTATACCTTAAGAGTATGATAGTATATTTTCACTCTCACCTTATATAGATTCTTCTGTCTTGTCTTCCAGACACGTACCAGTGCTTTTTTTCCGGAATCTCGTTTGACAGGTAAGTTCAGTAAGTAGGACGACCACACAACCAATTTCGTTTAGTACATATATTTTGTTAGTTCGCTTTTATAAATACATCACTATAAACCTTTCATTTCAAACATACTCTAGTTGTATACAATAGTATCTGCATGCAATACAAAAAAAACACAGGGTAAACCGGTTATGAAGGAAAAAAAACAAAACCCTTTAACCAAATTATAACCTTTAGCAGTTAGGCGTGCGCAATAATACCACTGTTTATTATTACTTTCCCTACCATCGGATGTTTCGTTGGTGCACACGTTGGGGCCCGGAAGAATATATTAACTAGTAGCAGAGTCCTTTGATATAATGATGATACTTATAGATCCAAAGGGTATTATATAGCGTCTATAAAGTGGTGCACTTAGCCACTTTCTACCATTTTATCCTTCAGGAATCAGTCCCTCTCAGGGTTATCAATATCCCTTGTCACTTTTATGAGTTAGGCAGTTACCGATATTGCTTCGCCTGTACTTTCTATCCGCTGGGTTATGAATAGTGGGGGGGTTTCAACTATATGATACACTCTAAATAGTGCGTTGCATAGCTATAGATTTGCAGTAGTTCACTTTGACATTCATCTCTAGGGGAAAAGCTAATCCGAATGCAATATATAGTTGCCAGTTTCGATGATCCCTATACTGGTATATAGAGTATTAAGAGAATATATGAGTCTTTCGTTCCTCTCCTACTTCCTTCAATATTGCTCCTCTGAAGGGATACTCTATATCAGAATATGATTGATATTATCCATACAGTGCTCACTCAGATATTGATCTGGGATCTACTACCGACTCTGGTGTATGGACAGGGGTATTGTGTGAATCTGATATTCCTCTGATACCAATTATAAAATTATCTTCAGTGACACAGGTTCCCTGGATGACAGTGCATTATCATCCCACCACTATAAGTCTCTCTCCCTTCGTGAAGCTGCTATGTTGGCTTTCACTGACCCAGATAATGGGTGGTTAGTTCTATTTTGTACTCCCCCTACTGGGAGGCATCATATCAGTTACTCACACCTCCTTGCCTGGCTTATATTGATAGCAGACCTCCTTCCTTCAGCTCCTCCCCTGGGGCGGATTTGCCGGATAATGCTTGGAGGGTTAGTCCTTATCTCAGTGGCCACTTCTCTGAGGCTGAGTTCCCCCGATGCCTGTGTCACTGCAGCGGCATCATCAGCGGCTGAGGACACCGCTCCCTGGCTACGGATCCCGCCGCTCACAGAGGTATCTCTCCGGTCCGGTCTCTGCGCCACACACCTCTCTCCGTTCTCCTTCACGATCTCCTCTGTCCTCTCCTGCGCCACAATCTTGCCCCCCGCTGTGTGGCTCGTGCATCCTCGTTCTCCTCATAACCGTTCCCCTGCACAACTCCAGTGGCGCGAGGGCTTCCAGAACAGTCTCTGAAGTACCCTCGTGCCCATCAAGTCACCACAGTACATATTATTATACATTATTATAATACAGGGTATAATCATTACTATATCAGCTACTTATGAACAGTAACTTATCCTCCCTTGCATTTACTGAAACAGCGTTACATTCTCCCCCTGGTGATTGGCACTTATGAAAGGAGTGAACATCACCATACACTTAAGAACAATACTGGTCCATCTATTAATTACACACACTATAACCAAAATACGGCCATGACCTTATCAAATTAGGGTGTATTACCAAGGGAACTTCCGTGGGGGTGCCCAATTGTTCATAAGTTAAAATTCTTGGGGGTTTCCGAATTCTTTGCGGTCGAGGTGACAGGGGTAGTCCATCCGACACTACCTCCAATCCACCTGGGAAGATATCTAACATCTCAGAGTCTTCGCTTATTCCCCAATTTTCCTCTGTAACTTCCTCTG
Source organism: Pseudophryne corroboree (assembly GCF_028390025.1). Classification (NCBI taxonomy): domain Eukaryota; kingdom Metazoa; phylum Chordata; class Amphibia; order Anura; family Myobatrachidae; genus Pseudophryne; species Pseudophryne corroboree. Next base: position 619,537,808 of record NC_086445.1, read on the forward strand.
TGAGATTGGAATCGATCGCTTCGGGGCATGGATGACTTGGCTCGGGGGCAATTTCCTCCTGTACACAGTCTGGGTCTTGATAAAAACATCCTGATGCATATTCATCCATATGGTTACTATTCTCAGGGTGCATTTTCCTTCCATCACCCTTAACAATGTTCCTCCCTGGGGAACCACCCCGCTCACTCAGAGGACTGTCACTGTCGCTTCCAAGGTCCTCCCCCCACCGTATATCTTGGCCAATGGGTAGCAAATGCTGACGATGATATGTTACAACTGATCCCTGCCCGTCTGCCCGGGCCTATTGATAGGCCGGAATGTTAGGCAATTTCCTCACTACCACATAGGTCTCAGGTCTCCATCTATTACTCAATTTCTTTTTTCTGGGCACTCCTAAGGCTTGTATCAGTACTCGGTCACCAGGCTGCAAACACTGTTCCATTAAGCCATGGTCGAAATGTTTCTTATTCTTTTCTCCCATGTGCTGCGAGGCGGCCTGAGCTATCTGATAAGCATCGGTTAGCTGTTTTCTTAGTTGTTTAATATATTGTGAGTGTGAGGACCCTACAGAATAATTAACCTGGGTCCCTAAGCAGACATCTATAGGTAGTCTAGCTTCCCAGCCAAACATAAGGTAATATGGTGTAAATCCTGTAGTCTCATTCCTGGTGCAATTATAGGCGTGCACTAAAGTAGATACATGTCTTTTCCATTGGTATTTCCTCTTGGGTTCTAATGTTCCCAGCATATTTAATAGAGTCCTGTTAAATCGCTCTGGTTGAGGATCACCTTGCGGATGGTAAGGGGTGGTCCGAGATTTTTTTATTCCGCAACAGTTACACAACTCTCTAATTAATCGGCTTTCAAACTCTCGTCCTTGATCGGAATGAATCCTTGCTGGTAGACCATAATGGACGAAAAACTTTTCCCATAATGTGTGGGCAACTGTCCCTGCTCTCTGATTAGCTGTTATATAAACTTGAGCATAACGTGTAAAGTGATCGGTTATCACCAAGAGGTGGCTATCTTGTCCGTCGGGGCCTTCCAGAGCTAAAAAATCGATACATACTAACTCCATCGGCCCTGAGCTGCTGATGTTCACCAACGAAGCAGCCCTGGGTGTAGGTAATGTTTTCCGCAGGATACAATTACCGCAAGTCCGACAAAATTGCTCTATCTCTTTGTTCATAAAGGGCCAGAAAAACCGGTCTGCCACTACTCCCTGAGTCTTATCGTATCCCAGATGACCATGCTGATCATGTAGTGCATTCAGTACCATTTGTTTATACTGAGTAGGCAAAATCAACTGCAAATTGCTTCGTCCGTCACTCTTCCGAACATTTCTATATAATACTTCCTTCACTATCCTCAGCTTGGGACGTTGTCTCCATAATATTTTGGATGCTGGGGACATTGTTGACCACACCACGGGAAGATTAGGATTCTCTATCAATCGCAATATGGCAAGTATATCAGGATCCTCTCTTTGCGATCTAACCATCTGCTCCCGGGTTATCTTATCTAAACCCTCCAATTCAATACGACTTAACCAACAGTAGGAGGGGGGAATAACGGCAGCAGAGGCTCCAGTAGACAATATTGCAGCCGGTTCATAATATCGGTTAACACATATATGTTGACATAACCCCTTAACCGCTGCGGCAGGAACTTCTACCCACTCATCGTCTTTTACAGATCCATCCTTATGATTTAAACGGGATAGAGCATCAGCATCTTGATTGTTCGCCCCTGGGCGATATTTGATAGTAAAGTCATAGGTAGTCAGTGCAGCCAGCCACCGATGACCAGTAGAGTCCAATTTCGCAGATGACTGTATATACGTCAACGGATTGTTATCAGTTTGTACTGTAAATTGTACTCCGTATAAGTAATCGTGAAATTTTTCACTCACAGCCCATTTGAGAGCCAGAAACTCCAACTTATGGACTGGATAATTTCGTTCACTTGATGACAATCCTCTACTGATATATGCAATGGGGCGTAACTGTGTCCCATGTAGCTGATACAACACCCCCCCTAGACCCTCAAAAGAAGCATCTATATGGACCTCATAAGGTAAGTTTGGTTGTACATATGCCAGAACAGGAGATTTGGTGAGACTATCTTTTAGCTGGTTAAAAGCTTCCTCACAGGAGGTGGTCCATGTGAGGAGACCAGGGAAAGGGATGTCTAGGACATGCTTTCATGTTAAAAGGATAGAGTTAATCCTATGGCCCAAGTTCTGAGTTCTTAAATTGAAGCCCTCAGTCTGCAGAAGTCACACACAGGAAGTATCCCAGAAGCATACAGCAGGGGAGTGTTTCTTTTAGAAAAGCCCTCCTCCTTCCCCTCTGGAAAGACTGACAGCATGATCCACCAATCAGAAAGGAGGAGAGAGAAGGAACCAGCAAGGGGGAATTGTGGGGAGAGGAAGTGGCTGGGAGAAGGAGACTGTGTGCGTGTGGAGGTGATGGTGCACAGGTAGACTCACTGGAGGTTGGGGTGTTGTCCCCTCTCAGTGTCATCAGTGACCAGCCACTCTGTGTGCCCTGCTACAGCTGTCATTACTGCCCAGGCCTGGAGGAGATATACAGCAGCTGGTAAGGACTTTGCTGAACTCTGAGTGGACATTATTAGTGTAACCCTGCTTGCTGTTCACTGGATTTCTGGGTCTCCCTGAATAAAGATCACCTTGATTTTCATTATAACCGGCTCCACAGTGTGATCCCTGAACCCCAGGATACCCAGGTCACCCGGTATCCTCACATTTGGCGGCAGCGGTGGGATATCACACAGTTCCTGTAGTGTTTCCAGGCAGAGAGTTTCCAGGGAGCTAATACCACAGAATATCAGCATGGAGAGTCAGCCAGCAGTTGTGGCCAGCAGTCAAGGGGAGAATGCAATGAGAGAGCAGGAGAAGTTTTACCGTACAGCTCGGAAACCTCACCTACAAGGATTTTGCAGGATGAAGGGAATTACTTATGATGGGACTGAGACAAGGGAAACTCTGGTACTTCGGTTGTTGGAGTGGGATCGGGGGCACCCAGAGGATCCTGACCACCTGAGTGATGATGAAGAGGGACCAACAGGCATTGGTAGTAATTCATCCAATAAGTTACCAGAGTTGACCGATGCCACTCCTGCCATACTGCAGAGCTTGCTGGGGGCGCTAGGCGAAGGTGCGACCCCACAGGAGAGAGCTGGAGTGATCCAAGCTATACTAGGAGTACAAATTCCTGCTGGCAGTGGAATTCCGGAGTCCCCCCGAAGTTTTGAACAAGAGAAGCGACGCTTGGGATTTAAGGATGTTCCCACATTTCGGGAAAATGAAACAGACATTGACACTCACCTCCAGATCTTTGAAAATCTCATGGGGGTGCATGGAATAGAGCCAGCTGACTGGCCAAAGTACTTGGGGCCAAGTCTCACTGGCAGGGCTCTGGAAGCCTACCGGGCCCTAACCCCCCAGGAATGTGGAGTCTATGCCTTTATAAAGAAAGCATTGCTTGCTAAGTTCCAGATAACTGCAGAATCTTATCGTCTTAAATTCAGGACACTGAATAAAGGTGGAACTGATTCCTACCAAGAGTTTGCTAGTCAGCTACGGCAAGCCTGTGGGAAATGGCTTGAAGGAAGACAGGCCTCCACTGTGGAGCAGATTGTCAACTTAATTGTGGTAGAACAGCTAATGATTAAGATGGCACCAGAGGTACGGGAGTGGGTCGCTGACAGGAAGCCCAGTACACCTGAACAAGCTGCGGAATGGGCTGATGAATATATAGCCAATCGTCCGCAATGGAGAATCTTCAGTGCAGCAGGCGGTACAAGAAACCCACGAGTGGAGAAGCTCTCTGACAAAGAACCGAAAGTCAAAGATAGTAATAAAGGAGGCCCTATCAAAAACATCACTTATCAGCCACCCAGATTCAGAGTGGCTAACCCAGAACCTCGGAAGTGTTATCGCTGCAATCAACCAGGACACGTGATTAGGGACTGTCCACGCACAAGAGGGCCATTCCCTGGGGCTAGACCGGCTCCAGTCTCTGTGGTATGTTACCCCACGGAGGAGTATGGTGAAGAGGTCGTCCAGTCAGATATGGATGGGATGATGGGTGGGGTGTATATTGTGGACTTGGTTCTGGGGGAGGAGAAGGCGACTCCCTGGAATATGCGAGGGCACCTACAGACTGTGATAGTGGAGAACCAGCAGGTACAGGGCCTACGAGACTCTGGGGCCTCACTTACGTTGATTGAGCCAGACCTGATTCCTGCCTCCCAGGTGATACCTGGACAGTATGTGCGAATTGCCACTGCCGGGGGACAACAGGCCGATATTCCTGTTGCCAAGATACATCTGGACTGGGGAGCTGACCAAGGAATCGTGGAAGTCGGAGTACTCAAGGGGCTACCAGCCAAGGTGATCCTCGGGAATGATCTGGGACAAGGACTAGTGACACGCTTCGTCCAGGTGGTAACCAGAAGCCAAACACGAAGAGAGGTGACCCAGGCTACAGATATGGTCCAGAATCAGCCTACCCAGACAATGGTGAGTGACTCTAGTTCATTGTCCAGTACTTTAGAGGTAGACTTGGGGGAGGTGGACCGGAGTGAGTTCCGACAGGCCCAACGGACTGACCCCTCCCTGAGCAAATTGAGGAGTGCAGCCGAACTGGGGTTGGAAACAGCTGATAGAAGTAAGATAGTGTGGGAAGAGGAATTACTATACCGAGTGGTCATCCCTCGGCCCGGACAGGAAGCAGTCATGCCTACTAAACAGTTGGTGGTACCTACACAATACAGAGCACAATTACTAGCTCTTGCCCACAACATCCCTGCAGCTGGCCATTTTGGCACCCGGAAAACATTGGCCCGACTGTTGCGGAATTTCTTCTGGCCACGGATTTCTAGAGACGTTAAGCAGTATCGGGACACCTGTGATACCTGTCAGAGACTGGGAAAGCCCCAACAGAAAGCTTTTCTGCACCCATTACCTATTATAGGGGAGCCATTTGCCCGTGTTGCCATAGACCTAGTTGGACCATTAGCTATTCCCAGTCACACGGGCAAGAAGTACATCTTGACACTGGTGGACTTTACGACACGTTACCCTGAAGCCGTGGCCCTGTCATCCATTGACACGGAACATGTTGCGCAAGCACTGACGGACATATTCAGTCGGGTCGGATATCCACAGGAAGTCGTCACAGACCAAGGGCCTCAATTCCAAGGTGAACTAATGCAAACCCTGTGGGAAAAGTGGGGGGTTCGGCCTCTTCGGACCACCCCTTATCATCCGCAGACCAATGGACTATGTGAAAGATTCAATGGAACGCTGAAAAGACTCCTACAAGCTTACGTACAGTCCGAGGGGAGGGACTGGGAGAGAGCCCTGCAACAGCTTCTATTTGCTTATCGGGAAGTTCCACAAGCATCTACCGGATATTCCCCGTTTGAACTTCTGTACGGCCGGAAAGTGCGGGGGCCCCTAGACCTGGTCAAAGAGAGTTGGGAGGGAACTTTCCAAGAACACCAGCAACCCATTTTACAATATGTAGAGAACATGCGGAATCGGATGAGAAGATTGCTACAGTTAACCCAAGAGCATCTCCGGGAATCACAAGAGAAACAAAGGGAATGGTACGATGCCCACGCTCAAGACCGTGAGTTGAATCCAGGGCAAAAGGTCATGGTGCTTATCCCAGTGCGTAGAAACAAACTGCAAGCCACCTGGGATGGACCGTATACAGTGGTAAGGCGTACCGGACCGGTCAATTATGTGATCGCCCTGGATAAGGGAGGGAAGCGCCTACGCACCTTCCATATAAATAGAATTAAAGCTTATAGAGATCGTCAAGTAGCGGCCATGATGGTATGTTGCCCTCCGATGGAGACACCAGAAACTGATCCATTGCCTGACCTTTTGGGAGCTGCTAAAGAGAATAAGGGAGTGGAATCAGTCCAGGTGGGACTACAATTGAATACGGCACAGCAGCAAGAGATGCAGAGGATCTTAGAGGCTGAACAAGCCCAGTTTTCATGTCAACCTGGTCGAACTCACCTGACCACTCACCATGTGGACACTGGGAACAGTAAGCCCATCCGACAAGTCGCTTACCGAATGACCCCAGATGTTATGAGACAGGTGAAGACTGAGATCAAAGAGATGCTAGCTTTGGGGGTCATTGTGCCATCTAAAAGCCCATGGGCCGCTGGGGTCGTGTTGGTTCCCAAGAAAGATGGGACTACACGGTTTTGCGTGGACTATCGCAAATTGAATGAAGTAACCATAACTGATGCTTACCCTATGCCCCGTATTGACGAGCTACTGGACCGGATTGGAGGGGCCAAGTTCGTCTCAACGCTGGACTTAAGCAAGGGTTACTGGCAAATCCCACTTACCAAAGAAGCCCAGGAGCGTTCTGCCTTCATCACACCCATAGGACTCTTTGAGTGTACTACCATGCCTTTCGGGATGAAGAACACCCCTGCCACATTCCAGCGAATGGTGAATGACCTACTGGAGGGATGTCAAGTCTTTGCACAAGCCTACCTCGATGATATCGCCATATTCAGCCATACCTGGGCAGACCATTTAACTCATGTGGCAGAAGTGCTCAAAAGGATCAGACAGGCCGGGCTCACCATACGCCCAGATAAATGTCAGATGGGGATGGCTGAGGTTCAGTACCTAGGACATCGGGTTGGAGGAGGATCTATTAGACCAGAACCGGCAAAGGTGGAGGCTATTGTCAACTGGCCCCGACCTGTCAACCAGAAGCAAGTGCGGGCCTTCCTTGGGGTTGCTGGCTATTACAGAAAATTTATACCACATTACAGCACCGTGGCCAAGGCCCTAACGGACTTGACCAAAAAGAGATATGCTCGGAAGATCGAATGGACTGTTGAGTGTGAGCAAGCCTTCACCATCTTAAAAGACACGCTGACTCGAGCCCCAGTGTTGGCTGCCCCTGACTACCATAAAAAGTTTATTGTGCAGACAGACGCTTCGGGGTGTGGACTTGGGGCAGTGTTGTGCCAGGTGGGAGAAGATGGTAGGGAACACCCAATTGTGTATCTATCTCGTAAGCTAGCTGACCGAGAGATAGCCTATGCCACTATTGAGAAGGAGTGTCTAGCCATAGTCTGGGCCTTAAAGAAACTACAACCTTATCTCTATGGTAAAGAATTCACTGTTATTACTGACCATAACCCGTTAAATTGGCTAAACAGAACCTCAGGGGAAAATGGGAGGTTGTTGAGGTGGAGTTTGGCGTTACAAGGTTTCAACTTTTCTATTTCTCACAAAAAGGGACGAGACCATCACAATGCTGACGGGTTATCCAGACGTGAGGAAACAAATGCCAGACTTCGCAGACCTTCGGGCCGAGACAACAGTCAGGACTCCAACATTGGCATCATGCCTGTCTCCTCGATTTAAGAAGGGGGAGGTATGTGAGGAGACCAGGGAAAGGGATGTCTAGGACATGCTTTCATGTTAAAAAGGATAGAGTTAATCCTATGGCCCAAGTTCTGAGTTCTTAAATTGAAGCCCTCAGTCTGCAGAAGTCACACACAGGAAGTATCCCAGAAGCATACAGCAGGGGAGTGTTTCTTTTAGAAAAGCCCTCCTCCTTCCCCTCTGGAAAGACTGACAGCATGATCCACCAATCAGAAAGGAGGAGAGAGAAGGAACCAGCAAGGGGGAATTGTGGGGAGAGGAAGTGGCTGGGAGAAGGAGACTGTGTGTGTGTGGAGGTGATGGTGCACAGCTAGACTCACTGGAGGTTGGGGTGTTGTCCCCTCTCAGTGTCATCAGTGACCAGCCACTCTGTGTGCCCTGCTACAGCTGTCATTACTGCCCAGGCCTGGAGGAGATATACAGCAGCTGGTAAGGACTTTGCTGAACTCTGAGTGGACATTATTAGTGTAACCCTGCTTGCTGTTCACTGGATTTCTGGGTCTCCCTGAATAAAGATCACCTTGGTTTTCATTATAACCGGCTCCACAGTGTGATCCCTGAACCCCAGGATACCCAGGTCACCCGGTATCCTCACAGTCCATCTGTCACCAAAAGGCTCTCGTGGCTTATAATAAAGATGGTCCCGCTCCGATCTATTATTAGTTGATCGTCTTTTGACAGGGGGATACCCTCGAGTCAATTCAGTTAAAGGTTTGGCAACTATAACATATTGTGGCACGAATTTCCTATAGTAGCCACAGAATCCGAGAAAGGATCGTAGATCCTTGAGATTTTCCGGTCGGGGCCAGTTCTTCACAGTCATCACTTTTTCCGGATCAGTAGCTATGCCTTGCCTGCTCACTATGTGCCCTAGATATTTGACAGATGACCTACACAGCTTACATTTTTCTATAGACAATTTTAGCCCGCGAACCTGGAGTCGATCAAGGACTTTAAGCAACCTTTCATTGTGCTCTTCGAGGTCTTTTCCGAACACAATGATGTCATCGAGGTACACTAATACCTCCCGGTAGCACATGTCCCCAACAGTTTTTTCCATGGTTCTTTGAAACGTAGCGGGGGCTCCTTTTATGCCTTGGGGCATCTTTAAGAACTCGAAGAATCCTATCGGACAAATGAATGCAGTTTTTGCTCTGTCATTCCGGCTCATAGGGATCTGGTAATATCCACATCGTAAATCAAGCACAGAGAACCATTTACTCCCGTGTAAGCAATCTAGGGCCTCATCCACTTTTGGAACAGTATATTGATCCGGCACAGTTCGACCATTTAATGTGCGATAATCTATGCAGAGCCGGATCTCTCCACTCTTCTTGCGAGCGACCACTATAGGGGAGGCATACGGACTTTCCGAATCGGCTATTACCTGGTTCTCCAATAAATTACGTAGGTGATCCCTCACATCGTCAAAATCGGCCGGAGCTAACCTCCTCGACCTCTCTCTGAATGGGGTGTTATCCGTCAGTGTAATGCGGTGTTCCACTCCAGTAGCGGTACCCTGATCCCAGTCGCTGGTAGAGAAAACTGATTCCCTTAACTTTATCTGTTCCATCAAGCGTTGTTTACTAACTGGATCAATATCACTTCCCTCAAAGCATACTTCTAGATCTACCTTCCCAGATGTACCATCCGAACTGAGCTTAGTCTCGTCCTTGACTATAATACAACTTTCCACTCGATGACATCGGCAGTTGTCTTCGTGATGTTGACCTCCTCCCTCAACGTGAAGGTCTCTCTCTTGCTTCCCACACCATCGACTGAGATTGCGAAACAGATTAGTATTGGTTCCCACTATTGCTGGTAACTGCCCATTATCCCCCGGGGAATCGGGACAGACTAGGGCGATCAACGGTACTGTTTCATTTGGGGTGATCAGTCCTGGTTCGAATGAAATTTGCGTAATAATATACCCTAAATAGGGGTACTTTTGGTCGCTTAATCCCCATACTGTGAGGCCACTGAGAGGGTGAATGGGGACATCAGCCAAGTGTTCCCGGTACCATGATTCGAAGATGATAGACACTTGAGACCCACTGTCCATTAATATCGTACAATCTTGGCCATTAATCATAGCTTTCACGAGTGGGGCAGGACCCATAATACTATCTGGGATATTGTCAGCCCACTGTGCACTCCCCATTGCTCTAACATTTATAATTGGGGAGCCTGTGAGGGGGTCACAGCACTCCCACTGAAGTTTTCCAGTTGGGTGTCTGATTTAAGCGGGGAGTGAATCACGTTTCCTCTCCGACCTGCTCCCATAACGGGGCATTCGAAGGACCTATGCCCGGGTTGTCCACAACTGTAACATATGATGGGGGGTCGACTCCTACTTCCAGGGGTCATTCCCCTTCCTCTAACGACCGGCCAACCTTGATTGAGCTGTGATGTTGATTGTAGAGCAATCAGCTGATCAATTTTTTTATTTTGTTCTTCAAGCAGTTTCAACAGCCTCTCATCCATAGTAGGCATGGAGGGAGAAGGTAATACCACTTTCACTCTTTTAATGCTCTTGTCTCTAGTATCTATCTGGATTTCTTCTAACTTAACCTCTTTGACCAATTCAGTTAGAGTAGGCGGAGGTCCAATGGCCCTGGTACAACGTAATCTCTGTGCCACTGGATGGGTGGTCAAAGCCCCTTTTAGCACCTGTCTCATACGGCGCTCGTCTACTTCCCCCTTGTCAATGCCTCCTTTGTCTACAATCTGGTAAATCAGCCTATCCACCCTATAAATATAGTGAGTCAACGTCTCCCCCGGCTCCTGATATGTCCGATTCAGTCTTGCTAACAAATCTCCAACATCCTCAAGGGTTCCATATGAGAAATCCAGGGCTTCAATGTAATCCTTCAAAGTGGCGGTCGCTTTACTCCTCCTAGTAGCCTGGATTACCCTCATAGCAGGCCCCCGTAAGCTCTCGACGATTCGCTGTTTTTTTATGTGCTCAGGGCAATGCCATTCCTCCGAATGCTGAATGGCAGCCTCGCGCCAGGTGTCATAATTTTCCTCTCCGGCGGGTACAGGGGTAATTCCCGAGAATATTCGTAGTCTACGGTATCCTCCCTCGTAATGCCAACGCTCCATTTGGCTAACCATCTTATCTACTACCGCTTCTACTCCTGTTCCTGATGCATCCTCTTTAGTTACTGACAAATCTTGAGCGGTATCCATAGGGGGACCATCTCCTATCAGAAGGGGTCCAGCACCAGAATCACCTCCCGAGATGGCCTCAGCTGCTACCATCTCCTCCCCTTCTGGCCATAATAATTGCACTTTCCCCCCAACAACCCCCTCCAATACTACCATAACAGGAATTAAAGTCTTATCCAATGGAGTCCGGTTACTAATCAGAATAGCATAGGTATCACCCGAGTGTCCTTTCCACCGATCCACTAGACATGGTTGACTGATGCCATAAAGGTTTCCTACCACCCGTAACACTACTTCATCATTAATGGAGGTGAGTAGTCCTATAATAGCAAAACTGCAGAGAGGTTCCACTCCCTTCTCCCTACACCATCTATAGATATCAGTAACCGTGACCTCCTCCATGATCCAATTAGTCACCAATATCTTTTAAAGGTGTTCTCTTCTGTCGGGATCTCAGCAGTGCCTCCAAATGTAACCCCTTCTGACTAGCTACTCCCTTGGGTTACCAATTAGTACTGCTACAGAGTGCCTCCACCCAATCGGTTTTGGTGTGGGCTAGATTGGGAAAGCCCGTAGTATGAAATGTGAATAATGGGGAGTATACCTTAAGAGTATGATAGTATATTTTCACTCTCACCTTATATAGATTCTTCTGTCTTGTCTTCCAGACACGTACCAGTGCTTTTTTTCCGGAATCTCGTTTGACAGGTAAGTTCAGTAAGTAGGACGACCACACAACCAATTTCGTTTAGTACATATATTTTGTTAGTTCGCTTTTATAAATACATCACTATAAACCTTTCATTTCAAACATACTCTAGTTGTATACAATAGTATCTGCATGCAATACAAAAAAAACACAGGGTAAACCGGTTATGAAGGAAAAAAAACAAAACCCTTTAACCAAATTATAACCTTTAGCAGTTAGGCGTGCGCAATAATACCACTGTTTATTATTACTTTCCCTACCATCGGATGTTTCGTTGGTGCACATGTTGGGGCCCGGAAGAATATATTAACTAGTAGCAGAGTCCTTTGATATAATGATGATACTTATAGATCCAAAGGGTATTATATAGCGTCTATAAAGTGGTGCACTTAGCCACTTTCTACCATTTTATCCTTCAGGAATCAGTCCCTCTCAGGGTTATCAATATCCCTTGTCACTTTTATGAGTTAGGCAGTTACCGATATTGCTTCGCCTGTACTTTCTATCCGCTGGGTAATGAATAGTGGGGGGGTTTCAACTATATGATACACTCTAAATAGTGCGTTGCATAGCTATAGATTTGCAGTAGTTCACTTTGACGTTCATCTCTAGGGGAAAAGCTAATCCGAATGCAATATATAGTTGCCAGTTTCGATGATCCCTATACTGGTATATAGAGTATTAAGAGAATATATGAGTCTTTCGTTCCTCTCCTACTTCCCTCAATATTGCTCCTCTGAAGGGATACTCTATATCAGAATATGATTGATATTATCCATACAGTGCTCACTCAGATATTGATCTGGGATCTACTACCGACTCTGGTGTATGGACAGGGGTATTGTGTGAATCTGATATTCCTCTGATACCAATTATAAAATTATCTTCAGTGACACAGGTTCCCTGGATGACAGTGCATTATCATCCCACCACTATAAGTCTCTCTCCCTTCGTGAAGCTGCTATGTTGGCTTTCACTGACCCAGATAATGGGTGGTTAGTTCTATTTTGTACTCCCCCTACTGGGAGGCATCATATCAGTTACTCACACCTCCTTGCCTGGCTTATATTGATAGCAGACCTCCTTCCTTCAGCTCCTCCCCTGGGGCGGATTTGCCGGATAATGCTTGGAGGGTTAGTCCTTATCTCAGCGGCCACTTCTCTGAGGCTGAGTTCCCCCGATGCCTGTGTCACTGCAGCGGCATCATCAGCGGCTGAGGACACCGCTCCCTGGCTACGGATCCCGCCGCTCACAGAGGTATCTCTCCGGTCCGGTCTCTGCACCACACACCTCTCTCCGTTCTCCTTCACGATCTCCTCTGTCCTCTCCTGCGCCACAATCTTGCCCCCCGCTGTGTGGCTCGTGCATCCTCGTTCTCCTCATAACCGTTCCCCTGCACAACTCCAGTGGCGCGAGGGCTTCCAGAACAGTCTCTGAAGTACCCTCGTGCCCATCAAGTCACCACAGTACATATTATTATACATTATTATAATACAGGGTATAATCATTACTATATCAGCTACTTATGAACAGTAACTTATCCTCCCTTGCATTTACTGAAACAGCGTTACAAGTAATATATTTTTATACTCATACACGTATTGTGCAATGCTGTCTGGTTAAGGTAGTATTACAGTAATATATTTTCATACTCATACATGTATTGTGCGATGCTGTGGGTGATGGAGATACCACAGTAATATATTTTCTAGAGATCTGCAGGTTCGGATTTACCCAGATTTTCTCGAATTTTCCCATATTTACTCAGATTTACCCGGATTTGCTCTGATTTACCCGGATCTCAAAACGGCATCTTATCGGCTCTTGGCTGACACGTGTTTTGGTTAGCCAATGAATCCGAACTCGCGTTAATTCTGGGGTTAAGACTGAATAAATCCGAACCTGCACATCTCTAATATTTTCATACTCATGCACATATTGTGCGATGCTGTGGGTGAAATTGGCACCATAGTCATATACTGTATTTTCAAACTCATATACATATTGGGGGTCATTCCGAGTTGTTCGCTCGCAAGCGGATTTTAGCAGATTTGCTCATGCTAAGCCGCCGCCTACTGGGAGTGAATCTTAGCATCTTAAAATTGCGAACGATGTATTCGCAATATTGCGATTACACACCTCGTAGCAGTTTCTGAGTAGCTTCAGACTTACTCGGCATCTGCGATCAGTTCAGTGCTTGTCGTTCCTGGTTTGACGTCACAAACACACCCAGCGTTCGCCCAGACACTCCCCCGTTTCTCCGGCCACTCCTGCGTTTTTTCCGGAAACGGTAGCGTTTTTCCCCACACGCCCATAAAACGGCCTGTTTCCGCCCAGTAACACCCATTTCCTGTCAATCACATTACGATCGCCAGAACGATGAAAAAGCCGTGAGTAAAATTCCTAACTGCATAGCAAATTTACTTGGCGCAGTCGCAATGCGGACATTGCGCATGCGCATTAAGCGGAAAATCGCTGCGATGCGAAGATTTTTATCGAGCGAACAACTCGGAATGACCCCCATTGTGTGACACTGTGGGTGAAGGTGGCACCACAGTGATATATTTTCATACTCATACACGTATTGTGTGACACTGTAGGTGTACAATATGGTGTGTGTGCTGTACTCTACTTCGTGTTTGTTGATTGATATGGCGGACAAACATTTGAGAAGAGAGCAGGGCCTCCTACGCCGATCGCTAACAAGGTTCCCAGTTGCGCTGAGTACACACTGGAGTGTGCGCAACTTAAGTAAAGCAAAGCCAGTTTGTGCAAGGGCCTTTAAATTGTTTTTTTCCTGTTCTAAATGTCTGTTTGGATTCTATCACTAAAATAATTATCAACCATTATTTGAATGGTGAGCATATTATTTGCAGCCACAGTAGACATGTCAGTAATTGTAGGCAGTTTCTTCATTCCGAACCAAATGTCAAATGTTTTTGCTGACTGATCTGCCACTGGGTCTCTTAGGAAAATGTAGTCCCTTCCCCTTCCCCCTCCCCAAAAGTAGGGTGGTACGGAGTACCATTAAGAAATATGGTGGTAGTATGCTGGGGCGTAATTTATAATGGGCATTTTTGTGTGCGGGACGTGAAATGGTGTCAGTGGCATAACTGTGTGTGACATAATACTATATGTAAGGCATAACCTGACACAAAACCTGAGAAAAGGCCGGTACACATCTCTTCAAACTTCTAACATGGAAATTAACAAGATGATATGAGTATACTTTCACAATAAAGCCATCTATTGTCCATCCAGGTAATGATTATCCTTTAGCTATACTCCAACACTAAGGTCAGATTCCACCAACAGGGGATATCCAATTTTCCCTGGTAAAACATGGGGTCCAAAAAATAGCCAAAAACTGACGTTTTTTGGACTTTTTTACGATGTTTCACCAATTTTTTTTAACAGGTTATCCAAAATGATTTTCCCATTAAAAAAAAAGCTGATCTCCCGAAAACTCACAGGTTCAGTGAAACCTGTGTGTTTTCGCATGAAACAGCCCCATTTTCGCATGAAAACGGGGCTGTTTCTGCGGATATTGCTTCAGGTGAAACAAAATCCCTGATAAGCCAGGTCTTGTGCCCGCTTATCAGGGCTAATTAGATAACCCCTGGTGGGACAATTAACCCTGGTAAATTACCGGGGCTAATTGGATATTCCCCAAAATGTGCACATTTTTACAGCCAAGTGTAGAATGAGTATTTTTTTGCATGGTTATTTTAATATGTCTACTATACTGTACATCATATTTGCTAACCTTGTAGATCTGCAGACGTGCAAATACCAGGCCTACAAGTCTGTGTGTGTATATGTGTGTGAAGAGGTTGGGGTTGGGGGGAGGATAATTAGGAGCTCAATATATCCCTCCACTAAATATTTAAAATGTTTGGGTTTATGTGGGTATTTCAAAAAGGTAAAGGGTACTTAATTATATGCTGCTATAGCTCAACAGCGCTGCGTTACTTCATCCTCTTGTACCACTGCCTGTCGCAGTATGCCATATAGCAAAATATTTATAAACAGCAGTTCTAAGAAAATATGTAATCACTGGTGAGCTACAGTGGTGTCCATGGTGGTCATTCCGAGTTGATCGCAGCAATTTTGTTAGCAGTTGGGCAAAACCATGTGCACTGCAGAGGGGGCAGATATAACATTTGCCGAGAGAGTTAGATTTGGGTGTGGTGTGTTCAATCTGCAATCTAAATTGCAGTGTAAAAATAAAGCAGCCAGTATTTACCCTGCACAGAAACAAAATAACCCACCCAAATCTAACTCTCTCTGCACATGTTATATCTGCCTCCCATGCAGTGCACATGGTTTTGCCCAACTGCTAACAAAGTTCCTGCTGTGATCAACTCAGAATTACCCCCCATGTGTCCATGTAACTTAAAAGACAAAGGGAAAAACACTTTCAATTTAGCTTAAAAAAATAACATTTTAAGTTACAGTATGTATTGTGTATGTGTGGGGAGAGGAGAAAGAAATCATGACCTACTTATTCAGGGAGACACATAAATACCAAAGTGGAGCAGAGGCACACATAGGTACAAACAGTGGTACACATGGATACAGACAGGCACTCATGGGTATGGACAGAAGCACACATACTGTAGGTACAGGCAGAGGAATACAAGGGTATGGGTATTGACACACATGGGTACAGGCAGTGACACACGAGTTCAAAAAGAGAGACACATACTGTAGGTACAGAAAAATCACACATTTGGATAAGAAAAGAAAAATACGTGGGTATAGGCAGAGGCACATATGGGTACAGACAGAAGAACACATGGGTATGGGCAGTGCCACACATGTAAATGGGCTGTAGCACACATTAATAGGAGAGGCTCACATGGGTCATAGTAGAGGCACACATGCAATGGTAAATGCACTCATTGATAGGGGCATAGTCACACATGGGTATGGACAGAGGCACACATGGGTAGGGGCAGGTGCTCCTATGGGAAGGACAGAGGCACACATGGAAGGGAAAGAGGTACACATGGATATGTGTAAGGGCACACCTGAGTAGGGCAGAGGCACACATAGGTATGGGCAAAGAAACACATGGGTATAGGCACAGGCAGACATAAGTATGGGCAATTACACATATGGGTAGGGGCAATGGCAGACATGGTCATGGCAGAGGCTCACATGGGTATGTGCGGAGGCACTCATGGGTGTTGGCAGAGGCACACATGGGTAGGGACAGTTTCACTCATGGGTACATGCAGAGGCACACATATTGGGCTAGAGCCACAAATGGGTACAAACAGAGACACATATGGGTACAGGTAAAAGAGTGGCACACATAATTAGGGGAAAGACACACATGGGTATAAGCAGACCACACATGATTGGGGTAGTGGCATACATTGGTACAGGGCCTACATGGTAGGGGTAGAAGCACACATGGATAGGGGCAGGTGGAGATAAGTGCATAAACAAAATTTATGTTAAAAAGGTAAAACAAACTTAGGGAGAGAGACAGGGTGACAGCTACAGACACACTGTGGGGGGGGGAGCATCAGGGAGAAGAAGACACAGACTGTTGGTTAGACAGATATAGGGGAAGAACAAGTCTGGTGAAGGCTGGGGAGTAATAGGCTATTTGTGGCCAGGCTGGGCTTGAACTTGTGGACATCTTCAGGTTTATTCATGAAGCAGTGAAAAGTGTGGAGAAGTGAGCCAGTGGAGAAGTTGCCCATGCCAACCAATCAGCATTGAGGTAACATTTATAATTTGCATACTATACAGTTGTACGGAGAAGCTGATTGGATGCCATGGGCAACTTGTCCACAGGCTTACTTCTCCACTCTTTTCACTTTTTCGTGACTAGACCCCTCGTCACTTATTTCTTTGGTTGCTGGTTGTTCAGATAACTGGAACTGGAATTTGGAA
The DNA here is from genome assembly GCF_028390025.1 of Pseudophryne corroboree. Taxonomy (NCBI): domain Eukaryota; kingdom Metazoa; phylum Chordata; class Amphibia; order Anura; family Myobatrachidae; genus Pseudophryne; species Pseudophryne corroboree. Next base: position 619,555,057 of record NC_086445.1, read on the forward strand.
GTCGCACAGTTCACCAGCATACAGACATGATGCAGAGCAGAAGGAGTACTCCTCCAATATGGTCAATTCATTCCCACTTAAGTATTTTGAAAGCAATGGGCTTCTGTGATTCTAAATGACTCTTAGCAGCAGGAGTCACCTGACTGTGTAGAAGCAGGTACTGTAGTTGCCCACTAAAAAGGCACAGGAAAAGAGATACCTGTACACTGGAGAAACCAAACCTCAATTTGGTGATCCCTCCACAATTTAATCGTACTGTATGTGCTTACTTATTGCACACCCCTAAGTTAAAAACAATATGACCAAAAATTAAAGTAGAGTACTCCCTCGTCTCCTCACAAATCTAATCCAGTTTTTTCATGTCACAGAAATACATAGATAACTTTACACATTGGCATATTATTTATATCTTTTCAGAAAAGTAGTATTACATGTGCATTCAAACATGATCAATTTAATATCTAGGCAGTTGTCAAACTCATTTTTTTATATATTTTTTATAGCATTATTTATGTTGTATATACTGTAACTTGTACAGTATGTTTGATTTTCTTTTTAATGTATGTATTATGTTGTTCAAGATTTGCTATTTTTAGTGTGTTTTCTGTAAAAATGGCTTTATTAAGTCCCTTGGGCTAATCAGGCAACTATTTTCTAAGATTTTTCGCTCACATATTATACTCTGCTTCTGTTTGGTGTGCAGAAAATGAAAAACAATAATTCTGTTTCTTCATGGTACACTGACTTCCATTAGAGACACCTGAAATCGGAATCAATAAATGTGCAAGTAATGTATGGATGTGTTCCCTGTGAAGTTTTACCTTACACGATGATCAAGGAATAGCTAAGAAAATATTTACATGATATACTTAGAATAGCATAGATGCTGATTTTTACATATACAGTATACTTTAGTCTTTCTTAACATTAAGGGGCCAGTTCATTAAGGAATGTAAAAATTACAAATTTGTAAAAATTGCGAGCAATCGCAAAATTGAGAAAGCACACCCAAACAGAAAAACTGCAACACTAATTTAATGTTACAAAAAGAAGGTGGGCTTGTGAAATGTGCAAATATTGCGAAGACCTAAAAAAATACGCATTATTGCGTATAAATTTACAATTTTACGCATTTTTTGCTTACATATTTCTGATGTTGCAAATTTTGTAAACAACTGTGTTTTAACCTCAAATATTGCACTACCTACTTTCCGGGCCAAAAAAAATGGTGTTGCTGTTCTTGAACAAATGTTTGTGTGTGTAGCGATATAAAAAAACCAAAATAAAACAAAAAACCAAATGTATGTGGGTATGTTTTGTTAACAAAACACGTGTTGGTTGCTTAAAAAGCATTAAAAAAACTGTTAGGAAGCTAAAAGACATTAAGCAGATCCTACAAATCAAAATGCTTGGAAATGTTAATTAACGTTTGCTTTTAAAAAGTAGTGTGATTGTCAAACCTCGATTGTTAGTAAGTGTAAAAACAATTAGGTTCCTAACCTATATTTTATAAATAAACATGTGTTACAAAGTTTAAAGCTCCCTTACATGTTTAGAAGTTTCAATACAGCTGAATGAAGTCCTATATTTTATAAATAAACATGTGTTAGAGTTTAAAGCTCCCTTACATGTTTAGAAGTTTCAATACAGCTGAATGAAGTGTTTTGTGGTCTGAGGTGTGAGCTGCTTCAGCTGGGTGTAGTGAAGCAATGACTGCAGTATACATCGAACCTTCTACAACTGAGGTCAGCTTATGCAGATTTTAAGGTAGACCTGTAGTCACTCAGAAACTGCACACCATAAATGTGCGATCAGTTGTAAAAATTGCATATACACTGCCCACCGATCATCAGCATACGCCCACAACAAGCCCCACAACATGCCCCTGATCGTAGTTTTTGCGAGTCCAGCCCTTTAGTACACCCCCTACATGCCTACTTTTCGTAGTGCATACGCAGTTTTTGCTTCGTCTCAGAAGTTGCATTTTTTTCTCAGTTTTTGTGGTATATGGTGCAGATTTTGGGATTTTCCGCATTTTCTGCGATTTTTGCTGCTTTGCGATCCTTGCTGAATTAGGCCCTAAATACAAATATCCTGAGAACTAAGCAATATACTTTGGGCTACATAGTATGGTGCAAAACAGTATTGTATCATTTTTAATACAGATGCATAAAAAGTAGATGTGAGATGACCAACGTGATTTCGTTTTGGATTTTAATTTAGCAAAACCACCCTCAATTGTTCTGCTTTGGTTTTGGTTTTCCTAAAAATTGATCAGATCAGCTAAAAGAATGAAATTTGGACTCCCTCCAATCATTAATGAGGAGGTTTATGATTAAGGTGTTGGCGGTGGAGACTGCATGTGTTGGGATCTATTCCTGCAGCTGGTAGCAGATGTTGGACTGCCTGTTATTTTTACAGGAATTTTTCAAATTCAATCCACCTCTTGAATTTTATCAACTTCATCTTGTCCAACACATCACATCATCAACATCCTCATTAGCATCTGATACACCCTCATCCTGTTGCATTTCCACAGTAGCTTTTTCAATTTCTATGTCTAAACCATCACCATGCTAACTTTTACTACTAATCCTCACATTTCAGAGGGATCATAATTGATGGAAGGAGGCTTCTCTAGGATTACAGTGTCAGAACCAGAAATGTCAGACTAAGACATAACACTCATGGACACCCTTAGAATCTGTTTAGGGATTTGTGAAGTTTGTGAACACACAGTTTGTTTAAAAGGTAACACTTCTAGACTCAGAGGTAGAAGGTTGAATGCGAGGTCACAGAAGATGTCTGACCATGTGGGAGTGGATCATTAGGTTGGCCATAAATAGGTTGACCCTATACAGTCGACATGAAATAGTACAAAAGGGTAAAAAGGTCAACAGGGTCAATAGGTCAACATGAAAAAGATAGACACCTTAAAAGGTTGACAGGTAAAAAAGATCAACACAAGCAAAAGGTCAACATGGAAATGATTAACATAAAAATAGTCAACAAAAGTTTTTTTTATGTCATTTTGTATGTTTATCCACATGAAGGCCAAATTAGTGTAAATGTATACCCTCATGGGCTCGCTACACTCACCTTCTTTTGGACAAGGTGTCTCACTGCACTTGGCACAGGTTACTATTCACAATTGTAGTCATGGTAAATCATGACAATTTAAAAAAAATTATAGCTAAAAAACTTGTCAACCATATGTTTGTCTACACAATTGTCATGTTGACCATTTGAACCTGTTGACCACATGGGGTTGACCTAATGACTGTTGACATAAACCTGATTGTGTTTGGCCCCAGATTTCACAATAGGCATTCTAGAGCATGAAACAGCAGTAGCAGGATCACCACTCGCAAAGAAAGACCAAAGTCTAAACCTTGCCTTGTCACTGTATGTGGTGTATGGCATGTTGGCAATTGTAACTCTTTCATCAATAAGTTTTCCTTTCATAGTTAGAGGTAGCATTTTCTTTACCACTGAAAAAATACTGTTTAGATTTGAGATGCCCTTTACGCTTTTTTTTCTCTTGACCACTAAAACACACAATCAAATTTTTAAATTCAATTACTAAAAAAAATACTATTTTGTTCTATACATCAGGGGATATATTTACTAAAGGTTGATTTTAAATAAAATAAGAGTGATTGTAATTGATATTGAGCTTACAGCACTAAAACACACATGTACTAACAGATGATTTCTTTATAAACATTTTAAACTGTTAATAAATGTATGTTTCAACCCTAGAAGCCCAACATTGATTAGAACTGATTTTAATCAATCTGAAATTTATTAAAATCAATCATAATCAACCTTTAGTAAATATACCCCAACAAACCAAAAAGGTCTCCATCAGAGCTGTAAATAGACTTTTTTTTGCAATGTCCCAGAAAGAGAATTGGCACTCCCCCCTCATTTTTCCAAAGGGGACTTAAGGTGCATAAGGCACAATTCCCCCTTTAACCACAAAGTCAATTGAGGATGACCCTTGTTGTTTTTCCAATTTATGCGGTACCTTCCATAGCGGTGAATGGAGCCAAGCAGCTCCATTCATTCTCATTGCAAACTGAGATAGGCAAAGCTTGGGAGACCAAAGCCAATCAGGAGGCTGTTGCTATGGCAGCGGCTCCTGATTGGCTGCCTGGTCCCTCTAGTGACATTAGTCACATGGAGGCCAGCAGTCATGTAGTATGTGTATGTTATCACACATACATTTATACATGTCAGTTTTGGATCAAGTTTTATCCATTTTTTTCTTTGACTCCCGGAGGCCTACATGGACCGAAAAGTAATGATCAACACTGGATTATGAGAGTATTAGATTTTTTTTCTAGGTTCGCTATGGATTTCTACATGGACAAGTGGACACGAATGGCTACGTGGCATGTAGGTAAGTATATGTAAGTGTGTAATATGTTTTATTAAAGTTATACTGTCTAAGGTGTGCGTGTCCTGTGTTTATTTTAAGTTTCTTTTACAGGTGGAACTACAGGTACCAGTGGGCCCTTTAATGCCGTGCTTGTGGTTTCCAAGTACCATCATACAGGAGAGGCTTGCTGGGACTTCCACAAATAAAAGACAATATTTAATATTTATTTTACATTTGACCTATCAGCCCAGCATTCACAGCCCAGGAATGCCAGGGGGGTTCAACCCTGGCCCTTGTGTGCCTGGAGTGTGTGTGTTGGGGGACCCCACTCCCACAGGGAACCCTGGCCAGGTTTGACTAGTTGGGGGGTAATGCCACGGCCACAGGGACCTGTATAATTGTGTCCCCCAGCTGTGGCATTATCTTCTTGACTAGTGCAGCCTGGTGCTAGTTTAAAAAATATGGAGGACCCCTTCGTACTTTTTACCCCATATTTTTGGAACCAGGACTGGTCCAAGAACCTGGTGCTGGTTCTTAAAATACTGTGGGACCCCTACCAATTTTTCCTCTGGTATTTTAAGAACCAGGACTGGCTGGTTTTGCTTAGGAGGGGGTACCCCACACAGTTTTTTTTTCTTATTTTTAACTCTTTCACACATTCTACAAAGCGAACCATGCACAGATCTCACTGATCTGTGCATGATTCTCCAAACATACCAGTCAAAGGCAAGTTTCCATTTGAAAGTTCAATTTCTGTACAAATTCCATCCTTTTGTGGCAGTGTTTATGTAATGTCAGTAGTGATTGAGACTATGAATCATTGGTAAATTCCTGTGTTCTATGAGTTGTATGTGAAAATATAACCATATTTGGCTGATGGTCTATTTGTTTGTACATGTGTGGATGGCTGTGTATCTAAATATGAATTGGTCAAACTCTGCCGTGTTTGATGTTTAGTTAATTACCGAGATGCATTTTTGGCCAGAAATGCAATCTCGAATGGAATCAGGAGCTTAGTAAATTTCCCTACTAGAGTCACACTAGAGAGGTCTTCTGCCTATAACAACTGCTCTTGTTGCCATAGAGTATGATACACTCGCCAGTACTTAGGATGCCATTAGGTCTTGAACTTTGGACAGTATGAGCTTATATAATATATGGAAGATCACAAGAGATATGATGAAGCAGTTAACAACAGCAGGAATGAAATACAAATAATGATATGTGTAGGACTGGGCCAGAACAGCAGCATAACATGGTTAAAGCAGCAGTACAGGAGTGTACAGATCTGTGCCAGCACAGAGAAACACAGTATTGCCTGACAGGTGTAGTATTCAGCAATGCAGAAGAATACAGATTTTCACAGTAACTATAAATGAGGTAGCAGCAGTGATTTACAATAATGCACACTAATGCATGAAATCCACAGGTGAATCCATAATAAGAGGAATGTACACAGATTTGCACAGAACCTTCAACATGAGTAGCAGCGGTAGTATTCAATGTTTCATGATATTTGCAATCCACGGGTGAATCCACAATGAGGAATGTACAGGATTTGCACTTAACCTTCAATATACGTTGCAGTAGTAATACTCAATGATACAGGCACTTAGCTGAAGAAACTGGTCTGGAAGCATGGCCTGGCAGCAGCAGCAAGACAACAGAATTTAGTCAGCCAAGAACAGGGATTGAGTGACAAGACTCCAGGAAGAACTATCACCGAAACGGGTGTATGGGACTATCATGTTTTGTGAGTACGGGATCGCAGCTGTAGCCTGAGACACACAATGAGAATGGGTGTGACACGTCTGTTTTTGTTACCATGTTACCTCACCAAACAGTCCCTGACTGTCAATCACTTTGTGAATACATCTTTGTGATGCATGAGCAGTCGGACGATAATTGCTCTACTGCATAAATACTTAGAGATGAGCGGGTTCGGTTTTACTCGGTTTTACTCGGTTCTCAAAACGGCATCTTATTGGCTCACGGATGTCACGTGTTTTGGATAGCCAATAGAAAAAATCCGGATAAAACCGAACTGGTGTTAATTCTGGCGTTAAATCCGAACCCGCTCATCTCTAAAATATCAGCATTGTGTATATCTCTAAATTGGACACTTGGTGTCCTTTCATACAGTATGTGATGTCAGTTTGCTGGTTACTACTTACTTAAATGACAGAATCATAAGGATATTACTTTCACCTGGCATAAAAGTAATTATTACTGTCATTTAGGTATACAGTAAGTGTATTTTAACTTGATAATTCTGTTACTTACATGCAGAGATGCAGAAACAAAAATTATTTGTGTGGCATTCTGTATGTAATTGACATAATCTAAAACATAACTTTTATTTTATGATACCTATAAATTTTCTTGGCAATATATTTCTTAAATTAAAAAAGTATTAAACATCATCCTTGTTTCATTCTAAGTATGGAGTATGGATCCTCCCACAATAGTTATGTAAGCTGGGTAAAATGAGTTCACTATAGTAAAATGAGTTATATGGGATGTGTACTCTCTTGCACTTTTTGTAGCTGCACCTCCGGTTTTCTTACACACATTTTTATAACATCATAGCTTTCCCCAGCCAAGGTACAGTTATCTTTGACGGTAAAATAACATTGGAGCTCTGGTAGAAGTCTGCTGTGCACAGCGCGTCAATGGGGGAAGGGGCCCACAGTTATATGAGGGGAATCCTGGATTGGGATATGTCAACAATGGTCTTTTATTGAAAGAGGGTATAGCTAGCGAAGGAAGGGTAGTGTTACTTCACAATGGCAATTCATTTAATAATGAGGATGGAACAAACGCCTCTCCCCATTGCAGAACTTCACTTATATTTGCATAAATCACTCAGTCCTTCCAGAACTAAATGTCCGCCTTGCATCTGCATAGAACTCGGGGGGTAATTCAGAGTTGATCGCAGCAAATCTTAGTTTATCTGCGGATAAGTGTGTGCTTGCTTACAGGTGTGTTTGGTGTGTTGGGATGTTGGCATATCTTTATATGCTTATTATGTTTCTTTTTTTTTCCCTTCTCAAGGAAGCATATATTTTTGGTTTTGGGAAGGAATCCCATTTTGATTTTGAGTGGCCTTTTGCCTTTTTACTACTTTCAAGTTTATCTGCGGGTAAGTATGTGCTTGCTCACAGGTGTGTTAGGTGTGTTGGGGTGTTGGCATATCTTTGTGTGCTTATTATGTTTCATTTTTTATTTTCCTTCTCAAGGAAGCATATATTTTGGATTTTGGTTTAGGGAAGGAATCCCATTTTGATTTTGAGTGGCCTTTTGCCTTTTTATTACTTTCAAGTTTATCTGCAGGTGTGTTTGGTGTGTTGGGGTGTTGGCATATCTTTGTGTGCTTATTATGTTATTTCTTGTCATTTCCTTCTCAAGGAAGCATATTTTTAATTTATCTTTTTTGGGAAAGACCCCCATTTTTCTGCTTATTGGCCTTTTGCCTTTTTGGCCCCTTTCAAGTTTATCTGCGGCTAAGTATGTGCATGGTCATGGTCATAGGTGTGTTGTGTGATGCGGTGGTTTTTTTTTGTAATTTTTTTTATACACAACTCAAGGTTTATAAAAATTCAGTTATTAGTTTGTGAAAATGTGGCTCTCCCCCCCTTTTTTTGGGTAAGTATATAGATGCTCATTGTAAGTATATGCATGCACATTGTTTTGGTGAGGAGGTGTGTTTGTGGTTGACTTTGTTTAGCAAATTGAATACATTATTTTATATGCTAACAATGTTCCTTTCCTCCTGGTGTGCAACATTTAGAGATGGATTATCCAATAGCTGAAAGTGTTTTTTGTTTTTTCTCAAACAATTTTGTTTGTCGCTATTTGTATCAAAGAAACATTGAATGTTGTTTTAACACTTTGAATGTTTTAATTTTTAAGATGGTGTCAGCAGCATACCTGTGTGCCATTGCCGGCCAACCCCAACCTGCCCCTCATCCTTGAAGGCAATGGAGACGTGCAAGGCCTGGTATATTCAGTACCTGTGTCACCCTTTTTGGTATGCATGATGATGAGGTGCTGCGTCGTTATCGGCTGCCCCCTCATGTCATCCTAGAAACTCTCTCAATAATAGAGAGTGATCTAGAAAGTTCAATTCGGCATCCTACAGCATTATCAGCACTGGCACAATTCCTTGCTGTGTTACATTTTTGCGCCTCAATAAATTTTATCAAGAGATATGACACCATCATAGGTGTCGCCCAATCAGCAATAAGCACACACTATAAATATTAGCGTCTGTGATTAATATGCCATCGGCACCATGCGAGCTGACGCATTTAGTATGAGGGAGCTGCTGCTCCTCACTATGGTAATGGACTGCCACGTAGGCCTCAAGGGCCCATACATGTCTAATGCCACAAAGCGTGTGGCCTACGCAGAGGTCCGCAGAAAACTGCGTGCAAGGGTCCGCATAAGGAGGTCCATCGTCCAGCTCGAGCGGTGGTGGTCTGACCTCCTCCGCCGTCAGCCCCTAAGTGTAAGTGAGTAATCCACACTACCATTTGTGTTTGCATGAGTGTGTTTTTTGCATTTAAATGTACAGCAATATTAGCAAGAAAAATGTTAATTATAAAAGGGCTGTAATGTATGTATATAGGCAGTGTTGGACTGGGCCATGAAGGGCACACCGGGAAATGCAGTGTTAGGGGTGTGGCCAGACACCACACTGGTTTGCGTAACAATTTTAGAGTGCATGGAGTGGTCCCCTTGATAAATATATACAGTAGACATTGCTAGTGAATGCATGGTAAAAACAAGAATGCACTGGGAAAAATAATAAAAATAGTCCTTGCTTAAATAGGTTTACATATGTATTATGTATAATTCAAGTGCACAGACTGGAACATGATCCCGAGAGGTGGAAGTGGGGGACCTAGACAGTGTGGACCACCGGGGCCTCCGGCATACCCCTGTGGACCAGACCAACCCTGTATGTAGGCATATAGGTGAGGTAATTTTGTACATTTTTAACATAATTTATTTTTTTGTTTTACAAAAATAAAAACACTGGTTACTACTGTTTATGAGCCTCCCCCCCCCCCCCCAAAAAAAAAAAAAAAAAAAAAGGTCAGAATGTTATTCCATTGATTACACAATGGTTCCACGGGCCAAAATATACAGTAATTAAATGTAAAAATACAAAAAAAAATTGCAATTGTCCATGAACACCAATACTAACATATATCTGTGTTTCACTCTCCTTAGGCAGAGCACAAAGCCAGACAGAGCAGCAGGCAGGACCGTTAACAGCAGCTTCCTCCCCCTCTCAGTCCCCCTCCCCCATCAATCTTCCTCCCCTCTCAACCCCCCTCCCCCCCAACAATCTTCATCCTTCTCCCACTCAACCACCTGCCCCCATCAATCTTCATCTTCCTCCTCCCACTCTCAACCACCCGCCCCCATCAATCTTCATCCTCCTACTCCTCCCACTCTCAACCACCTGCCCCCCATCAATCTTCATCCTGCTCCTCCTCCTCCTCCCACTTTCAACCACCCTCCCCCAAACTCTAAACACACTTGAACTTTCCACACCCTCTCAATCTGATCCTCCTTCCCCCATCCAACCTCAAACCCCCTTTCAAACACCTTCCTCCATCCAAGCTCCCACCCCCTTTCAAGCACTTTCCCCCATCCAAGCTCCAACCCCCTCTTATTTTGGTGAAGACGAGGGAGAGTGGGCAGCTGTGGCTGCAGATGGAGATGAGGAGGAGTTGCCAGCATTGGTGGAGAGTAAGCATCATTTTTAAATCATATCATTTGTAAGTGGTTGTTAAATTTATATACAACATGTGTTTTCAAACTGTGTCCCTGCAGCTACTGTGGAAAAACACATTTAAGCATTCCCTGTCACAGTTTGTGTATTAAGGCATGCTATCACTGAGGCAGGACATGCTTGGATATGTAGTTCCACAGCAGCAGGAGAGCCGCAGGTTGCTGACCCAGGACCTAGACCAGGAATGTTGAACCTTTGGCACTCCAGATGTTGGTGATCTACACATCCCAGGATGGCTTGCTACAGTTTTAGCATGGCCATATTTTAAACACATTTCAGGATATGCTGGTACGTATAGTTCAGCAACAGCTGGCGGGACAAACGATCACCATCCCTCACCTAGCCAGTGAGCTGTTGAAGTGTGCTTTGTGCCTTGCTTCTATATTGCGTAGTGTGAGAAATTAATTTCGTTTTGTTTACAAACATTAATTACAGATGCTGCGGTTGGAGATCCCAATGAGGAACAGTGGAGAGTGGTGGATGGCATGGAGTGGCATTGCCGTGGCCGCCTGGAGGCGATTATGTCGCTTAGACGTTTCCTTAATTAAATTTTTTATTTAAAAAAAAAAGTTTAATTGTAAAAAATAATAAACACTTTATCCTCCACATTTTGTGTGTTGTGCACTATAAAAGGTAAATTACATATATGTAGAGATGTACTGTATCATCACTTGTAAATTGTTAAAATGAAGAGTGAGAAAATAGTAGCTAATCAACTACTACCTGACAAAGAAAAACCTAAGGCTGGGACATGACAGTAAGGAGCTGATTGTTTGGTACTTTATCACTCCCCATTTTAACAATTTCAAATAATGAAGCATATATGCTAAACTCTGCAATGTACAGTATGTCTGTCGGGAATTTAAATTTATTACATTTCGGGGTGTTTAGCAAATAGGACAACAAATATATTAAACTGATATATTTGTTGCCTTAATTGCTGAATGTTATTGTGCAATTAGTTTGACAAACTCCTCATTTTGCAGAGTTTGATCACTTAATTGGTCAATCACACTACAATTCATTTGGATATTTGTTTTATTATTTTAGATAGGAATGGACTGAGAAATGGGGGGAAAAAAACCCTGCAAATATTTGCAAGCTAACGAATGAAACGCACATGTGCAATTGGTTCTGTATTACGAGCAATGCTTTTGGCAGCCATGCGAATGCATTGCACCCTTCACAGCAAAACTGTAAACACCCCTTTTGTGTATTACTACACATGCGTGTGCACTCTTGCGTTATGGGCATTCATTTGCATGCTTGTATTGTGTTCGCAGTAGTGCGAACGCCGTTTGCGTGCACATAAAACAGTGATCTGGTCTGAATTACCCCCTCAGTCTTTCAAAACAAATGTCTACCTTGTGCTTGCAATTAACTCAGTCTTTTTAGAACAAATATTGGCTGTGTACTTGCAGAAAACGTATTGGTTGAACTCCTTTAGTGGGTTTTTACTTGTAAACTATAGCGCAGCTGGCTGCACCTTTTTAATACTGCTCAGTCAATAGCAAGGGTTGTGGAGGTTGGAGGACACACTTGCCTGTGGCTTGGGCTGTCACTCACTCAAGGTACTCATTCAGACCCTGGGAGCAGAGATATATACTTACTGGACCTCTGTCTAATGGTTCCTTGCTGACACAAGAAGGCTGCAGTGTCCATGCCTCTCACTAGGCATGGCAATGTCCAGTATCTGTCTGTGGCATCTCAACACCCGCTCTCTGGCCCTTGGCTCCTCGACCACACTTCACTGCTTTCACTTCTGCAGGGCTGTTCTCACCGCCCAGCATCCTACGGCTGGCCTTGTCCTCAGCTCCCACTCTGCTCTGCATTTCCTGTGTCTTCAGCACCTACTGTCTGTACACTCCCGGCTCTGCCTTCTTCTACCCAAACTGCCTCTGTTCAATCATCTCTCCTCCTTCAGACAACGTGACCAGACCATAGGCTCAGCTTAACTACTCCTCTGCCAGTGTCTTCCCCTGCTCCTTCCGTGGATCAGTAAGTGCTCTTAAAGGGGTATGTGCACCAATTTTCTGGGGAAGCACATTTAAATGAATTCAATTGAATGAGTAATCAATGCACCTGCCAGCAAGCATTTATTTAAAGATTCTAAGCATTGTTCGCTGTTCTCAATTTCTACACTAAACATTTTTGGTTTTAAGTACCAATTTTTTATTTTATTTTTTCTTTGCTTTGAAGGTCCTTCTCATTTTCTGCTTGCACCACCACCACCCTTGGCTCCTCAATCACAGGCCCCTGTCACACATTATGAGCTGGTGGACTATCACTCAGAGGAAAAGGAGAGTCAGGAGACAATTTTACTGACTCCCATAGACCCACCAGGCCCCATCCCAACAACTCAGCAGCAGCCTCCCAACCAGGGCTCACTCACCCCCAAACCTCCAATGTGTTTGACTTAGGACACTCATTGGACAGCTTCTGGAGCCATCAAATGCAATTTATGGATGCCCAGAATGTTTAATTGGACACCATCACCCACCAGCTCCGGATGCTCAATCGGACCACTCACCCAAGGGATCCTCACCTGTATGGCAGCAACATTAATATGCATCTGGTGACCCTAACACAGTCCAACATAGACCAGACTACTGCCATATGGGAGCAAACTCAGGCCTTACTTGGCCTACATAGGGAATTGGCAGCCCAAAGGTCCCTTATGGAAGTGGCCATAACATCCACCAGCTCATAAAGCATATGAAATACTATGTTACAGTGTTTTCCTGGAAAAGTCTAGTTACAGCTCTGCAGCAAAGATCCATCCGAATAGCATAGATATAAGGAAAAATATGTACATTAGCATCTGAGGATGAACTGTATTTATCTGCTATCTGTGCAAAGATATCCCTCTGACTCAGAATCAACTTCATTATATTCATTATACTTTATATAGACATTTACCTTAAACAATAATTAATAAAAGCACATACAGTAATAACAGGCACATCATTTTTTGAATATGGAGTTGCATTTTTCATAGCAATCTTCATATAGTCTGTCGATTTACAGGGTAAGTTTGCACATTCACAGAAAAAAATTGATTCCCTCGCTATGAAGCGCAAAGCTGTCAATTTGCAAAATCAACACCCACATCTCCCAAAATATTCTCACTAATTTCAGAACTTCTCTATTGCCTTTATTTCTGCTTTATGAGTCGTGCTCCTGACACTGTCTCTGATGTTACAACTTGACCTAGATCTGATAGGACACAGATAGAAGGAGAGGAGAGGTAAGCAACAATCAGGGGTAGGGCTGTTTGGGAGTTGTAGGGTGTTGAAGGAGTGTTCAAAGTGAAGGGAAGGCCACCAACCTTGCTGGCACCAGGCTTGAACTTACACCCCTGTGTTCATATGAGTTTAAATGATGACTAACTTAACTCACTATTGAAAGGTGAGTTTAGACTGCAAAATTATGGATTTTTGGCTAGATTCAGAGATGGACACAGTTTACACAGTTGTTTATACAGATATCTTTTGGCACAGCTGTGTGAAAATATGATAATGTTGCGCAGCAGGATCTGAAGGCAAAGACCCACACTCCAGGCATTTCAGATCCGAGTGTTGCATCCGAAGATGCAGCATCAGAGCACCATCGCGACCACCGTCAAAGCATCGGCCATCTGAGTTAAGGTTACTCAGAATGGTCAAGAATTTCAAAAAATAAAGAAAGGAATCAACTTCCTATCAGCAGCACTCTTTCCCTTTCCGGGGGGGGGGGCATATATAACATATGCAGAGATAGTGAGATTTGGGTGGGGTGTGTTCAAACTGAAATCTAAATTGCAGTGTAAAAATAATGCAGCCAGTATTTACCCTGCACAGAAACAAAATAACCCACCCAAATCTAACGCTCTCTGCAAATGTTATATCTGCCTTCACAGCAGTGCACATTGTTTTGCCCATTAGCTAACAAATTTGCTGCTGCGATCAGATCTGAATTAGGCCCTTAATTGTAAGCAGGCATTAAGAGTAATATATCCTAAATTAGCTATGGTGTACTCAAAACTTTTTACAACATGTGGTCTTAGACAGCCCATACAAATCTAAACGTAAATAAAATTGTAGAAATGTAAAAGCAACAATCCTGTCTACTTAACAGTGCAACCCTGCATTTACTCTACACCTATAGAGTACATAATGTACTTACTAAAGCTCTGTATTCAGGATGTCAGTTACATTTCTGTCTTCTCTGCTTACAGTGCTTGCTATAAGCAGCCAGTCAAAGCAGACATCTAATTCTTCTCCAATGACACAGCGGAGACAGATTGTCTCTTGCTCTATATGCCAAGCCTTCTGAATGTCTGGCATACACACAACCACAGTGAACATTCACATGCAAAATACTGTTGATACTTTTTAATTTTAGTTGTAAAATGACAAGCTGTATAAAACAGATGGTTGTGCACAAAATCAATAACACTGACTTTATAATTAATAGATCCTAATGTTGTCATTAGGAATAAATAAGAAAGTGACTGAAAGCTAATGTACATTGAAATAATAATAATCCAATAGCATTACACATTTCTTTTTAACAGTTTTTAATTATATTATTTCTCTAGTACAAATGTATTAATTCGGGCTAGTGACCATTGACAGGCAATCATAGGATAGTCCTGATTATTTTGTGCTGTGTATTTTCCCCACTAAACATTGTTTTCAGACAAAAAGATACTAATCACCCTAAAGCATTACATGGTTGATGTTACTCCTGTCAGAACTTGCTGGATTTGGAGTAGAGTCTGTATGCCATATATTACACTGTGTAAACATAAATCTTTTTCAACAATATCCATTTAGGGCTGTCAGACTAGAGGGATCTTTAGTCACTTTGGATGGAACTGGATTTGAAACTAGGTCTTGTAGGTGAAAGGTCGATATATCAACCCAGTAAATCAAGTTTTCCGCTAGCCCCCTGTAATGAATGATGTGCCATTTCATACAATACCTAACTTAAGATTTTATTGATTAAGTTTCATGTTGGTGTGCCACGTAAATCCAAGATGTATTGCCTTCTGTAATTTTTACATTAACTGTCAAATTCATCTTGTCTTTTCGGTGTTATGATGTGTACAGTGTAGACAATAAACAACATCACATTCTGAGCGTTAATCTAATGAATATACACAGGGCAAAAAGATTAATAATGATTCAATTGATAGAGCAGGGAACAAGGAAATATTCACATTCAGTTGAAACAATGGATCATTACTTGCTATAAACAGCTCTGCCGGAGGAGTGAAGTCATTTTTTATGTCAACTGTTGTTGCAATACCAATATTTTTGTTTATATAGTTATGATGATATCAGTTCAGTGTGTGTTTTGGCATGCACGGGCAAGTGAAGGCATCACTTAAATACAAGAAAGCTACAGTATCATTGAGATGCTGTTTAAATGGAATAGTATAATATACTGTATATAAGTGAACTTTGCTACAGCAGAAAAAAAATCTATGCTATAGTTTAATATATTGGATGTCCTCCTACTAAATAATGGTTTACACAACACGCAGCAATTATTGTCAGCAGGGGTGCGCCAATTTTCCTATAATGAGGCAGAGAGATGGTAGTTGTCTCAAGCAGTTTGTGAGAGACAGCAAAATGTAGGGAGTTAATTAGCAAATTGTCACTTTTCTTATTGTAAAATTATAAATTTGTGTTTCTACCTTTTTGGCAGATGTGATAATGAATAACAGTTACTGATTCCATCTTGGAGGGATGTATACTCCAGCCCTCTGCAGATCTCTCCATCACTCTGGAGCACCTTCTCCATATTGAATTTGCGTGAAATCACTTTAGTGTCTACCACTACTGGGACTGTTTTTAACCTATGTTTCTAACAGTTTACAGACATTGCCTACAGCAGTGGTTCCCAAACTGTGTGCCGTGGCTCCCTGGGGTGCCTCGGGACACTTGCAGGGGTGCCTCGGGTTGGTGGTCCAGAACCAAATCAAAATCTGCATGGTCAATGTAAAAAGCAAAACCAGTGTTAATGGCTGCCAATCATAAAATATATTGACAATCAGAAGCAAATCTGGTCCCTCAGCACATAAGGTACCCTAAGGATGACATATAAAGACAATTTACTTAATTTAATATTTTTTTCTACATTTTTCAATAAGAAACTATTGGCTTAGGGGTGCCGTGAAAAAATTTCTGATACTCTAGGGAGCCGTGATTCAAAAAAGTTTGGGAACCACTGGCCTACAGTGATTAATATATACAGAAGCTGTTTCCATTTAGAGTACAGTATATTTGTATAGATGCACATATTAGGAAGTGTATTATTGTATGTGTGTGTGTGTGTGTGTGTGTGTGTGTATTATGTAATGTATATTTAATTTATTGTTTCTAAAAAAAAATTATATTAACAGACTTGTTTGCTACTTGAGATTGCGCATTTTATTATGTTTATTCTTGTTTTTGAAGGTCAAGCACGTACCTTCTTTTTAAGGAAGCAGAACTTTAGTGGTACTATAGCAGCGCTGCTTTCTCGGTACAGAAGCTAAACCCAGAGCACTGTGCGGACAGGACAATGGGGCAGATGTATTAATACTGGACTAGTGATAATGCAGTTATAAGTGCAAGGTGATAATGCACCAGCCAATCAGCTCCTAACTGTAAATTTACAGATTGGAGCTGAATGGCTGGTACGTTATCACCTTGCACTTATCACTGCTTTATTACTTCTCCAGGCTTAATACATCTGCCCCAATCTGCGGTGGTGTGAACTAGAGTATGATGTCACTCTGCTTCAGATCAGGACCAGGGCCGCAGCCTAGAAGTTAGAACTGAGGGTATGGCTGGAACTGCAGTTGCCACCAGAACCACCAGTCTTGATTGGTAGAGCGTCCCGGCGAGTGCGGCACTGGCCCTCCAGCTGGCCCTACTCCTTAGTGCCCTTCTGACAGCTGGCCCTCTGGAGTTATATCTATATGACCAACATCGGCAGAGGGTACAAAAAAAATTACAAGTAAAATTACCAACAATTAGTGTACATTCCATAAATTGGTCACCATTTCAGGAAAAAAACTATTATTCAGTACAGGTTTTTCCATACACATCAGTCCGCAATCTAGTTAAGTTTAACACTGTAACAAAATTATTGGTCCATAAAAAACAGTACAATAAAATAACATCAATAAAATAATACAATAAAATGTTAAGTGGATTATAGGAGATTAGACATTCCTTGCGGATGACTTTAACATACGTATAAACAGAACAGCATGCATTTCCATTTATAAAAACTAAAACTATGTATAACTTTGAATTTTGTTTTGTACTACAAGCTTTGAAACAGATTGGAAATTCCAAAAACACATTCAATATACATACAAACATTATTAGGATGCAGTTATGGTTTGTGTCTGACTGCTAATTAAATGGCATGCAAAATTCTATAGTTAATTTATCTGACATTATCATATGTAACAAAATAAAAAAAAATGATCCATTAAATTCCTTATCATTGATAATTGACAATTCTCTTTAATAGTTATTTCAGACTGTTTTTTTATCATGGATCCTGAATGCTGAACATCTTGGTAACATAATAAAAAAGTAACTATTAATTATTAATTATTATATTTTAATCATTGTAATTATTAAAATTTCAATCATTGACCCATTGAATGACCAACTTGAATGGATACTGATCATGTTCAAAGACCATCTTGATTATGTCAACTCTACATTCAGAGCTGTCTCTAGAGCAGGTATTCCCAACCACGGTCCTCAAGGCACACCAACAGTGCAGGTTTTAGTGATATCCAGGCTGCAGCACAGATGGTTAAATCAAAATAACTGAGCTGCTAATTAAGTCACCTGTGCTGAAGCCTGGATATCACTAAAACCAGGACTGTTAGTGTGCCTTGAGGACCGTGGTTGTGAATGCCTGCTCTAGAGACTAGATGAGAAAAATCATTTGTATAGATAAGTGTAATCTAATATTATGGAATGGTGAAAATTAGAAGTGAACGAGTCATTAATGTGTTGCTTCACAGCAAATATTTCAAACCTAATAGTGAGTGGAGAAGTTATCCAGAGCAACCAATCAGCTTGCAGCTATTATTCATTTTTTACATTCTATGTCCTTTATTGGTTGCCTTTCTAGTAGAGCAGCATATTTGGATATCTTGGCTTTGAAGATTGAAAACATTAAATACAGATGGAGCGCTGCTCATCTATCCCTTTAATAGGATTAACTGAGACAGTGCTGTTGGACTTAATCCCCTGCTGTAATGACTTAATCCCCTGCTGTATTGTTCTCTGTATTGTATTGTAGCTGAGAACAATAGATGAAAGGCTAATGGTAATAAACCTCGGTGCACCTAGGCGCAGCAGAGAAGGCTAGATGAGCGAGGCTCCATCTGTAAATCCATATTTTCTTCTATTGAAAAATATGCATACATTTTCCAGCAGATCTAAAGGTTTAATGGTTTTGCATGCTGCACTATGTGGCTGCTACGGATGGACTACCTATGTTGGATGCAGGTAAGTGACTTTTTTCTGCACATGCATCTAAAGGCCCGTACACACTGGTCGATGTATCGGCCGTTGTCTTGAACGGCCGATACATCGCGGGACCGTCGGCCAGTGTGTACGGGCGATACGTCTGTGAACTCCGTCGTTCACAGATGTATCGCGTCGGCCGTGCAGCACAGCCGACAGCCAATATATCTAACGATATATTGGCGCGTCGCTGTGTGTGTACGGGGCGGTCGGCCGACCGCCCGTACACATGCTGCGGCGGCCGGCGGTGATTGACAGGTGAACTGGGCGGGCGCGAGCGCCCGCCCGCCCAGTTCATGACGTCAGTCCCCCGACGGATCGGGCAGTGTGTATGCACAGCACACTGCCCGATCCGTACATAGATATATCTGCAGATCAATTGATCTGCAGATATATCTAATAGTGTGTACCCACCTTAAGTCACACTGCACATGCCCCCAGAATCTGAGCACACAGAGTCATACAGATGTAGTCCTGAAATTTGTGGCTTTGCAGTAGCAATACATGCACACCAGGCGCACCTAGTCATACCCACGCCTGTCTGCGCATAGCTCTGGCAATTGGTGCTTAATATATTCTCAATGGGCGCAAGCGTGACTAAGAAACACGCACTTGCCAAGCATGTATGCAGTCGTGGCAAACGAGAAGCAGTCATACCTACATGTAGCCATGATGAGCATGGCTACATCTGTAGTTGCCAGGGACGTGCAGTCAGGGGAGGCAGTGCCTCCCCTGTCATTAGTGGTTAAAATAATACAAAGAAGATTCTTATGACACATATTCTGTGTCATAAGTATCTGCTTTGTATTATACTAACCATTTTTTACTTTAAAATTAGGTTTGGGAGGCACTGATAGCGGTGCCTCCCAGTGACAGTAGGAAAGGTGCTGGAGCGGGGTGCGGGCGGGTGCAGGGCCAAGCCATGGGCAGGAAAAGCCCATTGAAAATAACAGGAGAAGCAGCATTTGTATAAGTGCCTGTGGTGACAGGGGTGTGATTTCACTGCGCATGAAAGTACGCCCCTGTCAGTCAGCCAGATGTGATTGGACAGCGGATCTGTCACTGGACACAGCTGTCCAGTGATGGCTCCACTGTCATCACTGGTGAGGCAGCGGGAACGCGGTGGAGGAGCGGGCATTTGCGGCGGCGGGGATAGCTGGTATGATGGCAGGCCTGGATCCAAGAGGATCTAGTCCCTGCCTGTCATTTTGCAGAGTTCGTCAGCGGTTCAGCCCCAATTTAAAAAATGGCGCCGTTAGCGTAATTTTTTAAATCTAAGAGAGCAGCCATGAGCCAATCACGGCTCGCCACATCATCGCCCCGTAAGCCAGCGCAAGGAAATGGCTCTCAAACCGCCAGCAGGGTGGGAGCGTGCAAGTGCTCCCACAGACAGAAGACACCGGGAAGTCCTGGGAGATGACAGCCATGGAAAAAAACTGCCCAAAGGCCGCCGCCCCCCAGGTGAAGATGTGGAAGCCCTGGGGAGGTGGCAGCCCCCCAGGTGAAGACAGAAGATTCCAGAAGTCCTGGGGAGGCAGTGGCCATGGAAAAGAGCTGCCCAAAGGCCGCCGCCCCCAGGTGAAGACCCTGTGCAATCAACTTTTTTTTTAAAAATGTGTCTTGTATTTTTTTTATATTTTCTTTATAGGAGGACTACAGGTGCCTGATGATTAAAGTTGGCATCTCAGTCACTGCACTTTCAGATGCACACTTTTACACCAGGATTGAGTTTATAGCGGTATTTACATATAGATGCCGACACAGACACTGCTGCATCTAACTCAGAATCAGCCCCTACAAGCACTCTCACCTTATTTTACATATTTATAGAAATGTGACATAGCTCAGCGTAACTTTTATTTGTGGTAAATGCGACCTATTGCCACGAATAGTGTGGCCACCTTTGTGCTCGGGCACGTACATATGCACATACTTCCATAGGAACACAGCACTGAGACTAGTTGCAGCAGGCTATGGGTAATCGCTGCCGCCATGCATATTCACATGGCAAGTGAAAACCAGCAGGCTGATTAATGACACGTCTGTATGTATAATATATATACAAATATATATATATATATATATATATATATATATCCACAACAGAGGAGCACTCACCAGTCTTCAAAGCAGTTTTTTTCTTTATTTTCAACAAATCACGACAGAGGGGGGTGTAGACGTTTCGGTCCCTAGTGGGACCTTTGTCAAGATCATATGGTATTGTGCATAGCCCCCATTTATACCCACACATGGCCCTCCCCCTAATTACCAAATTGGAGGAATACCATATAGATACATTAAAATCACAAGTATTGCAAAACATATACAGACATCACATACTTACATATAACATCTAGTGTGCAAAAATATCATATTAAAAACATAGATCCACTGTAGAGCGCTATTTAGGAAAGTACAATGACGGCAAAAACGGCGTGCGTTCCACTGCATACCGCACTTCCGGTCCATGGAACGCAAGTTCCGATCACGTGACCGGAAGTGCGTGAGTCAACATAGCTGCAAAGAATTAAAGTGTGTTACATTAGAGCTCCGTATTTCCGGTCTCTGGAACGCAGGTTCCAGTTACATAGCCGGAAGTATAGAGTACATTTGTTTGTATTCATAGGCAACATATGGTAACATAGTTGCCATGGTGACCAGCAATCACTTTCACAGAATTATGTGTGTAAAAAGATTATCTGTACTCCTGTGTATTGGCGATTAAAACAGTGGATATATGTATCACAGAAAGAGCCATATTTGGCTAATGTTGCATGGTCTCTGGTATAATCTTTAGTTATATTATTTAGCTACATTAATTAGCAAGCTCTAATAGTTTTGGGTACAGACACAGACCATCCTGTTATGGAAATCCAGAGAGGCAAAAAATATATATAAAAAAACAACAAAACAATAGAAAAAATAGAAAAAAATTAAAAAAATAAAAATAAAAATGAAAAAATATAAAGTGAAGAATGTAAATCTGAAGATATGACATTTTAGATCATTCTAGAAAAACTCCATATTGAATGCCTTCATTTAGGCCCCATGGGCGTATAGTGTCCAGTCGGTAAATCCATGATGCTTCTCGTTGAAGTAATAGTTTTGCTCTGTCAGCTCCCCTTTTCAGGGGTAATATCCGATCTATGATCATGCATTTTAATTATGCCAGAGTGTGCTTTGCCTCATAGAAGTGCCTTGCTGCAGGCTTATCTGAGTGTCCAACATTTATTGCTGTTCTGATGGACAGGCAATGATTCGCCATTCTGTCTCGGAATGGACGGATCATTTTGCCCACATACATCAGGGAGCATGGGCACATGAGTATGTAAATGATGAAGTCAGAGGTACAGCTGACTCGCTGATGAATCTTAATTTTCTGTCCGGTGTGCGTATGATGGAAATATTCACCAGAGTTCATACTTCTACATGTTGTACAATTTATACATCGAAAACACCCCATTTTCTGTGATGGTAGCCATGAGTCAGATTCTAGTTTTAGTGGTCTATCAGGTTGCATGATGATATCTTTTAAATTCCGCCCCCTTTTGAAGCTGATGAGAGGCTTAGCTGGTAAATGTTTGCTAAGAGCTGGATCACTTTTGACCACCGGCCAAAGATTTTTAACTGCTTGTCGTACAATTGGGCCCGCAGTGTCAAAGGTAGTAGTGACCACAAATGGATTTTGTAACCTCTGTTGTTTCTTTGAATTTCCAGAGGAAAAGATCTTTCGAGCTTTGTGTAGACAGTTGTTGATAATCTGTTCACTATATCCTCTAGAGGAAAATCTCAATTTCATTTCTTCAAGTTGTGTATTGGCTATATCTGGATCTGAATTATTGCGGAGTACTCGCAAAAATTGTGAGACCGGCATATTTCGTTTAAGTGAGCCAGGATGGTAACTTCCAAAGTGTAACAAAGTGTTGCGATCCGTGGCTTTCCTGAATAGCCTGTGTCCATACCAAAATTCTGTGGCATAGATGGTCCTATCTAAGAAATCAATCTCTTTTCTACTGAACTTCATAGTAAGTCTAATAGGGGAGTCCAGGTCATTTAGGCACTTCAACATATTTTGGAGTGCCACCTCACTGACTGTCCAGATCAGGAATATATCATCTATAAAGCGGCGGTAAAAACCGATACTATCTCCAAACAGCGGGAGGATCTGTGTGTTTTCATAAGTGTCAATAAATAAATTTGCATAAGATGGTGCAATGTTACTGCCCATCACAGTTCCCGCCGTTTGGAGGTAGTATCGGCCGCCATATTGGAAATAGTTACATGTTAAAGTTAATTCCAATAGATCAATCAGGAATTCAATTGGTGGTGAGACCATGTGTGTTCGAGATAAGGCTCGGCGGGCAGCCATCAGTTCTTCACTGTGTGGTATAACCGTGTATAAGGATGCCACATCCATTGTTACTAGAATTCCATGTTGGGAGGCCGGAAGTACATTGATCATTCTCAAGAGGTCATTGGTGTCCTGTATATAACTCAATGTGTTTTTCACACATTTTTGTAGGAAACTATCTAGATATTGTGCCACAGGCGAGAATAGGGAATTCCGGGCCGATATGATTGGTCGGACCGGTGGTTTCACTAAGGTCTTATGTATTTTAGGCACAAGATAGAGTATAGGGCAAATGGGATGTTCAATCTTGAGAAAGGTCAATGTATCGGCATCAATCCAACCATTGGTAAAACCAATATCTAGACTAGTGTCTAAGCGCTTTTTAAAAGACATTGTGGGGTCACCCCCAAGTATCTTGTATGTATCACTATCTGATAGCTGTCTGAGTACCTCGTTGTCATAATCCTTAGTGTCTAGTACCACCACCGCGCCCCCCTTATCGGCAGGGCGTATCGTCAATAGGGGATTATTTTCAAATCCCTAAGATCTCTTTTCTCAAGAGGTTTCAAATTGCATCTCATATGTCTTTGTTGCCTAAGTGATTCCTGTATATTGTGAACCAATAATCTGGTGAAAGGTTTTAATACTGGGATTTAGTGAGGGCGGGTCATATGTGCTCTTTTTCTTAAATTTTGTTTTAGTGTAATCCATTTTGCAGGTATCTTGAAATTTTTCAGTGAGTCTTAGTTTTCTACCTAATTTGAATTTATCAACTGACCAACGGAATTTATCAAATTTAGGTGTTGGTATGAAGCTCAATCCCTTGAATAATAAACTAATCTCTGGTTCAGTGAGTTTGTGTGATGATAGATTAATCGCTGACTCTTCTGAGTTTTTGTTGTCTTCTTTTTTTCTTTTATGTTTGCCCCTCCGGAGGTGGGGCCTTCTGCGTTTAAAGCAGAGTTATTAATTTTTGATTCGGGTATTGGCCCTAGGTAAAGGTAGTTTTCCAACGGTCTGGGAGTCCGAGGAGTCCCTATCCGAGGACGAAAAACTATCAAGTTGAGACTGGTTATAATGGTATTTATTATTCATATGTCTAAAGGGCACTGGATTATCATTACCTGTGAGCCACCTATAGACTCTATGGTCCTTATAATCCCGTTCAACTTTGATTAGTTTAGCTCTTTTAAAGGTTACTAGGTCTTTCTGATATTTATCAATTTGGTCTTTGAGCTTACTCAACCACTGTTGCGAGCTATCTGCTTGTAGGATATCAGTTGCTGTGGAGCGAGAGGCAGCTAGTTCAGTCCTTACTTTTTTTAATTCAACCCCAACTTCTTCTATTACAAGCAAAAGTAAATCGAAAGAGCATTTGTTAAGGACCGTGCACCATCTGCTGCAAAAGGCTGGATTGTTTCTACCAATTGTTGGGGTATTTTTTATACGAAAACCCCTTGGTGGTTGTTTTTTATGATAATAATCCAATAAAAATTGCCCATGCAGCAGAAGGTCCACTTCCTTCTTTTGTTAGTTTAATAATTTATGATACAAATCCAATGCACTTTCTGCCGGTAATCTTTCAAAGTCACTGAACTCAGATAACACCCTCTCTGCATCCTCATCTGTCAGTGCTAGTAATTCATGTTCAGCTGAGAACAAGAGTTCAGCTGATACTATGTTATCCATATAGGCAAATAGGAAAAGTAGGTAAAGTATTCACCCAGAAATGTGATTACACAAGATTATATATATATTAATGTTGTATGACCAATGTTATTATCTAGAGTTGAGACCATCGATGCCACGGAGCAAAAAACAATATATGAAAAAAAAGGAAAAAATAAAAAAAAATAAAAAATAGAAAAAATCAAAATCATAAAAATAGAAAAATTAACCAAAAAACTCAAGAGAATGCAAAATCATATTTCATATCCAAAGTCCATGTTATAAAGCCATTGCACATACAAGTGCCATATAATTAATCAAGGAAACTCAAAGTTGGGACATATACAGTTTCCAAACAGTCCACACTCTGGCCTTTTAAGTATATGGGCCCTCATTCCGAGTTGTTCGCTCGCAAGCTGCTTTTAGCAGCTTTACACACGCTAAGCCGCCGCCTACTGGGAGTGAATCTTAGCTTCTTAAAATTGCGAACGAAAGATTCGCAATATTGCGAAAAAGACATCTCTGTGCAGTTTCTGAGTAGCTCGAGACTTACTCTGCCAGTGTGATCAGTTCAGTGCTTGTCATTCCTGGTTTGAAATCACAAACACACCCAGCGTTCGCCCAGACACTCCTCCGTTTCTCCAGCCACTCCCGCGTTTTTCCCAGAAACGGTAGCGTTTTTTCCCACACGCCCATAAAACGGCCTGTTTCCGCCCAGAAACACCCACTTCCTGTCAATCACATTACGATCACCAGAACGAAGAAAAAACCGTGAGTAAAATACCTAAGTGCATAGCAAATTTACTTGGCGCAGTCGCAGTGCGGACATTGCGCATGCGCACTAAGCGGAAAATCGCTGCGATGCGAAAAAAATTACCGAGCGAACAACTCGGAATGACCCCCATGGTGGGGTGACTTCCATATAATGATAGATAACTCTGACCCATCAATTTCAATGTATATCCACAACAGAGGAGCACTCACCAGTCTTCAAATTAGTTTTTTTCTTTATTTTCAACAAATCATGACAGAGGGGGGTGTCGACGTTTCAGTTCCTAGTGGGACCTTTGTCAAGATCATATGGTATTATCCCCATTTATAACCATACATGGCCCTCCCCCTAATTACCAAATCACGAACCGGAAGTGTGGTATGCAGTGGAACGCACGCCGTTTTTGCCGTCATTGTACTTTCCTAAATGGCGCTCTATAGTGGATCTATGTTTTTAATATGATATTTTTGCACACTAGATGTTATATGTAAGTATGTGATGTCTGTATATGTTTTGCAATACTTGTGATTTTAATGTATCTATATGGTATTCCTCCAATTTGGTAATTAGGGGGAGGGCCATGTATGGGTATAAATGGGGGCTATGCACAATACCATATGATCTTGACAAAAGGTCTCACTAGGGACCGAAACGTCGACACCCCCCTCTGTCATGATTTATTGAAAATAAAGAAAAAACTGCTTTGAAGTGCTCCTCTGTTGTGGATATATATTGGAATTGATGGGTCAGAGTTATCTATCATTATATGGAAGTCACCCCAGCATATACTTAAAAGGCCAGAGTGTGGACTGTTTGGAAACTATATATATATATATATATATATATATATATATATATTGTTTGGAGGGAGGCGGCACTCTGGAGACTATAAACATGCATATCTCACCTTCGGAAGGGGCTGGAGCCCGAAATGTTGACAGAATAAACACTGTTGTTTGGTGAGATATGCCTGTTTACAGTCTCCAGAGTGCCGCCTCCCTCCAAACAATGTATATTTAGGGGTGCAACCCCCTTAAGGAGGGCACCGGAGCACAGCACGATCTAGATGGGTCATTGGAGTGCCGGGGCATATGTGTTTGCTATATGTGTATATATATATATATATATATATATATATGGCACATGAGAACGGTGCATATTACTCTGCTTAAAAACATTAAAGGATTCAAGTGCCATCTAGAATCATTTGGAAAAAGGTTCTATTCCATCCCAATGTAGATTAAAAATTACACCTGATCTACAACAACTCTAAGGGGTATATTCAATAACTGTCGGAAGCTGCCGTCTTGTCGCAAAGAGGGGTTCCGACCTATTCATTAGTGGCCCGTTTATTCCGACAAGTCAGGAAACCCAACTTGTCAGAATGCACGCTGATCGGCGGCTTCAGCCGCCGTACAGCGTGCATTGTCAGAAGCGGGGCCAAACCCGACAGGTTTTAGCTCCACTTCCGACAATCTCAATCCGACTTTCAAAAAAGTCGGATTGAGATGAGGGGAGACTAGTGGTGCTGCGGGCGGCGGGCGGAGCATTGATCGGCGGCCGGCAGGAGGAGCAGGCTGCGGGGGGACATGTCTGTGGCGGCGGGGGGAGGTGTTGCAGGGAGAGAGGTGCCTGGCCGTCCCCCGGCCAGACACCTCTCTCCCTGCAGCGCATCCCCCCGCCGCCGCAGACATGTTACCCCGCTGCCAGCACCTCCCGCCGGCCGCCAATCAATACACCCCCCGCCGCCCGCAGCACCTCTCTTCCTGCTGCCTGCGACTCCACACAGGTCCCCCGCAGCCAGCCCCTCCCGCTCACGGCTGTCGCTCTCTGCTCCCCTGGCCGCTGCTGTCATCGCATCCGCAGCCGCTAACAGCAGAGGCCTGACAGAGTGGCCAAATCCGACAGCCGTATTTGGCCATCCATTGAATAGGGGTTGTCGGATCCATTCCGACAACTCAGAGCCGGCCCTAGCCAATTTGATGCCCTAGGCAAAATTTTGTCTGGTGCCCCCTAGCTCCGCCGCTAGTTCTGCATCTGTACCTGCAACACTCAGGTAGTGGGGCCCACCGGGGGGTTACCCTGTGGGCCAGTTCAACTCTGCACAATGCCACACAGTAATGACCATAATACATATAATTTCACACAGTAAAGGAACCTTACACATATGCCCCACATTAGTAATGCCCATAATACACATAATGCCACACAGTAATGCACCTTACACATATGCCCCACATTAGTAATGCCCATAATACACATACTGTATACTGCCACAGATTCTGCCACACTTGCTGGTTATACAAAAAGACCAGTATCAAACATGTAGAAACTGTCCATTCTCTTCACTATTCAGTGTGTTTGCTGGTGTCTGTTACTGCATGCCCTTTACTTTATACTGTGGGAGTGATATGCTCTGCCCTCCAGTCTGATGTGTCCGAAAGTCATGCTGCACTGATGTTTCATATAGAAAAGCACAACGCAACTTACTGACCACGTTACAGTGCTGGGTGGCAGGGGAATTTTACGGCATGGACTGACTAGGAAATAAAGTGTGGGGAGAACATTGCCCATGTTATGTCCCTGCAGACACCTGGGAATTGCACAGGGATAAGGGACACAGGATAACAGGGTCCCCCTCCCCTATGTGCACAAGCAGTATAGGTGATGTCAGGTTTCTGTGAAGCAGTCTTCCAAAATACACATGTGTTATAGAAGCCATCCAGTAATAACCTTATATAGTCAGTGAAAATGTCACAGGTCCAGGAATTGCATTTACTGGGCTTCTGCTGTCTGTCTGAGGTCTCACAAGTCAGGGGCATTCAAGCATGTCAGAGGAAGTTTAAGGTACAGTGTGCATTTTTTTTTACAAATGTAAACAGCAGTGTATACAAGTACTGATTGAATACATTTGGAAAGTAACAGTTAGTTTGCGGACTGTCCCTCCCAGCATGAGATACTGCAGGGACATGCTTGGATGCCCCTAGACATGCTTGGATGCCCTAGGCAAATGCCTAGCCTGCCTATAGCTAAGGCCGGCTCTGCGACAACTGCATGTCGGAATGGATCCGACTCCTATTGAATATATCCCTATAGGTGGGTACACACTAGGCAATGTGCTCTATGAGCGATGTCGCCTAATATGTTCCCTTCACTGCCAGGGCGGTTGGTGGCATTGCATACACACTGAGTGACATGCACACAATCTTGCTCAGTGACATCACGCCATGGCCGGGCTGTTTTTGGACGACAGTCCATATTGAGCTGCTTGCACGGCCAACAGCGAGGGTCATCAACAACCCGTGGGTCCGCGCATCGCTCGGTGGCGGCATACACACTTAGCAATAAAGTAAATTTAATTTATTGCTTAGTATGTACCAACCTTTACACTGTGCATTGTATATTGTGATATATGTTATGTCTTGGTTTTAATGTATTTTGATTTTTGGATTTTAATAAATGTATAAAATGAATATATTATATAGTCATTTGCTGATATAGAGATATATCAGAATCCAA